>NW_025334024.1:26879837-27479837 GCF_019186645.2 Phyllostomus hastatus
GCCGGCCTGCTTGGCCACGAAGTCTCTGCCTTCTACTGGTTGCCGTGGGCGTGCCTGCCAGTGGTGAAGGGGTTGGTCCAGCCAGGGACGACGTGGGGCGTTTGTGCAGATGCTGGGCTCCCAGAAGACGGTTCCATCAAGGATGTTCTGGACGGTTCCACTGGGACACTTCAGCATCTTCTTCAGCTCGGACTCTTCCACATGGGCCTCACCGGGGTGATGGTGGCGCACTGGGCAGCGACACTGTGGCCAACACAGAGTCGATGTTACCTGGCCTTCGGTCAGGTCAATGTTTGGGAGCCCCAGGTCACACTACTTGAGATGAATGTCCACATGGGGCCGGAGGAATTTCTCTTTGATGAGCAGCCAGATACTTTGGGCCATCCCACTGCTGTCCATCTCCAGCACTGGCTTGGCCACTTTGATCTTGTCGTCGACACAGTGGCGCCATGACCGGTCCTGCAGGTGGGGGCTGCTGCCCATGCCGGCCCAGAGCCGTGGGCTCTGCCAAATGAGGCAGGATGTGCGGGTAGAGCCCACAACCCAAGCCGGCGAGCAAACACACCGGGCGGGCGGGACCCGCGCGCCGGCCCTCGCTCCAGCTGTCCGGCAGGGCCGCCCGGACCTGGACCCAGATCTCCACACAGCTTTCACCTAAGACCTGCAAGTCCATTTTCCTTATTGTAGAACCAAAACTACGCTCTGGTGGCAAAAAATCTAAAATGCAGATTCGTTCAGTAAGTCCATTTTGAGCCCTTTCAGTGTGCCAGGCACAAAGCTCGCCAGTGTAGAAAAACACTATCAGCTCTAATGCCACCTTTGCTCCTCTGGATTTCTGAACTCCTTCTTCTGGTTGAGTATGCATTTCAGAAACTTCCAGTGGTCATGTGAGACTTAAAACTTTGTGGTGTTTGCAACTGCTTTTTCCATCAGTATTGTGACAGAGACCTTGACCCCCAGTTATAAGTACTGCGGAAAGCAACAATGATGGAGCCTTCAAAGCACTGACGGTCTTTAACGCTAAGACCCCTGTACTACGCACAAAACTCCCAAGAGTAAATGCAACGTAGAAATTCGAATTGTCCAATAATCTTTGATTGACAAACTTACCTTTAAAGTTGGGGTTCAGAAGTTCTTTGCGGTTGGAGCACTGAACGGCATTTCCGTACACCAGGTCCAAGGCACAGAGCAGAAGGTGGTAGGAATTGACCAAATCATCGCTGATCATGGGGAAATTTCCTACAGGGTTACGAGGAGTCAGAGAGGTCAATGTGTGTCAACTCTGTAATGTTAAAAGTAATTTCTCCCTTTCATTAAAATGACATCATACAACACTGTTATCAAGCAGACTCAAGAGCTAACGAGTTTCGGCAAATTTACATTTTGAAATACTATTCTTATACTTTAATAAATTACTAAGAGTTTAATGAAAAGTAAAACTTTACAAAAAATGTCATTCGTTCACCCAGTACTCATTAAACAAACATTTATTAAATGACTAGTAGCTGATCAAAACTTTATTGTCATTGGTTTTTCCTTTGAAAATTTGGGAATAAAACTTCACAAATTATCTCAAACTGTGAGAAACTGTTTTATATAAAAATAGTTCTGTCAAGAAAATTAGTAGAAATACTTAAATGTAGATAGCTAAAAATTACTCATGTGTAACTTTTTCATGTATGTACTTTCAAAAGACCATAGCCTCCAAGTAGACTCCTGATAATACCATTTTAAATACTTTTCCACCTACGAATACAAGGCAATACAAACTAATGCAACAGGGTCACAATGGAGGGTGTTTAAGACCCAGAGCTGGCATCCCACAGGCTGTGGATGCTCCACAGTGAAGGACACAGAAACCGAAGCTTAGACCCACAAACACGCCGGGTCTGCAGTGCTGGTTCACGTCTAGCACGGAAAACAGTTTTCTCAGGCAGCTAACCAGTTTTATTGTTCTTCGACATTAAGAAGTATTTCTAGTTTTGTAACTTCAAGGATATCCTCCTTTTCATTCAACACTGCATGTGCAGACTTCATATTGATTTTACATTCTTATAACATCAGATGAGTCCAACTGAAATAGCGAACACACATGCAAAATAATTGTTCCGAACCTCAACATCTGCGCACTTGAATGCCCACCCAAGCGCACGCACACACACACACACTCACACTGCTTTGCTTCAGGCTTTTTTCTACCTTTCCACCAAAGACAGTTACCACTGCCTCAGCCTATTAGGATAATTCTATGCTGTATAGATTAAAAACATTCAATAAATCAACTTAAATACATTAACAAGAAAAAATATCTTTCTGTTGCCAGAAAGGCAAATGATGATTAACAGGTTAAATACTGCATTGACGTAACCACACTAACCTACGTGGTTCTACTCTAAGTATTTTTAATATTAAAATATTCTCAGTTCCTCAAATGTAAAACGGGAAGCGGTGGCACTTAATGGTTTCAAGCTGCAGAGCCCGTCACCCGGACAAGCCTGAACTTGTCACTGCCGCGTGCCTGCCGTAGAAGGCAAAAGCAAGCCCCCAGCACTGCAGCTCCCAGCAAAAAGCTGAAATGCCCCTGAAGATCAGAATCTAAGTTCAACTCCAGGACTGCCTCTACGTGACATACTTCACATTTCAAATCCTAACTTTAGAAATAAATCTCACTGTGAGATACTTCATCTTTCAATGGACAGAACAACCTGTTTAACCTCCAGGGTTGGCTTACTCCTCGGGTGATGAGAAGATGTGGGTTCTCATACGAAACGGGGAGTGGCACCTGCTGGTCTTTGGGCCTCAGAGCCCCTCACGAGGACAAGCCCCGGCGGGGTGCACGCGCCATACACAAGAAGCCCACCGAGGAGAACATCTCTGCCAAGCCCCTACCGTCAGGAACTGAACAAAACCGAATCGACTGCTCTCTCAGCAAAGACCCGAGAGAACTCTAGAAGATCCTAGTCCTGGACTGTGAGGGGACAAAAACTGCTCGGATCAAGCACATACAGACCAAGTTAATAGTGAGATAAAACTCCAACAGCTCACTGCAGAGACAAAAAAAAAACAAACATGCCACCCCAGTCGATCAACTGAGACCAAAATCAATGGGAGGACAATAAAATTCCTTTAAAATAGCTCATACAGTGTATTCACTCCCAGTGACACACACACCATAGAAGACACACATGAAACGAAAACCCTAGAAGTCGGATATACGTGCCCAGCCAAAGGACAGACAGTAACGTCACACACGCAGAACACCGCCCCGGCCAGCCAGAGGCGGGGGCGAGCCACCGCTGTGGGGACAGCTCACACGCCCCCAAGCCTTTCCTTCCTGCTGTGACCACCTCACCTTTGTCTCCACTAAAGAAACACGTCAGGGCGACGGGAAGCCAAATACCTAACTGCTTATTTTTCGTGGAAAACCTTTCATTTCAGGGAAGCATGCAGCTCAGGGGAAGCAGGATGACCTTTCGACTAGCTAGCCAGAAAGGCGCAGTTTTAAGCAGACAAACGAAGGAGCAAGGCCCATGGAATGACATATTCTTGCTGGAGGGCCTTCGCGCCCTGCATGAAACCGAGACCTCGGAGATCTGGGCTCCAACCCTCTCTCCGTTTGCAGCAGCTGGTTTCTGGGGCTCGGCTGCCTCATCTTCAGTGTAAATCACTTGGGCTACCTGACCTAATAATGGGAATCTCTTATTTATGAAACTCCTTGCAGTTCTATGGTTTTTTAAAAATTTTAACTTTGCATTTTATCGGGCTATCTTAATGGCAAAGGCGTCCTATACAGTCTCCAGGAAAAAAGCCATGTAAAGTATCAGTATGCAACTGTACTTTCTTTTCTTCTTTAGATTTCCAAGAATTCTACAGAGAAGCACAGACAGGGAGAAGGGGGACCCCAAAACGTGTTTCACTGAATGCAGACCTTGAGTAGGTTAAGTGAAATGAGAAAACAGGGAGAGAAAATAAAAGTGTATCTCAAGGCATTTGGTCAAGCACATTTATCTGAACAAGATGCAGAAAGTAACCTGAACTATTGAGCATGATCACTCCAACCCAACTAAGTAAGACTTGTCTCATGAAAACGTACAGCTCACGATCGTAATCACGGAAACACTGATGTGTTTCCAGTCCGTAATTCAGAAAACGCATGAGGGTGGGAAAGATACTGTGTAAGAACAAAATTGAAAACCTTCTCATTTAATAAGAGAAGTTTTGGATTTTGTAAAGAGGGTAAAAGACTTTTTAAATAAAAAGGCAATACTTAAAGAACCTGTGAATAAGATCACTGGGAAATTTTTCAGTAAGCAGCTTCTCCTGAGATGCAGTCTCGGTCGGCACAAGCAGCGCCCGAACACTTAAACACACTACCACCTAAAGCGACGCTGCTGTTCCCTTACCTTTTGCATATATGAAAAGCACCCAGCAAAAATGGAAAACTTCAGACACGGTACAGGGCTGTCGCCTTTGGGGGAGAAAAAAGCCAAGAGATAACAGGAGAATTAGAAAAAGACATGACCAGTGACTATACATTACATGAGAAACAAAACCCACAGTTAGGGGAAGGCGGAGCAGATTCACCTCAGTGGGAAAATGTGCAAGGGTTTCCACTGCAAGCACACATGGGCAAGCAGTTAGCTGGGAGCCCGAGACGAGCTCCTCTTAGAAAGAAAATTCTTAGAAAGACGGGAGGGGAAGGAGAAAGAGAGGGAAAGAAACATCAATGTGTGGCTGCCTCTCACACATGCCCCCCACCGGGGACCCGGCCCACAACCCAGGCCTGTGCCCTGACTGGGAATCGAACTGGCGACCCTTTGGTTAGCAGCTCATGCTGAATGCACTGAGCTATACAAGCCAAGGCAGAAAGAAAATTCTTAATAACTGTCTATTAATGAAAAACATCGAGTCAGTTAAGTCTGTAGACTTTGCAGACATGATCAGAAAGCACAAATTCATAGCAGTTTCAGCTTCCCATTGTCTCCCCCAGTCCAGCTTCTCAATTTTTCATTGGTTGTAAACATCAAAATATAGACAGAAACCACTTCATGGGGATTATTTAGTACTCAGTTTAGACATAAAATTCAAATGATAGAAATAGTCAGCCCTGGCTGGTGTGGCTCAATGGATTGAGCACCGGCCTGGGAACCAAAGGGTCGCCAGTTTGATTCCCAGTCAGGGCACATGCCTGGGTTGCAGGCCAGGTTCCCAGCAGGGGGCACACAAGAGGCAACCACACATTGATATTTTTCTCCCTCTTCTTCCCTCTCTCCAAAAATAAAAAAATAAAAGCTAAAAAAAAAAAAAGAAAGAACCAGTATGTATTAGAATACAGAGAAAATGATAGAAATACTCAGTAATAGAAAATCAAGTAGTCAAATTCCATACCCATTTATTTTGGTGAAAATATCTGTGTTCTGACTTTTGCATTTTTGGTTGCTTAAATGAAAAGTGGAAGTTTATGTGAACAGAAATCCCATACATTTTGCAATATGAAAGCCAAACCCTTCATGGCTGACATATAATGAAAAATAAGAAATTATTATTAAAAGAAAGCTATCAGAGAAATAAGTTATTTATGACCTCACATTCATTTTTTTAAGACTAGCAAAATAAACTGCAGGACAAGAACCAAGGAATCAGAACCGTGGCCCAGACGGACACGTGCGTGCCCCTAACGAGCAAGATAAAAGCATACCGCTGTTTTCTTCCTCGTGGCTGACGGGGCTGCTCCTCTTGAGGATATTTAAAAATCTCCTGGAAAATGGGTTCATATTTCTTAAAAACTACAGCAGAAACAGTGAAGTTTCTTTCCAATCTCTCGGTACGTTCTCTGAAATGTTGGGGTAGGTTTGCCATCTCTTCCCATTTCTTCATCTTGTTAAAAAATTCAATTAAGCTATTATTAAGAAGAAAAAAAATTCTAAATTTACACAAGTACACAAATGCAACTAAAAGTAAATAAAAATTAACTCATATTTCAGATAGTGCTATAAAATCAAAACTCATGCCTCTGAATGGCTTAATCTCCTACAGGTTGATTTCTCTGCTTTCTTAATCAATTTTTTTCTCAAATTACTTTTTAAATTATAAATTTAAAAAATAATTAACCAGAGTAACACAACCAACGTTCATGTATTCAAATGCCAGATTTAACAAACGCTGACAGAGTGAATAAATTTTGCCACACCTGCGCTGGGTTCTACAAAACAGCCCGAGTTTCCATTTGTACTCCTCCCTCCTCCACCTCATTCCCCACTCTTCTTCCCCAGAGATAAACACTGTTCTAAAGTGGGTCTGAATGTTTCCCATCAGTGCCTTTGTACTTACTAGCAGCAGCGCTACTATGTAGATATATTTGTATCCATAACAGTACCCAGAATCTTTTGCATGTGTGGTTACAATTTTATATAAATAGTATCCTACTTCAAGTAGCATTTTGCAACTTGTTTTGTCAGTAACTAATGTTGATACTTGTAGATCTCAGTTGTTCATTCTAATTGCAAAAAATATTCCTTCATACGAACCATTTTTCGCATTCATTCCCCAATTAATTGAAATTGAGTTTTCTAATTTTTTATTATAACTTAAAATGCTGTAACAAATACATTCCTGAATATGTAAGAGTTTCTTTACCAACTACCCCAAGAAGTAGGATTGCCGAGTCAGAGAAATGTGCATTTCCACCTTTACTAGGTAACTACCAAATTTCCACAGAAGTGGTTGTGCCAATTATACTCTCAGCAGTGCGTACTAGTAATACAGAGTTTCTATTTCCTTACAGAACGACCAACATGGGTATTATCAGACTTCAAATTTCCCCAATTTAATGAGAATGAAATGTTATCTTGTTTTTACTTTGAACTTCCTTAATTAGTAGTGAGACTGAACATCTTTGTCTATGTCTATTGGCTGAGTTTTGTCCTTTGTGAAAACATATTTACCAATTTTTTTCTAGTAGCCGCTTGTCAATTAACCATTTGTTACTAGTTCTTTATATAATCCTGGATACTAATCTTTTCTCAGTGATATGCATCGCAAATATCTTCTGCCAATCTGCTCTTTGTTTCTAATCCATGTAGTCCACTATGGCCAAAAAGTCAATAATCCAAACCCACAGGTAAAAATTTAAAGGTGAAACCGAATTTCTCAAAGGGGAAATAAACTGAAGCCCAAGACTGTATTACTTGCATTTAATGTTAGGTAAGTTTCATTAACCATAATTTATAATGATGACTTTGTCTTTTGACCTTTGTTTCTCAAGCTCCTTGTCACGTAACTGGATTCATCTGCCTCCACTTGCTTCTTTGTAACGATTACAACCTGGCACCTCATTTAAGGCCACTTCTCCAGCTTCCAGCCCCGTGTTCAACTCTGTGTGCACTGCCGCTTGTTCTCAGGCCTAAACATAACTCAGGATGAGGCTCCAAGTCGATAAATATACTACAGCTAAATGCTTATATTTCTTGTTAGCTATTTTAATAGTGACTTTTAAAACCATTAGGTTCATAAATGATGACAAATGGTATTTAGTCTCCAAAGTGCCAAACATCTTTTTTTCCATCAATCTTTAATAAGCTACAGAGAAAATTCACCCAAAAGGCACAAATAAATGTAATCAATTGAATAACACAACAGATAGAAAAAGCAATTTCTGCCTTTTCTCTGAAGCATTATTTGACCATTTTTATAACTGAGTATGATAGTGTTGCTCACCCCCAAGTACGATGGATACTACTTAGACATGGTAAAGGGAAACCATGCCCTGGGTCCGACACTCAGCACTCCATAGGTGCACATGCGCAGAAAACGATCAAGAGAATTCTCACAACCACTGTGATATGGTTTGCGAGCTTTTACATTAGTCACACTGTGTTTCACACACTAACATAGTTACCTCTGCTCTGAACAGCGCAGGAGTCGAGTTAAAGATACATAGTTTCCTTCAACTGTCCCTTTGCTTACAGTTGGCACGGATTTTCTGCAAGCCACATACAAGGCACACGCTAACCAATGAAGATCATTTCCCTATAAAAGAAAATTGACATGTAGTTAACGGGCTGTATATTTCAATATAAAAAGGTCTTATGTTGAAACTGGGAGTGATATTTGTATGTTTGTGGGGAATTGCATTCCCAGTGATGGCCCCATCACTCATGCTGTTATGATGGCATTCTTCACTGGAGGCAGGAATCTGAGTTCCATCACTTTGAACTAGGTTAACCAACAACACAGATGAAAGCAATATTTGCAATCAATACACACAATACAGACTCCACCCGGCTCCACCAGGGCTGAGGCCTTGGGAGACCCAGGAGCAGAACACCTGGGGCAAATTACTCAGGAGCCACGGACTCTCCGTTTTCTTATCTGAGGGTGGGAAGAATTACAAGTATGAGGCACAGAAAACACAAGAAATTTTTATCCAGAGATAAAATTCTGTAGCCAGTATTCTGTATCAAATGTCACATTCCCACACAGCATACGTGACTACAAGAGCCACAGGGTGGGGGGGGGGGGTTAGGTTTTGTTCACTGGTCTATTCCCAGCACCTACGACAGGGTCTAGCAAGGAACAGTGATCAAAAAATATGTGATACATGAATAAACACTCGCCCATTTATTGGGTAAACGGAGCTAAGAATCTGAGCCCAAAGTCGTAAGAAAATTAAGTAATCAAACACATTTTGTGAAATACTTTACTAACCATTTATTGTTTCTCCCTTGCCTGTAATACACCACTGGACTTCACAACTTAACCTCTATGGGCTGAGATACCTCGACTGCAGGGTGCGTTCTGTGTAATTTACGGGATTATCTGAGGGCGACCCGGGAGCGCATCGGGAGGCACTGAACGCCCAGCAGCAGCCCACCAGCAGAGGGTCTTCGCTCTGCGCCAGACCCCAGGCACCACTGGGGAACGGGCGGGAGCATGGCCTGTTCGGCCGGACCACCTAAGCATAGGAAAGAGCTTTGGGGGCTCCAGCGACGTCCTCCCGGGTGCTCCCTGTGCCAGACACCACATGTTATCACCTCACTTGACCTTCAGGACAGCTCCGGGACCTAGCATCTCAAGTTGACACATCACAACAACTTTGAGCTTTGCGGTGGTTAGGTAAACGGTCTAAAGTCACCGGAGTATACTAGCTTTCCTTTTTTTTTTTATGCATATAACAATGGGGAGAGAGCTGAATTAAAATCCGACGAATGGAAGAATAACTAAAAAAATACCCTTGGTCGCTCATGGGCAAACATACCCTCGGGTAAAATACCTTTGCTAGGCCTCCCCATCATGAGCCTACTTGCCCAGCTCTTCCCACAACCTGCACAACCACTTCAGAGAGTCACGTGGCTTCCTGTTTAAAGGCTCGCCGCGGCCAGCGGCACAGCTGATAAACAACCCCGACTTCCGCGTGGCTTCCCATTGGCCCGCTCGGGGGCGGGGCCTGCGAGAGCGCACCCTCACTGGCTGGAAGCGGCGTTCCTCGGCTCCGCAGGCCCTGCCCGGAGGCAGGGACACAACAGGCCTAAATCATCCCAGCGAGTCTCAAGTCCTGTGCAGCGCCTGCGGCTACCAAAAGGTGGTCAAGGTCGTCGACTGCCCCCCCACCCCACCCCCCCGCCTAGTGACAAAGGGGGTCGGGTGTTAATGCCCAGGGAGGCGGAAAACCCACCCCAGGCGCCCTGGAAAACACTCCCCTAGTACACACCGACACAAGCGCAGCCCGAAACCGAGCGCGTTTATTCCAACAGAGGCGACGCCTGCATACGGGCGGTCCGGCTCGGCAGGCAACGAACTGGACACGGAGACCACCAGAGCCCTAAAAGCGGGCTCCTGTCCCGAGCGAGCCCCTCCCCGTCTTCGTGCGGGGTCGACCACGGCACCTGTGCGTTCTGACAACCAGGTGGTCGTAAACGACTAACCACGGCCCCAGCACAACCTCAGCCTGGCAGGGTTGCCTCAGGGCAACAGGTGTTCCCCATTCGGACCCCCCAAGGGAACAGCGCGAGTGCGGGAGTCGCCTCCAGGGCCGCTAAGAGCTGTTCGAAAGCCGGGAGTCCAGGACTGGGGTGCGCAGAGCGGATTCCTTCCCACCCCGGGGCCCGTGGGAGAGTCCGTGCGCGGCGCCCGGTCCGGGGCCAGCAGGAGCCCCATTCCCACGGCGGGCGCGACCGCTCGGCCCGCAAAGACCCTCGCCTCCCGCCTCCCCAGTCCCCCCCCACTCCCCGCAGGCGCACCTCCAGCGTGTAGCTCTCGCTCATGCTCCGGTAGCTGTCCCAGGCCTCCGCCCGAGCTGTCTCGTCCATGTTGAGGCGGCAGCACAGCTCTTCGAACCGCTGCAGGGTCTGAGGGGTGGGCGACAGGGCCCGCGGCGCGGCGACCCCCGCCTCTCCCTCTTCTTCCTCCTCCTCCGAGCTGGCTACAGCCGGGGGGTGTGGTGGGGGTGGCGGCGACTCGTCGCCTGCGGATGCCATATCGCACTCCTGGACGAACGATCCTCAGGTGAACAGAACAGCCAAGCACCTAGCCATTCAAACTGCGAAGCGCCCGCCCGTCCGCCGCTTATAAGACAACTGCGCCGCGCTGACGGCGCGTGACCTCACGTAGGCACCCGTACTTCGGAGCACGGCCTGCCGGGAAATGTAGTCCGGTTCAGAGGCCCAAGAGGGTCCAATTTTTTTTTTGGGGGGGGGGCGGGGGAGTTGGTTCCTGCAGTCTTATCTGGGCTGAAATAAAAAGCGACTTCTGTATAAGTACCTCCCCAACGTGAGATCATTCCGCGGGGCTCTATTAAGAAAATATTGACGTGGGACTGTTTAATATCCAAGCTGTTAGCAGAGACTCATCATCACCTTGGTGTCTCATTTAAAGAATAAGAAGGGGCTGTCTACCGAAGTTCGTTTTTGGCCGTTCTCCTAATTTCTAGTTTTTTCCTGAGTTTAAATTGTATTTGAGCATTTAAATAAACATTGGGGTTTTTTTAAAGCAGTAATTCCCTCTCCCCACCCCCCACCCCAAGGCCAAGAGTGTGTTCACTGTGACTTATTTGCACTATCCTCAGTCACCCAATTAATTTTACTGCTTTATTTTTATTTTGCCTTCTCTTTCCCTATAGGTACACTTATACCAGTTTATTCCCAGTCCTCTTTGGTTAACAAATGGGTATAGTGAGCGGCATTTTCATGCTTAAGGAGCGGGAAGGCAATGTACACTTGAGGAAGAGACATTCTGGGACGAAAGCCAGTTTCGGGAAACTGGAGCAGGAGCCGGGGAGAGAGGTGAGGGCGCCTGAAGGCAGAGAGGAGGACGTGGGAAACGAAGCCTGGATCCTGCAGTGAAATTGTCAGTCGAGTTGGGTTTGAGTTTTCTGGGCTGACACGAGGTGATCCAGGGCAAGCACAGAGGTCGAGTTCAACTGCCTTATAAGTATTTGTGAGTGAGTGTATAAGAAAGTCCAGTGCTTCCCTTACATTGAGACTGAGGATAATACATTTTAGAATAATGGTAATACTTATGTTGGACACCATCAACACTTTACTAGATGAAAAACTTAATTTGTTTAGAGGTAAAACTCTCTTTACCAATTTTAGTAACACTTAATGTAATTGAAGTAAAATTTATGGTAATAAACCATGAAATGCTTTGCTTGTCAATACCAATATTTTCAAAGCCAATAGACTCTAAATGTCTTGGTAGTTTGATACTGTTTTCCGTTTTAAAAGTACATTTACAGAACTTTATTAGAATTTTTGTATCATTCCTATTTCTCCTTCTCGTATCCCACTACAAAATTTTGTCTTGTTCTGTGCTTTGAAAGTCTGTTCTTGATCTTTCATATTTCCTGTCATCAAAAATGTATGTACAAATTAATTTTTCAGTATCTTTCTGTTTATTCTTTTATGTCAGATTCATTGAGGAGTACTTTGCATGCAGTGAAACTTGCTTTGAAGTGTACAGTTCTGTGAATTTTGACAAATACAGTCATGTCCACCACAACCAAAATAAAGAACATTTCCATCCCCCAAAGTTCCCTAAGTGCCCCTTGGTAGTGAGCCCCTCCTCACACAGCCCCAGACAACCACTGGCCAGTTTTCTGCCCCCATGGTTTCCCTATGGGGGAACTTCCGAGTGTAATACCCATTACCTAACCTGTGACTGGGCTTCTCCAGGTTGTTGCATGTGTGGGTCGTCTGTCCCTTCTTGTTGCTAAGTCCTATCAATTACTGGAATGTCCTGATGTTTATTTATCCATTCCCCAGTGGAAAACAGCCAGGTGGTTTCTAGTTTTTGGTGATTATGACAAAAGCTACTAACAACATTCCTGTGTATATTTTTGCATGACAGAAGTTTCCATACGATCCAGCATTTCTTCTCATGGGAGTTTATCCGGAGGAAACAAAACCACCCCTGTGTTCATGGCACCATCATTTACAGTAGCAAAGAGATGTCAACCCAAGTCCATCGATGGATGGATGGATAAAGAAAAAATATATATACACACGATGGAATGTAATTTAGCCATAGAAATGGAAATCCTGCCATTTGTGACCTTGAATGCATTATATATATGTGAAATAATTCAAACAGAAAAACCATTATTGTACGATCTCACACATGGAATCTAAAAAAAAAACAATCTCATAGGTACAGAGAACAGACGGGGGAGATAGGGGGTGAGGAGTGAGTGAGTAGGGGCAAAACGGGTGAGGGGGTCCAGTGGTACAAACTGCCCAAATGATTAACTCCTGGGGATGTAACGTACAGCATGGTGACTATCAGTACCATGCTGTATTGGATTGTGTATTTGAAAGTTGCTGAGAGAATAGATCTTAAAAACCACAAGAAAGAGTAT
The DNA here is from genome assembly GCF_019186645.2 of Phyllostomus hastatus. Classification (NCBI taxonomy): domain Eukaryota; kingdom Metazoa; phylum Chordata; class Mammalia; order Chiroptera; family Phyllostomidae; genus Phyllostomus; species Phyllostomus hastatus. The sequence continues at coordinate 26,892,691 of NW_025334024.1, forward strand.
TGCAACCGTGTGGTAATGGATGTTGATTGAACTTATTATGGTAATCACCTCTGACAAGGTATACATACATCAAATCATTGTGTTCTGCGCCTAAAATTAATACAATGTCAATCATCGCAATGAAAAAGGTCAATATTGATTATTCATAGGTTTGGTTCTTGGATCCTGATTATTCACTCTCTCACTCATTCATTCAGCCAGAGAATCTGCTACGCATCCACCCATTCGAATGCTCCACAAACGTCAGGGCCTGCTGTCTGTCAAGCGCTTTGGCAAACACTGAGGGTGGAGTAGTGAATGAGCTGAGTACGCTCTCTGCCTCCACAGAGCTTGTGAGCTCATGGGTGAAACAGACCCAGAACAAGTTATTGTCAAATATAAATTAAAAACAAAAAAAATTCAGGGAGGGTTAGGAGTGCATTGTGAGAGACTGAAAGCCTGTGTGTGTGTGTGTGTAGGGGCTCAATAATTGGGTATTAAATAAATTATACTATCTACATATTAGAATCAGAAAGTCCTTGAAAATGTTTTGGAAGATCCTTTAATGACATGGAAAGATAATCATGATATAGTAAATGGAAAAAAAAAAGGTTACAAAATGGTATGTACAGTATGACTCCATTCTTATTAAAATAATATAGAATATGTATCTGCAGAGAAAAATGACCCGACAGTTTACAATGATCGGAGTGTACAGCATCATGGGGGTGTGGTTTACTTTGCGCTTTCCCTACTTCCCTTCCCCTCCCCCAGACTTCCCATAATATGCATGTCTTGTTTTTTATTAAGAAAAAGAATTTAAAAATTCATCAAGATGTTATTTTGCCTGTGAATTTGGCAAATGTTATTTCAAAGGACAATACACAGTATTGGTAAGGATTTGGGGTAAATGAACATTCACAAAATGTACCCTGCTAACGGTAATATAAATTGCTACTTAATGGCATCATTATAAATTTGGCAGCACAAATCAAAAACCTTAAAAACTGAGGAAGTATTTTCACTTCTAGGGATAAAGAAAATCATTAGGGATAGATGCAAAAAAATGCATATATAAACCCAAATGTCTATCTTTACTTGGTTAAATAAATTACATCAGTATGAGCCAATACTAAATTATCAGGATGAAAAATCACATTGCAGGATACTTATTGACATAGGTCAGTACGTCCAGGGCAGAAGAGTAAATATTAAGCCCCATATAATACTGACTTAATAGGAAAATGTGTTAGTTTCCTAGGGCTACCATAACAAATCACCACAAATAGGGTGGCTTAAAACAGAAATTTATTCTCTCACAGTTCTGAAGGCTAGGAGTCCGAAATCAGTGTGTTGGCGAGGACAGCTCCTTCCGAGGGCTCTGAGTGAGAATCCGTTCCACGCCTCTCTTCCGGCTGGAGGTGGCTGGCAACCCTCGGCGTTCCTCCGCTCGTCGCCGCATCACTCCGGTCCCGGCCTGCAGTCTGGACGCGCTCCTCCCTGTGTGTCCTCTCCTCTTCTCAAGATACCTGCCACTGGATTTAGGGCCCACCCTAATCTAGTGTGACAGAATTGTAACTAATTACATCTGTCAAGACTAGTTTCAAATAAGGTCACATTCTGAGGTTCTCCGTTGACACAAACTTTTGTAGGACACTAATCAACCCACCACACGTATATAACATACATATAAAAAAGATGGGAGAGCTCTACTGACAGTATTTTTATCTCGCGGTGGGTTCGTGAATGATTTAAATACTTCCGTGTTTTCTGCACTTAAAAATAAATAGCTTATGTACTGGAGTTACATTTACATAGGAATTAAGTTCTAGATTTCTTGTAGAAGGTGAAGATTACCTGTAGTCAAATATCACTCTTTTCCCTCCTACAGCTCACAAAATACAGAACACATAAGCTTATAGTGTATCTTCTCTCAAAAACATCCACCATGGCCAGTTCTTCCTCCAGCATCAGGGTAGATTACTGGTCTTCTGGGTGAGCACTAGATGAAGTAGTTGGCTTGTGTTTACATGCTATATTGTACGAAAAAAGAAAAAGAGTTTTTCTAAGCATAAAAGTATAGTTGAATGTGTTCAAGTTAAATGAGTGCATAATGAGACTCCACTGTTTTACTTTGGTAATTAGAGGAAAAACAAACTTTTCATGCTTACAAGAAACACTATCGACAATGGCAATGACTTGAGAAGCTTCTAAGACCACATGAAAAAATAATGACTGATTTCTACATCAACCCCTCTAAGAGGTTAGGTATCTCTCTGAGTCTTTCTGGATTATTTTTAAGCTTCAGAGAAGAAAACTTAAGGAAATAGTAATATTGTGAATATAATTATTACCAAATTCTATCTCTTAAAAATTCTTACCAAGTATACTTTCCATTTAAAGATTTAGGACTGCAGTTTCTTTCATAACTTTCAAGATAAATTAGCTATGCAAAAATTCAATTAAAATAAGAAGTATTGTCATGTACAGAGGCTGACATCATGGGTAGTCAAAGAATATGTTTAATAAAAAATAATTAAACTTCCATTTGCTCTATAGAACATCATAGAAAGTAATTTAATAAATTACAAATGACTTTTTAAGACGTTTGCTCAACTACAGAAAACAAACTCAGACTACACAAAACGCAACTGGTAAATATTGCAAATGTCCAAAGGGAAAATTGGACTAGGACTTGTATCATGAAACCTGAAACAAGGGCTATAAACACAAGGCGATAACAGCTAGAATTCTTTCAGTAACTACCAACACATACTTGGATCTCCTTTCAACGGCAACTTTAGTATTGTGTAATTCTACTGATTCTTTTTCCTTATAACCCTTAACTGTATACAACCATATTGGCATTTTTTAATCTGATATCTGGATAACTTTCCCCTAATCAATAATAAATGGAAGTATCTTGAAACCCAAGAGGATGTTTAAAGTTATTATTTGCCTTAACACTTTTAAAACTGCAATTGCCTTTTTACATAGAAAGAGAATCACTAAGATGATGTTAACCAAATTCATTTGAGTATTAATTAGGAAAATACTTTATCTCATAAATTTGATATAAATTAGATTTTAGTGACAAGATCTTGGGCTTTTTTTCCTTTTTTTTTTAAATTGGGGAAAGAAAGGAATAAAGGTCATGTGGGTAGAAGCAGAGCGAGGGAAGAGAAATAGGAATGGTGCTGAAACACTCCACCAGCAACCTCAGTTCACTGTGTCTGGAAAACTTTGGCTATCTCATAGGTGTATTCTAATTAAACAAAAGTGCAATAAATACTGCAAAGGGAAGAGACTAAATATGTAATACATCATTTTCATGATGAAGGATTACTACCCACTTCTCCTGGATGGGCATTATAGTGACTATTGCTAAGATATTGCATAAAGGACTATCAATTCAAAGTACTATTTTGGAAAAATACAAAAATCAATACCATCCCAATAGAACTTACATAATTTTGTAAATACATATAACACTGTCTCTCTAATAAGGGGCTGGTTATTTTACATACAGAAACAATTTACTGGTAAATGTCTTATAAAACCCAATATAATTGCTTAATTCATAACAAAGCAACCGAGTTCTATCATCAAAACACACTGAAGGTTATTTTTTCTGTGGAAGAGAAGTGGAGTACCCTTTTCCCCGCTAAATTTATCCTCTTGCAAATTTTATCACTGATTTATTCAAGTAGCAGAAGAATGTTAACATTTATCTCTTCTTAGGATATAAATGGTGTTTTACATCCAATTCAGTTCTAATTGTTTTTGTATGTATATGCAGGTGAACCTGGACCTCTACCTTGTCAGAATAATAGCAGCTTTAGAAGGAGAAATTGTATCACAAATCAAATACCAGAAAATTTTACATGGTAAAGGGCTCTAAGAAACTGATCAGAAGCCTTGGGCTCTATTTTGTGTTTTAGGGGTATAACTCATATAATTTTTCTGAGATTATTCAAAGTGCATTTTCAAAATGGGCGATTCAGTATATTTAATATAAACTGAACACCCAACACGGATTCTGGGCAACATTTAGTCTGATTATACCTAGAAGAAACCCAAGATAAATTTAAACTGTTTTCATTATTACTTAACCACTATCATCTGTTCATTTTGGAATATTACCATAATGTAAAACACAAATAGAAATCTACACAAATAAAGCAAACACACAATTTGTTTTACAGAAAGTATGCTTTGTTGAAAGTTCTTTTCAGTGGCATTTCATGAGTTTGCCTTTTCTGAACCCTGGAAACAGACATTACACATCTGAGACATAGTTATTTCTAATAGGAGGCCAGACTTTGAAAAGTTCAAAACTAAGTATGTCTAGAGGGTGCCAATGTCACATGACACAGGATTATTTTATGACTCGATTTTACTAATATCATAGTTAAGCTTAGCAAAAAGCAAGTCATATTTCTTGCCAGATTAACATGATATAGAGGATGTGTTTAAAAAACCCCTGAAAACAAGTATAGAATTAGAAATGAATGTAAACTTCCTAAACTAACTCAGCTGAGGTAACAGGTAGCCAGTTAAATTGGCTGATTGGGAAATTTATTTCTTCTTTCAAACACACTTGTACCTGAATTGGGAACATCAGCAGTGCATCAAAACACTAGAGCATTTTCATGTAATTAAAGCAATGAATGGTGATGTAGATTCTACAGCTTTCATGACATTCATTAGCTGCCCAAATTATTGCTGAGTTTTGATCTGTAAATTATAGGTGTCAAGGAGGCTGTAAAACTATATTCAAATTAAATCAGTAATATGCATAAAGTATTCTGTGTTCACTGCAAATATATTAAATATACAACTCTTATTGAGCATAATTTTCATAAAATTAACCCCCAACAAAATTATAATGCCTTTTGTTGTAATTTTACACCTTTATGGATTTGATAGTACATACGAGTTCAGAAACTTATGAATCTTAAGAAATATTACATGCAAAACGTCTCTGAAAGGAGTCTGTACTTCTAAACAAATAACTGAAATGTTCGGTCAGTAAGTTATGGATGCACTCCACACTGGGGTATTTACAATTAATAATTAAAGAAAAACCCAAAACCAGTTCATAATTTAAGCATAGTCTGGGGATCAGTCTTCGTTACTAGAATCTGAGTCCTCGGATGACGACGACGTACTGTCAGATCCAGAGGAAGCATCGGCTTTCTCTGAACCCTCATCTGTGCTGTTTTCATTGAGAGGGCTTGGTTCAGTTCCCCCTTTGTCTTCCTGATCGCTAACTCTGGAATCTTCTTCCTTTACTTCGACAGACTTAGATGAGCCTAAGTCACTGCTTTTGTTTTTCTGTATGTCAAAAGTATTGGGCTGGGACAGAGCTGGAATATGAAGATTAAGGCCTGGAGTGAGAAGCATCCCTGGATAAAGTATATTAGAGAGTAACAGTGGGTTAAGAGCTAACGAGTTGGCAGCTGCAGCTGTATTTAAAGCAGCAGTAGAGGATGTTGAAGGAGAACTTGACACAGAGTTTTCTCCACCATTCTCTGAATTTTGGCTCTCTGTCCTTTCTTTATTTCCATCTAGCTCCTTAGAGTCATTTCCCTTTTTTTCTTCCGTTCCAGATTCAGTAGGCTTTGTCAGGAGTCCTCCCATGCCCAACAGATTTGGTAATCCAGTCACTCCTGACAGCAGCATGGGGAACATGGTGGCCACGTTTTTAGCTTCTCCTCCAGAAGAAAGGCCAGCAGGCATTCCCATCAACCCTGCGGTTACTTGCAGTGACTGCAAGTTTTGTAGGTTTTGTTGTAAGGCCTGAAGAGTTGTGAGATCCATACCTGGAAGTAATCCATTGGCTAACAAAGGATTGCCTGCGACACTGGGGGCAGTTGTGGGCGCCGCCGCCGCCGCCGTGGCCTTCGCAATCCCGCTTTTAGGCCGTCTCCCCCGCCGGCTTACTTCCTCTCTCACAACGGGACCAGTGAGAATACGTTCATACATACTTTCTGGAAGAAACCCCTGGAAAAAACCATGAATAACAACCATATTAAAATCAGTAGCTATTAACTTGTGATACAAGCAAACTATTAAAATAGGTAATTATTAAAAACTTAGTCTGTATGATATAACATAATCAATTATGCAAGAGATACCCGAATTTCATATTATTTTAAGAAATGGCTTGAAATAGCTCTTCCACCTCTCATTTTATCGTAAGAGAGCAAAAACAAGCTTCTAGCCTTCTTCCATATTGGTAGGCATCCATTTGTAAAATATTTCTAGAAAATTTTTCATGAGGGTTACCCTCACACCCTTACATGTTTTATGTCACCAAATGTAGAAAACTAAAGAAGTGCTCCCCTTCTGATCTGGAAGAACAATAAGGAAAAGGCAGTGGAAGTAAGAAGGTAAGGTTAAAATAAGATGCTTCATATGACTCTTTTGCCTATCACTTTGGGAATAAAGGATACTGCCAAGCTGAAAAAGATACTTCACGGGGAAAATTACTTGGCTCAGATCTGCAGCAGCACCTGAAGACTGGGAAGCATCAAGTCCAGGACAATGGAGAACAATCTACACTACTTTCTTATCCTCCGCCCATGCTTTTCTCGGACTTAAAACCACTAGAAGTTTTAGGAGTTTAGAACTCCAGACCAGCCATTGTCCCACAGAAATATATGTCACAGATACAATTTTAAATTTTCTAGTGGCAACATTAAAAGGTAAAACAGAATAGGTGACATTAATTTTAGTAACAGTCTATTTAACATAAGCAAAATATCATCAGTTCAATATATTATCTGTGAAAATCACTGAGATATTTTATATTCTTTTTCCCAAACGAAGTCTCCCAAATCCAAAGCCAGTGCTGTACACTCACAACACATCTTAATTCAGACTGGCCACATTTCGAGGGCTCAGTAGCCGTGCGGACCTAGAAGCACATTTGTGACAGTTCAGCTCTAGACAGCGGCTTCAAGGACTCTCATGCACGCATTCTGAAATTCTGTTTTGAATGGGACAACGTATTTGTTGTCTTTACATAATAAGCTTTAGGGTCTGCTGCAGAAAACAAGGCAATAAAAAAATGCACAAAAAACACCTCATCCATAATTCCACCATCGAGAGATAACCACTACTAATGTCTCAGGATGTGTGCCTCCACTTTTCTTTTGCATATATATGCAAATTCTATAATTCTCCACACCTTCTTTTCTAAAAGGTGTTTTTTAGAAAAGAGCTTTTAGTTTTTTATCCTGTACTTGTCATATAGACACCTATAGAAATAGTAGCTATTCTCACTCAGCATTCGCCACACGGTCAGGCCTCGCTATTCCAAGAGCTTAACTACCACCCTATGTAACGTACTGTGACTTTTCCCGCCCTTGTCATTAGATGGTCTTCTAAGATACAGTTTTCAAAATGGTTAAATAGTATTCTAAACATATGGGTAAACCATTAGCATATTTCCAGTTTTTCATTACTATATCATGACAAATACCCTTTTATGTATTTCTTTCCCCACATCTGTGATCACTTTTTATGGTATTGTTCAAATAGTATCTTAGAAGTTAAAATAAAAACAGACCAGTATATACTGATATTGCATTCTAACAGAAAAAGCATCTGAGAAATCTGCAAAATAAAAATCATGAACTAAAAAAAGCTCTATTACATGTGCAAATACTATTTAGTTGATCATAAATTCAATCTGAGACATGATTAAGTGGCACCTAATTTTTTACATGATGTCTGAGTTGGTGTTCATGAAATACTCACAGACTGCTTGACAACATCTCCCCACTCAGGGGCGACTCCATACTCTGAGTTTTCTTTCAGGAATCTACACAAATCTTTCAAAGGAGGAGCAAATGCACCTCCAACCTGTAAACAAAAAAGACTGTCAGACACTTAAAAACACTAATAAATACGGAGACATGCCTTGGTTTTGTTCAGTTTATACAGAATTTACATCTTTAAAACACATATTCTTTGAACCTTTGACAATCTTTATTATATCAAAAAGAACTACCACAACTCTATTAAAATACTATACAGGGGTTGGCAAAAGTATATTTATAGTTGTTCGTATGGAAAATAATACAACAATTAATAAATAATAACACAAGAATGAACTCTATAATTCATGTACTCAAACTGTAAACCTACCTTTGCCCACCCTTGTAGAAACTTCTGGAAATGGATATTTTTAATGTTTTAAGTCCAGCAACTAGAACAGTAAAATGATCACCACTTACTGTGCACTAACAGTGCTGGGTAGGCAGCATACCTAGTTAAGAGTGAACTGAGGCCAATATATGCGTCTCTCCCGAGCCTCAGTTTCCTCATCTATAAAGCAGGAAGCACAACCTTTTATCTTCATCGAGTCTGATGACAAAATGATGTAATTCAAGTGCTTCAGCAGAGTCTCTAGCACATAATAAACACGTAACTATTATTTTAGTTGCCAAGTACTGTGCAAGGGACTTTAAGTGTGCAATTTATTTTAGTTCTCACTACACACTTGAGATAGAATTATTTCTGTTTTTCAAATGAAGGAATAAAGCCTCGTTGAAGTTTTATATTGCTTAAAGCTAGTAAGTGTTCGTTTCAGGGTTCACACTCAGGTCTCAAAAACCCACATTCTCACCCATAATATTGTGCAAGCTGACTCTCCCAAAATATGAAAAAAAAAAAAAAAAATCCTTTGTATGTGAAAAGTGATATAACCAACTAATCATAAGAAAATTTGAAAAAATAAAAACTATATATATATATATACTTAGTATAAAATTGAAACAAAATATTTTGCAATTTCAATGACTTAATGTTCCTTTGAGGTCTAGATATTCCTTGAGTAATTTTATCTTTCACATCTCTTTGAATGAATGCATGCCGTATCTTGATAGGATATATACAGAGTTTAATATGGTCAGTTAAAGTACCTGTCAGTATTCTTCTCTAGTGCTCCCTATAGTCATTAGTTTCTGTTCCCATCCCTTTTTAGTACCCCCTTCATTAAGCTCCAATTTAAACGCAGGCCCTCTGGGTAGCTGATGGGGAATTTAGCAGGTAGATTCTTCTCCATGAGTCGTGAAGCCTGTACACTCTAGAGACTCAGGACAATAAAGAACTCTACAAATTAAGGGAAATGAACAGGCTCCTTCTCAGGTTACCACATTAAAAATAAAATTTAGTGTTTAATATTAAACATGACAAGTAAAAACACAAAACCGTACCAATTCCTTAAAACTGGCTAAACAAATTTATTCATACCTAATAATGCTAATTTTCATTATAAATAAGATTTGTAACACAACCTATGCAAGCATGAATTAACAAAATGCTACTAAAAATGTCACTTTGCTCTTCCCCTAAGACATCTATGACTCTATGACATCACTTTAAAGTACTAACAAAGCTAAGTTGTCTCTATAAAATTGAAGAAAAATAGTATTCATTTTAATGAGTTGGTACATATAATATTAAAACTGTCACTTAAAAATAGTTTTCTTCCAATTCCAATCTTTCTTCTGAGAAATTAACGGAATTTTATGTATTTTTATACCAGCAGTGAGGTCATTTAACCCAGAGCAAAAGGTAACTAGGAAATTAACATGAACTATGTGAGGTAATTTAATTGTGAGTCAAGAACCTCCATGCAAAATTTGCTGTTCTTACTCTGAGGCCAGTTTTTCTTATTTTGTTGCTTGCTCCATCAGGATAAAATATCAGAGCTGTAAACTTAAAAATGCTACCACCGTGCCCTATCACTTGCTGTGTGAGGTAAGAGTTGCACACCAACCCAAACATGAAACAATGCGGGGAAACAAATGCCGAGCCGCACTGGGCTCAGAATAGAGTGGGGAAGCCTGTCTAACCACTCAGTCAATACAGCAAGACAAGTACTTTTTAGACTTACAGACTCATTTATAGACTTTATAAAGTCTAGAAGGGGAACTCTATAGAGTAAAGTACCATTAGTCTACAGGACCTCTGTCTAAGACATTTTATTTCCGTCTACCAGGAGATCACGTAATATGCCAGCTTTGATAGAACACGGCACCGGGCAGGCATCTGATGGAAAAGTGCAGTGACAATATGTCACAGCTAGGACGGGAGTGCTGCCCCTTTTCACCAGGGTCTCTCAACCTGCACACTGCAGACACTCTGGAATTGTGGTGAGGAGCACTGTCCTATCACTGTACAAAGTCTGTCAGCATCTTTAAGCCTCTACCAACCAGAGGACAACGGCACCCTGACCCTGCCCTTTGTCCCCATTGCCTCCGCACCCACCTCCCTGCTCCCAAGGTGTAGCTATCAAAGATGTCTCCACATGTCACCCACGGCTCTGAGGACAAAAGTGTCCCTGTTGAGAACCACTGCCTTAGACGTAGTGCTCTTGTGCCCTGCCAGTGCTTAGGCACGGCTACACCAAATAGACTGCGTGAATTAGACTACGTGCAATTTGAGTCCACGCCTTATCCTACGAATCTTCTGGGTGTAACCATTTTCAGGCCTGTTAGAAAATACTGCATAATGAACACTGTTTTAGAGATCTTCTAAATACTGACTCCATGTAAAAGAACAACAAGTACAAATACCTTTCTGGCATTTCTTCTGTTAATCAGCTGAACGCGTTCTTCCCCAGTGAGACTATTAACGTCTAGTTTATTGGGGTTCCTGCAACGATGCCTTTTTTGTTTGGGCCTCCCTTCATGGAGCTGCATTCTCTAAAACAAAGGACACAGAAACAGCCTTAAAGTCTTCACATGGGCAGACAGTACAAATGAGCTGATTAAGGTAATTTAGTCCAGGAATAATGAAGGTATATCAATATATTATAATGTTATCTTACACATGGTATCTTCAATGTCATATGAAAGAACCCACCCATTAGTTAACCTTTAAATAGCTTTATATTTAATATAACAAAAATATTAAGTAATTTAAAAATTGTTGCATGAATCATGCGTAACAATTATTCCGGATAAAAGTAGGCTCCTGCCATGCAGACACTGCTAGGTGCTTCTTTAAACGACTTCAAAGACGACTCCGCCCCTACAGTGTTGCTTGCCCCTACAGTGCTGCTCGAAGAGTCACCAGTGACGCTGGGGCAGCTTCCTCTGAACCGAAGAGTTCTTTACTTCTTCTGATAAATTGCACCTGTAACATCAGGTTTTCCATGAGCTCTGACAATTTGTATGTGTGGCTTTCATTTTTTAATTCATCTCACGGACAGACTTTCTTATCTCTTCTCACAATCTTCACAATACTCAAAGACTTTATTCTTCAAAAAAATTTTTCTTATTTATTTATTTTTAGAGAGGGGGGGAGGGAGAAAGGAAGAGAGGGAGAGAAACATCAATGTGGGTTGCCTCTCACACGTGCCCTACTGGGGCCCAGAACCGAGGTGTGTTCCCTCACCAGGAACCAAACCAGCAAAGCAACCCTTCCATTCCCAGGCCAGAGCTCAATCCACTGAGCAACACCATCCAGGGCTTATTCCTATTTTACAAATGAGACTCCAGGCTCAGAGACTTTTTATCTCCCTCAAGGTCATGCAGCCAACAAGTGCTTATTTCTGACAATAAAAATTCTTTCCATCAAATTATGCTGGTTACCTCTGCAATTGTCAGCAAAGCAAGGCCTGACATTTGTAGCTATTTCCAACCAGTCGGAACATTCCAAGAGACCAATGCTCAAACTTGTGTGTGGCATACCAGTCCCATCACAGCCAGGACCTAAGTCAACCTTTTCTATCCAGTTACTATTACCCGACAACTTTGTGCACATAATTTGGAATTTCAGACGAGTCACTGTTTTACCTTGTACTCCTGTCCTCGCCTAAGTCTCCTCATGACTATTTTACTGTGCCTAGAATATCCCTGTCTTGTGGTAACCTGGTCAAATGCCCACTAGTTCTTTTATCATTAATCAGTCATGTGTCAGCTGTTTTTCTCTCCTCTTATCCCAAATACTTTACTCTGCCTACACAGAGTAATTATTCTTTTAGCTGCTTCCATGGCATTTTATATATACTTCTGTTACAGTATATATACCATGCTATAATTATTTAGTTATAAATATGTCATATTTATATACATGAGATCCAAGAAATTGTTAATGTAAAGTATCCTTGGGAAATCAAACTAATTATAGTTTCATATTCTTTACTATAATAAATACTACCTTTAAAAATGTTATTAAAATAAGCCCTGGCTGGTGTGGCTCAGTGGAGTGAGTGTGGGCCTGAGAATCAAAGGGTTGCTGGTTCAATTCCTAGTCTAGGGCACAGGCCTGGGTTGCAGACCAGGTCCCCAGTGTGGGGTGCACAAGAGGCAACCACACATTGATGTTTCTCTCCCTCTTTCTCCCTTCCTTCCCCTCTCTGAAATAAATAAAATCCTTAAAAAGTGTTATGAAAATCTTAGTAACAAAGTTATATAAAACATTATGAAATAGTTTATTTGCAGAGAAAAATAATAAACAGACATAAATTAAAAAATAAGGACCCCTTTGCAGTGATAAAAGGAAGGTGAGAACCCTTCAGGGACAGTGTAAGTGCCACGAGGGCGAGAACTTCACATTGTTCACTGTTTTATCCTCAGTCCCTTGAAATAGCAACAAACGCACAGCAGTTACGCAGTAAAAATTTACTGATTAAATGAATATTAATTTATAACCTGTTAAGAAGTTACTGTGTTAAAACTAACAATCCTCATTATTTTTAGAATTGTAAAGTTCATTCCATGATTGTCCATCAGATTACTGAAAACCCTCCCCTCAGAATTTTAAGAGCTTTATTTTTTTTTTAAACGAAAGGAATAAAATAATGTTTGTGTCACCCTTTGAGGAAACTTAGGGTATGAGAATTCAGAAACTAAGATCGAGGGTCTCTGTTTTAGACTAGTAGGTTATTTCTTGTAAAATACTAAACCAAATATATATTAGACACAAGTATATTAAAATATATAAGGTCTGGCACAAATAACACCCCTCTTTTTAATTACAAAATCATAAGCATGCAATTCTGTAACATAACAATATCACACTCAAGCACTCCATATAAAATTTTGGGTGAAATGTTCAAAATAGAACTATAAACGATCACTTCTGTATTGTTACCCTCCCGACCACACTGAAGCAGGCCTCACTTCTGCTGGGCCCTGTGCATTATAGACACAGCCCCCTTCTAAGCACTGGAGCGTGTGCATTTCCCTTTCATTCTAAATAAAGGTAATTTGCTCACGAGGACCCTGGCTTCCACTGGCCCTTTGGGGGTTTGCCCCCAGGCAGTGTGATCTCCCAGGTACACAAGACTTATTTTTCTGATGAAAGAAAATACAAAGTGCCCTGCCATTATTTATACATTGGAGAAGGAGAAGCAGCAGCAGCAGCAGCAGCTCACACGGTAGTAGGCAGCTTCACTGAGTTATCCCTTTAATATTCATAATGGAGGCAGATGGCACAGGCCTGTCAATGTCATGACATAGAGATTTACTCTCTTAATACCTTATACAGAGAAACGTCAAGGGAAATGGACACAAAATTTGATACAACAGCACCTGATAGTAAAGTATTACAAAATGGAATAATAAATTTCTATGAGTGAGAAAAGCCAAATGCTCATAAGATAGTGAATAGTATTTCAGAATGTAAGGAAAATGCAAATGAATTATGATTCTCAGCTTTGATTAATGTAACTAACTGTACATCTGGAAAGACACAGAGGCTGTATTCTTATAACCTTACAAAGAGCTTAAGGGTAGTAGTTTAAATACTGAAATTAAGACATTAGCCACTTGAAATTTCTTTGTCTATGAGATAGTTGTAACAGTGCCAGTCTGATAAAGTTGTCCTGAGTGTTAAATGAGATAATGTGTGTGAAGTATAATGCCAGGTGCACAGCTAAATCTCAGTAAGTGCTTACCATAACCATTATTATTATTTTAAAATAATCTCCTTGAAAAAGAAGGATTGGAAGTTTTATACCTATACAATCTGCACTAGATCAAACACAGTACTCTGTATTATCAAAGGTGATTTTTCTTGTTAAACACTTGAATATGGAATGGAAAAACAGAAAATGACACTGTATTATATCATGGGAAAGACTGTAACAAATTTTTGGCTAATTTTTCTAAGTCTTTGGCAGAATACATATTTAATATAAGTGGATGAGAATTTAAGCTTTATCATTATATGTCTGATAAACCACAGAAATAACATATACCAAGATTTGTAAAGGAACACCTACAGGAATAAAAGCTCCTAAATCCTCCACATAACCTGGGTGCTCCTTAAGCCATTTTTCCAAATCCTTTCTCTTCGGTGCATCATCGCCTGCGAGTCTTGTTCCATCTTTCAGGTGAATGACTGGGACGGGACTCTCCGTATCAGGAACTCCTTGAGGCTGAGAATATGACAGTGGTGGGTGTATCCCTGCAGTGATCTGTGAGGTGGTTAAGCCCAAAGTAACCTGGAGAAAAACACCAAATGAAAATTTTATATGCAGGCTTTATTATTCTAATTTTGTTCCAATAAAGGAATTCTTTCTGAAGAGGAAAAAAAATTCAAATATCTGCAAAATCTTTCAATTGTAAAATTTTCATGGATCCTGGCCAGTGGTAGTGATGTAGTGGACTTCGAATTTCCTTATTACAACTCCACAAAACAGTAACATATATTTTTACATGTTGAATATTGCATTTAACGATCAGTAGTTTTTAAATATTGTTTTACTTACGTGATTAGGTGGTTTATTTTTGTTAAAAAAGAGGATGTCGACACCTTCTACATTCTTCCTCCTCCCTCGCCTTTTTTTCACTACAGGCTGGTTGTCTAATATAACTCCATTGGCACCGAGGGTAGACTGAATGGAAGTACCTAATCAAATTAAAAATGCAAAACAGTCATAAATAGCTAGTTCTTAACCAGTAAAAGCAATCATTTTTCTAAATATATGGAAGTATCAGTTCTGTTCTACATGTCTTAAATCAAGCAAATTCTAAGACAGAAAACTCCACTGATTTGTCATTTAAAAACTTGGAGAATTGTAATTTAGGCCTCATTCAACTTTTATTTTCTCAATTCCCCCACCCCCATATTCACTTATCTTCACTTCCCTTATTAGAGAGAGAAGCATGCCTTTCTCATGTACAAGATAAACCTTTCCCTTTCCTTTGAACCCATTTATTCCTACCTTTTCTAAAAGTTTGCTTTATAATTTATTTTTGCTTTCTTGTGCCAAAATGTCTTGTTCTATCTTAGATTCATCTCAACTTAACAACATGGCCTAACTCAAATGAACATAAAATAAACTTCTTCTGGACTTTCTACAACTTTTAAAATGTTTGAAAGGTTTGTCTCCATTGTGTTCCTCTTTATCACAATGAACTCATTCCTCAGTTTCCCATAGTCCATTCTGCCCCAGACTATTTGACGTATTTCCTTGAAGATCACCTCTAACTGTTTAGTTACCAGATTAAACTGACGTTTCTCATTGCTCATGGCAGTAGGCACTCAGTAATATTAAAAAAAAAAAAATTAAAAAATGTTTGAAAGGCGTATAAATGAGCCCTGGCCAGGTAGCTCAGTTCATTAGAGTGTCATCCCAATACACCAAGGTTGTGGGTTCGATTCCCTAGTCAGGGCACATATAAGAATCCACCAATGACATAAATAAGTGGAATAACAAATCTATGTTTCCCTCTCAATTTCTTTCTCAATTTCTCTCTCCCCCTCTCTGTCTAAAACCAATTTAAAAAATGATGTATGAATGAAAGTTTCATGCATTCAGTCATGACAATAAATATTTATCAAATAGCTATGTACAGGTTATTATAACTGTTCGCATATGAGTAAGACATAGTTCCTTTCCTTTACGAGTACTATACATTCTAGGATTCTCTTACTGAAAGAATATATCACTAAGAATGAGCTCTACTTAAAATGATTCACAGCTGTAGTATAAAACACATTTTCAATCATGCAAGGACAATCTTCAAGCAAGTCCTGTGTACCCCTGAGAAAAGCGCTGCACTGCGGCTGGCTGTGGAACCTTACAGAAAACACGCAGCTTCCCACATCTCAGTTCCAAAAAGGAACCTTAATCCATATGGCGAGGAACAACTAATTATAATGATTAAACTCACTTTTTGCATATAAAAGCTTTCATTATGCCCACATAGTAAATTTCATTATAATCAATGAATTATTACATGATTTTAAAATTCTTTCAAATTACTTCTGTACTGCATTTTTAGCTGTAATAATACTTTCTTAAAGTTATCACTTTTAAAAATACTATTCTGTTTTATAAGAACTTCTCATGACTTCCTATTCTAACATGAATGAAATGTCTTACATCAATTCCCATTCCTTCATGACCACTAACCCCCGCCCCCAAGCTCAGGTTTTGATACCGCCCATAATCTAGACCCACTTTTCCTCAGCAGGCTCTGAACTCACACCAGTTCTCTCTAGTAACAACCCTGTTTCTGCAAGCAGTCCATGGGAACGAAAGGCTACCTTTCAGGGATCAGTCATAAACTGTATCTCGTGGCTACCTGGGTTACACAGTCCCTACAGTCTTTCTTAAACTGCTCATTTTAACTTCCTCTATCAGCGTGAATTTGTGATTCAGATGTCTTTCTTTAAATTTAAATGCTATTTGAACTTTTATCCGAATAAAGCTAATCGGTAAAGTGTTATTTTCACCCAAATATATAAAATCCCAAAGCTAAATGGGCCTCTGTGCTTTGATGTCATATTTGAAGTCCCAGTATTTACATTAAAAATTATATTAACTATAGATTTAAGAGAGGTTATTCCAACAGTAAAGGTCAAATGAGTTTTGATTACAAGAGTAAATAAAAGAGGTTTGGAAATGACAGGAATATACTTCATGCGAAGGCAACTATTAGCAGCACACTCACCTGATACTGGCATGGATTTTGGGAAATTGGCGAGGCTGGTCTCGGACGCGCTCTGGAGCTCCCGGAGCCGCGCGAGGTACTGCTGCTGGCCCAGAGCACAGTCTTCGCTGTCCAACGGTCTTTTCTGAGCGAGCCCTTGCTTCTGAAATGTCAACTTCAAACCACCTTCCTGTGAAACAAACACCATTATTAAAAAAGGAACAATGTTAAAAACCTCATTGCAGGATATGAAGAGAAATGTTTTATTTAGAAAAAGTGAAGTAAGTAAAAACCCTGAATCATTTAAGTTCTCATTTGCTCATGAATCAATTGAAGAAAACATTAAATCAATGTCTATGATGTATATTAAAATTTCCATCTTAAATTTTGAAATATCCACGTAGAATACACGCTTTCATAAGCAAAACGAAGTTTTTCACATGACCAATATACTGTAACACTTTTACCTTTGGAAATCCATCCCTATGTACATTATTCAAATGACATTTCAGAGAATATCACCCTTGTTTAAGATAGTGAGTAATCAGTTTTGCTTAAAAAATCATAGAGAAAAAATGAAAGGTTACTGAGAACAGGGCATGCTAAGTGTTTAAAACAGAAAGTGCACTGACATACCATTGAAAGATTATACAGAAGAACCCAAACAGTTAGAAACTGTCACACTGTTTAAGAAAGCATCTTGATCAGGAGAAGGACTTTTTCAGAAGTACAGGTATATAGTATAGAGAAACACACTTCATGATCCCTCTAGTAGAATATTCAAGTTTAATAACCTGGATATCAAAAGGAAAATATTCCAAATACCAGAAAACAAGTACATGAAGGAAGTAAGAGTAAGAGCAGGCAGCCATTTGCAGAAAAAGCATGCTGCACACCACAATCGCAATCAGGCCCTAGGGCAATAAAAATAAACATACGTCTTTGATTTTCACTGTAAACTCCTTTTCTCGTACATGCTTCTTCACCTTTGACATCTGTGCTGACTGATCATGTTCTTCTTTCACACCAGCACCTGGAGGAGTGGGCACACTGGGCTCATTATGCTCTGTGGCTGCGCCAGGGCTGTCCAGCAGCTTTGTGGTATAGAAAGAAGCCACTGAGTTGGCATCATAACTTCTTCTAGCTGAAGGCCACTTCCCTTTCAGAACCGTTTGACAAATACTGTCCAACCGGTTGATCATCACACGATCCTGGAAAGCACACCACATCAAAGTATAATTTTAATAATTAGGCCAGCCTTTGGAGAGCAAAAAAGGCTCCAAGCCTTGATGGGTCTAACCCTAACAGTATGTGTGTATTTGGTATGTACAGGTATTCATTCTCACACACATATTACAATTCTATAAGGAGTTATCAAGTATAAGTTCCCATTGGTGGAAGTTAAAAAAATATTATAAAGATACTTTTCTATACTTTTGTATTTATAATGACAAAATACAGGTTCCTTGTGAAAAATTCAAACAACACACAAGTACATAAAAGAGAGTTCTCTATTCCACCGTTTCCCAACCTTACCCCCAAAGGTAAATACTAGCCTAGTCACACAGTAGAAGAACTGTATTACTCCAATCTGAACTCCCACCACTAAATATAAATGCACTTAAATGACCTCCCCCCACCCACCACAGGTCACAGCTTGCTATGATTAATTTCCCCAGGGAGACTCCGTTGAAAGCACTTATTTCATAAAGAAGCACTGAATATTAATCTGTTTGTGAACATAAACACTCATTACCCTTCATTCTAAACATTATAAGGTTTTCTTGAGAAATATATACATTTAAGTAGATCTAATTTATTCGATAGTAATAATTAGTATTTTTAACGCCAACATCAAAATGTTATCCTACATTTTACAGTGACCTGTTTTTCTACATAGTAAAGCAATGTAGAAAAATACTCAAAACCGACCTATTTCAACAAGAAACTATTCACTTACCTTTGGCCAATACGAAGCTGCCAGCATATACCCTCCCTGCAAGAGGTAAGCTGACTCTGGGGTCCCGTTGTTCATCTGGAAGCTGTCCTGGGTCTCGTCCTGGGTCGTGCTCAGGGACGCAACACTTTCTTCATCGTAGGCTTTCATGTGCGGGGTAACTTCTGCTGGAAACAACCATAACTGCTAAAACAGGCTGCACGAAATGGTTTCACATATACCTCAAATCTCGCAATTATGCCGATATATTTGAAAATGAAAACGGTAAAAAAAAAAGAAGAAAAATTCACCTAGAATACAATACTTACTATTTTAAAAATCAGCATTAAAGAAAAATAAATGGCATCAAGGAGTCTGAGGACAAACGGTTAACAGAACATCCTTTTAGGCATAAAAATTTGATTCTAGGTTCGTTTCCCTGAAACAGATAACCCTCCGATTGACAGAATGCCTCTGGACTGAGACAATCATAAATGCCTAATGAGAGACTGTAACTCTCTAGGTAGAAGACTTTTATTAATTGGGCATTTTCCATGTGGCAACCCTGAAATTTATGCCTATTAGTGTTACAGGAGATCCTGGCACCTGGGAGGCATGGTGGCTCCTTAAGTCAGAGTGCAGAGCGAGCCCACTGGGTGGTAACTCGCCTGCTGCGGAACTGGACTGCTACAAGGACGCCCGCAGCAGAGGACCGCCCTCACTCTTCTGCTGACAAGCTGCACACTCTATCCTGTACTTCCCAAGTAGCAGCTGCCACGCAGGGCCTATGACATCCTTATTGGTCTGACTGCTTAATCACAGAATCCTGGTGGCTGTTATAGAATATTGTCTTCATTTGTTCACTAACCAACTTGTTCCAGTAAAACTACAATACTAAACTTAAGGCAATCACAAAAAAATAAAAATTTTGTGTAAAATCTCTTAATTCTTCCGACGAATTCATTTGGCAATGCCTTGAATATTACCATAGTTTGCCATGTATAATTAGTACTTTTTGCCCAAATTTTTGAGGGAAAAACAAGGATGCACATTATGCAAGGTCATAATGGTTACATACCATGGGCATAATAATCCTGTGTATGTTGAGCACAAAACGTAGGTGTACGTTATACATGGGAGCACATTATACATGGCAAAATACAGTAAATAGGAAGCCTATACCAATAATTTGAGTTTCCTTTCAAATAGTGCTTCTCTAAGAAAATCTGTAGACACAAAATTTCAGCTAACAATTTTAAACAAGCTTAAGTGATTGGAACCAACTCTTTTCTTTTTCACTTGTGATCTTGTCTTAAAACAGCAACAAAGCTTTATGCAGATACCTTGCTTTTGAACTTCCTCTTCTTCACTGTCACTTTCTTCTGATGAAGATGAAGAGGATGAGGATGAGGAGGAAGAGGAAGAGGAGGATGAAGATGATGCTGAAGAACAAGAGGAGGATGAAGAAGAACTGGAGCCCGATCGAGAGTGGGAACAAGAAGAGGAGGAAGACGAGGAGGAAGACGATCTGGAAGAACAGGAGGACCTCTCCGAGTCAGAGTCAGAATCGGAACTAGATTCTGATCCTCTTTTGTGGACGCGCTGTTTGTTAGAAGCTGGGTTTGGAGTTAGGGGTTCTGTTCTGGCTGCAACCATGCGTCTGTCTGCTTCCCCTTTTCCGCCAGATTTCTGGTCTCCAGCAGCCTGTGGTAAAACACCATTCTTTGGACTTACTGGCTCAGACTTTATTAGTGTCCTGGTTTCATCAGAAGACATGGATTCTTCTTCAGAAGACTGAGGCTCCTCTTTAAGGTTTTCACTTTTAACTTTCATATCCTCTAGAATACCTTTAGCGTCTAGGAGCTTAGGTAAAGAGGTAAGTGGAGAAGCTGAAAGTGCAACTTGGTATTGCTGTAAAAGTGGGGTGGAGGTCCTTGAATGAGCCATCTTACTTTGACTGTAGTTCCTCTGTGCAGCCATAAATGAGAGTTCAGGATCACGAAGGATGTGATAGTCTGTTCGGCTCACCCCGTGTTTAGCGGCTCCAATGAGCAAGTCCCTGTCATGAGGGCCGCACTCCCACCAGACCGGTAGGTCTGGATTTGGATGGCAAAGTTTCAAACGTTCAAACAGTTGTGGATGGCGGAGGGCCTGTTCCCTTACTTTCCTTAGAAGTTCAATGCGATACAAAGTCCTAGAAGCACGTTCTTCTGTGATTGGCTGAATAAAAATATTTGGATCCACCAATTCTACATTGAAATAGAGCAAAAGCATTAACCTAAAAAGTACTTCGTTAGAAATTCAAAACAAATAATGCAACTTCTAAAATGTACCTCTATTGAATATCACTGTATGGTTCCCATAATTTCTTTTAAGTATTTTTATATAAGGAGAAATGTGTTTTAAAATGAGAAACTAAAAGTCATATAACATATATAACTTAGATCTACACAAAGTAAGTAAAACATTACCAATTTTTGGAAGCATTCAATGTTAATATAAATAGGAAATTTATTTTTATGAAATTCCCTATGAACCACGTCTTACTATTCTGTGTCTTAACACTAAAAATTTACTTAAGCTCACTTATAAATATCAATTAAAACTGTTGAACAATGCCCCGTAAACAAATGGAAGTATACATTTGTTTAACCGTATCAAGGTAACTCAGGGCATTGCCATGAACTCATAGGAACACCAAAATCTTTCTTAAAATTGGAGGGAATCAAGGGACATTTCTCAAACACCCTATGAACTAGCTTTAGGTGGTTAAGTTTGAACATGATACATTTATTTTTTTGATGAGGTCATATCTCTATAAGCAGAGATACTGGCAAAGCAAGAGAGATATGGAAATTCCATGAATGGTTTCTGGAATTCTTTTGAAAATCTCAAAGTAACTCAAAATAACAAGTTAAAAAGAAATCATGGGCTATGCAAAAATCAATATGGAACAGCAATAAGAGTGGGAGTCCATTCTACTTCCAAGATTTGAGAAGCTGTACAGTGCCAAACAGAGGCACACATCTAATTAGTAAGTTAACTATGGTTATTTGAAAAATACAAGTATTGTTATTCATTCAATTTATGCTACATTTTCAAACTACTACTAGATGGTTAGGACTTAGAATTTTTTTTTGCAACTTTGTAGTGTATTTTTATTGGGGTCACATTAAATTTAAAACACAGAAACTCACTAAGTTGTTTGGACCTAATTATTCATTAAACAGAACTCTAAGGCCTGAGGTCTGTGAAAAATTCCCGAGACATTAAGGGCACTGTGAACTGAGGAAGTTTGGGAAACTGATCTTAATTGAACCCTCACTCACATTTCTAACAAGAAAAAGCTACTTTTTCAGTCATCTTTTAGTAATTAACTTTTCTTTTAAAACTAGAATCAAAATTGATGGATTTATTCACATAGTTTTACAACATTGATGGGAACAAAGAACTAACAAAAAAAAAGGGGCAAGGGGCCTCTGGGCAACTCTAAATAGTAGGAGACACAGCACTGTGCCTTACCTGTCTTTTAAAACTCATCTATGGTTACAACAGACCTTAAAGTAGACTAAAATCTACTCTGAATTATCTGGTATTTGGGAAATCAAGTGACTGGCTACTCTGTTCAGTGGACTGACAACAAATCTGCAAGGAAATAAAACAAAGAAAGAAACTCACATGGAATTTAAGTCCTTCTATATCAGACACTTACACTTTCACTAGGAAATAGGAGCAGGAAGCCACTGGGTTTAGCAGTCAGAAATCACACTCCACAAAGAGTGAAGACAGCTGCTCCTGACACTGCAGTCCTGAGAGGAGGACCTGCCCACAGCTTCAAACACCGTGGGATTCACCTCAGAACAGCTCCTTACAGGGCTGTGAGCACCCGTGATTAGTGGTTTTTCTTTCTTTTTTTTTTTTTGATGGCCCTGAGTGACCTTATCTTATTAAAAGTCTTTAAAATGTCTTTTTGAGTGAAGGCCTCACTGTTTGCAAAATTATTCATATAAATAAGCCCTACAGCATAGTTCCTAAAAGAGGGACTAAAAATGTAAGTTATAGCTGTTCACCAAAAGCCATCCTTCATCTTCCACCTCCCCCAACCATAAATCTAATAAAACACAGTCATTTTCTCAAAAACTCAATGTGTACCCTCATTCTCTTTAGATCTCAACAGGTTTAAGGAATAGGAGATTTTTAAATATGGTTTATTCACAATTCTGAAAAACTGCTGACATTGAATTAGACAGTATTGAAAATTTCTGATTTTATTAATCAATGTCACACCAACAAATTCTATTAAATATAGTAAGAAAAATAAATCTTCAAAATTTTAATGTTTTTTAATGACTTTGACCAAAACGAGGAAAAGAAGAAATTTTATACCTACCTTCTTTGGAAGGAAGACGGCAAACCCTACGACACATAGACATGAAGGCGTACAAATATTTCTCCAGGCTATCATCAGTTTTCTTATGCAGCCTAGCCATGGCTCTAAATTTTGTCCAATCAAATTGGCCTCTGTCAGGATCAAACACCACGCCAAATGTAGATACTACTCTGTAAAAGTCAGCTTCTTCTCTTCTTGTCCATCTATTTTGAATCAGATTTTTTTAAAAAGCTACATTGGTTACTGAAATAAACATTTATTAATGCTGAATAGAATGACTATAGTAAACATTTAAAACACTGAAAGTAACTAACACTTTAATGGATTAAATCCAGGGTTATTATTGCCTTGTAAATATATTTAAAATACTAGCTGACTCATCCATCTAACCATGTTTCTTTTCCTTCAGACAATAATAGTTTTTTGCACATTGACTATGTGAGAAAATATGCCTAAACTGCAAGATTATATAAGACACGATGATACTACCTTCAGGAAAAAGATAAAGCATTTCAACTATACTTATAATACAACATAATATTTTAGAGTTTCAGGAGTGATGGAAACCAAGAACTTGAAGAAAGCACAGAAGGAGACTTAGTTCAGACTTGAGTGATCAGGAATGGCATCGCAGAGTGGCAGGTAAGAGGGCTAAGATTAGGGAGGGCATATTAGGAAGTGGACACAGAACAAGCAGGAAAGAAAGCAGGAAGAAAAGTACATTTTGCGGGGGTGGGGGGTGACGAGTATTCCAGATTGACAAGGAGATGGCCCATAGTAGGGACAGCGGGGGATAGGGTTGGGGTCAGATTATGAAATGCTCTAAATGCCTGGCTTGAAATAGTCTGTAGTAAGTTAAGAGCTCCTAAAAGATACTTAAAGGGGTAATATTTAAGTCATACAACTGTTGTGTAAATTAGAAAAGGCATATGAGAAAATCCTTTGAAAAACATTAACAGGCGATTTTTAAATAATGTATCATAGAGATATATTAAGAAGACTAATTTAATGATGATGTAAAAATTGTCAGTCTGGGAAACCAATCAAGTCATATGAACCTTACACCTGAGTGTTAAAGAAACTAGGAAAGGTGAAAAAAGAATGAATTGAAAGACCACACAGATCACACAATCAAAAAAGTCACAGTTCCTACCTTCAAAGTATTTACAACTTAGGCAGACATAGAAAGAAAAAGATAAATGTCATTGTAGTATCTTGTTGACAAAGGAGTAGTTTATTTAAACGAGTGCCTTAAGAGTGCAGTGAAGAGAATACCGTCAGCTAAAGTGGTTGAGAAAAAAAATGAGTGCAGGTTTGGACACGTGTTCAGCTCTGAAGGACAGACTAGGTATGAACTAAAGTGGGAGAACAGGTATTATCCCAGGTGATAAGAACAACATAAGGTCGGGTGTTGAGTCAATATTAGGAGGACAGTTTGGATGAGAGAATAGTAGTGAATAAAATTAGAAATGCACACTGATGCCTAAACTGCAGAGACTCTTGAAATGAAGCTCAGGAAGTTTACACATACACGAAATAGGGAGTCATTGAATGTCATGATAAAACTAGTATCTTAGGAAGATCAATCCAGAACCTACAGACTGAGGGGACATGTTAGGTGGTGGAGGCCAGATGCCCACAAATTCTTTGCCAGTTTTCCCATTGAGAGTTGTAATCTGTTTCCCTTTCCCTTAAATCTTGGTTGGCCCTGTGACTTTTTTTTGACCAACAACAGGTGGCAGAAGTGACACTTTGTAACCAGCCATGGAAGTGAGGCCACTGTGGACCTTCCAGCCAACACCATGGAAAGCAGAACTACCCGGTCAAACCACTTAAATGTGAGAAATAAAAAACTGATGTTGGGTTAAGGGACCATGTTTTGGGGTGAGTTGTTACACAATGAAAGATAACTGAAACAGTTACAGAGGTGGTAAGTAGAGGTATCCACTTATGGAGATATTTGAATTTAAATATTATATCTGGAATAGCTAAAATGTAAAGTTTCAGACTAAGTAAATGGAAAAAAAAAAAAAAAAAAAGACTCATCTCCCAGAGAACACCCAAGGACCCAAGTTTAACAAGGAGGGCCGGTTACTGCTGAACATTCCAGTCTTTTTCTGTGAACTCTGTCTTTCTAAGAAGTTAAAGCTTTTGGGATGTGAGAAGCTTCCCTGTTCTCTTAACAGGGTCTCTTGTAAGAAGTTCTACTGCCATTTGTTCCCCTTCCACATAGTAGTTCCAAGGTTCTACTATGCTGTGGATAAAGCATAGATGGATGTCTTTCAAAGATTCTAATATAACATTTCATGAAAGTCTCAATGTAAAATAAGATAGAGTGGAATTTACTTTACGTAATTTAAAAGTTTCATTGATAATTCCTGAGCTTGCTCTGTACCTTCATTTTTTCATACCGAACTGTTCACAAACATGACAAAAGAATGATTAACTGAAAAGTATGGCTAGTGACCACAAAATGCAATAATCTTTATTAATTTTACCATATTTGTTTATGTACTTACGCACATGTGTACATGAGCATAAAGCATTTTGGTTTGACCAACCCCTTTACCTATATATGCTTTTCACAAAGTGATGAATCACATCCTAACAGCCTTCAGAAAGAGGAACTGTATTCAGATACAATATATTACATATTTGGTGCTATTTGTTGTCTTACCTTTGCTGTCTTTCGATCTTGGCTGCCATTTTCGGATTGAGAGTGACTTCTTCATAAAGAGGCTGCATTGCACTGGCAGGCACTGAGAAAGCAGGCTGTATTTGCTGGATTTGTCTGTTTTTATTAGTACGCTGATATGCAGTGATGAGACGCCTCAAGCGTGTGGTTAAAGCCGACTGAGTAGGCCAATAAACTTTATCACCCTCCATCAGTTGGCCATCTGTATTTAAAGAAACTCATGTCATTTAAAAAAAAAAACTAAGAAATAAAATTAAAAACAAAATTCAACATACTGTCATGAAGCTTACAAAAGCAGCAAAATTTCCCTACTTCAATTTTTTCTTTCAATTTGATTACGTGAAAAACCAAGCCAAATTTCTCATCACAAAAAAGTTTAACTACAGCTCTAAAAATCTTACAACAAACTTTAAGAGCAAGTCAAAATAAGTAGGTCACAGTGAAATAAAGAACCCCAAAGCTACCTATATACATTTACTTGAACAGAAAAGACAGCTCTTATGTCACCAGGTGTTATGTCTTACTAGTTGGTGAATACTCAAATGCCTCAACTTAGAAGTCAAACTGAAATCCATGAGAATACTGTAAACTCTTCTAATTGATCTGTATTAAATTTATCTCAATTTCATTGGAATCAAAACATTTTTCAAGTCATTAGGGAGTTTAATTTTTTTTAACTAGTTTTAATTAATTTTTAAAATTCATTAAGACAATGCTGCAACTTTTAAGCTTTTAGACACCCACTGCAGTGCAGGATCTAACTGTTTCCAGGATGCAATAGTATACTTACATCCACCATAATCAAGCAGTAATTACTGATGCCAAGCACATGTCTTCAGTGCCTAGCGGAACCACGGAAGGATGAGGCACAATTCCCCGGGGTCCCCGTAAGGCACTGAGTGTACTCAGCGACGGTGTTTTGCTCTCCTGATATCACAAAAAAGCAGGAGAGACCCTGTACAGAACTAAGCTTTGTAGAGACTGAATGAAAATGGTCCCTAATGGGCCTTTGGAATGAATAACCAAGTGAAAGAATTGATTATTGAATTAACACTAAAGATGAGCTCTAACATTCAAGTTTAATAATCAAGCCATAAAAATACCAGCTTCTTTTCCTAGAATAAAAGATTTGCAGCTAAAAACATTGTGAAATTCCCAATTAGTATATTCAACAATGATTGCAACTGTCTTCAATAAAAATTTCATATATATTTGAAGAATTATGAAAATTTATTAGCTTCTGATCTCATATCATGAGAGTGTTAATTTATAATAATAATAAATAAATAATTAGATGTGATTTACCTCCATCTGCTATAACAAGATCTCCTGGTGAGGAAACATCATCCTTTTAAAGAAAACAGAAAATGTCACAGGGTAATTGGGTCAAAATAGAGGTAAGATAAAAAGAGTACCAAACTTCTTTATAACAGAACTTTATGCAAAACTTTTATTTATTCTTGTTTTCCATATTTTCCTATTTTTCTACTGCCTTTCACATTTAGACCCATCACTACTAAAATTATTTCCTTTTCTATGATTACATTTAGGTCAGTTTCTTTTCTTCCAACCTGCCTATAAATACACCTCAGGTTTTATTGACAACTGATTTTTTTATTGTCCTATATACCAACTTTCACATAATTTATTCATTCTCCTATGCGGTTATTAGCACACCTTCAATTTTTTTCTTTTTCAACCTTCAACAGTTTCCTTTTGTTGTATGCCCGATTTACATCTGTCAACAAAGCATCTTCAATTAAGTATTGCAACATTATTATAAACTTAACATATTTATAACTTTGGTGATTTTATTCCAATGACTTCTAGTTTGTATTGTTTTAGAAAAGCCTAAAGTTTGATTTATCAGCCTTTGTAGGAGGGTCTTTTTTTTCTGGTTGATTTTAACATCTCCTCTTTGTTTGGTATATCCGTTTCACCAGGATGTTTCTTGGAGTGGATTTATAGTTTTATTTATACCGCCAAGATTCCCTTTATTGCTTGAATCTGAGGATTCCTGTCTTTTATCAAGTTGGGACAAGTTCTCCACTGATCTCTCTCGAAACAGGGCTTCTCCCGCACTCTCCAGTCTCTCTTGCTGCAATGCCTGTTACACACACTGTGAAGACGTCACCATGCTATTCTCTTCGTCTCTAAAACTGTTTATGTCTCCACTGCGCTGGTTATTGACTTTTTGCCTCAGCTCTGAATTTACTGCCTTTCTCACGCCTCCTACTAGCCCTGACAAAATGGGTCTGGGCTCTTTAACTATCTTTTCTTTGCCAGCCAGCTCGAGAAGTTCTGTCATTAGCGCATGCTTCAGAGACACTGTGAGTCCCCTCACTGCTCAGCTCCCTTGGGACATGCCCCTTCCCCAGCGCCACTTCCTGTAGTTCAGGCAGCTTTTGCACGCGCTGAAGAGGAGATTCCCCCCCTTGGGTGGTTTCGTAGTGGAGTACCTCCACTGAGACACTCCCCCGGGAAAAGCTTCCTTGGCAACCTTAGAGGGTGGCTTTTCCCCAAGTCACATGAGTGCAGTGGCACAGCAACTTTTCTGCCATCCAGTGAACTGTAGCCAATCCCTTACCAAAAAGGCCAGGATTTCAAGAAACAGGGCTCCTCCGGGGGTGCTTTGCGTCAGCCCTAGGAGTAGTGGCTATTCCTCTAATTCTTTAGATCTTTCACTCTTGCTAGCCAATCCCTCATGACTTCAATCCTGCCCCCACAAACAATCAGTAAGTCTTTACGTTAAACTTTTACCATCAAATTAATCTTGTTTCTCTCTTCTGATTTGTCCAAGGTGATTCATCATATTACATTATGGATAATTTCCGCGTATCAACTTTCTAAATCATTTCAGATGAGCCGTGTCTAATCTGCTTCTCCAGTTTAAAATTTCATTGACTATATTTTCTACTTCTAAAGTTCTATATAATTTTTTGCACGTGTCCCTAGTTCTAAAAAATTATACCTTATCTTTCTTTGGTTTGTTTCTTTCTTTCATGTATTTAATCATTTAAACATGTGCTTTTTTTCTATTTCAACAGGTCTATCATCAGGTGTTCTTCGAGTTCTGGCTAATCTTGGTCTTTCTTGTATTTTTCTAACAATAACTCATGATAAATTATTCCTTGTATAATTGAAATATGTGTGATTTAACCTCATTTTATGGAGGGCTTTCTCATCAGTACTCAACCCCATTTTATATTACATTTTTGGTCTGAGTGTTCCTGGACTACAGAGATGGAGTGAAAAATCAAACTGCAAACTGAAGAGAGGGCAGGCCTATGGCTCTGAATTCTCAGGGGAGACAATTTTCCTCCACCCGAAGTCCACGGTAAGATGAACTTGCTTGTGCTGTTGGTTCGAAAGTACTGACCTCTGAGAGTTCTGACTTTATACAGGATTTTACTTCTCACTGACACACACCAGCCTCAGCCTCATCTCTTGTCTAATATACACAATTAATATCGAAGCCTGGTGGCGATTCAGAACAGCAGATCCTCCCTGACAGCTACAGCATCATCTCGTCTTTTACCAGGCTCCCAAATATTATGGAGCTTCCTCATCTCCTTTAACATCACCTTCCCATCTACAGATTGTTTTCTGCACCTTCCCCCAACCCTTGTCCTTCCTTTTGATTTGGTATCATAGTGCACTCAGAACTATGCTGCAGCCGCTCAGGATTCCTCTAGGCTCCACCCTGCATTGCAAACCTATTTGTGTAGGCGTAGCTCCTGTTTGTTGCTGTGTAGTGTTAGTATCCAGTTCTTACTCTGCTTCTATCTGTTGCTGTGTAATTTGAGTAGCTTGTTCTTACTCTGCTTTGGAATTCTGAGCCTGGACACTGTTTCTTAGCTCCTGGAACTGTAGCATGTGGGTGAGCCCCATTTTCTCGACCTGCTGGAAGCAACCTCCAACTTGTCTAGAAGGGGAGATCAGGCAAATTCTGAATGATTATTTGTGGTATCTGTCGACTAAGCTGATCACTAACAAACCTTTTGAGGTACAGAATTATGTGTAATGAAAACACATATGAAGGAAAAGCACACAATAGAGAAAGAAAGCAAAGCAAAGAAATCATAGAATAACTGAAATTGAGGATTTTAAAATGTAATCCAAAGCATACCTCTATATCATCTTTAAAGATAGCTGGGGCAGGTTTGTATTCTGGATCTTCCACATCTCTGTTAAAAAAAAACAACAACAACAAAAGCAATTGTAACTGTACTGGACTTAATGTTCTTGTGACAAGACAAACAAATGGAGTCTTGTGGGGATGACTTTTTAGTGTGCTTTAAAAATCAAACTGAAATCTCTGCTCTTCAACCAGGGAAACCATGCCATAGGATAAAGACTATTATATGGCAGGTCAGGAGAAATCTTGTTTAATTTACTCATATTCCTATGTTAGCTTTTAAATATGGAATTATTAACCTTAACATAGTCTTACTTTCCTCTTTTGATAGGATAACAATGGCCTTGTAACTGGTATAATGAACAACATTGTATTTCTCTTCATTTGCAGCTTTCTGCCCTCTTAAATTTTATGGCCTTAATGGCCATGATTAAGAATAGCAAAATACTGTGAACTTTTTTAGAACTGGAAGTGTTTAACTTGAACCCAGGAGCATTTAAAGCTTTACTTTTTAATAGCTTCTTATTTTTAAAAAGTATGGAGAAGAAATCTTTTGGTTACTCATACAAAAAAATGAGTTGATGGAAAAGAAATTATAATCATCTAACTGTTTTTGTCTAGGGCAAGAATGAATGTTAGCCGATGAAATAAACCCTGAAAAGGAAAAGAAAATGGAAAAAATAAAGGACTCATCAAAACAAAGGGTATGGGCAGGTCCAGTCTCTTCCTTGATTTCACTAGTCAGACAAGCGCTAACTTACAAGAGAATCATTAGCTCTTCTAAGCTGTAAACTCCAATTCTGTTATTCTACATCATTCAAGGTTAACCACCAGTGACACAAACAGGGACACTGTCCCTGCTGGACATTGACAGGGACATAGAGAATCCGTGACTCTGAGGTGCACATACCCATCCATGTAATCATTCGCCCTCTGTTCTGCAGCAACTGCTTTCTCATCAGGCTTCCCCACTCTTTCCAAGAAGCACAAGGCCGGGTCTGCTCGGATAGTGTTATATTTCTCATAACCTGGAGAGATCGCCAATGATCAAAGTAAAAAAGATAACAGAGAGATATATAAATACAATCATCCCTCATGTTTACGGTGGATGACATTCCTGGACTAAAGGGACCATATATTAAAATGATGCATTTTCTAGCAATTATCACAAATATCACATGACATGGTATTATGTATACTTGAATTTTGATTAAATTTATCTATTAAAATGAAAAATAAGGAAAACTGATCACACACAACACACTTCACATAAGAGCTCTTTGTAAGAGGTGAAGTCATGTGATACTTATATCCAGGAGGGGTGGTTCGCATGCGCCGCTCCTTTCCTGAGGAAATGCTGTGACTGACGGAGGCAGTGTGCTAGTGTATGCTTTATATGATATATAATAACATGAATGTGATGGGAATAAAGCTTCAAGTGGAAATCAATGAACAGAACTAGCTGAATAACACTACACATAGGATAAAGACCCCACCAACATTACTTTCACTCACCATGTTTAAAAACTCCTATAAGGAGTGACTTATCGGCGTCAAAATCCCACCATTCAGCAGGAACTTCTGAGTGGTCTGGTTCTGGGACCCAAACATCGATGTCACTTAAAAAAAAATCACAATATGGCATTATGAATTACTGCAAACGATCAAAAAGGAGGCAAAATTTTTACCTGGCTTGTAACAGATTGTGATTTTTTAAAAAGGGATATGGTTTTATTTCACTGATTTTTTTATATTCCATAATCACCAAATTAAAACCATAAAACTGCACAAATCAACAGTTACCATAAAATGAATTAATAACCTTCAGTTCAACAAAAGAACTAAGTTTCAATAAGGTTTACTTTACTCTTAAGTAATCATAATTCTTTCCACTGATTTCCCTTAGATATACATAAGGGGCTCCTTTGGAAAGTAGAGACTTATGTCAGGAAACAACTTTATGAAATCATCTGCTTTAAATATTTCATTTTGTACATAATGAGACTGATGACCTGGAAGGGCAAATAAATTATTAGGCTACAAAAGTAGTTAACCTCTTCTAGATTGCTTTTGCTAAGAAATCACGTTGAAAAATTAAGAACTGTTTACAAGAGGCAAATTTTTGATTGATAATTGGATTAAAACATTCAAAAGTGCTATTTTATGCTGTTTATAAATAATACCATGCCACAAAATGAAAATACAGTAAGTACTAAGAACCATAATATGTCCGTCCATGATGCTTTAGTAACTTGGCTATTTTCTTGAATATGGAACAGCTCTGGCACTTATAATTTTGCAAACATAATTCCCTGTTACATTTGGGCATGTGCCTCACCCAGACTTGAGAGGTTAGGAAAGGCTGCGCTGACGTCAGCTGGGCAGTAAGAGGGGGAAATCAATGTTCCAGAAAGAGTGCAAAGGCCTGGAGGCATCAGCAATGAAGGCACATTTGAGAGACGTGGATCTGACTCTCAGAAGAGAGATGTGGGCTGGAGACAGATTGGGAAGGTGTCAGTACAGAAATAAAAACTAAAGCCACAGAAAAGACGAGGATACCCAAGAAAAGTAAGTGACAAGAAGAGATGTCCTTTGTGAAGACATTTAAGAGACAGGTAGAAGAGGCACTAAAACCCAGCAAGCAGCGCGATAAAAATAAAATCCATAGGAGATTTTATTACAGAGTAGTGGTGGCAGAGGAGTGAGGTGTAGAACAGTCCTCTTAAAGAAGAGAAAAGTGAATTTACTAGTCACGGTGGTTTGTGATCACTCACACTTGGGAACCATGATCATGGATTTGAAGTGGGTCACTTAAGCAGGGTTTGCTTGATTTTCTCCAGCAACGTTCAACAAGAACCAAATGGACACTTGGGTTTATCCTGAGTTGGAGTTGAGCCACATTTGGAGAACAGAGGGAAAAGCAGGCAAAGGATCTGAGTTAGTGATTAAATTGTGGGACGACAGCATACAGATTTCGTACTGAGGAAAGGGGTGTGAAAGTGGTGATGGACAGTGAGTGGAAAGATGGAAAACACTGTGATGACGTTAGAGAATCAGAGTAGAAAGCACATGAGTTACATGAGTTGGAAGGACGGAAGTGATGTTCAAAATTTAAGAGTAGTGCTGTTACTGAGGATGGCAAGATGAAATACACGGCTGTGCAAGCATGGGCCCACCATGGGGAGGAAAAAGATGACTGCAGACGAAGGTGAAGGAACTGAGGCGCCAGGGGGTTGGATGGATCCTGCATGGGCATAAAAGTCAGTCAGTATAAACCCTCTTCCACTATAAGTACAGAAAAACGTAAGTTCAGGAAGGTTAAGTTTCAGATTTCATGGCAGGAAACCACTACACTATTGTCGTTCTTATTATGTTATCAGTGACAAAAGCAAAGATGACAGTAATAGAAGGCTTCAAATTGGTATGGGTTCATTCTCTAAATTTGGTGTATTTTTCTTCTTGTGAATTTCACTGACTAATGAGCCACTGCAACAATTATACAGTTTTTTGCCTCTTCATGTTACTGAAAAATATAAACAATTTTTTTCATTTACCTTGCATCAACTCCATCAAAAACCTTCTGACACTCATTTCCAATGACTTCTTGCTTTAGATAATATAGCATTCTTACCCGAAGCAAAACCCTAAAGATAAGCAGAAAGAAGTCAGAAGACACAAAGACATTAATCATTAAAGAAAATCCATACATGGGGTTTAAATTAGAAAAAAATTTATATACAGACTTTTTATAATGAAATAACAACAATTACTTCTTGATTAGTAGATAAATCTCATCACTACCACATACACAAAATAGGTTTGTCCGAAATCTTCACAATCATCATTATTTAAGTAATGTACAATGAGATCATTTGGAGGCTTTTTATTTCTCTCTCTGTTGATGAAACAGTGACACAAGAGGTACCAGGATTTGAGGAAGTATATCCTGTGAGATTAAGATTAAGACTGGTCCTAGACCACACTGTCCCTGTATTCAAAATCAGCATGCTTTCAGGTTGTTTAGAAATTCACAAAAATAAACTGCTAATGAGCTGTGGTTTAGATCCCCCACTACCTACTTGTTACAGTGGTGCTTGATGTGTTTTTTGTAGCCTTCATCTTGAAGCAGCTGCTCAGGGTTGTATTTTCGAAGCCATTCTGCTTTCTGTATATCAAATGAGCTCGTCTGGGTCTTCACTTTCTTCCCCTTTCGGCCCCTGGGTACTGGGGCTGAGAGGCCTGTTAAAATGAGGAGGACATGTGAAACCAGGGAAATGTGTATAAAGTTCTGCAATACGAAAGATTTTTTTCAACGTAAGAAATTTCTGGAGACTTTCAGAGGTCTGCACAGGCTACACAGAGATCTTCGAAATATTACTGATCCAATCACAAGACGATGGGTCGACACGATTACTTTACACAGATATTAAGACAATTTCCCCCAACAAACCTTCTATCTTTAATGAGTGAATTTCATTTTATTTTTGTTCCAAAACACATTTTTTTCAAATGTAAAAACCAAAAGATCAAACCTTTCCTTGTGCTTTACTTTGTTCCCCTAGTAACAAAAATCATGTTTTGGCCTGGATTTTCAAAACTGATTTTACAAGTAACATGGATTACATTTAGCCATTGTGGGTTCTTGTGGGTTCCTGTTTAGAGAGCTGAATTCATTTCATTTCTTTGACATTTTTGTTGTAAAACATTTCAAGAATACAATAAAGGATCTCCACTCTTAATGTTAATGTATCCTGTAACTGGACAGTTTTATTGAGAGAAATAACGTATAGCTGAAATCCACTCCACTCCCTCCTCCCCAAAGAGGCTCACTACCCTGAATTTGTTTTTGCATTATTAAATGCATATATTCACATGCTGAGAAATATTTAGTATTTAAGTTTTCACACATCATATTATACATGTAATCCTGCAACTTACTTTTTTTTTTTTGAGATTTATACTTGGTAATTCATGAGACTAATCCATCCATTGTAATTGCTGTGTAAAATCTATGACTACACACCTCATATTAATCTTCAATGACACTTGAGTTATTTCCCGTATAATTTTTCTCAATTAGTACTCAAGAAGGTCGGATTCCTTCCGATCCGTACCTCGTGTGTCTTCTCCTCACCATATGCTCTGCTAGCTAGAAGTCCTACCGCAGTCGTGCACAGAAGCACTATGTCCACCTGTCCGTTTCTCCTTAACATTTTGCTGGGTTTTATCTTTATATTTTGAAACCATTTTGTTTGATGCATTCAAGTTCATACTTCTTTTATGGATTTGTCTTTTTTATTGTGTAGTGTCTTTGTTTTAATATTAGTCAATTACTACCACCTTAAAATTACATTTTTTGTTATTTTGCATTCCAGCCCTCTTAAAAACATTCATACTTAGATTTTTCTAATAAAACCAGTAGACATTCCATATTTTTAAACCCTTCCCTAACAAAATTATCTCACACGCATCATTAAATCCTATTTATTGTTTCATTTCTGCTATTTACGATGTAACTTATAATTTAAAATAGGTCTGTTTGTGCCCTGGCTGGCGTAGCTCAGTGGACTGAGCACGGGCTGCGAACCAAGCCTCGCAGGTTCGATTCCCACTCAGGGCACATGCCTGGGTTGCAGGCCATGACCCCCAGCAACCGCACATTGATGTCTCTTTCTCTCTCCCTCCCCTCTCTAAAAAATAAATAAATAGAATTAAAATAAACAAAAATTAAAAAAAAAAAGAATGTTCTTACCTAGATGATTCTGCAGCTCCCGTGTTTGTCCATCTTCAGTTGGAGTAATGAGATCCCAGATGAAGCCTTTAATTTTCTCATCTCCTCGGTAGTGAACGAGGCAGTACGCTAGGAGTGCTCGGCAAATGATCTCTACATCATGCTCGTTTAGCTGCCGTTTAAAACGACCATGAGATAGGATCTCTCTCCATCGGCCCCATCTGGTTGAAAAAGATATATTTACATTATTGTTGAGTCAAGGTCTAAAGAAAACCGTATCTCATGGATAAAAGGCATGAAAACTGCAAAAAACATACTTCATCATTAATAGGATTTACCTAATAAAGTTTTTCCCCCATGAGTAAAATGCTGAGCCATGTCATAGTAACTTCTAGTATATTTTATTCCTTCAAGTATAACATCATTCACTCTGTATTAGTAAATACGCAAATCTCAGGACAGTGAGTTTGACTTCACTGATACATTTATAATTTAAAACTTAAGAAGGCCCCATCATTCTGCTATTGAACATGTTAAACATATAAATTGAGGAAACTTTAAAAATATATTTTATTGATTTTTAACAAGGTAAAAAATATACTAG
Source organism: Phyllostomus hastatus (assembly GCF_019186645.2). Taxonomy (NCBI): domain Eukaryota; kingdom Metazoa; phylum Chordata; class Mammalia; order Chiroptera; family Phyllostomidae; genus Phyllostomus; species Phyllostomus hastatus. The sequence goes on from NW_025334024.1 coordinate 26,929,071, forward strand.
AATACAGTATGTTTTCTATAATTTTACACAGCAGACTACTAGCAGTAAATGTTAAAAATAGTGTTTTACCCATAGACCAGTAGATTTTTTTCTACTCTGAAGCATTCAGTTCTTCCATAGCCGTTGGAACGGTCACAGGGTCTCCGGAGTTTGGGCTTTTCTTCTCCTTCACTTTCAGCGTCAGACAATTCAGCCAATTCATCTTTTGTGGCACTAAAGGGTCTTGTTTGCTTCCTAATTCTTGGAGTGTCAATAACCAAGCTGTTCTGTAAAATTTAACAGCTATTACTTGAAGGCCCTTTTGCTATTGGGCTTATAACGCTGTCTTATATTTTCACCTTTCAAATTGTACAGAAAGTTAATAATTATAGAAAGCGAGGAAAAGAAATTACAAATAATTTAACCAACCTACCAAATAAACTTAAAAATTTTTACATTCCTTTTTAATCCTTATTACCACACATACATAATTTTATATTACAGTAATAGGATTAAAATAATTTGGTGTTTTACTTTATAATAATATGAAAGTTACTGTATTATGTACCTGCAATAACCATAAAATATATTTTAAGATAGATTTATGGATTATGATTTTCTTCACCTAATTCATAATTTAAGGTAGATTGTTTTAAATTTAAAACAAAGTAAACCTTTATGATCTAATACATTTATCCTACAGATAAATTCAAAAGGAGGAAATTACCTAAGACTAGAAGTATTGGTCAAATGATATAAATATTTTTATAGATCTAGAAATTGTTTCAGTGCTTTCCAAAAGTTACTCTAATACACAGAAAGCAGGGTAATAAGTGTACGAACACACTATGCTCAATTTAGTTTTAATTCATTCAAAACAACCTAACATGCTTTTTTCTTTACTGAGAAATTTCTCTAAGTTGAGCACTATGTTATGGGCTTCAGATACAGAGGCAAGTACGACAGCTTTTGCTCATAAGTAATCTGTAGTCTTGAGGGTCAGACTAATGAGGAAACAAATAAATACTATTCAGGATGGACTATTTTGTGATACAAGATGGATACAATTGAATGGATCACCATTAATGGGATCTGACACCAAGATAAAGAGCAAAAAAGAAAAAACACACAACTTAAAGACATTTAAAATGTTTTTAAAACACATTATAGAGCCCTGGCTGGCGTAGCTCAGTGGATTGAGTGCGGGCTGCGAACCAAAGTGTCGCAGGTTTGATTCCCAGTCAGGGCACATGCCTGGGTTGCGGGCCACAGCCCCCAGCAACCGCACATTGATGTTTCTCTTTCTCTATCTCCCTCCCTTCCCTCTCTAAAAATAAATAAATAAATAAATAAAATCTTAAAAAACACACACAGTATAATGTTAAGGATATAAATAATACCCCAAATTAAACTTTCCTTGTATTACCACCTATCATGACATCTATCACAAGTATGAAACTGAAGCAGTCTACCACCCTACATCAATTTACTTATACAGATAAATTTATTTTGTTAAGTACATAGTTTAATACCTTAAACTATTATAATACAAAATTATCCCAATTGATAGTTTCTTAAAGAAAAAGAAATACTTACTCTACCACTGATGGTATCTATATCTATTTCTGCCTTTTTAGCCCATTTTTGCCAGAAGTTGGGATCATCTAAGGATATATCCGTTCGATTTCCAGATGCCACAAAACTTGCCTGAAACACAGAATGGCAGTTTTTCAAAATGTTTTGAAGCTATAGGAAAAATATATCAAAGCATAAGTAAAACATTTACTGTGAAGAGTCTGGAATTTAGCATGCACACATATGTTCAAACAATCCCTTAAATGCAGTGATCTGAAAGAGCACAGCATCTGCTTGAGGCAACAAAGGTGATTTCTATGACTGTTTTTTTTTAAATTAACCGTATTTCAGGTAATTTTAGGCACAAAGGAAAAATACCTGTACACAGTGTGTTGACAACTTGGGTAGAGCCAAGGAATCCAAAGTAAACAAGATTTCTCAGGAAAAAGGCTACAGCCCAGGTATGTCTACCCAGTCGTGACTGGTTTTAGTCCTCGGCTGTATACTTTTGCAGTGGTACTTCTGTTTCCGCTACACTACTTTCTTCTAATTTATTATTTATTAACTCCCAAATTTATACCTGTATCCTAGCAACTCTCCTGGACATCTCTACTTAGATGCATTGTAAATGCCACAAATACAACAGTTCCCATACTTGATTTTCTGCATATGAATTTCCTGCTCTTGCATTCTCTCTTATTTAATGACACCAGGACCCTCCTAGCTACTTGAGCTACAAATTTAAGTCATTTCTGTCTCTTCCTTCTCTATGTTTCTAACTAGTCATCAACTCTTGTTGATTCAAGTGGTTCTCCACATCCCTAATTCATCCATGATCATTTCCTACATAAGCCTCTTATCTCATCTCCCTGCCTCCAGTCTTTCTCCTTTCAAACTAGTTCTCTGATGTTACTGTTAAATTACTAAATTAGATTGCATTATATCCACTTTCTGCTTGAGGGGATTTAAAAGCTTTTTTAAAGCCTCATGATCAAGTTCAAATTCCTCAAAGTGGAATTTTTCTGTACCCCTCCCAATTTGGCTCCAACCTCTCTAACCCTTCATTTTCACCACCATTTAATTCATCCTGAACATCTATGCATTCCTATACCATGTTCCTTGAAATCTGATTCATGAATCACCTATGATTTATTTATGTCCCTTTCCCTCTCTTTTTGAAACACAATGAAATGCACACTTCCTTAAAGAATTAGCTACAATGTTATATTCTCTGCAAAGGCTTTCCTGAATTTTTACACTCCTTTTTACACAAAATCAATCATTTCCTCCTTTACTTTTTTTTTTAGTAAGACATTTTAGTATTTCAGCAAATAAGTCCTTGACACCAGATTTCATTAGTTTGCTGAATGAATGCAAGAGAAAATTTTTCATTTAAAGGCTGGTATCATTTCTTTTGGTATAACACCTGTAGTACATGACAAAAAAACAGTGATCGCTGTGAAGATAAAGATTTCCTGTTAGCTCAGAGGGGGATGGAGACAGGAGACAATGTGGAAAGGAGAAATCTGCATGAATCAGTGCAGGGGGGACAGAATACTGCAATAAAAACCTCTTCAGATGAATGCAAGATATAAGTTTAGCATATGAGGAAAGAAAGGAGAGAAATAAAGGAAGAAATGAAGAGAAAAGAAATGAAAGGAAAAGAAGAAAAGGAGAGGAAGATATCAAGGCTGTTAGTAAAGTTTTAAATTATTTTCCCAAATAGGGTAGATTTATAGTTATTAATGTTTCCTGACAATATACAAATTTTGTTTTATCCTCTCCAAACTGTTACCTTAGCAAAAGTTGACCCACGTCCTTCTGACTCAATCGTAATAGTTTTTGTACGACGTAGTAAGATCTGATCAATATCCTCTTCACAGAATTTAGAACCTTCATCTTCCTCTTCCATGATGGCACCGTAAGCACCTCTTCGAAGCAGATCTTCTATTTCCTTTTTGGAAAGCTGTTGAATCTAAGGAGAAAGTAATTTTGGGAACAAAATTTTTTTAGGTTCATAAAATAAGAAAATATTCCTAAAGATGTCAAACACAAGGTCATATGTAAGTTTGGGGTTTGGATGTACATAAGAGAGAATTCTCTGAAAGAATACATTGAAATTATCGACTATTCTTTACTATCTTTAAAATGTGATTTGCCATTTGCCTAAAATATCTGAAGTTAAAACAAAGCCTATGGGTCAGGTTACCTATAAAGTACCTGGATTTTTTAGCACTAGGATTCTAGAGTTATTACAAGCACAAGATACAAGGAAAAAATCTTGCCCTGGCTGGTGTCACTCAGTGGACTGAGTGGGGGGGACTGCGAACCAAAGGGCTGCTGGTTTAGTGCACAGTCAGAGCACATGCAGTGCGGGTCCCCAGTAGGGGGCGTATTGAGAGGCAACCATACATGGATGTTTCTTCTTTCTCCCTTCCTCTCTCCTAGAAAGAAATAAAATTAAAAAAAAAAAAAATCTTGATGGAGGAAGTGACAAAAAACATTATTTAGTATAAGACAAAAATCAATGCTAGTAGTTTGACACTAAAACCTGAAAAACAATGTATAGAAAGATGCAGAAAAATTTACAAATTCCATTTTCCTATGCCATGATGCAAACATACTAAAAGCAGAGCAAAAAACTTCCTTGAAAACATATTCTTACAATTCACAAGCACTGGAGCTACACAAACAAAACAAGGTCAAAAGAGTTAACTAAATGTCACACTATTCTGAAGTGCCTCCATAGAAAAAACCCATCTATTTAGTGTTCAGTAGGGATCAAAATGAAATAACAGCCTGAGTTTAAAAGTAAATGCAAACAAAAGTTCCAAGTGATACATACGCCACCAACATTACTTTCTCTGCCACTCATGCTCTGTAACACGGCCTTATCGAGACCCAGCTTCAGACTGGCTCGGTCAAACATCTCTCTTTCGTATGAGTTACGAGTTACTAGTCGGTAGACTTTCACTGCTTTATTCTGACCGATTCTGTGGCAACGAGCTTGAGCCTATAAAAAAAAGGAAAAGTCATAAATTTAATTTATTTCACAAAATGGCACAACAGACATCACATAAAAGGTATTTAATAGTATAATATCTTGATGGAGTATAAAAGCATGTAAGAATGTTTAGACCCATTTGCTACTGAATTATCTATAAATAAATGTTTTCTAATAATGAAAGTAGAGCTTACTAAAAAATTATTCCAAAATCAGCTACAAGTTAAAATTTAATCTTGTATTTCAGAGACAATAAATCATTGAAGAATGGTTATTTTAATTTATTTTTAAGATTTTATTTATTTTTAGAGAGGGGAGAAAGGAGGGAGCCAGAGAGGGAGAGAAGCATCAATGTGTGGTTGCCTCTCAACACGCCCCCTTACTGGGGACCTGAACCACATGTGCCCTGACTGGGAATCAGACTGGTGGCCCTTTGGATCGCAGCCCGCACTCAATCCACTGAGTGTGAGAATGATTATTTTTAAAAGAGGGTGCCATCAGTATAACTTTAGATGAATGTCAATTCTATCAATAATTATTTTAGTTGTTTGGCAATTCAACCTTTAAACCTACATTATTGACAACATTTTCAATATATTTTAGTTAAATTGGGAAATTAATCAGGGGACAAAAAACCTAAGGTGAGTAACTCTGGCGACCTAAATTGTATTTAAACAGAAAGGAGTAATTATCTAATATGTAGACATATTGAAAGTAGAGAAACCAGAGACTACATAAGAGCTTAATTTTTTTTTTCACTAGGTGTGTGTGATGGTAGGGAGGTAGTGGTGGTGCTGGTAGTGGTGGGTGAAGAGCTTAATATTTATGTGTTCCTGCTATAAATCTACATAGTAAATTTTGACTCTAAAGTTTCAATAGTATCAATGGTCTTTCTCCCAAATTATTATCCCCCTTTGCATGATCCTAAAAAGATTGAAATATAAATTGTGACTTTATAATTTATAGGTGACATTGATGCTATCTTTGTAGACATCTTTATTCTACCCTCATACACTTTGTAGCCATTGGAAGTCAGAACGGTGAATGAACAACTTTGCTCCAGGTCTAGAGAAAGCACAAAAGGCCAAAAATATTTTATTAGTCTATAATAAGAAAAACCAAGTGAGAGGGAGAACTTGGGGAATCTGAAAGTATTTCCAGTTCTCAAATGTGACTATTATTTTATTTTAGATTAACTTTTAGAACATTACATGCATTGTGGTCAGCTATAAGTATAAATATGCATTCCAAAGGTAAGTGATTATCATTTGGGTTTAACCTAAGGACTGGCAAACTATACCCTGTTACTCAAATCTGGCCTGCTACTAAGAATAGTTTTTACATTTTTAAAGAGCTGTTAAACAAATAAGCATAAAATGTGTGACACAGACCTTGTGTCCCAGAAAGCCTAAAATACTTACTAATTGAATTCTACTCTATTAATTTTGGATAAACCTTTCATATTTGGAACTAGATTACATACAGTTACACAAACGAGAGGTTAAAAACATGTTTGTTATTGAGGCAGGTATAATTTACATAACAATGTACTATTTTTGGCCTTTTATCTGTTTAAAGTAATAATATTAACTGCAACACAATTTACTATTGAGGACAATAAAAGATGAATTTCTTGCCCTGGCTGGTGTGGCTCAGTGGATTGAGCATGGCCTGTGAATCAAGAGGTCACCGGTTCAATTCCCAGTTAGGGCACATGGCTGGGTTGTAGACCAGGCCCCGGTTGGGGGTACACAAAAGGCAATGGATGGATGGATATATCTCTTGCACATAGATGTTTCTCTCCCTGTTTCTCCCTTCCTTCTCCTCCCTCTAAAATATAAATATATACTTTTAATAAAAAGGATTAATTTCTCTTATAGTTCACTTTGTCATCTTTCCTACATACCTTATCTTCTATAGCCTTTGACTCTTTTATCACTCCAATTAATATTCCTGTTTCTACAAAATCATTTCACAGTCTTAACTTATATGAATACCTTAATTTTCTATAGTACTTCATAAAAAAATACTCTTACATTTCAGTTCTGTGCATACTATCTTATATAATGATTGAGAAGCTGAAATTAGAAAAAGCAAATATTTATTTTTAAGGAAATGAAACAGAAAATGTTATTTAATATAAATAGGTTATTTTTAAGTCTTAGGCCTCTCTCAAATTTACATAATACACTTTAAACAATTAAAGAGTGCACTCAAGTAGGTAAAGTTGTTTTAAGTAGTACGATATATATGTACAGTGTATTATATTTTGTTGTTACTAAATTAAAATTAAAATAACTCATCTATTTTATTTGGCATAGATATTACTTAGGGAAATATACATGTTAGCTTGTCCAGATAAAAATATAAGAAGTGCATTATCAAAATAGTTATAAAATTTTAAAAACAAATTTCATTCTCTTAGTTGAAGAATTTATTTACCTGAAGGTCATTTTGAGGATTCCAATCAGAATCAAAAATTATACATGTATCAGCGGCAGTTAAATTGATGCCCAGCCCACCAGCTCGGGTACACAGCAGAAAAACAAATCGATCTGAATCAGGCTTACTAAACCGATCTATAGCAGCTTGCCGAAGATTCCCTCTGACTCTTCCATCAATTCGCTCATATAAATATCTATCAAAAGAAAGGCAATACGTTTAGATAGAGAGATATAATAAAAATGAAGACACATTCTATCAAATGTAAAGTATGTTTTCCTACAACTTGAGTTTCCTATAAAATTAAAAAGCAATTTGCCCTGGTTGGTGTGGCTCAGTGGATTGAGCTCCACCTGTGAACCAAAAGGTTGCCAGTTGGATTCCCAGGCAGGGCACATGCCTGGGTTGCTGGGCAGGTCCCAGTAGGAGGTGTGAGAAACACAACCACACACTGCCGTTTTCCTTCTCTTTCTCTAAAAATAAATAAGATCTTTTAAAAAAGAAGAAATTTGGGGTTTTCCATGAAATTTATCTTATAAATCAATTTAATCTTTCTTGTACTTTATATGGTATAAAACTGAGAATAATACACCTTTTGAAAGACACTAAAAAAGTGGAACACTGATACTAAAAAAGACACTAGAAATAAAAAATAATCTGATAATATAAACTAGTATAGACCTTTACTTATCTATTCAATTCAAAATCCACTGAACTAAAACCTACAGGTCAATCTTCAGATTCCTTTTTATATAAATATATTGATATCTCATTATACCACCAATGCTCTGGTAAATATATAACTACGTAGTGACTAAACTAGAGGTTTTCAACCTTTTTCATCTCATGGCACACATAAATTAATGATTAAAATTCTGCAGCATACCAAAAAATGTATTTTTTTGCCAAGCTGACAAAAATAGTAGGTATAATTTTGATTCGTTCACACCAGACAGCTATTATTGTGTTGGCTGTTGTCATTTTTTAACTTGACAATCTAAGGGAAAATAGGTCAGTGTCCCTGACTAAATAGTCAGATATTACTGCATGTTAAATCACTATACTAGACAATATTTAGGACTATCTATCATGAACCAAAAAACCAAAGCAAAAACCCCACATCAGACTAATATGAGTAAAGCTTAACAAATCGTAGATAGTGTATAATAGGCATCAAAGCGCAGAAAGTTCAGGATCTAACTGTAACAATGAGATAGATCTGAAATGGATCTTGAGTCTTTTTTTTTCCATTTTGAAGATGGTTATAAGTCTATTTAAAATCTCATTGCTGCGAAGTTTAGAAATCATATAACATGTACATTTATAAATCCATTCCTAAATCAACAAATAGTCAGTTTGAGAAGTTTTCTTAATCAATCTCCTTAGCCCTGTGTACAACAGACACTTAGTATAATCACAGAATAACTCCAGGGATGAATTCTATGCCTTACCGTTTATGTATAAGATAGTCCTCCAGGATGTCAAGGCAGCGTACCATCTGAGAGAAGATGAGCACTTTATGACCTCCTGCTTTCATTTTGGGAAGCAATTTATCAATAAGGACCAATTTACCAGCAGACTGGATCATTGCTTGAAGATGAAAATCAGAAGCAGCTGGATTATATGTCTCTCTAAATTCTCCAAGTATTTTCTCCTCAGCACCTGTCAAAAAAATGTACAGCATTAATGAATAAATGAATGTGACATCCAATTGCTTTCATTTTTTTCAAAAATCAGAATTAGTGCTCCTCTACCTTGCTGTAATATACTAATTTTTTTTTTGATGGTAGGTAATAAATCACTTTTATTAGAATTATTTGTTTATGACTAAAACCTCACGACCAGATTGCGTTGAGTATATAGACAATTAGGTTGAGTATATGGAAAATGTCTTAAGCATCGTTTTATCTCCCCAGACACCTAGCATGATGTTTTATATAAATTTATGTTCACTGAAGGTTTAATAATATAATAAGGGAAAAAATTAATGAAAATGTGGTCCTGACTTAGGTGACAATCATATACTTTTAAACAAACTTCTAGTATTTAAATACCAATAAAACGGTGATCCATCACTGAAAGGTAATCATAAATTTGAATGGGAATGCTGCTGGTCATCAAAACAGGGAAACAAGAAACACGTAAGTCACTGATGAATACTTCCTCCAGAGCGTCTAGATCAGCACTGAAGGTTCTCTGCCTTCCCTCAGCCTATTGTTAGTAGAGTACCAGGGTTGCAAGTTAGTTCATTACCAGGCTAAGAAATAACTTGTCTTGGGTAAAGTAGGATAAGAAGTATATTCACAGAAATAAGTGAAAGGACCCAAACATTGTACAGAGAGAACGCCAGTACAGTACCTGACAAGAACTTAAAAAGTAACATGAGACCGCAAAAATTAAGAGACACTACCTGACCTGGAAAGATAACGGGAAAAATACGTAAGTGTGGAGGCCCAAAGACGGGCCGGGCTTTGCTGTGTTTGTGTCTGAGAAGGGTTACACTGAAAGAGAAATCCAGTCCATGTGAGACTCAACTCAAGTCCCGATATGGCAAACTGATGTGGCAGTATGGGTGCCTGGGCTGATGTTGGGCCCCTGACTCTGAATGACTTGTAATCCCTCTGAACCCCAGAGTGAAGGTGCAGAATCAGTGCCTTTTCTTGTAACTGCCACTGCAGCTACACTGCTAGTGCGTTTGTTCTATGCATGGGTACTTCTTGAAAAAAACAAGTATTTGTGTGCCATCATTTTTGCTACCTTTGATAAGATAGGGATGGTTACAGCACTTCCTGAGCTCCATCATGGTATTGACCAGGTTAGGCACATTAGTCTGCCCCACTCCTTTGGCCAAAAACGAAAAGTTCTTCTCCAAAATAGCCCGATAGTATTTCTTTTGGATGTTAGTGAGTTCTACTTCAATAATGGTTTCTTCCTTTGGTGCCAACTTCTTTTCCACATCTTCCTTCAATCTTCTCAACATCATTGGTTTCAGGATAGCCTGAAGTTTTTGCACCTGCCAAAAAGAAAAAAAAAAGAAAAAAGAAAATATAACCTACATGCACATTCAATACACATAATTACAATAAGAAAAGAGCTGATGTACTTATGCAACAAAAGACCAAATGTTTACCTGTTCCTCTGTTTTCAGATCCCCAAATTCTTGCATAAATGTTGATTCAGAAGGAAATCTTAAAGGTTCTAGAAAGTGGAGAAGACTGAATAGTTCTTCAACTGTGTTTTGCAAAGGTGTGCCAGTCAAAAGCACCTTGTGTTCCTATGTAAAGCAAGAAAAATTCACGTCGAATACCACAATACAAAAGTTATATGAAAGTTCACATAGGTTATCAAATATTCAATAATTGAAAAGCAAGTATTTTTCTGATGGAAATCATCAAGTCAATTCAAAATACATCTCTACCCACAAATCTCCATTAATTGAATTCTCAATCACTTTTTAAAAGCTCTGTATCATTCTAGTAATATCTCACTTCACAAGCTGTTAAAAGTTCTAAATGAAGAAGCATACTTCTTAGATTTTCTATAAAAAGTCCATTAAATGGACTTTTAAGAACAGAGAGGGTATTTATTTTTGTATTCAACCATTCTTGGTATGGTAATTTGTATACAAAACTGAGCCTTCTTTGCAGGTTGGTAGATCATCTGCCTTACTGCACAAAAGAACAAATTCTCAAATTATTAAGGCTGCAATCCAATAGTGTGAAGGGCTGATTGGAATATGCTTCTAAACTAGAAATGCATTACATGTTAAATACAATAGTGGATGAACTAAACAGAACAGTTTTATTGGAAATTATACAAATTATTATTATTTTTTTCTCACACTGTACAACCCCCTTCAGTGCTCGCAGCCCACAGATAAGGAGGCTGGGCAATGGTTCGAGGCTGTGATTTACTCTGGCATGGGCACACTATGAGAGGCCCACAGGGCAGGGCCCGCCATAAATCCATTACCATGCTCAAAATTATACAAATTATTTATAATTTTACTTGACAATACTTCTAAATTCCTTAGCTAAATATTTGTCTACGTATCTGTACATCTGCATACATGTATCTGTGCATGTGCACTAACTAGTAAACGTCTAGAAAGACACACACCAAGCTGTGAATCAGGGGTAAGGAATCAGGGGTGGGCACGGATGGAGAAGTAAAAAGGAGCACTTTGTTCACCACATGTACATCATTTCTCCAAGTTCTCATGTACTAATTCTGTGATCTTCCTTAAAAAAAATTTAAAGCAAACCATTTTGATTTGAAAGAAGCACACAAAGAATATGACTTTTAAAAATAATACTTATTCATTATAACCAACATATACCAAGCACGTGCAATCATGTAGGAACTTTATCCCTTTAATGTAAATGATCTGAATAATACTGAAACTTTGGTAAAGGGGCTTCTAAAAAATTTATGGGTTGAAACAATCATATTTTCTTTTCAACAGTATCTTCTACAGAGGTTTCTTTTTTAAAGCATTTTGAAACAAAAATGCTAAAAATTTTTAAGTCGTAGAAAACAAATAAGATGTTTTCCTTAGTGTCCAACCTTTTGGCATCTCTGGAAGAGATGCTGAAAGGAGAGGTGTCTTGGGCCCCACATTAAAATGTGTAACAATACATAATCACAAAAAAAATCTCATAATGTATTAGGTAAGTTTACAATTTTGTTTTAGGCTGCATTCATAGCCATCCTAGGCTGCATGTGGCCAATTAGACAACCCTCCCTTAAAGCAAAAACAAAAACAAAAACAACAAAAACCCTCAATCACCACAGATAGAAATTACTCTAAAATTTAAAAAGGCTTAAGTATATAGTATTAGCTATCTCACTCTATCTGGTCTTTTACTATGTAACTAAGAAATTGAATTAAAAAAAAAAAGAAACTGAATTAAGTCATAATAATGCCATTACTTACCAGATTCATGAGTTTCAGACCTTCTAGAAGTTTGCAATTTTTATTTTTTAACCTATGTGCTTCATCAATGATTACACAGCGCCATTCAATTGCATTAAGCTCTCCACAACCTCCAAGAATCATTTCAAAAGTGGTGATGATGGCTTGGAATCTGTAAGCTCCTCGAATAATACGCCCCTAGAAATTTATTATCAAATACAGTAATTTGTTAGAATACCTTGACCATAGTTTTTTAAATGCCTGCCAAATTGCATAAAATTATATCTAATGACATCTACAATAAACTATTCTCCACTGAAATGTTTATATATATTCATACACTCCCTGAAAATGAGTTTTAGTATTATAACTATAATAGATTGCTGTTTTTAAGAATATTGTTTAAAAGTTATGGCAACACAATTACATAATTTATGATTATACCCAAGTAAGTATTCCTTAATAAAATGTTTCACAATAATTTTTAAGAGTTATAACCATTTTAGGTAAAGAAAGAAGTGGCCACACACAATCTGGCCAATGAAATTTCAATATTCATATTAATTACTTACATCCATGAGTCCATACACAGAATGGCAAATACAGAGTTCAGATCAAAATGAACCACCCAAGTCATTTTATTCAGCAAATATTTACTGAGTGTCTATGTGCCAGACCCTGTTCTAGTTCCCAGAGATATAGTAGTAAGTGAAACACACAAAAACAATGATCCAAGTGGACTTTAACATTCTAGTTAACAAATGCAGGTTACAGCCATTTAGGAAAAAATAAACACCACAATTTTGTTTTAAAAGAACACTTAAAAACTAAGTTAGAATGGTATAAGGGATGAGGAATAAAATAAAATAATCAGGAAGCATGAGGTCAGAGGTAACCACTGTAATTTTTTACATAAGAATGGCTATGAGGCCATTACTGAGAAGTGACCACTGCAGAACGTGCTGAAGATGAGGGAAGAAGCCCTGTTAATGCCTGGAGATCTAGAGGAGAAAGTGCTTTTGCTGGCAGTAGCAAGCGTAAAAAGCTCTAACACAGGAGTACCTTTGGCAGTGTTCAGATAGTAGCAAGAAAGCCGGAGTGGCTGACGTCCAGTGTGTGCAGGGAATAAGGCTACACAGGGTCTTACAATCCGTAGTGAGGACTTTGGCTTTTACTCTGAGCGAGGAGCTAGGGGAAGGTTTTCGTCAAGAAATTTCATGATTTGACATAAATTTAAAAGAATTCCTTTTGGCTACTGTAATAAAAGAGTAAAATGCCCCAAGGACAGCATTATAGAGACCAGTCAAGAGGCTGTCATAGTAATCAAAGCAAGAGATAATTACTGGAGGTCGTGAGAAGTACTAGTTCTGGATGTATTTTGAAAACAGAGCTAAAGGACATGCTAATGGATAGTTGTGCAATGGGATAAAGGATTCAAGTTTTTCTCTAAAAATTCGTAGCTTAAATACTAGAAGTTAGTGTTGCTATTCAGTACAATGAGGAAATTCAGGATTCTGCTTTTGGACGTGTTATGTTTGAGGCACCTGGTAGATACCCAAGCACAGTATTGAAGAAGCATTTGGATATGACTCCTGAATTTAGAAAAGAGGTTAGAACTGGTGACACAGATTTGAAAATGTCCAGTGGTATAGATTGTTCTTAAACTGTGCTACTGAGATCCCTAAAGGAATGAGAATAGATATAAATGCATGGAAACACAGAGCCCTGGGTTACCCTACACTTAGATAGAAGTAAGAAAAAAACAGTAAAGGGGGCCTTCAGGAGGAACAGGTGGTGCTACAGAAATAGCATCCAAGTGAAGAGAAAGTTTAAGTGGGATTGAAAACGACACACTATTAGGAATTAGGGAGAAACGAAGGCTGATGAAAGATCATGTGTTATGACAGGATTTTATTTCCTATTAGATTAATTCATGTTGGTTGCATACACTGGCCATTAAGCTGGACAATAGCTCTAGTAGAAAATAAGTATAAAGTATAAGTCTGTAGTATTTATATAGCTCTAAAAACCCAAAATATGATGCATCAAATTAAATGGATACCACATTGCTTAAGAGCACGGGCTCTCAAGTCTAATTCAGCTGAGTTTATTATTCCCAGTTTGTGCTGTGTCTTTGAGGGAAACTAAGTAACTTGTTCACACCTCAGTTTCCTCATTTGTAAATGGGAATAATAATATTATTACCTAGTTATTAGGTTGCCACTGCAAAGATTAAGTGAAATACCATATGTAAACCATCTAACGTAATGCCTGGCACATGGTAATATTCAATAAATATTTGAGGTTATTAGCATTATTCTTCTTATGGCAATTCAGAAAATTTGAGCAGAACTTTATTACTACTGTGATTTCAAGCTATTTAGTAACTTGAAAAGAACACAGTTAAATATTCAATTAATTTATATTAAAGTACATTTAAAAGAGATACGGAAAGTTTTTTCTATATATAAAGTACAGATCTATTTGTCTCATTACATGAGAAGTCTTTCTTTTGAAATTTTACACCCTTCAAATATTTTTCTAGAATGTATAACATGTACCATAAAAAATAACATTTAATATATAATACTGTTTAGAAGATACGAAGAATCTTTAAGCTTTCTGGCTATCATATTAATACCAAACTCATGAGACATTAAAATTGTAACCTTGTTAAAAATCTCTTATAGTCAACATGTTAACTGTACCCTCCGTAAAAAAGTGAGATTGAACTCACTTCTAGAATGTCATATAGCTCTAAAATTTCACAAATGTTTGATTAAGAATAACAAAACATTATGAAAGAAAATCCAACAATACCTTAACTAAAAGGTCACAGGCTCCAAAGGAGCAAAGGTAACAGTTTTCCACAGAACTGAAGAATAATTAAAGGATTTTGTAGATGCTTAATGTGACAGAAATGTAATCGTCTCAAATACAGAAGTAGGAGGGAAAATGAGGTTAAAGGAACAAAATCAATTAATTTATTCATTTCAGCCTCAAAAAGGTATAAAATCCATTATAATTGGTAGGTGAAAGTACAAAGCTATGTATGTAATCTTACTTGAACCCATATCATGTCACATGACCTGGCCATAAATTATAATGATCCTTATAAAAACAAACAAAAAAAATGAGTAAAAGAAAAATAAAAAATCATGGTGCTATTGAAGAAGAGGTAGAGCATCAGGCAATAAACCTTTTCCAGTTAAAAAGTACAATTTTGTGTGAAATGTGTTTTTATTAATTTTGTTTCTTATTTCTTAACAAAAGTTTTTATCTGAAAAGAGTTGTACTACCACTCAAACTTCAAAACTTTCTGCTAGGAAATTCTGCCTTATAATGTCATCTCTTGATTTTATGACCTGTGTATGTAGCAGAAAAACAGGAAATCACTTCCTCAACAGTATATTGCCAACATGAAATGAAAAATGTGCCTGGAAGATATAGGGGAGAACGAAGCCATAAGCATCCCTGGAGCAGTAGAATAACCAATCCAAAAAGAAAAAATATATAGCAGTATGCTTGCATCTGAATATAAAACCAACCAAATTATTTTTTATTAGTTTGAGAGAGAAAGAGAAACATAATTTGTGTTTCCACCTTTTTTATGAATAATTAGTTGATTCTTGTATGTGCCCTGACTGGAGATCAAACCTGCAACCTTGGCCTATTGGGTTGACACTCTAACCAGCTGAGCTACCTGGTCAAGGACAACAAACCAAATTTTTTTAAATATCTAAATCAAAATCCAACGAACACGAAAGAAAAGCTATTTGAGATTTCATTTCACCTCAATAAGCATTTAAACCCATGGTGTTTGCTGAAGATTTAAACTTTAAAAATGGAGGATGATCTAAGAGACCTTTATAATTCTAAATTAAATGTGTATTTTAAAACAACTAGTAAAACAGTTAGCTTAAAAATTAAGGATACAGATTTGTACATTTCTATAAATTAGAATACTACTTTACAATAAACTACAGCACGAACGTGACTACTTTTGTCTTTGTTTTTAGCTACTAAAACTTATTGTCAAATACATACGATGAATAAAGAGACTGAAGTAAGAGCTCAGTAGGCAATTGAAATCTACTCTAAATCTGAATGGAATCGCTATGTAATGCTTATCATGTTACAACCTGAGCATTCAAACAACAAATCAAATGACCAATAACACACCTGTGCATCCCTGAAGTACATCTCATACCGCTGTATCATCTGTCTGCTAATCAGGCTCCCATGATAAACCACAACATTAATATCAGTCCACGTACGAAATTCTCTCTCCCAGTTTGCAATAGTAGAAAGTGGAGCAATTATCAGGAAAGGTCCTCTTATACCCGTCAGAAGGATTTCGTAGAGGAATGTAATTGATTGAATTGTTTTGCCAAGACCCATTTCATCTGCTAAAATGCAGTTTCGTCTGAAATAAACAAATATATTATCCAAGTGGACATTGGGTTTTTCTGTATACTACAACAATTTCAAAGATATACAAAAATAATCAATGATCAAATTAAAACACTAGCATTTATAAAAATGTAAAAGTTGCTGAAGTGCAGAATAAGCTAAAGATTACAATTTTGTTGTAATCCTGCAATGAGAAAACTATAAGTTTTTGTAGCTCTAAAATAATGATACCACCCAGCAGACTGTTTTTTAAAGAGTGAAATGGCAAGCACAAGGCAGACTAAATATTTGATTCAGGAAGCATTTATTAAATACCTTCTATATCTCAGGGACAGTATGAGAAGATGGGATACAAAAGAAATAGAACATGTTCTCTGCCTTCCAGGGGCTTGTATCTATTAGAGAAGCAGACATGCAAATAAATAAGTAAATGGTCATGCAATGTGCTATCACAGAAGAACAAACAAAGCACTGGACTTCAGCTTTGCGCATTAGAAGAGCCTACAGTGTTCGAAAGAAACCCAGGTACCCAGGGCCCTTCCCTATACATTTTGATTCAAGGTGGAATAGAATAATAAAAGTAGCTACAATTTTTCACATAAGCTCCACTGATGATTATGATATGTGGTTGATTAAGGATCGCCAGTACTAAGCTGATTTTGGAAGTTCAGAGGACTAAGTGTCCCCCTCTGGCTCAGGAGACCAGAAACAAGAAGACTGCTTTCAGAGAAGAGGTTGGTGTTTTGCCAGAGAGCACGGCCAAGAAGTGTAAGGAACACGACCCACCGTGGGATTTCACGGTATTTAATGTGGTTTTGAGAGAAGGGTAAATGGAGGGGATACTTTTAAGATAAGCAAGAGTCATAAACACGTAACATTATACATCACTCTAATAAAGTTAAAAATTTTTTTCAACTTGATGAGATTAAGTTTGTATTTTGACATTTGCTCCAATGTCACTGTGGATATTAGAAGGTGAAGTGACTAGAAGTTGTGACACTAATTGAGAAAGTCCTGCAGTAACACAGGAAAGAGTGGGTGGATCCTGGGACTAAGGGAGGAGAACTGATTCCAGAATTAATTATGAGTGAGAACAATTTGGACCTAGTGACCAACCAAGTGTACGGGGTGTAGAATGACAACCAGATTTCTCTCAGTTTGGGTGAGTAAATGAATTGTATTATTCTTAACTGAGATGTAAAATATGGAGGAAGAATAAATTTGGTATGAAGAGAACAGGAAATGATGAAGTTAATTTTTAATCTGTTGAGTTTAAAGAATCACTGAGATAGATCTTAAAGCAGCAAGAGGCAAAAAGAAATACAGGTTTGGGATTTAAGGACTTAAGAGGTAAAAGTATGAAACCATTACCATCTTACTGATATGTGAAGGCATAGAGGGGCACAGAATATGGCTTAGGGAGAACAGGTATGTAATATGAGAAGAGAGGAAAAAGACTTTGGGGCATAAAAGAGAAAACAACATTAATAGGGCAGGCAGATGAAAAAGAACCAGTAGAGACAACGGAAAGGAACAGGCACCGGGGTGCTACAGATCTAGCATAGAGTCACCCTATGGAAGCTGCTGGGGGTGCAAACTGGGGAAAAGTGTAAAGGAAGAAGTAGTAGCTGCTATTATCCAATGTAGCAAAGACAACAAGTTAAGGCTGAGGAGTATCCTGTGAACTGGAAAATTAAAAGTTCAGAGATGATACAGAATCAAGCCCAGATAACAGGCCTAAGGAGAACTGGAAAGGAGTGCATGGGAAGAGCTCGGGCCAGCCCCCCGTCCTAGAAAATTGCCTAGGAAGTTACAAAGAGGACTTGTGCGAGCTAGAAGGAGAAAGAGAGCCGTGTGAAACTTTATCCTTTTCTTTAGTGTTTTTATAGATAGGTTAAACATGAATTTGTTTACAGATGGAAGGTACAGCACTAGTTTCAAAGATGGCTTAAAGATAGAAGAGCAAAGGATGATGAGTGAGTGGAGCCTGGATGAGGTGCATGTCAAGAGTTGAGGTGGTAGCATTAGTCTTGGTCTCAGGGAGGGACCTTGTAACTTCTGATACATGCAGACAGAGATAAGAATAACTATGGCTGGAGATACAGCTGTAGGCTTGCGTGCCAGGCAAGGATTTGAACAAGTTCACCTACTGGCTGGCCCTAGGCTTCTCTATGAAGTAGTTACATATGGAAAATAAAGGGGGAAGGGTTATGATATGGGCTTGAGGAAAATGATGAGTGTTTTAAACAAGCAATTCAGGAAATGGGAAAGGAATGTAATAAGGGAGGTATAGCAAAACCATATTTTATTGACTATTTATTTTACCTGGAAGGTTCTCTTGGGGAATATGATGATAAAGATTTACAAACTATACACCAGGGGAAACAGCATTCATTGCAAGGGTAATAGGCCAACCTGACTTCACTGACTGCGTCTTGTATCTCACCGTTACAAAGTGGAGCCACTCAAGAAAATCATGTGAGAAGTAAAAACACACAAAAGAATGATTCTGAATAAAAGTCATCAAACTTTGCTATTGTTACTCATAATGCCTTCATCAGCTCCTTTGTATCCACTACTATACTTCTCTCTCAATCATGACACCATTTTTACTTCTTTGCAATTATCTTTTCATCTCAATTTAAAAAGTGAGATAATGTTCAACAAAGCATTGTGAACTATAAAAATAAATAATTAATAAAAGGGAATGATTATTAGGTTCTCATATTTTGTATTCTATTCCTTATCATGCTGACGACCTGCTTCTGTGAAAACTTACATTAAATAACAGACCTGTCTAACACTTACAGACACAACTGCTCACATCTTACTAGCCAGATACAATTATTGTCGAACAGTAGCATTCGCCGATAAGTTGAAAAACATTCTGAAACACAGCAGATGTTTCATGTTAAGAAAGAGATTCCAAATTTAATTACTATTCAACATATCAACTTTATTCTATTTTGGTTGATATGTATTTTTTAAAAAAAGCAATTGTAGTAAAAATGCTAACATAAATTTTCTTGAGGTAACTTCAAGTTACTTCAAGAGAGTAAGTAATAATATAACAACATCTCTACCTATTTTATTTAACATGTTTTGGCACATATAAAAAATAACACACTAAAATTTTTTCTAAGATACATTACATACCGATTGTACCAATTGAACAAGAGCCAGTTGAGTCCTTCCAGTTGGTATTCCCTGAGTTGATTACCATTTTTATAGTCCCTGGACTGATCTATTTTCTTCCAAAGATTAGAGGGAGGACGATCCTTAATGGAAAAACAAAGAATGAATGATACATTTCACATTTTTTCATTTCTGTACATCTTATACGTAATGCTTTTAAAATAATCATAGAAGCAGAACATTACATGGCATTATGATGAAATTTTACAAGCATCCAAAAACCAAATTAGTTCTGTATAAACTTACAGAAAACTGAAGAGGAAGGCATACTTATTCAATGAGCGATACCACATTCAGGCAGACATTACAAGAAAACTACAGACCAATATCCATCATGAGCCGAGATGCAATAATACATACCGAAATTCAGCAAATAGAATGTTAACAATATGTGACCAGTGGGGGTTTTCCCAGGAATTGAGATGATTTAAATTTGAAAATTAACCAATGTTGATCAGCACACTAACAAACAAAAATGTGATAATCTCAATAGATGCAGAAAAGGGATTTGAAAAATCCAACATCTGTTCCTCATAAGACCTCTTTAAATTGTGAACAGAAGGGCACTTCCACAAACTGATAAGGTGTACCTATAATAAAAGCCATAGCTAACATCTTACGTAATGGTTCAAGACTGAAAGCTTTCTCCCTGAGATAGGGAAAGGCAATGCTTACCGTCACCACTGTTCAACACTGTACTCAAGACAGTTTCCACCCCCAAAACAAAATCTTTCCCTGTCACAATATCCCTTGATTCAGTCCCCTTTAAACTAGTTAATGCTTTTGTTTCCTAGCTCAAGGAAATACATGCAAGTAAATAAAAGTGGAGGTGAAAAGCTGTTCCCTCCATAATAAACTAATTATTACTGGGAGATAAAATAAGACCAGAATATAAGAATACCAAAAAAAAATTATTGTAAGAACAATATGATCTCTTCCATGGAATAATGAATTCCTTTTCTTTCTTTACATCACATCTACAAATTTTTCATGCAGCCTTCCTCACTCTGGTGCTAATCCCCAAGTAATCTGTTCCTGTCTTTTAATGTATAAACTCCTTAAGTGAAGTAAGAACTTTCTTTTTTTTCCCTTTTTTAATTTTAATCCTTGTTCAAGTACAGTTTTCTCCCTTTTACTCCCATCCAGCCCACCCACCCATCTCTCCCCACTTCCCTCCCATTACCACCCTCCCCCTAGTTTTTGTCCATGTGTCCTTTAAATTTGTTCCTGTAGTGAAGTAAGAACTTTCTATGACCAAACTATATTTGAAAGAGGACAGGCCAAAATATTTAATAAAATCATAATGTCTCCATTTTGTGAATTTCTTTCAGTTGGATCCCCAAACCTGAATCACATGACAACAATTCTCTTTTAAAGAAATGAACATAAGAAATTATATAATTATTAGCTAAAGTCACAACTTACCATAGCCTTCTAGAATTTTACAGTTTCTGTTCTAGAAGTATGAATAACCTATAAGGTTTTTTTGTTTGTGTGTTTGTTTTGAGCAGGGAAGAGTCACATGTAGTCAATAAGTAATCAATGTAGCTAACTTCTGTAGGCTTTTAACAATATTCAGTACAAAAGGCTACAAAAATAAAGCTACTATGAAAGTAGGTGAACTATTTAGTTATTTAGCTATGGAGAAATAGTAGAGAATTAATAACTTTTCTTAGAGCTGAAACATATATCTGGAATATTTTTATAAGTGACCTGAAAGAGTAGTGGCAAGTTTTTAAATTCTTAGATGGCCCTGGCTGGTGTCGCTCAGTGGATTGAGTGCCGGCCTGTGAACCAAAGGGTCACAGATTCGATTCCTAGTCAGGGCACATGCCTGGGTTGCAGGCCAGGTTCCCAGTAGGGGGCGTGTAAGAGGCAACCACACACTGATATTTCTCTTTCTCCCTCCCTTCTCCTCTTTCTAAAAACAAATAAATAAATCTTTAAAAAAATAAAATTAATAGATGAGGTAAAAACATTCAAAACTTTTCTAGGGAGAAACGTGGAAGGACAAACTCATCAACATTTTAGATACACATATGCTCTGACAAAACAATTACAATTCTGCTTTGTCTTATGTGAACTTGTACAAGGGCTCACTGTTCAATGTAGCATTGTTTATAAGAGCAAAAACTATAATATCCATTAGTGGAGGAATAACTAAATTAATACATATTGTACTAAGTAGCATTTTTAAAATACTATATTAATCATATACCAAAAATGAAATTAAAAATTCAAAAACTACATTAAATGCTCTGAATAAAGAAGTGCTAAAATTTTATGAAGTCCAGTAACATATGTTCATACCAAATGTCTTGTGTCAGGTCTTGAAGCCTGCAGTTGTTCAAACTCTTCTATTTTTGCAAGATCTACGTCTTCTTTGAGTTCCCAGGTACTGTCTTCATATGGTAATGAGCACCACTTTACTAAGTAGTAAATAACAGGCTGTAAGAAGAATTTTTTTCATTTTATCATTTTGAAAAAGAAGAGTTAGAAATAGTTTAAATATATTTATTAATCTACATTAATAAAAACTGATGAAACACTTTTTGTGCTTTTAGATGGTTAAATTTTTAAAAGTTGTAAGTTTTAACATTAGAAAGTTTTAGGTTTTTCTTACTTGGATAAAAAAATTTTTACCAAGTATTTACCTCACCAGTATCTTTATCTTCACAAAAAGAAACTTCTAACACTCTGTCTACTTCAACGTAGTCTGGGTTAAATGGTTCTTCTTCCATCTAAAATTAAAAAAATAACAATATTCAATAAAAAAGTGGAAAGATAAAAGTGAAATAAAGACAAATGTACTAGTTATTCACTATAGAACAAAAACATAAGTTTGATTTCAATTACATTTCCAATTATTAGAATACTTCCATTTTAAGTTCCAAAAGCTATCTAGGATATTTGTCTGTATTATAAAAAACCATATTCTATATAATAAATCCAACCAAATAGCACTAAAAAAATAAGGTACTTCAGACAAGTTACTCCAAAAGACATTTTCTTTAAAATTTTCTTTTTAAAAAAATTATTTTACTTTTTAAAGATTTTATTTATTTTTAGAGAAGGGATGGGAGGAAGAAAAACAGGGAGAGAAACATGAATGAGCGGTTGCCTCTTGTGCACCCCCTATTGGGGATCTGGCCTGCAACCCAGGCATGTGCCCTGACCGGGAATGGAACTGGCCACCCCTTGATTCACAGGCTCAATCCACTGAGCTACAAAAGCCAAGGCTAAAATTCTCCTAAAAGCAGCCTCTGTACCTTTCTTTTGCCACTTTCCTCAGGTCAATCATCCACCTGCAGGTCCATCTCTTGGTTGTATCAAACACCCTTTCCCATGCTCAAGCACTTACCTAATAATTCAAACTCTCCAATGCAGTAACCTAAACTCAACTGCACCCATTTATTTTTCAGTCTATACTTCTTCCTGTAATTTCTCACAGGATTAATGATAACACAGCACCCCATCAACACCTCCTCCCAGTCACACAAGCCAGAAATGGAGAGGTCGTCTTAGATTTCTTCTCATTTTTTTCATCTCCTACATCTAATAAGTCATCAATTCATACAGATTCTACTTAACTATAATTCACATTGGCTCCTCCTTTCTCATTCTCACTGCTTCATCACATCTTACCTGGAGAGTATATTACTGAAATAGGTATCATGTACATTCTGATGTGATTCATTGAGAATATACCATTGTTTTTGTGATGTTCTCTTAAAAAAAATGCATGACTTGCCCTGGCCAGTGTGGCTCAGTTGGTTGGAACATGGTCCCGTCAACCAAAAGGTCACAGGTTCAATTCCTAGTTGGGGCACATCTGAGAGGCAACCGACTGATGTTTCTCTCTCACAATGATGTTTCCCTCTCTCTAAAATCAATAAGCATTTCCTCAGGTGAGCATTAAAAACAAAAACACATGACCTAAACACTAAAAAAAACATCACACAACTCCAAATTTATGGACATTCTACAAAATAAATCACCTATACTCTTCAAAATCGTCCAAATGAGAAACAAAGTAAGATGATTAAAACAGACATGACAACTAAATGCAATGGGATGCTGGTTTGGATTTTGAATCAGAATAAGGAAACATGCTCTTGTAAAAATACTTGTGGAACAAATAATGAAATATAAATGAGGTCTGTAGCTGAGACAGCAGTACTACTTCAATGTTAATTATATATACAAGAAAATGTTTTTAGAAAATAAATACTGAAGGGTTTGAACTCACTTTCAAATGGTTTAGAAAAAATGTATATGCATGTGAAAAAGGCACATGGAGAATGAATGTGAATGATAAAGCAAAAACGGTAAAGTGTTAACATTTAGGGAATCTAGTTTAAAAGTACATGGGAAATCATTGTATAATTTTGGCAACTTCATTGTTCAAAATAAAAAGTCTAAAAATTTTTCCAATTAAAAAGTTTAAAAAAGTTAAATTTGCCCTGGATGGTGTAGTTCAGTGTAATGAGTGCTGTCCTGGGAACCAAAGGGTCACTGGTTCAGTTCCCAGTCAGGGCACATGCCTGGGTTGCAGGCCAGGTCCCCAGTGGGGGGTATGTGAGAGGCAACCACACATTGATGTTTCTCTCCCTCCCTTCCCTCCATCTTCCTCTCTCTAAAAATAAATAAAATCCTTTAAAAAATTTTAAATTTAATACCGCTTTAAAAAAAAAGTCTATTAAAAGAAAAAAAATTGGACCAGGAAAGGACATCAGACTATTGAGTAAAGCCTTGAAAGGTAAATGAATTTTCCAGTGATGTTCTGTTCATATATTGAAAGCTGGTATGGAAAATAAGCAATATATTTCATGTACTGAAAAATTTTATTTTCCCTTTATTTTGTAAATTACCATTTCTATTACTAGACTAACTTCACTGAAAAATTCTGATGTATCACCACACATTCAACTCTCCTGAAATACATGCTAATATAAAATATTATGAATTATCTGTGTTCCTGTTTCAACTAGTTTTCAAGCTAAATTTGGGAAAAGGAAAATACTATATGTAGATAGTATATGAGTCAGTATCAAAGTTTAAAGCTTAATAAACAATATGAATAATACTTAAAATTTCAATAAATAATACTACATGTGTTCAGAATTCAACACTTAATAGTCTCATTTATTTATTTTTCTTACGTCTGCAAAAAAGTGTGATCTTTGTGCTTGTCTCAGTTTGAATCGTTTGATTTTCTGCTGGATCCTTTTATCTTTCAAAAGCTGCTGCTCTGTGGCCCATTCACAGTGAAGATAGGAGCTATAATTTTCATAAAAGCAACATATTAGAATAATACAGAAAACCATGGTTTTTCTTAGATTTATTTTTAATCATAATATGGAATGGAAAATAGTATCTTCCACTTTACAAATACATAGTTCATCATTTCATTCAATGTCAATAGACATGGTGACTATATCCTAAAAAGACATAGTCTTAGACTGTAGTCTAATGTTTGCAATTTGCTATTAATGGTACACTGAATCATACAGGTAACAAGATGTAATCCAGTTTACTTCTTCATTGTAACAGCTTTGGCATGATCAGAAAGCTAACTTGTTTCGAAACCAGTGTAACTTTATTTAAATAATTTTCACTGAAATAATGGAATTTTGAAAAGTTCAAACATACAATATAATAAAACTTAACAAATAATGTTCTATAATTTGTAAAAGCATTTTATAGATTCCTGCGTTTTGATGTTAATTGTGTTCTGAAAAATAATTCAACTTTAACATAAAAGATTTTGTCTTCTCATTGTTAATTTTTAATTTCATGAAATAATAAAACTTTTACAATGCAGATAAAAATCAATTTAATGTAATATAAATATTAAACATTAATTTATAATTAAATCAGTGTCTATTATTTTTCTAACTGAAATACTTACTAATTCTTGTATTTTACAAAAAATTCTTCTGTATCAATCATCACTCCAGGTGATATCTAAGAAAATAAAATCAATAATTATAACTTTTATTATCAGATCATTGAATATAAAGTATAAAATGTAATGTCCCATCACTTACTTCCTTTTTCACAATTCTAAAAGATAATATTTTGTCCACAATTGCAGCATCTTCTTCACTTGGATTCTCCTATAGGAAAGGAGGGGAAAATAATGGCACATTCTTAAAATTCCTTTAGGTTCACCTCATCTGTTTATGAAAACATGAAACTTCAACATTTACATCGCACATACGCCAGGCAGCAAATGTTAGAAATACACAAACAGAAACATAAATTGTTGTTACTGTCCTCAACTTTATCTGCATCATCATAGTGAACACATTATGCTTTTTAACGTAATAAGCATTATTCTAAGCACTTCGTGTATATTAACTAATTTAATCCTTGCAACTACATGACGGGGTAGGTACTATTATCATCACTGTTTTATAGATTTGAAAGGAAGCTCAGGCATAGAGAAGGTAAGTACTTGCCCAAGGTGCCACATCACTCAGCAGACTAGTTTTTCACAATCCAAGTAACAGACATTTAAAAAATTACACAAAAAGGACAATGCACATGCAATAACAGAGGTATCAAAACAGGGCATTCAGTTACTACATTCATAAAACCAGTGGATAGATTACTTGTAAAGAAGTGGAAGAAAATAAAGCTAGAAAATCCATACAAAGCATTTCATATGCTGTATTAAGAAGGCAGTTATTTTTGTAAGACTCAGGAAACTATTAGAATTTTCAGTAGAAATGTACTATCATCAGGCTTCTAACTTAGGAATAGTCTGCATATATTTGGGAGGTGCATTACATTAATCCCTAGCTTTCTGATTTGAATGATTAATGGTTCCATTAACTATAATAAGAAATCCAGGAGGAAAAGTCGGAGCAGGTTTTAGGAGGAAAAATAATGCAAGTATTTTAAAGAATGTATGTTGGTTTAAAATGTTTTACCATCGTAATCCCAAAGGTGTCTTACCACAAATAATTGTAAAGGCTGTTCACCAGGTAAAGGAGCTGAATTCTTTTTTATTTTCATAGAGCCCTTAACCTCTTCTTCAGATTGTTTTCCCTCTCCATCTTCTGCATATTTTTTCCTTTTAATTTGTCGATTTGATCTTCTTTTCTGTAATGAACCATGAGGATCATATTGATATGACATTTTAAAGGCAAGATTTTAAAATAATCACTCCAGTATGGCAGTTTTGTACATTAAATTTTCAAAATTGTACGCTACTTCATTTTTCCTCATTCTTTCATTTATTAAAGGATGATTATCATTTGCCCTTTGCCACCGGCTTATAATCTTTAGATTTACTTCCTAAAGTTTCAAATAACAAGGATTAGTAATATTTTCATTGCTTTTCTTTAGAAATTGTTAAGAATGAAAACATTTTATTTTATTTAACTGTCATGGCTTAGGCAAAATGTATTTTATTAGTAATTAGTAATTACTTTATTACTTTTCTTTAGAAACTATTATTAAGAAGAGTAAAAAGGTATCAATTTTATTTAACTATTTCATACCTCAGGAAACACATATGTTAAAGTATTAATACTTTCACAGTTTTTGCCCAAAATCTTAAAAAGTCCATCAGATAAATACTGGTTTTAACCAGTAATTAGGGGCATAAAACTAGAAGAAGAAATTAAATATTTGCCATGAAACTAATGAAGTTCTATTTAAAAAAGAATAAAAAAAATATAACATGTTTTTAAAAACACATGAAATAAGTAGTAAATCTATGAAATAATTAAATGTGAATGAAGGAGGAACCAGTGTTTTACTAACTTTACTACCTTTCCTTAACAATAAAGAACATCACTATCAAAAACAGAAATAAAACTTTAAATAAGTATTACATGTAGTAACACAATTCTTAAATGATCTAAGTAATTTTAAATTAGGTATCAAATACGCATGGCTTTACTTACCTCCCTAAATATCTAATAATTGATGTTCCCACTATAAAAAAAACTCTCACATTGACATGGAAACCCCAAGGACTTAGGTTTGTGATTATTTTCCTCCCTGAAATCTTGTGGGTAGAGGCATCTCAGCCAACTTCTCTACTTCCCAATATTTGGTAAATCTATCCCTCTTCTTCCTTTTTCTATTCCATCTTCTCTTGTATATTTAGTAACTTCCATGATACCCTCCCAAAATACAGCCAGCAAATATACCACGTGTTCTCCCTTTGGTTCCTGACAATGTCTTCACTTTGGTAGGTCTTCCATACTCCCCCAGCCACGACAAAGATGGCTGAATCGCGAGCAGTATGGGGACAAGCTTATTCGTATCCAGGGGCCTCTAGCATGCCTCTGCCTCTTTCTCTTCAGACAAGCACTATACTTAGAGAAAGAGCAACCAATGCAGCGAGTGAGCTCAGCCAAATGCAGTACACAACTCTGTGCCTCTATCACCACCTTCTGGCCAACAAGACATTTATTTACATTTCAAAACTCAAAGTACCACTTTGTTAATATCAGAGACAAGAAGGGAACATAAAATAATTACAATAAAAGGATTTCTAGAAACCCAATTTTCCCACAACCTGCTGTGAAAGATCTATTTATTATTTCCTGGGGGGGGGTGATTCTAAGGATCTCTAATTTAATAGTAGGCTAAAGGAATGTTTAGACTTGTATTATGGGCATAATAGTTCTTAATGTTTAAGAATAGTTTTAATTAATAACCAAAGTGACATTTATTATTCTAACAACATGTATTACCAATGTTATGTCTCACTAGGCACAAGTCTTCTAAATAGTGAAGTTTGAGTATAATTCAGTATACTTTTAGAAGGTTCTGCCAGGAATTTTCAGCATTTGTTTCATTTCTAGTCACTTATGATGCATTTATTAGTACTCTGAAATTCCTCGCTTTGTTTTTAGCAAACAGTAAATGAGTGACCGGAAAGAATCCATTGAACTAACAGAAGTACACATTCAGGTAATTCCTTTCAACACAGAATGAGGGCCACTTTATTATAAACTGCTCTCTAATCCTATGAAGACTTCATTACTCTAAAAGAATATGTCTGAGTTACAAGATTATAGCTGATTTTTCATAAGTTATATTATACTAGATTATATAGTGACATTATCAGGTAAATCCAAACAAGGTGTGACTCTCAACAATTATCTTTCTTTGTCCTACAGTAGTCCTCCTATTTTAGAAATATGAAAACTAATTTGATGTCCACATTTTTGGCTGATGTGATTTTTCTAACTTTCTCTTCCATAACTTTTTCAAACCACAATTTAAAATAATGACAAATTCTTTCTTCAAATTTCTTTTCTCTAACCTTTTTCTTCTTCTGTCTTAATGGTTCCAACAGATCAGTCTATAGTCCTTTACATTAAGAGTTAGGGAATATTATGCTTTTAAATGACTTCATTATGATATCATATTACTTGTTACCTATAACCCTAATATACTCTGCTCAGGGCTTTAAAATAAGTCTAGATATAGTCAGACTACTGAAGTACTATCTATTGAGATTAAAGGTACAAAAATTAAATATCATATTTATATTTTTAGATTTCCACCTGACTCCAAACCTGAAACTTGAATTACTTTTCAGGCCTTCAAATCCACTGGTTGAAAGTTATATGGATCTCTCCATCATTTACATAATGATACATTTAAATATAGCAAAAATATAGATTTATAAGTATTTATTAGAAAACAGTTCCTTCCTTTCCCATTTAATTTTTCTGTGTTAAAGCAACACATATCAAAGGAAACTCACACTCGAGTGAAAGGTATGGAAGAAATGTGTGCGTTAACCTATTCTACCATTTCATTGCTTGGTAATTACATAATGGAAAAATGGCCAGCATTATTCTAGTGAAAATTAAACTAAATTTTCTCATGTTGAATAAGTTAACTATGTTTACCTAAGTTAAGGATAACATATGAAGAAAAAGCCAGGCCATGTAAATATTAGGAGCTTCGGTCACTGCCCTTACCTCAACTCTTGCAGCAGCCCAGGAGCCTTGAGCCACTACTCTCCCATTGGATAAGAAGCTGCATAAGGAAGAAGAAAGGCCATTCAGGGGCTTTCTGGCCCCATAATTCAACAACTGCCACCACCCCTACGGCCTATAGTAATACTTTAATTATTAAGAGAGCAGAGGGTGGCCTGAATTATTATGACCTTCACTATCTACATATTTTTATAACTTTACAAGGTTATTTTAAATATCCACCTATTCAAAAAAATAAAAAGGCAAAAAGCACAGTATTTTTGTCTACATTAGGGGATTTTTGATATAAATGTTTATTTTTCTCTTTGACAGAAGCAGACCAAAGGAATTATGATTGATTCAATTCATTTGCTTTATCATTGTAGGTGATTTTAAAAATTAATATCTCCACCAGTAAGTTCTTTCAAAATCACTCTGTAAGTACAGGTTATCACTAGATACTTCTCCATGCTCAAAGCCAGTGCGGACTTTGGATTACTACTCAAGCTCTCTGGGCTTCAGTTTCATTATCTGAAAAATGAGGGGTATGAGAGGACATGTAAGTTCACCCCGGATCTAACATTCCATGGGAATACTGCTAGGAGCATATTGTAGTAATGCTATCATAGAAGTTCTGCTACACAATAAAATGTATATTTACTACTAAGCTATAGTATAAATACCTATAAAGCAATAGTACACTATCTAAATAATTCTACCAGTGCTTCGTCTCAGAAAAAAAATTAATACTCACTTGAGAGTCTTCCTCTTTGCACGTACGCTGTGGCATCTGCTCTGCATCAGATATTTCGTCTGAAGACTCGTTCTTTCTTTTTTGTTTCTTACCCAATGTAATAATGAGTTTGCTGTTTCAACAAGAAAAGAGTACACAGTAAGATCTTTCCACATTTTTCATTTTTAGTCAAATTAAGATTGCCATAATAAGCATTATGTCATTTTATCTCACTTAAATGTTCAACCAAAGGTGATAATTATCATGAAAACCATAATGGCATTTTCAAGACAAAAACTGTGCTCTACTGGAGCAAACACTAATTAATATTTAACTGATGTGCTTCTAAGCATAAGAAAGACGGTCAAGTTCTATCACTTGTTTCTTAGGCTCAAGATTATTTTTCACGGGAGGAAATGTCAGTTCATATAAATTAATAATGAAAATAATTCATTTATTTTTTTATCTTGTAGATTTCAAATGAGGGTTTATCCCTTCCACCTCTTGCTAAATTCGAATTACACTTAATGTCCTCGAATCCCACCTCTTCCCCATAGTAATTTTTCCCTTACATAAAACACTTTAAAAAACTAGTTGTTCTTTAATAATTTCACTTACATTGAGGCTTATCCTGGATGTACTATAAATTCCTAAGGAGTAAGTTCTTTTATTTTTTTTATATTAACAATTTGCCTGTTTGTCTTTCTCATATACGTGTACATGTATATATATGTACATTGATATTTACACATTACACATACACATGACATACAAATGTCTAAAAGAACAAGAGTTTTTCTCATTTTTTGGTCCTGATCAGAGGTAGAAGTTCAGAGCTCCCACATTTCCTAATGTGGTTCAACAGATGAGAGGACATGATCTTAAAGTACCATGCTATTCACAAACTATGCTAATAGCTAATCAGGGAAATTCTCTTTTAGATTATCTATATTCCAAACACTGAAAACTTAGAATTTTCAACAATTATTTACTTATGTGAGAGAACTTGGAAGTTAAGACAGTGGCTTGAAATTACATGGTACAAAGACTTAAAACCTGATTCCACCATTTACCTGCTGTGAGACACTGGGTAAATTACTTGATATCTTTCAGCCTTAGTTCCCTTGCCTGGAAAATTGGGTATTATAGCAGCTACCTGCACAGTGGAGAATTAAAGGCAATAATGTATAGCACATCTTAGGAAAGTCATGGCACATAGGAACTTCTCAACTAATGATCACTATATGTCTAATTATTAAATTCCAGGCACTTTCCTCGGTTCTAGAATTTGAAGAGAAAGTGGACATGGTTCCTAACCTTCTTGTTAGAATACAATCACTGTTAAAATGCTAAAATGGAACTCAGCACTGAATGTAATGTAAACATAAAGGAAGAAGTGCTCATGTTTATTGAGGAGTAAAGGAGGCTTTAGAGAAAAGGTGAAGTCTGCCGTCTGAGATCTGAATGATAAAAAGGAGTCCGAAGGAGTTCAACAGGCAGTAAAAAAAGGGACACGGTACATCCCAGGTACGGGTACCAGAGAAGACTGGGAATATGCAGAAGACAGCATGCCAGGAACACAGAGAGAGTACTGCATGAGGAAGAAAACAGAGATGATCATCAGCACAGGGTGAAGATCACAGAAGGCCTTGAATGACACGCAAGGAGTTAACGTTTTGCTTGAAGGCTAGCTTTTAAGTTCCACAGAGCAAGAATTTAAGAAGAATCTGTCATATGACCATAATAACAAATGGCACTGAGATAACATGGAAAGAGTTTAAAAAAAAAATAAGGCAAGTGAAAAATATGAGATTTTAAAAGAGGAAGTTCTCCTGGGGGTGAAACTATAGTTAACGATACTATACTATATATTTGTAAGTTGCTAAGACAGTAAATCTTAAAAATCCTCATGACAAGAACAAATTTTTAACCACATGACATGATAAATGTTTACTAAACTTATGATGGTAATAATTTCACAATACATACACATATCAAATGTTGTACACCTTAAACTAACACAATGTTATATGTCAATTATTTCTCAATAGAACTGGGGGAGGGGAAAGAATCTTAAACAAGAGAGCAATGCGCCTAGAAGGAAGTGAAATGCAAGGCAGGAAAACCAGGGATCAAACAAAGGACAATGAAAGTGAGTGACAAAGAGTGCATGATAGGCCCATGGTGAAGTACTGAAAAAAAAAAAAAAGACACAATTTTTTATTTTGGAAGCAGAACAAGAAGGACTTGGTTACTGACTAGATGATTACACGTGAGCAAAGAAAAAATTCTAGAATGACTTATTCGCAGGTTATTGTTGTGTTGGTATAATTACCACCTTTAACAGATTAATTCTTATTTGGTGCCTCACCTGCACCCTTCTGAGTATGTGAACAAAGTAAATAAAGGGTAAAAATATAGCTCATGTTGGAAGCAAGAAATAAAAGTACAAAAAGATATAATGAAATGATATCAAGAAACCAAACACAGTTATGGCTCCATTCCCTCTGACCACTTTCATTGGCCATTTCTTCCCTCTTCTGGTCCTGTCCATACCCTGGTTTCCTTCTTAAAATGAAAATCTCCCTTGAGGTCATATCTATTATTAGATACCACATGATCTTGTTCTCCCTTCCTCTCATCCATAGTTGTCAAAAAAGTTTACTAACTGTTTTAGTTTCATTTCTCAACTCACTATAATCTGGACTTTACATACAATCATCTCACATGATGTTCTTACAATCTGAAAGGCAAATAATATTTTATATAAGAGGAAATTAAAGCTTAGAGAGTTAAATAACTTGGTCAAAGTCACAGTGATAGTAAGAATAGAGACAGAAATCAATACCTCTCTCCAAAACCTAAAACTCTTTAGGTCTAAGGACACAAATGACTTTTGTAATGCTAAACCCAAAGGAAATTTAAATTTTTATTTAGTAACATATAACTAATCCCCTTTTCCTTCTCTGAACTCTTAGCTCCATGACACTATATTTATTCTTCTGGTTCTTGCTAAAACTTCTTTAGCTCCTTTCTCCACCTTCTCTTAGTATGTTGGTTTTCAGCAGGGTTCAATCAGTGACAACACTTAAACTTTGGTATTTCTCAAAGATCTGTCTCCAGCCTTCTTCCCTCTCTATAGATGGTCCCTAGGAGATTTAATCAAATCTATTCTATTTTTTTTTTCCTTTCTGTGTGGGATTGGTTGATCTTCCTGGAGCCTGCAGGAAGCAAGCTGGCTCCAGACTACTCCAAGGCCACATTCCTGTTTCCAACTCTCAGGTGACCTAGCAGGTAAGACCCAATCAGACTTCTAAAAAATTCCCTAACAGATTCTGATACACCATCAGATTTAGAACAATTTGCTCAGGATGGTTAGTGTAGGATATTCTAAAGAACAAACATTCAGGATAATAAAACTATTACTTACAGAACACTTAAAATATCAAAGTGCTTTTGCCTACAATATCTCAGTTGATCCTAAGAAAAACTCTGAAACAGGAAAGGCAGGTATTAGTGCCACTAAACTAGTAGAAACACTTCCTCTCTAAAAGACCAAATAAACTATCAAAGTCACCAGTTTAGTAAAAGACAATATGGTCTTTTTATTCCTAGTCCACTATTTCTAACATATCTTACTGACTTTATTTTTGTCTATTGTATTTACTTATTTTTAAATAAATTAAATTTATTTGGGTGAAATTAGTTAATAAGATGATACAAGTTCCAAGTAAGTGTACCTTTCTATGACAGATAATCTGTATACTGCATTTAAAATCCTACTAATTTTAAAATGACACTATAGTTAAACCAGGCAATAGACACCAATATCAATAAATATGGTTGAATGAATAAAGAAAAATATGAAACTATATTATCTTTTAGTAAATTAAGGTGAAAGTTTACCTGACTTTTGAACAACCAGAAATCTCTATTGCCTGTACAATGACAGATGGTAGCCATAAATGTTAAATGAAGGAAATCAGATGATCCAAAAGTAAAGAAACCAACAAACATATGGGTAAAAATACCAAATTACCAAAATACACTCCATTCTTCCATCATGGACCATGAAGTTTACTACATTAATTCTAATACACTTTCATTATAAATGAAACTAAAATTTCATAGATATATTCTTGAAATAAACCACTAGCTTGCTATTCCTAGAAATATCACCAAAGCAAAGCAAAAATGCAATATAGACTATATTAATAATAAAGGCTTCATGCAAGTTTTGGTTTGTTGAAACATTGAAGGGATATGTTGGCAAACTTCAACAAAACAAGTTCAAGCTACTAAAATAACTAAATTTCAAAACATGCCTTGTTTCATACAGCAAAGAACAATTTCAAACTAACTATAAATTTGAAATGTGAATTCATTTGATAAGTCTAAGCCACCAGAAAACCTCTATGTTTATACTTGACATCGGTATTTGATTTTCAAATGTAATTTATGCACTCATCTAACTCCTGCCCGCGATATTAGTAAAGTCTGTATAACAAGCTGCAGTTTACACTGTCATTCTGTAATTGCCCCCTGTTGTCTCACTGCAATAATTGGACAAACAATGAATCTTATCCAATGAGTCCATTTGTTGTAATTAATGCATCCAACTGATCATAAGTGAAGGAACAAGCAAAAATATATGCACATTATAATTTCTTTGTTTGCAAGCCCAAGTGAAAAATACTGGGACTATTTTGGAAGTTACCAAATTAAAACTTTTTTAAAAAGAAACATTTAATTTGGTAAGATTACTCTTGCTTCAGGTTCAACTCAGACTCCAGCTTCAACTCATCTGGAAAAAGCAACCAAGTTTTTAAAAAGCTCTGTATTGTAGTTAACCTTAAATTTGTGAAATTAACTTTATATTGTAAGTTTTGGGTAACTTGGATAATAAATTATGTCCTGTTTAAGGGTGGACATCATTTTTTCCAAAAAGTTGAATTTACTTAGTTATTTCATATAAAGTTACTGAGGATCACAGTCAATATATTTATCAGCAGTTTAATTATTTTTTAATTTTATTTTTAAATTTTATTTAATTTTATTTTTTCCATTACAGTTGACATTCAATATTAAGTTTAATTTTTATTCTTAAAAACATTTCTTTAAAAAGAGAAAATGGTGTTTATGTTAAAAATTACTGACAAATAGGAACATTAAAATCAAATCCTTCACACCTCATCCTTCTAAGATATACATTTTTCCACATATTAACACCTACAATATCAAAATTCATCTAATAATCAACAATATAACATGGTTTTAATTGGCAATATTTTTTCTTTATTGGTAACACATAAAATAATTGTCTTATAATCAATGGCATCTTAGATTCAAAAAAATAAAGCACATTGTTTGCTAATGATAAACCTTACAAATATAATTTATGTAAACGTATGCGTCTTGAAAACAGAACTATACATCTTAAATTTATATTAATAATGTATGTGTGAATACTTTCTGTAGATGAATGTTTCAGATTTTCCTTCTTTTTATATGTTTTTAAATATATCATCTTTATTATATTTTTTCCCATTGCCATTTAGTCACCTTATTCCCTCTCCTCTCCCCTGTTTCAGATTTTCACTGAGTTTAAGTTTAAATGTTAGGAATGAAATTGTTGAAACATTTTGTCTGCTGGGAATTTAAAAATTATAGAACTTATACAGACTACTAATGGCATATTATTAATAATTAAAAATACATAACAAATTCATATTTTTCAAACTGCTTTTTTATCATATGCCAAGAAATGATTAAGTAATTACTACGTGTACAGTGTATCCTAACAGATACTCAATTCCTGTTATCCTGAGTACTTGGCAACCAGGATCTCATTTATCACTTTATTAACATGAACTATAAAGTAATCATTTCCAATTTCTGAATTCATCTTATTTTTCCCTCAGATTTTATTTATTTACATTATTTTCCTGATATTTTATTTAGACTAAATGCGCCTCTATAGATATGCATGTGAACATACATGTTAGTTTCATTTGAGAAATACACACACAGATATATGTGTATATATGATTGTAGCTAATTAACAAGTGTTATTTTCCTTCTTCCCTCTTGGGGGTTCAAAAAGACTATAGCAAGAAAGGGGCTCTGGCTGGCTTGGCTCAGTGGATTGAGCGTGGGCTGCGAACCAAAGCATCGCAGGTTCGATTCCCAGTCACGGCACATGCCTGGGTTGCAGGCCATGGCCCCCAGCAACTGCACATTGATGTTTCTCTCTCTCTCTCTCTCCCCCTTTCTCCCTCCCTTCCTCTCTAAAAATAAATAAAATCTTAAAAAAAAAGAAAAAAAGAAAGGGTACAATATAATTTTGAGATGATTCAATGTTTCATTGTTTTTCTTTATAATATGACATACTTAATTTCTACTTGAGTTTGATAAGTATTTCCTCATTTAGATGTTTCTGCTTTAAAAGCTACTTCTAGCACCTAATAACTAGCATTCCTATAACAAATATAATAATTATCAATAAATTCACAAAAATGTTAATCATGAAGGATTGTTACTGATTACATTTATGGGGACTCAAGAACATTAAGAATCAAAAATATTCCACCTATGTCTGATAATCTATAACACAAAAAAGTAAATTCTAGCTGACAACATGGAAACATAATTTAACTGTCAAAGTTATAAACCATATATTTAAAAATGTTTCATCATGTAATATTCTATTACATAATCTAAAACTGAAGAGAGCTTTAAGAAAATTCTACTAGAACTCTTGAAATAAATGTTATTTTAGAACTTTCTACTATCACTAAACCATAGTTATGTCCCTGTGGTTTCATGAAGGCTTAGCTGGGCACTTGTTTTTGATTTAACAAATCAAATTCAACCATTTGTCATCTTTTAATACTTAAACTTCCACTCCTTTATTTATGCATTCATTCCATAAAATTCATTCCCTTCTGTTCATGGGGCATCTATTATGTACCTACTATTACTTAATAAATTCCTGCTATTCCACTTGAAAGGCAGCTTGTAAGAACCTGACTGCCATATCATGGAAACATTAAAGTAGAAAAGAGTTGTTTCCTGTCCTACCTCTTAACTTTACACCTGGCACTTCTATTTCAACCCACAACCCTCTATATAACCATGGGCAATCCTTTCAAACTCCAGGTATATTTCAAACAAAATTTACCTGTCCTAAATGCTACTCCAACTAACTTGACAGATGACACAGGCAATCTCATATAAAAAAAAGCCATTAATAAGTTAACCTATCGTCCTGACTGGTGTGGCTCGGTTGGGCTGGGCATCATCCTGCAAGGCGAAAGGTCACCAGCTGGATTCCCAGTCAGGACACATGCCTGTGTTGCGGGTTGCATCCCAGTCAGGGCACATTTGAGAAGCAAGGGATCAATGTTTTTCTCTCACATGATGTTTCTCTCCTTCTCTTTCTCCCTCCCTTCCCCTCTCTCTAAAAATAAATCTTAAAAAAAAAAAAAGTTAACTTACTATCCCTCTTAACAAGTAACAACTGTATTTGTTTGTCTGATTTTTTTAAAACTAATGTTATTTAGGAACAGAGCTTTAATGAAAAGAGAACCTAGGCAGAGAAGTGAGAGTTTAGGCTAGAAGAAGGGGTGTGGCTCCTGGCCCTGGGTTTTTCCTTAAACAGCTATATGCTAGGTATCGTTTTCAGGAAATAACAATAGCTAACATTTATTAAATGCATTACAGGTACTGTTCTGTTTGCTTTAAATGTTACTAAATCATTTTACCCTCAAAATAATACTACAAGGCAAGTTGTATCATTATCCCCATTTTCATTTACAAAAAACTAAAGGTTAAGGAGGTTAAGTATTTGTCCAGGATCACAATTCTTGTAGGCAACAAAACTGGACAAATGTAACTGGCTCCAAAGTCAAAGAATTTAACCACATTATCATACCGCATGCCCAATCTAACCCCCAGAACTGCCGTAAAGATTAGAAGAGACTGTACCGAAGCACTCGGAAAAGGGCACTCTGCTCCCTGTACGGTTAAGACATTCATCTTTAAGTGACAGAGGCAGTAGTGGTTTTCTTCAGATTAGTCTTTCCAGAGTACATCAAATCAAATATATGGGTTAATTAAATACCAACTCTGACTGTGTATCAACCATAATTTGTTGTTTATAAATTTAGTTACTTTTAAAATTTATGTTTCACATTATTATCGATGGTTAAATTTCAGAATTTATTCCCTTCAATTTTACCTGATATCAATTATTTGAGATTAGCAACAGCCCAATTCACCCAAAATTTTACAAGAAAATGTTTACTACATCACAAAATGCTACTAATTAAAATGATGGAACTAAGCTTTAAATGCTGACTCTTCACACAAAAATTAAAAACTTGTCAAATTCGAAATTTAAATTGTGGCTTATTGGAAAGCACAGACATAAAATATTTCAACTAATACAGCAACTCTGGATTGTATATTAATTTCAATTCCAAGTATACATTTTCCTCCAAAATGATAACCTTTGCCTGATAAAGATGATGAATGAACTGTTTTATTCTAACAGCCTAATAACAACATATAGGCAAGTTCAATTGTACTTACCTGCCTACAATTTATAAAGTCCTCTCTCAGAAAATCCTATACCCTTGAACAATAGTTTTTAGCAACTGTTCAGTCTCTTCCCATATATATTACATGCATTGTCAATAATATTAATATGTTATCTTTCCAGTACAATTTTCACCTTATTTTCTCAAGAATGCTGTTTCTGGAACAAATGCTAAATTGATCAATGCTGTGCAATATTAAAATAATTTACTGTTAATAATCTATTTCTAGTAAAACTACACACATCACAGAATGAATCAGATACTTGACTGTAATAATTTACTCTTCCTTCCCATATCAATTTACATCTTTCAAAAATCCATGTTTCTCTACTAAATTTCAATCATTTCTACTTTCCCTTATGTACACTGATTTTTTTTCTTCAGAACCCAATTCACTTCTGCTCTCTTTAGTCTCTAGCTATCCTCCCAACCCTCAGATTTAAACTTGAAAAAGTTTACTACAAAATTCCTCTTGTTTTATGTGTTGTTTTTAAATACCCTTTTAAAAGTACACTACTTTGTCTATATCTCTGACTTTAATTATGCTACCTTTCAATACATTAAAAGATTAAATATGGGGTTTCATAAATTAAAATTAGATATAATATTGAAAAAATAAGATATTTTCATGACAAAACCTTTAAATATAAGAGAAGTAAAAAGTTCTTTCAAATTTCATTCTAGCTGTCTACAAATAAAATATAAAATCAATAATATTAATTATTGCTCTATTATTGCAAGAGAGACCATGTTATTTAATGGTTTGGACTGAAATGTATCAGGACCTAACAATATAATTCAGTTTAGTGGTTGTATTTAAAATGCTGAGAACTAATTTCTTTTATAAAACTGTTTTAGTTCTTAATATCTACATAATGTATTAATAACTTCTTAAGCAAATGAAGGTTTTCATTATGGGGAACTCTTCCTTTATTGGGTCCTTTCTTGTATGGAAAAAAGGGAAGTAAATACTTTCCCTAATATCTCATACAAAACTTGCAAAATGACCACATTTTCTTATAAAAACAATTCTAAACTATACTGGCCTTAGGTTATTTTTACCCTTGCATGCAAAACAAACCATACAGAACAAATAACATAACATTTTATTTTTTTTAAATGTAGTAGATGATTTGTCAAATAAAAATACCTAGGGTTAAATGTATCCTAGAGCAATTCTTTGTCCTTAGAATTCTCTTGGACCATCAATTCTCACCTGGCCTCTTTATCACATGAATTAAATCAGAAAAACTCTTAAGAAGAGCAAAGGGCTGCTTAAAAGTCTTAGTTTTCTTGCCATTCTATTTAGTCCAAGGTTATGAGAAAATATTGTAACTCATTTCCAAAATATAAAGTGCCCAGTGGAGTATAGCTAAGCATTTAAAAAATCTTATTAAAAAATGTAATGCACGTTCTGTAAAGTACATTTAAAACTGGAACAGCAATATGTGTGGTTTTGTTAGTTTCTCTTTTTCTGTTTTACTTATTTATTTATATGTGTGTGTGTACACTACACACATACACACACTTTCCTTTTAAACTCCTTTTTACTAGTATTAGTATAAAAAAAAGCTATGTTCACAGGATGGTAAAATTTAGTAGATCCTGGAATATTACCTAATTCATTCAAAAAAGAAACAGAGTGTGCATAGTGTCTAACAACTGAAAACTCCAAAGTGGGAATAAACACATCACATACAAATCAAAGGAATTAAACTTGATTCCAACAACTTACCCAATTTTTGTCTTCTCTTTTAACTTAGAACAAGTTCTTGTTTTTTTGCTCTCTTTGTCCTTTGGCTTAGCTTTCATCCTTCGACCTCTCTTCTCCTCTCTTCCTTCAACTGAAGCACTAGGAAAGTTCTCAGGGCTCATGACTCGTGGAATATTGCGCTCCCCACGCTCCTTTGCTTTGGCTATGGCCTCTGATATTATACGATTGGCTTTTTCTTGCTTGCTTTCTGATTCCACCTTTTTTCTCTGCTTCTTCTCAGACATGATCCTCACCTGGGTATTCTGCAACTTAGTATATGTCCCAGAACCATCATTCTTCTTGGAAGATGGAGGCTAGAGAAACCAAGATATTATTTATACAACATACCAGATTACATAAGAAACAATTAACATAAACATCTGAAATTTTTAAATTAGGCTTAAAGAAGCAAAATATATGACGAAATACACGAGTGTGACAAATTTAAAATCAAAACATTTTTGCCAGTCTAGAGATTAGCGTAGGTATAAAATAAAAAGCTCAAATATTGCCTTTAAAAATGAAGTTTAAAGAAGGATAATATAGATTCACTGATATTTTCATAGCACTCTTGATTAGTTAGTTGATTCAAATTTTGCCCTGTAAATACAACTGATTCAGATTTTATCCTGTATTTGGAATTAAAAAAAGGTCTTTTCTTTCTTCTTCACTCCAGAACTCTGAAAATTATTAATACATTTAAAATAGCAATTTTAATATAGAATGACTACTCCTTATAGTTTATTATGAGTTTCAGAATAATAAAGGCCCTGCTTTACAAGAAACTAGAACTAGAACCTGAACTCACCAAAATCATTTTAATGTGCAATCTATGCAGCAACACAGCTAGTTAGTAAACAGACATTCCCATAGTTAAAATTAGAGAAAGTTTTAGTTTTTCTGTGAAAGAGTTAAATGTATTTTTTCTTTCTATATCATAATTATTTTGCTCAAGCAATTCTGGAAAACAAAACCAAACCAAGTTTTATAGTTTTCCGTTAAAATTATTAATATTTTAGCAGTATCACAGGAAGCAGATCAACAGCATTTTTAAAAGAATACCCTTTTCAAACACGCATTCATCCACATATACTTAGATCACAGTTTTGTTATGTTCTTACCCGTAAACATGCCTCTGAATATAGCAAAGGAAAAAACCACCAGGAATTTCCAAACACATTTTCATGCTGATTCCAGTGTGCTCCACTGGATATCTTTTCTATACCTGCCTCATCAAAGGTTTCAGAGCAGTGCTGCAGCACTGGGAAAGGAAGGAGGGTTTAGAATCGCTCACTAAAATGCCACCTTAAGGCCTACAGGCTATAACAAATAACCAAGACTCGAGAAAACAGCAACAAGCTCAAGATGGCGATGCAGTACGACTCCCGCAGCAGCAGCCAGTAATAAGGAAGGTTATTCAATCCCATTAGCCTTTTAGCCCAAAGAACCCCTCCTCCTCCCACTCATTCAGGCTTTCACTTACCCTTCCTCTTGGCCTCTTCACTGAAGACATTTTTGGCGTCAGACAAAGGCTTGCCCTCTGCTTTTTCACCACCCCAGGCAGTGCTCAAGAAAAAAGCATTGAAAGAAGATTCCTAAATGGCCTATTTAGCAAGCTGCAACCAAGAGATGCACAACCCTCCACAAACACACATTGTGATTGATCAACACATTTCTGCCTTGGCAAGTTTATCTCCACTGTTCATCCTATTTAGATATGAAAAAGGCTGTAAACTCCTCGTAAAGAGCTGAGTTCCCTCAACAGCTATAAGCAGATAGCCAGATTCCAACAAAGCAGAGAAAGAAATGAATGCACAAAGCATCAAAATGCATCAGCATGAATATTAGAGATGTCGTTAAAAATACTGACTCCTTCTGCGGAAGTAGGCCAGCAGATGGTGCTACCAGTTATTATTCCATTAGACTCTGCAATTTAACCCCCAATGGACTGTTCTTCCCTCCATGTAGCACATTAACCCTCACTCTGCCATTTCCTGCAGCCAAGTGTTTAAAAATATACATTAAAAACCTAACTTTTAAAAATCACCTGAAAACTAAAATGCTGGGAAAATGGCTTTATGTAATAGTAGTATTAAAAAACCAAATCCAACTCAATTTTTACTGGAGAACAACACTTTCCCCCATGATTCTCTAAAATATTCAAAATATAAAAATAGCTGAAGGTGAGTGAAGGGTTAAAGAGCAGGTCATGCAAATGAACACAAAACAAGTGACTTCTCTTTAAGAAATTAGATAAGGTCTCTTATGATTCTTCTAACAATAAGCTAACAGTGTTAATTTTAAAAGAGAAATTAAATTCTTTTCATTTAAATTCTGAAAACAAGTTTTAAATGAATACAGGAGAGCTGCTATAAGGAATTACTAACTACACTTAAAATTTTCCTTAAACCTGAACACATTAATTTTCCTAAAATAAAAATCCCATAAAATCTTTCTGACCTTCACTCCTCATATTCTTATTTTAATTGAACAGCGGATTTTTTCAGATAAAATTTTAGCTTTAGTTCCTTGCTAAAAGTAAATAAGTAGCAAGTCCACAACTTTTTCTTTCATAAAAATGAGACTACTTTAGGGAACAGTGCCCTTAAATTGCCAAAACATAATTTTCACTGCTTCATAATAAGTTTACCTCTTTTATTAATACTATTTTTTCATTTGGTCATGGCAAGTCACTTGATACCTCTTATCAAAGAATCTTTAAAATATTTCTTTCTTTTTAGGCATCAAAGATCCCAAAACAAAGTAACATGCCCTGGCTGGTGTGGCTCAGCGGGTTGGAGCTTTGTCCTGTACACCTAAGTCGCCTAAGAGCACAAGCCTAGGTTGTGGGTTTGATCCCCGTGTGCAGCTTGTGCAGGAGGCCACCAATAAATGTTTCTGTCTCACATCAATGTTTCTCTCTCTCTTCCTCTTTCTATTAAAAAAAAAAAAATCAATGAACATGTCCTCATATGAGAGAAGAAAAAAAGGGCAGAGAGCCTTATTATGGAAAACATGCTCTTATCATATTTGGTTCAAATACCATAATTTACAAGGAGTGATTTGAATACAAAAGAAAGTAACTTTCTCAAAATTGCAGAGATACTATCAATAAAGCTCGGATGAAATTTAAGATTTTTCCCTTTCCAAGACGTAGAAATCAACTAGATATGGAGGGGTATGGCTGAAGAACAGGAAGAGTCAATATTTGGTTTCTGGAATAAGTATTGGCACAGAAGGGAAAAGAAATAGGAAATCTAGTTGACATAGGGTGTGTATGGGTGCATGACAAGTTTAATTCTTTTTACATTGAGTTTGAAATGGAGAACTTTAGTAACTGGATATTTGGAACTGGAACCTGGGTAGGGCAGAAATTTAAGATGTGGATTTTTGAGCTGTTCTCATTCAAAACCCTTAACTCACCGACACTATCTACAGAATATAGGACGATTTCTAAAATACCTCACTTCTGTAAGGCTTTCCAATAGATTCTATCAGTTGACTCAAACCCTAATTATTTAACATTAAATCTTAACAGTAGACAATAATCTATGATCAAATATTTCTTCCATTAGAACACAGTATTTTAACACTATGTTCCCACGGAACATCAACAATGAGGAGTTAAGTAACTAGACATTTTAAATAAAGATCATTTCCCAATTCACACATATATACAACATACAAAAAGGTTTTTTCAATGTTACATTTCTTTCTCCTTTTTCCTTCTATATAAGCACTCATCAAATTCTGTCAAAGCCACTTAGTTGTGTTTAGTTTTGTTTTCCTCCTTTCAGTCACAACAGTCCTGCTGAATTTCCCACTTATTATGATTACACTGTAGTTATGTAGGGAAATATTCTCCTTATCCATAGA
Source organism: Phyllostomus hastatus (assembly GCF_019186645.2). Classification (NCBI taxonomy): domain Eukaryota; kingdom Metazoa; phylum Chordata; class Mammalia; order Chiroptera; family Phyllostomidae; genus Phyllostomus; species Phyllostomus hastatus. The sequence goes on from NW_025334024.1 coordinate 26,973,512, forward strand.
AAATATATATTAATATCTTTGGGGATGATGGACTGTAAGCCTTGCACTCTCCTCTCCAATTTTTTTTGCAAAGTGAGAGAATTTCTTTTATTTCACTTTTGATTTTTCTGTAAGCTTGTCAGGCTCAAAATGCCAGTTTTTTAAAAATGAAAAATAAAGGGAAGGCCTTGGTCCCAAAAAACCTATATGCCAAATAATATGCTAAATAAGAAAAAAATACAAAAGGCAAAAGCACATACATTAATATCACGTCCAAAATTTCTAAGAAAAATAAATTATAGCAAAATGTAAAGATGGTATCATGTGATGTATTAATTATTTTGATAGCAACCATGAGGGCTATATGGAAGACCTGGACATATTACAATATTGAGGAAACTCAAGGATTTATGGTATATAAGTGTTTTTAAACCACAGGTCATGACCTAATAGCAAGACGTGATATATATTTAGTGGATCCAGACTAGCATTAAAAAGTGAAACAGGACTTGGCTGGTGAGGCTCAGTGGATTGAGTGCCAGACTGCAAACCAATGGGTTGTCAGTTCAATTCCCAGTCAGGGCACAGGCCTGGGTTGCAGGCTGGGGGGTCCCTAGTGCAGGACACATGAGAGGCCACCAGACATTGATGTTTCTCTTCCTTTCTTTCTCTCCCTTCCCATCAAAAAATAAATAAAAAATCTTAAAAAAAAAAACCAAAAAAATTAAAATAAAAGTGAAACAGAACAGAATGAAAAGGGATGGCATCTAGTCCTTATAAATGTTAACTTTTACAAAATTAGAAAGTTTTCATACCACCTGCTTTCCTCTTTCTCTTCATGAGAAAAGGGAGCAAAGAAATTCTGGCAAGAAATTAAGTGTTAAAATCTGAGTGGGTACTCAATTCTCTTCCCTCTTGGTGAAATAATTTTCCCATATACTACCCCCACCCATGCACATTAAGGAATCATCTATTTTAAATACTTTTATACAAATACTTAAAATTATTGAATCACCCATGTGTGGACGTAAGTGGAAATTATAAACTTCCAAAACAAAGGATAGAATGATCACAACCACCATAGAGCATAGGTTCCTCCACTGGGGGAAAAATATACAATATTAAGGAATAAAAGGTCTCAAATGATCAAACAGATATAATTCCTTAGTAAGAATAAAACACGGAACAAGGAATTTTCAACAACATAGTTTAAACTGCATTGTAGCCAAAAATCTCCCAACCTTTCTCAGGAGACAGGACTCTTGGGCTTCAGGCCTAGGACCAAGTAGATGGAGGTTGCATTGGAAGAGAGTATAAAACAGAATAGAAACAGCATGCCTTGAGCTTGCAATGTGAAGTGACAGGAAGAACCACTAGTGAAACCCCCAAACATCAAGTTTAAGGAGCTTCCAGATGAAGAGCAGGGTAATGATGGAAAACAAAAGACACTACGAGAATGTGTAAGATGAGTATCAAGAAAGAGTGTTAAAAGGAAAGGGTTAAACTTTCTGCAGTCAAAAGCAAAGTATCTGATCATAATGTGATATTATAAAACTAACTTATAAGGCATTTTAGTTCCCTTAGATTGTTAATAGTAAGCCAGTGTGCTAGTTTTTAATCTCCTCAGGAAGAATAAGTATATACTTAAAAATTCTTATCAAACCAAGCTTGCAAAAATAATAAATTTGTAGTTAATTTCAGGATTGTCTGAAACATTAGTGTGGTGATTTCTTTTGGTTTTTATTTATTGCACGTAATTTTTTTCTCCACAAGGTACCAATAAAGACTTGCTTTTAAAGAGAAATAAGGGGCAAAAATTGATCCAAGAGCATATTATAATCCATCAGTCTTCTGAGGTTCACCCTTAGATTTGCTTTCAGTTTTTGATGAAAGTGAAACAATCGTTTTACTTCACTTTCTTCACATCTGTAAACTTCCATGCTCACTGTAAAAGGCTTACTTTCACCTTGTGATGCATGCAGGACCCAGCTTTCTACTTGGAGACAACCAGGACCTTAATTGTTTTAGTGTCATAAATCTTGAATTTTACACTAAAAAGGTAATACTATAAAAAGTATTGCCTTTATCTTAATCACCCACAGAGCAGTGCAGGAAAATAGTAGATATTCATAAAGGTTCTATATTTTTAAAAATAAAAATTTATTATAACTTATAGGAAACACAAAAAAAAGAACTTGTTAGAAGATACCATGGGAATATAATCTACAACATCCAGAATGTGAGAGACTCTACAAATGACTTAGTTTCTTTAGCAAAAATTTTATAAGAAACAAAACAAGGAAGGGGAACTACAGATTAAAAGAGACTTAAGACTAAGCGTCTTTCAGGGGGGCTTAAGACTAAGTGTCTTAAGAGACTTAAAAGAGGAGGAAAAAAGGAACAGTTAAAATACTTATCAATCAATTGTAATATCTGGCCATTCTTTTGATATTGACCTGAAAAAATTAACTGTAAAAATACATTTATTAAGCTACTAAGGAAATTTTAACTTTGACTGGATATCTGATTCTAAAGGAATTACTGTAATTTCTAGGTGACAAACTAATTTTGCAATTGCTTAAATACAACATCCTTGTGTATCAGATACGTAAACTGAAATATTTACGAGGAAGTGATGATTAGCATGACAAAACTAGATGCATGGTGGAAGAATGACAAGCAGTAAAGACTGAAAGGCAATGGGTTATCAAGTGTCATAAATCACGCTAAGATATCTGGACTTTACACTGAAGGAATTAGGGAATCAATAAATGATTCTGTATAGAGAAGTAACAGGATCAGATTTTTAGATTTAAGATTGCCAAGTGACTTCAATAAACATGTCTGAATTCATAATGGCTATTTATAAAAAGGCCATATGTGATATAAAAATATGAAATATTTAACTATTTTATATTGGCTTGTGTGGCTTTTTCAATGCTGTATTGTTCAAAAGCTCATCTTTTGAGTCCAAATAAAAGTGTATTTTTAAAACCACAAAACCTCACCCAAGTTCACTACTGACTGACAACACTAAATATACTGAATTCAGCAGTCCCTAAATTACCCATGGCACTGAAAGCTACTCACAACATAATGATGTGATTAAGGAAATGGGCGTTGGAGTCAGCCAGCCCTGGGTTCTAATCCCAGTTTCATCATTTGCTTGGGTTCCACCTTTGCTGGACACAGGGTGATGCACATCCCAGGTGGGACAGAGTGAGCCCGAGAGAGATTTGATAGCATTGCTCTAAATGGTGTGCAATCCGAAACTTAGGGACAACCAGATTTTGCCACGTATAATGCGCACCCATGTTTTTGGCCCAAACTTTCAGGGGGGAAAAAAGCTTTCATTTTAATTTGTTAATGCAATTATTTATTTATCTATATTTAGAAACAAAACAAATTATCATATTCCAGGGTATTATTCTGCATACAAATAGCATTATTGCTTTCTAGAGTTACAGTTCTAACTCATAAGAATAAATAAATGAAAATATTTATATAGGTACGGAATTAGTACCACTCATGTATAATGCACACCCTCAATCTTCCCTCAGAAATTTGGGCAAAAATGTGTGTGTTATACATGGCAAAATATAGTACTTATTTCTGGAGTTTTCTATTTAATATTTTTGGACCAAGGTTGACTGCAGGTAACTGAAACTTGTAGAAAGTGAAACTATGGATAAAGAGGAGCTACTATATGAATTAGATTTTAGATGACATGTAGAAACATTATCTTGGGTGAAATAGTGGTTAAAAGAATCTCCTCATTCTTACGAGATCTATAATGAAGCATTTAGAGGTAAGTTCTCATGATAACTGCAATTTACCTTCAAATCATACAGCCAAAAACAACAAAACCTATGTATTCATCTATACATAAAAATAAAGCAAATATGGCAAAAGGTTAACAACTATTGAAGTAAAAGGACACTTATTTACTATTATTTTATTTATTTCATTTTGTAGATACTGAATATTTTTCATTAAAAACACAGAATAAACTAGATTGTCCTGATCAACTGCCATAGTAACTAACAACTCATTGACTGCAACACACAATAATACCCATTAGCAGGTCGTTTTCACTTTCAAGTCTGGAATTCCAAGAACTTAGCTTTGTTTTCAAGACTGTTTTAAACTACACAGTCACCCACAAACTCCTAAAGTATTTCATAGATCAACAATATTTGAACTGGTAGAAACAGAATCTAATTGATTAGATAATGATAATGACTTCCATAGACAGAAAAATCATTCTTCTCATCACTGACAGGCTACCTATACCCCTCGCTAAATTAGCAGTTCTTACCAACTAACTTCACACATCTGTTCCACTGCTTAAGAAGAAAGCAGCTTCCTTTAGATCAGGTAAGAGGAGTCCCTTCTTTGGGCTGCACAATTTAGAGGATCTAGTTTCTTTGCCACACCATTCCCTGGTGATAAAAGGGTATACTATCCCTCCCTTCTCCTAGCACATGCTCCAGGCACACAAGAGCTCTCTACCTAAAACTGTCTCACTTTCACTTGCAGAAGCTGCCAGGGTCTATTCCCTAGGTTTTTTCTCTCAAGGAAGTCCATGCCTGGCAAGGAACACATATTGCCTGTATGTGCATGCTTAGGCCAGAGAGATGGGGAAGAAAAGGTGAAGCTTGGGTATGCAGGCTGACAAGTTCAGATGCATCCATGAGACCCCTGGAGGTGCAGGGCAGAACCGGGGATGAAAGAGAATGTAGAATGGCCCACTTCTGCCATGCTCTGGATGTGGAATTCCAGAAAGTCTAAGAATTCTAAATTCAAGCCAGTATTTCTCTTTGCCAAGGAAGAAGAATAGAACATATTTAAGTTTACTGACTTCATATATTATACATCTAAATACTTTGACACACAGTATAAGAGCTTCCATGTGTACTCTTTTCCTGGGACTCACAAATGTTTGGGCAAGCCTGCTTAAAAATGAGTTAAGAACAGTTATGTAAGAAAAGAATTAAGCCCTGGTTGGTGTGGCTCAGTGGATTGAGTGCCAGCCTGCAAACCAAAGGGTCACAGGTTCAATTCCCAGTCAGGGCACATGCCTGGGTTGCAGTCCAGGTCCCTAGTATGGGGCATGCAAGAGGCAAACACAGATTGATGTTTCTCTCCCTCTCTTTCTCCCTTCTTTCCCCTCTCTCTAAAAATAAATATTTTTAAAAGATTTTTTAAAAAGAATTTAAAAAATGAAATAAGATTAGGTAATCTCTTTTAGAGTATGTCACTAAAAAGCTATGTAGACTTTATATCCAGGCCTCTACAACTGTTAACTTTTTAAAACTTGATTAATGGTTAAAGCTCCTTCTAGTTCTAAAACTTGAAAAACAAAACCATAGAGTAAAAACTTATTATTAAACAACGAACTGACTACAATTTACAAAGCCCTCTTAAATTCATTGCTCATTATCATATTTATTAATCAGCATGTCAGCAATATAGACATACATATAATACAGAAGGGAAAACTGCCTAAGACGAAGGTAACTTGCCTAAGACTACTATGACAGTGGATGACAGGTTTAGGACTTGAACCCAGTTCTCCTGACTCCAAATCCAGTGCTTTCCCCACTTTATCAAAGAGACTCACATCTGAAAGCTGACTTCCAAAAGAGTTATTTTGTCCAACACTGGAACTGAGAAACAAATGACTAATGCCAAACACAAAGATGAAAACTACCTAATTCCTCTCCTTCATAAACAGCTCATTTGTCTGATGACAGAAACTCATGAATTCAGCTTTTGAGTCATTATGTCTCAATTCAGTAAGTGATACAACCACATGAGTAACATTAAGAAAGTGCTGAAAGCACATGAAATAGTGCAGCAAAGTCCATAGCATTTTTACAAAATGAAACATAATTAACACTTTTGAAATCAGATTATCTGATTTTTTAAATGTACTGATTCCTGTAATATTCCAATATCTGAGATGACTTATAGATTTAACTTGAAATTATATAAAATTATTTTATAATCAATATTATTTAAATAAGTATTAAAACAAGTAAAATATTGGATTATGTAACAAAATCATGACTTTTTAAAAAATCTTTTCTCAATACCTTTTCTCAAATCTGTGTTCAAGTCTTAGGTCTGTGACTTATAAGCTACTGTACCTTGAGTCCAGTTTTTTCGTTTATAAATTAAGATGCCACCAGTAACATCATAAGATTATTATGAGGGTAAAATGTGATAACATATAAAAAGTAGCCAGCACAATGCCTGGACTAGGGTTGGGGCTTACTAAATAACTGTAGAATAAGTGAAAATGTTGTTGTTTTTTTTTAAAAATTATTGAGTTTATTTAAATAATTTAAGTATACTCATATATTATTTAAAAATCTGAAATCATAAGTTTCAAATAGCCCAATTTGAATCATTTTACACTAGACCACTAAATAATTCTTAGCAGAAACAGAGAGAAGAGACTGAGCAGAAATTATTTTTCTGCTAAAAGACACTCAAACATGTTTTTTATAATGTGAGGTCAAAAAATCATAAAATAGGTCTTTGTTAATTAATTCTTTAGTTAAATATCTTCTAATTGGCCTCATGGCTTGTAGTAGGCAGAATAACAGCCCCAGACATATCCACTTCCTAATCCCCCAAATCCGTGAGTGTTAAATTACACAGCAAAGGGAATTCAGACTGCAGATAGAATTAAGGTTGTTAATCAGCTGGCCTTAAAATAGGAGGAGATCACCCTAGATTGTCCTTGGGCACAATGTAATCTCAAGGGTCCTTGTAAGTGGGAGGGAAAAGGCAGAGCCCAGTCAAGCAGTGAGAGAAGGACTCCATATGAACCATCACTGGAGGTGAAGTTAAAAGAGGGAGGCAGGACCGAGTCACACAGTGACAGACAGACATCAGCTACTGCTGGAGGTGGAGCCAGAAGGGGCCACAAGCCACACTATGTGGGCAGCCTCCATAAACTGGCAAAAGCAAGAAAAGGAATTCTCCCCTGGACCTTCTCGAAAGGAATACAGCCCTGCCAACTCCCTGATGTTGGCCCAGTGAAATCCATTTCAGATCTCTGACTTCCAGGACTGTAAAATAATAAAACCGTGTTTTTTGAAGACACAGAATTTGTGATAAATTGTTACAACAGCAATAAGTAACTGATACATGGCTATAGGTCACCTCCATTTTCAATATTTCCATACTTGAAGGCAGCAGTTTTCAACCCTTTTCATCTCATGGCACACATAAACTAATTACAAAAATTCTGGGGCACACCAAAAAAATATATTTTTTCCCAATGTGACTAAATGTGGTTTAATGTGGTTCCCAGTGTGGTTTAATTTTGACTCCAGACAGCCATTGGTGTGTTGGCTATTGTCTTTTTAACCTGACAATCTAAGGGAAAAGAGGTCAGTGCCCCTGACTGAACAGTCAGGTGCTGCATGTTGTAAACATTCTTACAGCACACCGGCTTGAAAATAGCTGCTCTAAGGCAGGGCAGTGAGGGCTCCAGACTCCCACTGCTTATTCCTGAATCCTTGCTCCGACATTTACTAGTTGTATAACCCTGAGCAAGCTATTGAACCATCTTATTCTTCAAGTCCTTATGGTAAAAAGTATAGATAGTAAGATCTACCTCAAAGTTGTTCTGAAGATTAAATGAGGAAATATATGCAAAGCCATAAACAAGAGTATAACTGCTGAGTATTTATGGGCTATTTGTACTTTTATTGTTATTCATAACTGTACAAATCTTCAAAGGAAAGTTTGTGCATTTACCTTGATTTTCTAAGAATATGTCTAATGATGGGTACATAATTTATTTGCAAAGAATGTTTACCACAGTACCCCAAAATAATAAACCAGTTAAATAAATTATGGTATTCTGCATTAAAAATTACTATGCAGTCATTAACACAGGGTTATAACTCTTCAAATAAGGCCAAGATAGATTAATAGGAACTAGATTTACCCTTATCCTTGAAACAACTGAAAAATCAGGCAAAACACAAAACAATAGTTTTTAGACATTGGACTTCGGGCAACCCATGACAGTGATCCTGAAAGGAAGGAAACAAATGAGCACGGCTGACATGAGGATTGTTTCTAAGCTGCAGAACAGGGAGAACAGAAACCCAGGTGGAAATCTCACAGCACCCCTGAGTCGAAGAGACAGAGCTGGAAATCCAGGGAAGCCAAGGAAGCTACTTTGCAGGGAACAGTTAGAGAGGAGGGAGCTTCACAGGAAAGACCTTCAGAGATCTTCAGAAGGTCCCCTCTGCACACTTTAGATAAGTAACTGATCAACACTACCACTTTGTAAAGAAATTACCCAAGGCCCAGAAAAAAACACCTGAAAGCAGCCAAGATCTCACTAGGGCCAGGAATAGTTTGTTCCTTTCCATCTTCTTGTATTTCACAAGGCATTGGACAGAGAACTCGCATGGCTATTGTGTCAGTACTGAGGAAAAATTAGCCCTAGACTATACACTGCTCTAGTCCAGCCTAACTAAGCTTAAAAACAGATCTTATAAAGATAAACCAATTTCCAAGTAACTGAACTGTGTTCCAAAACAAAACTCAAGAATATTTACAAGAATATAAAACTTTTCATCACTCAACAAGGTAAAATTCACAATGTCTGCCATCCATTCAAAAATTTTCTAGCATGCAAAAAAGAAAAAATCAGAAAAATATTGACCAACACTGAGGGGGGAAAATCAATCAATAAAATCCATCTCAGAAATGACCCAGACAACAGATTTAGTTTGTAATAAATTTAAGTAGATTAGAAGCTCAGAAGAAAAGACCCTCTTTCTTGGCTCTGCCATTTACAAAAGCAATTGAACCTTAGTTGTATGTTATATGTATAAATATAATATGCGTATATGAAGAATCAAATAGTTACAGACTACCAAAACATTATGAAACGAAGAACTAATCCAGAAACTGAGAACACCTTCTTTAAATAGGTGGGTCAAGGAAATTAAGTTTTTGTTTGTCAATCACTCATTCAAAATTACTAAACTGGAGGGCTAAGTGAAAGTGCTGGAAACCTCTGTCAATTGAAATTGTACTGGAAATGCAAAGAGAACAGCACTGAAATTCTAATATAGACCAATGGGGAAGTAGGTCAATTTTCAATCTGAGTTCTTCAAAGGCTCAGGATCTCATTTTACTCATTTTGCAACCTCAGTGCCCAGCATAATCTTACACCTGATTGACATTTAGTATACTGAACAAGTAAAAGCAATAAAATGCAACATTTCTAAAACACAGATGTTATGTAAGTCAATCATTCACATATACACAGTCTAAACTTAAATTTGACAGACATAATTGTTTATTTTTGAACCCTAAAGGTACAGTTAAAACCTTAAGACATTGAAAGCCACACACGCAAAAAAAAAACAAAACAAGAATTTTTGAAAAAGTATTTCTCAATTTGAAGGCAACCAGTTATAACTGTATTTTACAACAGAGCACATTAAATGTGTCTGACTATAGTGTGCTATTACTCTCACTTCTGATCACCCTTAAACACTACTGTAGAATTTAAACTACAAAAGGAATCTGCTAACTACTTATGTGACAGCAAGTAGGTCATGACCTCTCTAACACTGTTTCTGCTTTTTATATATGAGGATAGAGTAAAATCTCGTCCAGTTCTAAAACTGTGATTTCATTACATGGTCAAAGTAAATTTGTACTGTTTTCAGATATACAAACATATACCTATTCATGTAGGAAAAACCTCACTTAAAAGGGTGTTCTTGCATAATTTGTAGGTGTTGCTTGCATAATATGCAAGGTATTACTTGCATAGTTGACTACAGCAAATTACCAGATTTTATTAAACTGAAAACTGCAGTCCACGCCTCCTATGTGCTTACTCTATTTTTCCACATATTTCCCATACCTTATTTTATTAAAATCATTTCAGTCCAATTTCCCAAAGAAACTGGATCACCCATACAAGTATTCCAAAGCAACTTCATATTCACGTTACCATTATAGGAATAAAGTTTGATGGCTCAGTAGCCCCTAACACATTATTTTCAATTTCAGAAATTATAATGATAAGTAAGTGACTGAGGGTTTCTAAGGAGCCTGGGAGTACACTTCATCAATCAAAGACAAGAGAATTTTGTTAGACCTACTTGGAAGTCTGGCTTGAATGTCATGCTCTTCACATACTGTACTAACCCACAAATTTCTCATCAATTGATGCCCCTTACCCACCCCTGGAACTCACTTCCTGTCCACTTCTCACTTTTAAGTATGCATGTTACAGGTCAATAGCCTTAAAACTACTGTTAACAACCAGCGTTTCTGTTACTCGGATTGCTGGCAGGCAGTGCAGAGCTCAACTCTTCTGCAATATAGTAGTACACAATTTCATAAAGATCATTAGAACCAGTCATGTTCCATACACTTCCCAGTTCGGATAGAATATTTTAATCTAGAAGATTTGACAAAAATGTCAAAACCAAAAACTAGTCCTCTTTAACTGAGAAAGAAAAAGCAACTAAAAAGTTAATTCCTGTACAGAATTTCTATTTTGTGTTTTGGCTTAGACAACTAAGAATTCTGAAACTTCTTAAAAATAATTATGTCTACCCCCAAATTCTATTTCCAGGGTGTTTTATTTTGAATTCTTCAAATCTACTTCCTGTTTTGACTGCTATTTCAGCTATCCCACATAATATTTTTCACAGCTATAGAATTTGTACATTAAATTTAATTAATAAACATTGAGATTATAGTGCTCTATGATATTTCACAAACAAAATAAAAATGAAAAATTTGGGGCTTAGGGTCACACTGAGCTGCGAGCAGCTTCCGGGACGTCTGTAGGAGTCAGCAACATGGCAGAAGACATCAAGACCAAAATCAAGAGCTACCAGACCGCCCCTTTTGACAGCTGCTTCCCCAGCCAGAACCAGACCAGGAACGGCTGGCAGAACAACCGGGACTCCCACTGCCGTGAAAGGCAGTGACTGCTGAAGGGGGTGATGTTTCCACGTGCAAACGGTACCAGCGTGTGTACAAGTCCCTTTGCCCCATATCCTGGGTGTTGGCCTGGGATGACTGCTGGGCAGAAGGCATGTTTCCTGGGAAGATCTGAACCGGCTGCTCCCTACCTGTTTTCTGTCTGCCATCCTTCTCCTAGGGAGGTGAAGGGGGACTTGGGTACATCGTGCCCTAGGATCCTGAATCATGGCTAAACTAACAATAAATACTTGTTGGAAAAGTGAAAAAATAATTTCTGCAATATGAAATAGTGGAGAGTATTTTAATAAGAGACCAATGAAAAGTTTATAGTATTAGTCTCTCAAAATTCCTTTGCTTTAAAAATAATCTAATATTTTCTCTGTTCTATGTTTGTTAACTACTTACATTATAAACCTTGTATCATCTCACTGTTTTTTTCTTTTTTAAGTGCTAAAATTCTAGAGTCAATTATATAAGAAATGTTCTCAGCAATAGTCACTATTATTATGATTGACAACAGATTTCAAGGTACTCTAAGATACTGAAATTATTATATCCACAACTACCCCACCTCCATTGGGGAATAAGAAATAGCAAGGTTTAGAAATATTCTTTACATAATCAAAATTCTAACTGAAATTTTCTCAAAGTCTAAATAGAGTGCCTTTATGAATTTTCAAACAATAGACTAAAGAATACAGGGTGTGGCTAAAGTAGGTTTACAGTTGTGAGTGCCCAAAACAGCTTTTTTGTATTATTTTATTAATTATTGTATTATTTTCTATAAAAACAACTGTAAACCCACTTTAGTCCCACCCTGTATATTGTTTTGACTATACCAAATATATCATTTTTCAAATGTTGATAAACCAAAAATGCTGCCGGTTTATTATTTTTAATCTCTTAACTTCTATCCATATTTAATGATGTTCATTTAATCTGAAATGAAATTGCTGCAATTAAGAGTTTTTTTAACCTAAAAAAGGTGTTCCCCCCTCAACCCAGCGTAGAACATAGGGAAACACCATAATTATACAATAACTCACTGACATAACATTTGGGCTACATAGTATCCATTACCATCCAAAACATGCCAAAACTGACATTGGCAAAAAACTTACATGCTCTGCCAAAATGTGTCATATATTATACACATGAAATCATTTGAATTATACATATTTCGGATATATAACCAATAATTCAGTGCGTGTAAAGCCTATATGCAATCCACAATCATCATAATCGTAATAATAATCCCCTACCTTCTCTACCAAATCATTTCTCCTCTTCAATGCTATAATCAGCAACTCCCAAATACCACTCTTAATACAAATAATAGAAAACTTGAGAACAGACTTCCAGTAAGTCAGAAAAGTATTCCAAACCGATTGCCCTTTATCAGAATTTTGAATATGTAATAAACTCTGAAACAAAAAGGTGAGATTTTAATTAAAGCCTCATGAATCTATCAGTACAGAATAAGATGACTTGTGAAAGGTTGCTTATGATGGGTCTGAAGAGAATTTTTCTCAGTTACTACTATCTGTGCTAGTATTAGGGACTACTTCAGTTATTTATAATTATCCTCCATTCATTCCAAATTGATTAGAAGGAGTCTTCTTTTTAAAGCCAGAATATGTTTTTAAAAACATGAATAAAAAACAATTTAAATGATGATAAGGCCTTAGAAAAATAAAATTGACAGAGAAGTTAGTATTGGGTTGATGATCACACCATACAGTGTATAGATGATGTGTTATAGAACTGTGTACCTGAAACCTGTACAATTTTGTCAATCAGTTAACACCCAATAAATTCAATAAAAATTAAAATTAAAAAAGAAGTTAATAAATTTCAAATTTAACTTCAATTATATGCTATACAAATTAATTAGTCAAATTAGTCAGAAATCTACATAAATAGTGTGAACAGATGATGCTAGCCACAGATCAGTAGAGTTTTTTCCCAGTGTCCAACTAAGATGCTTGATTCTCTTCCAGCAGAGGGAGCAAAATCGTAATATTCTACTCAGGCCACAAAAGAAGGGGAGAGAAAGGGTTTACAAGTACCTTTTAAGTATCTTAAAATCTATCTAAACATTTTTTAAAATGTAATGAAAATACCATTTGAAATAGAACTAAACTCAACCCAAAGGAAAGGATAAAGATTTTATCTTTTTCAAATAATTCAAGGCTTTGAAATGAAAAAATGGTCCCTAAATATTTAGTTTCAAGAACTGTGGCATATTTCATTGTTTATTAAATCTCTTAGGTAACCAAGGTATTGAAGTACTATGAATCCTTAATTTCAAAAGATCTCAGGAAAATGATAAAATATTATATTAAATACAGTTTTATAGTATATAAATAATATATTCTCATGACAAAAACAATAGAAAACAAAGGAAAAGGAAAGTGTAATTTCACTATGCTAAAACAATCTATTTCCTTTTGATATTTTTTCACATGCATACTTTCATGCACATAAAAAAATACAATTAAAAACATTTATTGTTTACTATATACTAGACACAGTTCTAAGCAATGTTACATGTTATAACTCACCAAAGCCCCATTAGATCCTATCATTATTCCACATTTAAAGACGAAGCAAGTGACACAGAAATTATATAAATGGCTAAAAGTGACACAGCTACTAAGTAATAAGGAGCCAAGATTCTTACCCAAGTAGTATGGTATCAGAGCCTTCACTCTTAACCACTTCACTGTGATTTTAATTTTGAATTTTTTTTTCTTATTGCTAACATTCTCAGTGTTAGTCTTCAACTTTTTTTTAAGCCTAATCAAAATCTAATATGGATATGATAATAGATTATGCTGTTAACTGTTGTCCCTTTAAGACAAGTACCTTTATGTATATTACTCTTGCTGTGTTTGGATTATTGTAATAAAGTATTTTGTACTCAAATACACTGCCAAATTGCTTTCTAAGTTCCAATTTCACCATAAATTTGCCAACATTCAGCATTTACATTTAAAATATTTTTTCTATTAGGTGAAAATAAAACCATGCTGCAATTATTAAAGGTGCATATTATTCTGTATGTTGTATACTAATTCAATTTCTTTTGTGAATTTCAGCTTATATGCTCTATCTAGTTATCAACTGAGATCTTATAAGTTTACATGAGCTTTTTATAAGAATATTAACCCTATGTCCATCATGTATGCAATAAAATGTTCTCAATCTATTGTTTTCTTCTTTTTGTTTCTCTCCATGGAAATCTTTAGTAAAAGGCAAAAGATTTATATAATCTGAAGAGAAACCAGAGTATATTGTTTTCATTTTAATTATGGTTAAGTGTTCATTTGTTTTATAATCTTTCTGTTAAAGACAATCATAAATTAAAGTTTCAAAAGGTCTTAAAAACTTATAATTTTCTGCCCTGGCTGGTGTAGCTCAGTGGATTGAGCATGGGCCGCAAACCAAAGTGTTGCAGGTTCGAGTCTCAGTAAGGGCACATGCCTGGGTTGCAGGCCACGGCCCCCAGCAACCGCACATGGATGTTTCTCTCTCTTTCTCCCTCCCTTCGCTTTCTAAAAATAAATTTTAAAAAAGTCTTAAAAAATACCTTATAATTTTCTAAATATAAAGAGTCCATTGTTTTGAGTACAAAATGAATCACTTTCAAAGACTATTTAAGCAACAGAAATCTACATCAAAACATGCATACTCATTTAATAGTACTGAGTTTGACCAATTTTATGTCTCATAATTTCAGTGAGCAAAAGCCCACCCTACCCCAAATTACCAAAATAAGAGCTACATACCTGTCGCTGTAAACATAGGCGATTTCTGTCATGTAAATGCTGATGATTAGAAAGTGATGAATGCCAACTCCGAGCCTGAGTATGAAACTGAGTTTGAGTCACATCAGAAGGCCTTGTTACAAGATGTGAAGTAAAGTGCCGATCAAGGTCGTGATCTAAAACATGACTTGAATTATCTTGCCCAAATGTTGACTCATCAAACTGGGGAAGGAGACCCTCTTGAAGGAGATCTTCTGGGTCAAGTCCTGTGAATGGCTCAGTTTGGGACTCCACTTGATGAAGTAAATTCTCTTCTAAAGATGAGAAGCCATTAGTTTCCACATGATCATTGAAATGGCCCATTTGAGTTCCTGAGTCAACAGGATCCGGGAAGTTCATGTGCACAGGAGATAATTTTGAATTGCTGTAATTACCCTGAGGATGTGATGAATGCAACATTTGGAAATTACTTGAATTCAATGATGTATTGGGATTTAGCATATGCTGAGTAGATTCTTGCTTGATTCCCCTATGAGGTGAAAAGGAGTTACTTCCAGTAAAATCAGATAGAGTCTGATTTGTGTGATTGGGTGCAAGAACTGCAGAGGACTGAAGACTATTCGGTGATATATGATTACTAGAAAAAGAATAATGTGAAGAAAACTGTTGTGAATTACTGACAGAACAGGAAGTCATATTTGGAGAAGGTCCGTTAAAATTTCCTTCTTGCCGATTGTTACACTTGACAAAGTGTGCCGAAGGATTTGATGTTTGAGGAAACTGTTGCATCAAAAGAGACTGTTGTGAAGTAGATGCATTGGTAATCTGTGGTGGGTGGTTGACAGTGACTCTGGGTGGACCAGAAACATTGACATCCATGAAATTTTTGGACTGGCTAAGAGAATTTTGCCCTGGGTTAAGATTATTTCTGTTTTGTTGTGAGCGCAGTGAAGTACACTGTGTGTGTTGTTCATTGGCCTGAAATAAGGCAAAGTCATGGTGTGCCACAAAGCTTTTGTTTTGATGCATAGAGTGAGAATGTCCTTGTTGGTGAAAAGGAGACCCATTTTGATTTGTAATGCTAGAAGCTGTGTGATGGCCCCACATTGGACTGCCATCTGCTACATCTGGAAATAAACCATTGGGTTGGTTTTGGGGGTGGATGGGAGAACAATTAAACTGAGAGTGTGGAGATAACACGTGTTCCGCTGGGCTACCAAAACACTGATTAACTTGATGAAATTTCATTGAATCAAACTGATTTATCTGTTCATAATCAGTCATTTTCTGATGTGTTGGAGTACCTTGAACATGGTTCAATGAGTCTATGTGCAAAGGTTCAAATTCTGCACCCAAGTTCAATTCATCAACTAGTGAAACAGGTCCCGGCTGTACAAATGCATCATCTGACAAACCCTCTAAAGTCTCACTAAAAAGATTGGCATCATCAAAAAAGTCCATCATTGGATCTGTCATCTTGAAAAACTCAGTTACAATCTGGACTGTTCACTCCAAATGAAGTATATTTAGCTTCTCTGTAGTAGATATCATAGGATCATTTCCAAAGGTCATCAACTAATCCAAAACAGGTCTATGTTCATTTCGCTCTAGATAATGACGTCATGAAGTGTCAGAATCCTAGAAAAATAAGAACAAAATCAATTGAAGTTTAATAATGAGTACTCATTAAAGTTCTATAAAGTTTATATATGATTTGAAAAACAAAATTTCAGTGCACAGCATTGTCTGGTAGAATAATTTATTGTAAATAGCTCATTAATATTTTCTACAATGAAAAAAATGCTGGTGCAGGGGACATGACTACATGTGTTTAAAATAATTCACACTACTTTATTTTGAAGTTCATATACTACAACAGAATGTAAACTTAACTTGAGAACGGTATGTCAGGTTCACGCCACACCATGAAATGGCCATCACTACCCAGCAGCTCTAGTATGTATAAAATATAAATGTATCATACTTCAGAGTTATGTCTTTTTAAGAAAGCTGACATGAGATCCTCTCAGGTTAGCATTGTAATCTTTTGCTCTAGACCTCTTGAGCAGCTAAGTCTATCATTCCACAGGGCATGTAAAAATGGGTCAAGAAGGACAACTGCATGGGGTCATAATTAGCTGACCCCAAGGAAACCAAAGTTAGCCATCTAGCCCTGACCAGCGTGGCTCAGTTGGTTGGGTACCATTCCACAAACCGAAAGGTTGTCAGTTTGATTCCCAGTTGGGGCACATGCCTGGGTTGCAGGTTCAGACCCCAGTCAGGGCATATGCGAGAGGCAACCAATTGATGTCTCTCTCACATTGATGTTTCTCTCCCTCTATTGCCCTGTCTCCAAAAATAAATAAATAATATCTTTTTTTTTAAGTTAGCAATCTAATAAACTGGCAAAAAGATGAACACATGGTATATTGGAATGTCCCTACATATTGCTACCATGGTCTTCTTGCTCACCTACCATGAAAGATCAGCCTTCCTAACAGCCAACTAATTTAGACATCCACATAGCAAAACCAAACACCTTCCTGTCACTAGTTATATTCATGACACAGCCCCTAAATGCCCCCCTCACAACGGAATCATTCGGAATGAACATGTGTTTATTATAATTACTAAACAATGCAAATAAATGTATAATGACAATCAAGTGAGGTAAAAACAAACAGAAGCTCAAATTAAGCAATAAACTAGTCTTATGATAATCTCAAGAGAAAAAATAAGTACACTGATACATGCACACATATACACTATGTGTGGGAAGGAGCTAATAGGTTACTTGCTAACATAAAATGGCTAGCCAATTTTGTTCCAGGCTGGTATCACTCCAAACATTTTTAACAAAGGCATTTAGGGTTTTGCTCCCCACTGTCTCGCATAGAAAACAACAAATGAAGGTTATTGCTCATCTACCATATTAGTTTACTCAAAAAATAGCAAAGGCCTAAGAATCTTTTTCATAATTCCCTATTTTTGAGTCTATATTAGGAAGTACACATTTCCTAAACAAAATGTCTGTTCATTATTTAAATGGAGAAATACTTTTAAAAAATTCTAAGAAGTAAAAACTATCAAAATCTATATTAATTTTACCTAGAAATGAATTTATTATCAATCACAATGGTATCAAAGAGCTTTAACAAATGTGATTTTAGAAAACATGAAATACACAAAAAAAGAAAAGAATTTTTCCAGAGTTTATAATTGTGAGACCAAGCAGATGGAGGCTATGCAGTCTGAGCTAAACAAAGTAGTAGCAAAAAAAAAAAAAAAAAAAAGGTGGGTTAAATCACTTCTCTGAAGCATATCTTTTTTTTTTTTTTTTTAATTTTATGCATTTGCTCTGGCTGGTGTGGCTCAGTGGATTGAGCATGGGCTGTGAACCAAAGGGTCGCCGGTTCAATTCCCAGTCAGGGCACATGCCTGGGTTGCAGGCCAGGTCCTTGGTGGGGGCACGTGAGAGGCAACCACACATGATGTTTCTCTTCCTCTCTTCCCTTCCCCCCTCTCTAAAAATAAATAAATAATTAATTTTAAAAAAGATTTTATGCATTTATTTTAGAGAGAGGGGAAGGGAGGGAGAAAGAAGGAAAGAAACATCCATGTGTGGTTGCCTCTTGTGGGCCCCCTACTGAGGACCCTGCCTACAACCCAGGCATGTGCCCTGACTGGGAATCCAACTGGCAACCCTTTAGTTAGCAGGCCCCCAACTCAATCCACTGAGCCACGCCAGCCAGGGCTGAAGCACATCTTTTATTCCTCTTCAGACTCCAGACTAGAGAACATCTATGTATATCTAAGAATTATTTAGGAAAGCAATATCTATTTTCATATAACAATGATTATCAAAAGGAAAATCAAAAGAGATACAATGGAAGTTATCAAATCTAATATGCCAAATATAAGGAACATCAAATAATCAATACAACATGAAGAAAAAGTGTTGCCAATTAAACCATTACGTTATACCACTTCAAATTTTTATTCCATAATTAATGAAATACCTTTTTGGAACATCTTTAGATGCAGAAAAAGCAGGGCAAAATCAAACACCTTTCCTGATAAAACCACTCAGTAAAAGAATAGAAAGGAACTTTCTCAGCATGACAAAGCCCATGTATGAACAACTTCCAGCTAACATCAAACTCAATGGTAAAAGAATGAAAGCTTTTCCCTCAAGATCAGGAAAAAGGCACTTTCACTAATTCATTCAGTATAGTACTAGGAGATCTAGCCGGAAAAAAATAGGGAAAGCATCCAAATTTGAAAGGAAGAAGTACAACTCTATTAAAAGATAACAGATCTTTTAGAAAACTACAAACACACACACATAAACTGTTAGAGCTAATAAATAAATTCATCAAAATTACAGAATACAAATCTATGTGGAAAAATCAGCTGTACTTCTGTAAGAAATCAATCAACATTCCAAAAAGGAAATTAAGAAAACAATTCATGAGCCCTGGCTGGCGTAGCTCAGTGGATTGAGCGCGGGCTGTGAACCAAAGTCTAGCAGGTTCGATTCCCAGTCAGGGTACAAGCCTGGGTTGCAGGCCACGGCCCCCAGCAACCACACATTGATGTTTCTCTCTCTCTCTCTCTCCCCCTCCCCCTCCCCTCTCTAAAAATAAATAAATAAAATCATAAAGAAAAAAGAAAATAATTCACTTACAATAGTATTAAAAGAACAACATATTTAGAAATAAATTTAATGAAGGACAAGTAAGGTATGGACACGGATGGCAACAAACACTGCTGAAAGGAATTACAGTACATCTAAATAAATGAAAGTCATTACATTCTGTGTACACGCATTGGAAGACTTAATCCTGTTAGACAACAATATCAAAAGCAATCTACAGTCAGTGCAGTTCTAATCAAAACCACAATGATGCTTTTGTAGAAATGAAAAAGCTCATCATAAAATACACATGCAATCTAAGTGACCAAACCTAACCCTTACAAAACTCGTAGAAGAAAACACAGGGGCAAATCTTTGTGACTGGATTAGGCAATGGTTCCTTACATACAACACCAAAAGCATGGGGACGTAAGAAAAACATAAATTAGAATGCACAAAAATTAAAAAGTTGTACATCAAAGACACTATCAAGAGTGTGAAAAGACAACATGGGAAGTGGGAGAAAAATATATGCAAATCATATCTGATAAAGGTTTATAAAGAACTCCCACAATTTATTAGTATAAAGAACTTATAAAGAACTCCCACAATTTATTAGTATAAAGACAAACAACCCAATTTTAAAATGGACAAAAGCCTTTAATACACGTTTCTCCAAAGAAGATATAGAAAAATGGTCAATAAACACATGAAGCTCAGTATCAGTTATTAGGGAAACACAAACCAAAATCACAATGAGATGTCCACTTGTTACCCGATAGGGGTGCTATAAAAAATGAAAAATAACAAGCATTGGAGAGGATATTCAGAAACTGAAACCCTTACACACTGCTGAAGAAACATAAAATGGTACAGCCACTGTGGGAAAGTGATGGTTCCTCAAAAAGTTAAACATAGAATTACCACGTAACCCAGCAATTCTATGCCTAGGTATACACTATATACCCCCCAAAAATTAAAAACAGGGACCCAGATATTTATGTGAATGAACACAAACACTCATTCACAATAGCCAAAAGTTGAAAATAATCCAAGTGTCTGTCAACAGATGAGTAAACAAAATCTGATATATACATAAAATGGGTTATCTAACCCTAAAAAGGGGATGCAGTTCTGATGATACAAGCTACAATGCTACAACTTAGGATGAACCTGGAAGAAATTATGCTGAATACAAGAAGCACACAAAATGAAAAATACTGTACAATTTCTCTTGTATGATATATCTAGAATAGGCAAATTCATAGAGACAAAAAGATTAGAGTTTACTAGGGACTAGGAAGAGAAGGTAGAAAGTTATATAATAAGTAGGGTTTGGGTGATGAAAAATTTAGAAATTTTCAAAACAGATAGTGGTGGTGATGATTGTGTAACACTGTGAATGGAAATACCACTGAATTGTACACTTAACGGTTAAAATGACAAATTTTGTTATAGCTTACCCCCCCCCCCACACACACAAAGCCAGGTGTGCTCCTTCCTCAAGATTTTTGCACTTTTCCTTCATTTCATTCAGTCCTTTTCTTAAAAGTAACTTTCTCAGGGAGGCCTTTTCTAATTCATCAATTTTTCTCACATCTTCATTAATATGTACAGGAAGTCCTCTATGCTTACAACATCACTTCCCACCACCACCCTTCCTTCATTTGACAAAGTACTGTCTTTGAGGGTACACCTAAGCTCCAAAGCTCTACCATCTCCTGTAAGCCTGTATACACACACACACACACACACACACACACACACACGCCCCTCAGACTGTCAAGCAATCGTTTTTGTATTCCACACCTTGACACCGTGTTATCATTTTTGGTCTACGTATCTGTTCTCCCTACTGACTGCGATGAGTGCAGTGACTGATTCTTATTCATTCTTGTGTCTCTAACATCTACTGGTATAATTTCTGGCACACACTAAATACTCAAATGCTTTCAGGAACTAAAAAAATGTCATAATATAAAACAAAACACAACCTCTCGATCTTTAACAGTTACTCCAAAAGTTTAGATTCCAAAGCATTCTTTTAAGCAGTATTTCATTTTTGTTACTTTAAGAATGCCCCCACTGACCTGTATACTTTAAAATGTTAATAGTAAATTTTATGCTATATTTTCTCACATACATGCACACACACAAACACAGACACAGAAAGGCTCAGTGACTCAACTTAAAGTTTAATTCCATCATCCTTCGGTCAAAGAACCCTGCTTTCATTGATAACTCACCCTACAAAGGGCCCTACAAGCACAGCAGAGAAAAGTACAGGCTCTGAAAACAGACAGGGTAAGTTGGAATCCTGGCTGTATCACTTATTAATTATGTAATCTTACATAAATCACTTAATCATTTTGAAGCCCAGTTTCTTCACCAGTGAAATGGGGATTGTAACAGTACTGAGACTATACAACTACTGTACATAATCTATATCAAGCACTGTGTAAACACTGTTTTCAAATTGTGCTTCTTGCATTGCTAGGGAAGGAAGAGGGCTTTAGACCTCCTCATCCCCGTTTCCTCCCCAATCAAAGATTCCACCCGGAATATTCTTATTTTACAAATTGAGCTTTCAAATAGGATTTTTAAAAAACAAAGGATTCCTTGGTTTTAAGAAATCAAAACTACTCATCTAACTAGCAACCATCTAATGCTTTTATTAACACCTCCCTATGCAGATAAGCCATTTACTAAATTCAATTACTTACATATTGTTGGCATTCACACTTAACTTGTTACTTTGAATCTCACAGAAAGGAAAATCTTTAAAACACAATGTCACCTCTATTCTTGGTAAAAAATGTTTGAGGACAATTAATTTTGGGCTCATATTGAAAGTAGATTACAAGTTTCCTAGTTGCTACTGAATCAGGTCAAGTTGTTTAATTGAAACAGTCCTAAACATAAATTACATGCATAACTAAATTAAGTATAAATATCTGTTCTGAAGCAAAGTAAATTTCAATTAATATGAACAACAGGAAATTGATCTAAATGTGAAAGTTTCCATAGTTTGAAATACACTAAAAACTGAGACCAGCTTCATTATCACCATTTAACTTGAAGGGTTCTTGCAGTGTTTAGAAATATTGGGTTGGCCAAAAAGTCTACTTAGTTTTTTCCATAAAATGAAAGACACATTTTTCATGTTCACCAATAACTGTATTGATTTGGGTATTTTGAATATGTAGGCTCTCCCACTTGGTAGAATGTTTATTGTTCTCAATGTCTTGATTTCATCGCTATCAACTTCATCTGGTTTACCCAACCATGGGACATGGTCCAGTGAGAAATCTCCAGCCCAAAACTTTGCAAACCACTTTTGACAGGTCCCATCAGTCACAGAGACTTCTGCATACACTGCACAAATCTTTTTTTGCATTTCAGTTGCATTTTTACTTTTCTTGAAATAATAAAGCATAATATGCCAAAAATGTTTCTTTTCTTCCATCTTCAATATTAAAATGGATACACAAAGATTCACCAATCTTGCTAAGTTTTTTAACAAGGCGTGCTGATGTAACAGTGGTCACAATACAATCTAACAAAATTGTTTCAAATGAAGTTAGAGACAACTAAATGCTACTAAATGCTACCATTTTACAGGGAAAAAAAACTTTTGGACTAACCCAGTACATCGGAAGTTCCTACATTATAGTTAGGTGCTTAATAAATGTAGCTTTCCCTCTCAGACTTACCTATTTTCTGACTTCCTAAGAGCCTGCAGTGAGTCATTCATTTAAGCCCTCCCATCACTGTGGCTAAGCTTCTCAGGCAGGTTCTTTTGCTAACCATCATCTCCAACCCTTTCCTCACACTCAGCCTACCATACAGTATTCGCATCGCCATTATAATTTTACCTCCCAGGCCTCAGTCCAATTCAATTAACATTTTCTGAATGCTTGTAACACTTATTATATGCCTAGTACCTTAATCCAAGGTTAATGTTAACCTTGACCTTCAGTGTTGTCCTTGCTTTTGTTTAGAAATGTTTAAATTAATTTCCCCATGTCTCTAGGCTATCTCTTTTCAGTTATTTTGCTTTTTCTCCTAAGGCCTTCAATCCTAACTTTCCCATTCTTACCCAAGGACAATTTTGCCTCAGTCTTCCGAGGTTTTCCACTTGAAATTTCACCAATCATCTTTGCAGAACCCATGTATCTGTCCTTGCATCTATCCCTTTTTCTTCTAGCTTTTCATAGAAGAGGAGGCATGAATTTTCTCCAAAGATCAGTCTTTCACTTTTTAATACCATTCCATCTACCCTTTGAAAGGACTTAGACCCACACACATTCCATCTCTCTCCATCATCCCTTTGCAATTGCCGGCTTCCTTCCTACCTTTAGGCATCGGCCTAAAAGTAGAAAGTTGATTCCTATCAAATCAACTTCTTTAGACCTCCCCTACCTGAACAAAACTACAAACAAAATCATTTTATTTCTATCCTTCCAATCAATGACAAATATTGAAAATAAGTGATCTACTACCTCCATTTTCCAAATACTCATTTGTCTGCTAGCCTCTTGTACTTTAGTTTCTGATCCCATAAAATCACTGCAACCATACTTTTGAATATGACTAATGACCTTCTAACAAATCTAAATGTTCTCGATCCATCTTTGACCACTAAGAAACACTTGCCATCACTAAGCAAAGCAGACGCTAAACCCAAATACTATCTTCTGTATGAAGCCCCAAATTGTCTGTGCATCCCCATCTATCATATACTATTTAGCCTTTGAGTGCTTAACAGGAAAAGGCCAATAAGTACTCATCTCAGGTACCACCTACCACCCTGCTTCGCCCATAATATCATAAAGCTGTTTAAATGTTTTCTGAACTCAGTTCAAATAACCCCTTGCCTTCCAGATGTTCTTAGCTTCTACGACACTACACTATCTTGGACTTTCTTTCCTACAGCCTTCCTTGACTTTCTTATTTAAAATGGTTTAATAGATACCAGTTTCTATGCAGTGATTTCATTCCTATCAAATCAACTTATTTAGCATTTCAAATGCAGTCAAATATTGATGCATCTTCCTGAACATATTTTCTAAAATGTGATTTCATATTCAAATACTTGAGAAACCAATTCCATTTTCCTTGGAATACTATTAATTTACTCCTTTATTTTTTCCTTACTACTGGTATAAAATAAAGATACCAAGCCCAATTTCCTCAGTACTTTAATGAGACCATGGAGCATCTCACTGCCCTCCTGGAATTCTCTGACCAAAAGTGTTTATCTCCTTCAAGATGTCTTTGATGAAGTTATAGAAATGCATTTTTTGTTCTTCCCAAAACATACCCTCTGAAATAGTGTACTATTCACTCTATTTTTAAAAAACCAAACATTTTTAAGGATCGAGAAAGTACAGTGTCTCTTATTTGACTATAACTTTGAGAATATAAAACTATGTTTTATTCTGATCTGCTGTAATCCAACACACACAAACAACATGGATACTCATTTTTGGACTGAAAATCTTTGTCTTATCCATGTAGAAATATCTATCTATCATCAAATTTTCAATTTTAAAAATTAAGAATAAGAGCACAGGCCCTGACCAGTGTGGCTCAGTTGGGTGGTCATCATCCCACAAGCTGAATGGTAACAACAGTTTGATTCCTAGTCAGGGCAAATGCCTGGGTTGCCAGTTAGGTCCTCCATCAGGGCAAGTTCAGTCCTCTGCCAGGGCATGTAGGAGAGGCAAAGGATGGATGTTTCTCTCACATCAATGTTTCTCTCCCTCTCTCTCTACCCCCTTCTCCTGTCTCTAAAAATAAAAAAGAATAAGAGCACAAGATTTTTCAAATATAGTGGTATTTTAATTAAACCATGTAATTGAATGAATTACGTGAATGAATTGAATTGAATGGAGGAACTGGCATTCTTATACACTGATAAAAGGAGTGTATATTGGAACAAATTTAGAGAACTATATGGTATTATTGCTGAAGTTGAACATATGCAAACCTTATGGCCAGCTTTTCCACCTGTATTAGTACACACTCCACAAGAAGGTGTGCACATGTGCACCAAAAAACAAGTACAGGAGCCCTGACTGGTGTGGCTCAGTAGACTGAGTGCCAGCCTGCAAACCAAAGGCTCACAGGTTCAATTCCCAGTCAGGGCACATGCCTGGGTTGCAGGCCAGGTCCCCAGTAGGGGGCGCTCAAGAGGCAATCACATATTGATGTTTCCCTCCCTTTCTCCCTCTCTTCCCCTTTTTCTAAAGGAGTAAATGAATAAAATGTAAACAAACAAACAAACAAAAAAACCCCAAGTACAGGAATGTTCACATTAGTATTATTCATAACAACTCAAAACTGAAAACATGTCCATCACACCTTAGAGTTAACAGCAATGAGAATGAATTAGTCCTGAGTGGAAAAACACATATTAGTATCACACATAATATAAAGAGCACATACATGATCCCATTTCCATAAAATTCAAAAACAGGAAAACTACTGTATGGTTTTAGGAGGCAGCATAATGCTTACCTCTGGGAAGGCTGAAAGATATAATAACTGGAAAGGACGATGTGGAGGTCTTCTGGGGTGCCAATAATAACTACATTCTATTTCTTGACCTGCATGGTAGGGATTCAGAGATGTGTTCATTTTGTAATAAGTCAGACAGCTATATTCTTACAGTTTATGTTTCTGAATATTCATTATAACTTAAAATTTAAAAAACTAGAATAAAATAAAGCCTATAACTAAGTAAATATTTATAAATCACTTTTTACAGTATATGTCACTCATAAAAATATTGGTAAAAAAATATAGACTGGTGTCTGAAAGGACATAAGTAAACTCTGTATACTACTGATTTCAACATGTTTACCAAACAAAAGTACTAAGAGTAATCCTATATTAGGTATTCAGTGAATTCACTAAATTATGCAACCTCTGAAATAAAATATTTCCTAATACCAGATTTGTTTTAGGTAAAGTTGCACAGCTCCAGAAATAAAAAAATTTAATTGCCTTTTTAAAGACAAACACTGCAAAGATAACATAACTGGAAAATACACATATAGGAATAGACTGAGCCTTGGCTGGTGTGGCTCAGTGGACTGAGCACCAGACAGCGAAGCAAAGGGTCCTCCACTTGATTCCCAGCCCAGGGCACATGTCTGGGTTTTGGGCCAGATCCCCAGTAGGGGGCGCACAAGAGGCAACCACCCATTGATGTTTCTCTCCCTTTCTTTCTCCCTCCCTTCCCCTCTCTCTAAAAATAAATACATAAAATCTTAAAAAACAAGAAATAAATTGAATTCTAGTCCATTACTCCATAGGGGGAAAATTATTTTTAATTTTCTCAAACTGTGATAAAGTACAAAACTTTAAAATAAGACAAACTTTATGCAAAATATATGGCACCTAATCATTATCCCAACCATTATTTCCTTCTCCTTATAAAAGGAACTAATAAGATATATTAGCAGTTATTTTTCAGAATCATAGCCATTGATTTCCAATAGAATAAAATCCAATGTTTTATACTGCTGCTGCTTAGTCAGGTAAATTAAACTGAAATGACCACTAGACAAGAAAAACAACCTTCTCTTTTTTCAGATTTCAAACCATGCCCCTTTGTTACAATAACAATGTTTAAAAGTACTAGTTTTTAAAAAAAGTCTTTTAAGTATAATTAAAAGCCTTAACATTCAGTTAACTTTAGCTAATAATGCCAAATTATAACAAACATCTGTATCTGTAGTTAATAGATAAATAATAGCTACTAATGACCTGAGCTATAATTTTTACTCATAAGCATCAGAAATCTCATTAAAAATGATAAATTTAATATCTGGCTGCCTACAAGCTAATGACTACAAAGGGTGCTGCTTTTCTGAGAACATCAAAACTGTAAGACTTTTGTATTCTGCATTACCACCCAAATAATATGTAAACCCATCTACTACTATATCCAAATTAATTTTTTCTCAAACCTTCGTGTCTCATATAATCTATATTAATATGCACAAACTTTCAAAAACCGAAATGCAGTATAAAAACATAACACTATTTCGGTTACCAATTCTTCTAACATAAATAGAAAACTTGCTTCTTCCTCTCAAAACACACACAATGAGTAGTATGTCACAGAATGGTGTTACACACACAGAATGGTGTTATACTGAGGCACCAATCACTCAAATACAAGCAGTCCCCGCCTTCTGAAGCACTTGTCTGGGGATGGTGTTCAAAACTTGCTGTCTTGCCAAAAATTATTTCCCATTTTCTTCATCTCAGTAAATCACCCTCTGTCTAGTTCCTCAAGCAAGGAACCTGAAGGTCATTTTTGACACCTTTCCTTTAACATGCAATCCGTCATGAAGTTGTCATTCCGCTACCATTCCGATCTCCTCTTTCTCTCTATAGCAAATCAAAGTACACTGACAGACACATATCCCTTTCCATCATCTGTACACACGCTACCCTAGTTCTAGCTAGCATCGTGCCTTACTTCAACTGTAGTAGTACAATGTCTTTGCCTTCACTCTTGCTTTCTCCAAACCAACCTCCGAGTGACACTTTCAAAATCTAAATTGAAAGCATTACTCCTTTTGCTTCAAAACCTTCAATGACTGCAATGTCCTTCGTTAGTAAAACCCAAGTCTTTAACATGTCCTCCAGTGCCCTGTATAGTCTGTTCCTTGCCTATCTCATTTCATCTTCCATGCTTTTCCTCTATTATTAAGGTCCTGCCACACTGATCTTCTTTCATTTCTTCCAATATAACAAGCACTGCTTGCCTTCATACATATTTTTCTCTCTTCCAGAAAGCTTTCCCTGTCTGGCAGCTTCTTCGTGGCCTTGACATAAATAGCACCACCTGACAAAGGCCTTTGCTTATCACACAATCTAAAATTCTGCCCATTTTTCTCTCCCACAACACCCTGTTATCATTCTTTATTGAATTCATCACAAGTTAATTTTCCATCTGTTTATTTACTTGTTCATTATCAATTTCCATTATCAGACTGTAGATTCTACACAGGCAGGGTTCACTTTAAAATGTTATATTACATATAATAAATTGACTAATAAACAAAGGAATCACCTAATAAACCTTTTAATGACTGAATGGATATGAATAACCTGTAGTCCAGAGAATGAATTATACCTGAAAGTAGCTTCCCTTTCTCTAGGTCTCCTAGTGTCACTTGTAGCCTGCTTTAAGGGAGAGCAAAGAGTGTTCCTGCAAACTTGAAGGCAATACAATATAGGAATGCCATGACGTTCTACATGCCAAATAAGTGAGACAAGTAATAATGCTATGATCTCACAGGAAGGAGAAACCCTTAAAGGTTACAATGATTAGAGATGATCTTATTCACAAGATGAAATTTGACCTGAGTATTTCCAGACAGGTAAAATTCAGAGAGGTGGAATATAGGGGAATGAAGTCCAAGTAAGAAAGTAAACTGACACAAAGTATCATAAGATAGCTATAAAACTGGTATGTGGTAACATGTATTTACAAAATAAATAAGTAAAAAAGCCAAATCTATCAAGTAAGAAATCTATACTGTGTTAAGACATGTTAATCATGTCAAGACCACAGCAGCTACAAAACATTTAAAAGGTTACAAAAAAAAATCATTCCGTCTCCTCAGTTGTCCACTAAATCTCTCAGAATACCTATCTTGAGTTTTTCAAGTTTTCAAATGTTTCCGACATCCTCTAATTATTTTTTCATAATTCATATTCACTGTAAGCATGCATCTCAAGTTTTCATTCTTACCTGTTCTTTATTCTCTATAGATACCTGATGAAATCTCCCCAGTGCATGTTAATTTCAGTTTTCTTTATTTTTCCTTTATAGTATCTAACTTCTTCAGGATTTCATCTTTTCCTTCTACTATTTACATGAGTGATTAACACATTTAACCCTTTAGAAAATCTAAAGTGTTCACACATATCAAAGTTTTTATTTTACGATTGATAGAAGCTTCGATAGATTTCCCTATTAAATCTGTAGTGCTACTTCAGTTCCTGCCTCTTGAATGTCTACATTAAAATCTTCCCTTCAGTTGTAACTTGTTTCCATAGGTGAAGAAGTGCCAAGGTCTAGTTCAAGCCTTATGGAAAACATTCAGTTACATTAGATAAGGGGTTTGTATTTAAAAGTTTCTAGATACTTATAATTCCATTAATCTCATCTTGTCATGGGCTTTTTCCATTGACAACACTGTTTCCTATCTTTATCCATATCTGCCACTTGGGATTATGCTCTTAGAAATGGTCTTTTCAAGCTAGGCCAACTATGTATCTACACCACTATTTGTTTCAAAACCTCTGCCTTTTCTTACACTTCACTCCAGATACATTTTTTTTTTTATTTCAGAGGCTATTATTTCATGGAATACTGAGAAACAATGAATTGCAAAACTGGAAAAGAAAACTAAGGTTCACGGAGGTTAAGAAACTTGACTACAGCCACAGTGCAGGAGTGGGGGGCAGGAGAATCTCCCTAGGAAATGCCACCCCCGCATGCACATTATTTAGAACTGAAAACAAATATAACAAATTCAGATATGGTTTTTTACCTCCCCCTTTCCTTCTTTAAGAGGTTCGGATTTAAAAAAAACAACCCTCAGGAAGGGAACCTTAGCATAAACCCTTCGCATATTCACTTTAGCACATATGAATTAAGTACGGGTAGAGGAAAGATCCCTGCAAAAATCTGATCATTAGATTCCTCTCTGCCCCATTGTTTGAGTTGCCTAGAAAAAGAATGTGTTTGCCACTTTCTGGGCTACCTGTGAATTGCCCATTTCCCCTTTGAAATCCCAGATGCTTCCTCCCCCTTCTGCCTTGTCCAAAATTATATTTGCCTCACTGTCTTTGGAAATTTTCACGATTATGTGACTTTCCCATGTGATATTAGAACTTGACTTTCTTATGTTAATCTGCTGTATCCTGTTTGAATTATTTGGCTGGCCACAAGAACTAAAGGGGTAAGGAGAAAGTTTCCCCAGCCCCCCAAAAGCACCCTTTCCAAGAAGGCTTTCAGCAGGGGTGTCCAACTCGTTGGTGTCTCTGGGTCACACCAGAAGAACAGTTGTTTTCGGCCACACATTAAATACATTGTGACACGTAATCACAAAAAAAAGTCTCATGTTTTAAGCAAATTTACAATTTTGTGTTGGGCCGAGGGTTAGACACTCCTGCTTTCCTGGTTGCACCAGCACAGTGTTTTTTTCCCTAATGCTATTTCCTATGTCCTTAGGACATCATCATCTTCTAGTTAATCAATAACAAGGTTTTTGTTTTTTCCCTGGACAATAGCCACTCTCCTAAAAACTTTCCAAGAATGACGAACATACTAGAACCAAATCTGGGAGCAACTTTTTGTTCCCAAAGCATTACATGACTGTATTCCATGATCTGTAATTTATAGGAAACTTCCCAAGGTCTAAGACCAATACTTTGTAATACACAATAGAAATTTAATGGGAGGTATCAAAGCAAGAGGAGCAGAAACAGAAAAGCCTTGAAAGATAAACAAAGGCTAAACCTGCTTGGACAAATAGACAGTTTTCACTTAAAAATACTCATCAGTTATCTATCATGTGCTCTTGCTTCATGCCATTAGGACAAAGTCACATTTAGCTCCAAGTTCTGTAAATCCAACAGAAAATAAGAAACACTATGTTCATCCTTCTGCACACGAACACCACACAACCCCCCCTCCCCAGTGTGGAACCCCCCTGAAGTTCACCTTGCACGCATGCCTGTGTTTGTCGAACTAGTGGTTCTCTGAAAAAGCCCTCGTACAGTCGTGCAGAGTTGAGTGGAGTGACATTAAAACAAGACAAACCCTCTTTTCTGTCTGAGACCGTAGCTGGTCAAACAGAATGGGAGATGTGAGTTCAGAAAAAGGTGAACAGTGGCACGCAAAACCGAAAAACTAAATTGTCAGTGTGGTTTTGCTAACGACGATCAACTTTATTTAATGCGGGGGGAATTCTGAGGTAGCTACGAGTAGTTCACATAAATGAAAGTCACATTAGTGTCAAATCCCAGGCTCAGAGTTTTGTTTGTTTGTTTCTTTTTTAAAGTTCTTGTCTACTTTGTTCTGAAAAGTTTTATTATTTTTCTTAAAGGGGGAAAAAAAAAAGGCAAAACCAAACCAAAAAAAAAAAAATAAAAAAATAAGGAACAAACACAAAGCACTGAGCTGGCGACTGCGGCAGGCCAGAGAGACAGCCAGGCTTTCCGGGTCGCTGGCCTGGGGATGGATGTCCGCGAGGAGAGCCCTGGAACCACCCATCACGTCCCACTCCCGGAGCCCGAGAGCGCGGCGGCGGCAGCGGCGGGGTCCGGCCCGCCGCAGACGTGGGGAGGCCCGCAGGGCGAAGGATCACCGGGCAGGCAGCGAGGTCGTAACCCCGGACGCCGGGCCTGGGAAAGCGCCGGGGGCGTCCCCGGGCTCCAGGGCACCCGGCGCTCGCCCGGGACGCCCTGTCATGAGTCACGGAGGCGAGAAAGCAGGCGGGCGGGCGGGGAGGGGGGAAGAGGCTGCAGGATGGAGGGAAGCCCGGCTTTCCGGAGAGACGCGGGCAGACGGGAGGCCCCGACCTCACACGGGGCGGGGAAGGGGAACCCTGCCCACCCTCTGTCCTCACCTCCTCCCGACGCAACAGGCGCGGCGGCCGGGTCCCGACCCCAGGGGCTGCGGGCTGCGGGGCGGGGGCAGCAGCCCGCAGCCATGACAGGCGCGGGGCGGGCCGCGGGCTGGCTGGGCCGCACGTGCGGGCATCGCCCCCTCCTCGGCCTCCCGGCGCGCCCTCCCGTCCCCGGGCGCGGGCCCCTCTGGTCCGGCCGCGCGCGGCCCGGCCGGCCCCGACCCTCCACCCCCCACCCCGACCGAACGACGGCGGCACGTACTCACCGCCGCCCGCCGGCTGTCGGGCTTCGCCATGACTGAGGCGCCCCCGCCGCCCCCCGCCTCGACCGAGACTGACACGCGCGGCTGGCCGGGCGGGGGCGGCCTCCCGCGACCACCCGGCTGACAGAACCCGCCCCCGCCTCTCCCCACCAGTTGAGCAGCGCCCGCTGCCCCGCGGTACCCCCGGACTTCCTCCCCTCGCCTGGGGCGGCGGGTGGCAGCGACGGGCGGCGGTGGCACTTACCGGCGGCGAGGCCAGGCCCCCCTGTCAGCGCGGGGCCGGGAGGGAGAGGAGGGAGGAGTGAAGGGGCACCGCCTCCCCCGCGCCGCCACGCACCCTCCTGATTGGCCCAGTGCACTCCCCCGGCGACCCCACCAGCCTCCGCGAACGGCACTTCGGCTGCACCGGCGCCTCATTTGCATATTTGTGCCCTTGCCTCTGATTGGCCGGCACCCCGAGGGGCGGCCTTGACCGCTGCAGCTCCCGCCTGCGTTCTGGTCGAGTCGGGCGACTGGGGAGGGAGGATCCTCTTCGCCGCTCCCCACCCATCACGACCTGGCCCGACACGAGGCGGAGGGTGGCGAGAGGCGGGGTCGCCGCCCAGCTCCAACATGGCCCCGCCGCTCCGCAGACCCAATCGCCGGAGCGGTTACTCCGGGAACCCCGGTGGCCTCGGGGCGGGGAAATGTAGGGGCCGGGCGCCCTCTGGCCGGAGTTCGGGGCAGTGCAGCAGCCTGGCTCCCCTCGCCGCCCCGCGGCCGCCACGTCAGGCCGCGCCCTCGCGGCGGCCTCTCCCCGGCCCGTGGCCCCGCCGCCACGTCAGGCCCGGCAGGCACGCCCCGGCCCGAGCTGGCCCGTGGCGGGATGGGCACCAATCTCGAGGTCGTTCACGTGCTGGGCATCATCATCCCGCCAGCCCGTGTCTGCCGAGGAACCACGAGGGGGTTCACAGCCTCCCTTTTCAAACAGCCCTAGATTCGACCCCACGTTGTCCTGTCGCTCCGGGACCTTAGTGACTCGCCCGTGCTGTGAAATCCAGAGTGGGGACACTGCTGCCACGATGATGCGGGTATTCAGTGTAGGTGCCCAGCACCTGCCGTGCACAGTTACCCGGCTACTGGGGAGACCCAGCCCCAAGTCCTGACCTAGAGACAGCTGGCAGTTCAAGTGCTGGAGAGCGGGGGACGAAACCTCGTCTTTCCCATGTTCTAAATTGCACAGCTATGAAGGCAGAGAAAGAACCAATGAAAAGAGACAAAACGAGGAAGGGGGCAATTCTGGTCTGGGAGCAGGGGACACGCTGGAAAACCACTGTCCTCTGAAGGTGTGGGACACCTGGCTTCCCTCTTCCTCTGTCACTAATCAACTGGGTGACCTACATTAAATCCTAACGTGTGCCAAAGCCTCGGGTTTTCCCTTCTGTAAAATGAAGAGGCAGGACACATTTTCTAAAAAGCCTTCCAGCTCTAAAATTTTATGGGTCTGTCCTTCAGACCCTCAGCTGGCTTTAGTACTTAATTAAAACTTGAAAATCCATATAAGCATGAGAGACAGAAACAGAAAAAGACAATAATGAAATGTTGGAACCTCAATCAGCCTACCTTAAGTTTGACTGAAACTTTACCGTGTCAAACCTTCGCATGGCTGATATTTAACATTCACCTGTACTCTCGATAGAAATCTCCTGAATTTCAGTCTACGGGAAGAAGCATACAGCAGTGTTCCTGTGCTGGGTTATGCCTGGCCAGAATGGAACGGGAGTCAGTTACCAAGTAATTTCCTTTTTTCTGTTTCCCACGGGAGTAGATGGCACAGCTCTTAACAGAGATAGAGAAAGGGCTAGGATGAAACCCAGCAAAGAGAGAAGTTACAATTGCAGCTTTGATCCTCCCCAAGAATACTTAGTAACAACCACACACTAGGGTAAGAATGTACAGAAATAGCCCCCTGCACTACTTACTTAAATGCTGTTTGCAAATTTAACCTGTTGAGTCAAAATGAAGGCCAGAAACATCTTATTTACCTGGCACCCTAGGAGAAAAAGCTACCTAGGAGAAGCAGCTACCTCATAAAAATGAAATCTTGAGCTACTTTAGGGGACACTTTTCTCCCCCCCAAAAATAATGTTTTTTTTTTAAATACAGCCCTTTGAAAATTACTTAAACTTGGTGATTAAGAATCATCATCATAAGCCCTGGCTGGCATAGCTCAGTGGATTGAGCATAGGCTGCAAACCAAAGTGTCGCAGGTTTGATTCCCAGTCAGGGTACATGCTTGGGTTGCAGGCCATGACTCCCAGCAACCGCACATTGATGTTTCTCTCTCCCTCTCTATCTCCCTCCCTTCCCTCTCTAAAAATAAATAAATAAAATCTTTTTTAAAAAAAGAATCATCATCATCATCTTATCAACACTGTTGTGGTCTGTTATGATCAATGAATGCCCTCAAAAATATGTAGATCTATTTGTCCTCCATAATCAATGGCCTCTAGAAGTCTGTTTTCATTATTTTAAACTTATATCTGGCTTTCATTTTTGTTCGTTTGCGTGCATCTCTTTCATCACTACTGGGCTAACACTTGTCCAGTTTTCTACCTAACAACCTTCTTTCCTATTTTTTCTTGATATTTCTATTCTACTATAAACTTAGATACAGATCAACTTTTATTAGTTTAGAATCTCAGGGTTTTTTATTTTTAAGATTTTATTTATTTATTTTTAGAGAAAAGGAAAGGGAAGGAGAAAGAGAGGGAGAGAAACATCAATGTGTGGTTGCCTCCTGCGCACCCCCACTGGGGGCCTGGCCTGCAACCCAGGCATATGCCCTGATGGGGAATAGAACCGACAACCCTTTGCTTTGCAGGCCCACGTTCTATCCATTGAGCTACACCAGCCAGGGATAGACTCTCAGGTTTTAAGTAAAGACTTTCTGTGGGGTTCTCCTGTGTGTTAAGGAGATGAGTTTCTAGAATATTTCTTTTGACCTCTCAGTGACCAGTTTTCCCTTATTAAATCTTAGTGATATTCTTGGTAACAGTTTTCTGGATATGTGCCTTTCTTGAGAAGCTACTGGAAAGGATGACTCTAAATCCCAGAATTTACAGCCAACACTACTCTTTGAAATTTAAATTGACAAGATTCTACATCATCAGCATCAGAATCTAGCAACACTGACCTAATTTTCCATCAGTCAACAGTGTCCATAGCCAAGTGACACCAGTGCTCACCAGGTCCCTAGGAAGCCTGTGCTATGAGAGAGACTGGCTCTCCACACGCTGAATACAGCACTTGCGAGCATATCCAATAGGCACCATTTACTGAAATCTGCCTAGTCTCAGGCACTGTGTTAAGGGCCTGTATGCGGTATTTCATTTTACCTTCACAACTACTGAATGAGACAGGGATTATTTTTTCCATTTTATAGGTGAAGAGGGTCCCAAGTCACACCCTGGTTATACAACCATTCAGTGGCAGAGATGGGATTCAAACCTAGAACTGATTGGACCTAAAGCCTGTAAGTCTTAACCATTATACTATATCCCTGCCTTCAGCCTTAGTTTCCAGCTCCATGTATATCACGCAACCTTTTAGTATTTCATCTGGCACCTTGTAGAGAGAAATTCTCTGTAAAAGGCGTTTTGATTGAGGTCACCAGAAAAGCAATATCTTAAAATGTATACCTCAAGCTTGGCATTTTACAAGTTTGAGAAATATGAACCAATGCTCTGATACTTGTTTACCTTGGGGGCAAACTGGTACAATCAAGATCTTAAAACTGTAAAACAAAGGATTAAACGCTACCTCGGTGAGTCCTGCAGACATGATGCCCACATAATGGTCAAAATAACCTTGAAAGAGAAGAAGGTCGGAGAATTCACAGTCCCTGACTTCAAAACTTACTACAACACTACAGAAATCAAAACAGTGTAGTACAGGCATACGGACAGGCATGCATAGAGCACTGGAGGTCAACTGAGGAAGGTCCAGAAATAAACCTCGAATTTATGGTCAAATGATTTCCTACAAGTGTACCAAGACAATTAAATCAAGAAAGACAACTGCATATACAAGTGCTTCTACAGCATGCCATACACAATGAGTCAAAATAAATTAGACCTAAATGTAAGAGGTAAAACGACAAAACTCTAAGATGAAAACGTGGGAGTAAGTCTTCAGGATCTTGGGTTAGGCAACGATCTCTTCTGTGTGACACGATGTAACAAAGTGGAGGACTTCCGGCCAAGATGGAGGCGTAGGGAGACACACTGTGCCTCCTCGCACAACCAAGGCAGAGACGACGACAATTTGGAAACAGAATAACCACCAAAACTGACAGAAAACTGATCTGAATGGAAGTCGGACAACCAAGAAAATAAACGCGTTCATACAGACCGGCAGGAGGGGCGGAGTCGGGCAGTCCGGCGCGGGTCGCGGTGCGGAGAGCAGACAGCGCAGGGACCCGGCGCTTGAGGCATCCGGGGCGTGCAACACCGCAGCGGGCGGACCCTGAGCACCCAAGACCGCAGCGGGCGGACCCTGAGCACCCAAGACCGCAGCGGGCGGACCCTGAGCACCCAAGGCCGCAGCGGGCGGACCCTGAGCACCCAAGACCGCAGCGGGCGGACCCTGGTGAAGGGGTGGCAACCGGCAGGCCCAGCGAGGCGGCGAGTGTGAAGCAAGGCCCTGCGCGCAACCCAGGGTCCCGGCGCTGGGATATAGAGCCTCGGGACGCTGATTGAGGACACCTGTGGGGGTTGAGGAGCAGGGAGGGACTCCCAGCCTCTCAGGAGAGGTCCTCGGAGGGTCCCACGGCGTGCACAAGCCCACTCACATGGGAATTGGCACCAGAGGGGCCCAGTTTGCTCGGGGGAAACAGCGGAAAGGACTGATGTCCCATGGAGAGCGGACCAAGTGCCACTGTTCCCTCCCGGACCCCACCCCCACATACAACGTCACAACCCAGCGACTGGGGTGCCCCACCCTAGTGAACACCTAAGGCTCCACCCCTCATATGTAACAGGCGCGACCAGACCAAAGGGGGGGGGAAGATGGCTCAAACAGAATTGAAAGCCCCACAACCAGCTTTTTTAAGCAACCTAGAGACAGCCAATCTATCAGACGCACAGTTCAAAGCACTGGTGATCAGGGTGCTCACAGAATTGGTTGATTTGGGTCACAAATTGGATGAACAAATGAAGTCTACAATAAGTGAAATGAAAAATGCACAGGGAACCAATAGTGATGAAATTAAAGCTGAGTCTCACATCAATGGAGTGGACCAGAAAGGAAAAAAAAAAATAAACCAGAAAAGAATGAAGAAATAAGAATTCAAAACAATGAGGAGAGGCTTAGGAACCTCCAGGACATCTTTAAATGATCCAACATCCGAATGATAGGGGCACCAAAGGAGAAGAGGAAGAGCAACAAGTAGACAAGTTATTTGAACAAATAATAAAGGAGAACTTCCCCATTCTGGCGAAGGAAATAGACTTCCAGGAAGTCCAGGAAGCTCAGAGAGTCCCAAAGAAGTTGGACCCAAGGAGGAACACACCAAGGCACATCATAATTACATTAGCCAAGGTAAAAATGAAGGAGAGAATCTTAGAAGCAGCAAGAGTCAAGGAGACAGTAACCTACAAAGGAGTCCCATCAGACTGTCAGCTGATTTCTCAAAAGAGACCTTACAGGCAAGAAGGGGCTGGAAAGAAGTATTCCAAGTCATGAAAGGCAAGGATCTACATCCCAGATTGCTCTATCCAGCAAAGCTTTCATTTAGCATGGAAGGGCAGATAAAGTGCTTTTCAGATAAGGTCAAGTTCAAGGAGTTCATCATTACCAAGCCCTTATTTTATGAAATGTTAAAGAAACTTATCTAAGAAAAAGACAATAAAAAACAGCACAGTAAAATGACAACAAACTCACAATTATTAACAACCATGCTTAAAACAAAAACAAAAAGAAACTAAGCCAACAACTAGAACAGGAACAGAACCACAGAAATGGAGATCACATGGAGGGTTAGCCACAGGGGAGTGGAGGGAGGGGGAAGGCATGGAGAATAAGTAGCAGAGAAAGTAGGGAGAAAATAGGGGGAGGGCAAGAACAGTATGGGAAATGTAGAAGCTAAAGAACTTATGATGCATGGACATGAACTAAAAGGGGGGGAATGTGGGTGGGAGAGGGTGTGCAGGGTGGAGAGGAATGAAGGGGGGAAATGTAATAGCATAATCAATAAAATATGTTTAAAAAAAAGAAAGAAAATGGAAATAAGTAGGACTTCATTAAAATTAAAAACATTTACTCAAGCAACCGAAGAAAAAAATAGATAAATTGAACCTCAAAACAAAAAACCTTCCGTGCATCAAAGGACACCCTCAGGACAGTGCAGAGAAAGGCACGCCCACAGAATGATAGGCAATAGTCACAAGCTGCGTACATGATTCGGTCTAGTAACTCGGTGAAGAACATAGGTTCTTTTTTAGAACAGGAGGGAAGGAGATCACTAGAAAGCTCTTCAGCCTTCCTTTCTAGGCTCTTGTTCAAGCGAATAGCAACGAGAGCTAGGCAGGCTTTCATCTGTGGCTTAAAGTGCCTCAAAGATCATTTAAAAGCATGTTCAGCACTGTTTTCAAATCTAGAGGCTGCTGGTCTTAACCACAGCCGGAGGATCTGTTCAGCCAGGCAGCCGTCTCTCTCAGACTCTCACTCTTAGGCCTATTTAATCAGGGACAGATCTTAGGGCCTCTAAGTTTTATCTAGTTTATCCCCTGCGTTTAGCCAGGAATGTACTTCAAAGCGCCATCCTGCTTGACAGTTCAGATCTCCCACTGGTCCGCTTTTATAAACAGTTGCTCGTCCTAATCTTGAAGAGATCTTCAGGAAAAAGAGGTTTTCACTGTTTACCTCGAAAAGACTTCCCTGGGCATCTCATCCCCTCTCTTTCTGCCTCAGCTTCTCTTTGCAACATGTAAGCACTGCTGGGGAAGTCACTTCTAAATCAAGTCTGGAGGGATCAAATGCAGGAAGTGCGGCGGCTATTGAAAGAATAAATTCATTCACGAATATTTAAGAGTATCTGTGATGAGTCAGGTAAAGTGCTAGATTCTGGGAACACAACGATGAACAAGACAAGACAGAGGCCTTTCGCCTCATAACAAAGTATTTTGTGATGTAAATACCCAATTAATTATTTTTTATTAATTTTGGAAATAACCTTAATTTGCAGGCAGTGTAGCTGTGGTGACTTCAAACACCATCGATGCCGCATGGCCTACAGACTGATGGAAAACTGTAGACACGTATTTTTCTAATCAACCGGTTTGTGTTCTAGGCATTAGGGGCCTCTTATTTCAAGAAGGAATCCATCCTGGTGCGATTTAAATCCATCTTGTCCTGGTTAAGCTTCAAAAAAGAAAATTGCACCAGGTTTCCTCTATATCTCTTGACCTGTTTTTTCCTCGTTAGTTACAGGCAGGACTCTGATTTGGCCGCCATCTTCCCACCGCCCAGGTTTCACACTCCCCACTGATGTCTGGGGAAGAGCTGATACAACCCATATATTGTTGTCAGAAATAAGACAAATCCTTTAGCTACTGCCATAGTCTTCTATTTTTCACAAAGTAACTGGGTGAGTTTTTCCTTGCCCGATATGGACTGCTTCAAAGGACTTAATTTCTTATTAAGGTCATCTCTTAAAGCATTCCCATTTTAGCAGGACATAGCCCCTAACTTAAATGCATTTAGGGAGTTATTGGAATACTCAGACATTTTGATTGAGAATGCATACTGATTATAGTTTTTTTTTCTTTGCACTGAGCCCCATAGTTTGTTTTATAGAGGATGAGTAACAACATGCCAAACCCAGAAAATTAATTCCAGGTTATATGATTTAAAATTTTTTTTTTAATTTAAGAGCTTAGGGACCTTAGACAGTTTCACCGAAAATAAATCAGTATAGCCCCCACACCATCCCCCACCAATCCCCACCACTCTGGTTGCCATTAGATGTTAAGCAGTTAGTGACTTTGCACAATTTAAGTAGAAGTCTTACGGGACAACAAGGAAAGGAGCTGGGTCTGTGTTTCTGAAAACAAGAAGTCACAGAAATGTTTAGGTCTCCTCCAGGCACAGATGCGATTTCTCCAGCATTTTAGATGTTTGAGGAACATTCCACCGTCCAGAAAGTTTGGTTAGGTGGAGACCTCAGAAACAGTACGTCAGAGACCTGAATGTCTTCCAAAATGAGGTCAGCTCTGCCACACCGATAGGCTCTGTTCAAGGGATGGTTAGTAACACGATCAAAGACTAAAGAATTAGGCCAAGTCTTCTGCAAATCAAATAGGTAATTGATTTTTTCCCCTTTTCATGGTTTATTTCAGTATCACATAGGACTGCCTGACTTTTTCTCACCGTCAGCAGTTTGGGCAAATCTTGTGGAGCCCGTTTTGTCCGGCACGCTGGTGGCTACTTCTGTGTTTTTCTTTTTTGTTGTTGAGGGTGCACTCCTTGGCAAGAACATACTGAGTAAATTGTGGAAACCATTCGAGGCATCAGGAGGCTCGCTCTTGCCTCACTCTCTGCCCCTCCTATTTCTAGATAAATGAAAGTGACTGCAACCTTTTCTCTTCCTCAAACACACCAACCACTGCCCTGTCTCCAGATCTGTTTGCCTTCTAGTCCTTCTGCCTTATCATTGATTCGCTCCTGTGAATCTTGCAAAAACCGGCCACTCAGAGGGGCCTTACTTGACCCCTTTGTTTATTTCCTTGGTAACCCTCAGGCCAGGCCTGTTTGTGTGCTATTATTTGTCTCCTCACATTAGAAAGAAAGCATCTGGAGGCACGCACAGGCTCAGTCTTGATCCTGGAAATATCCCCAGCCCTAGCACACAGGTGACCAACAAATGTGTATCTTACACTGAATGAACTGTTCACCCACCACACCTGCAATGTTCTGGCAGAAAGAACTGCTGCTATTGGGGGTTAGCCCACCTGGTTTTGCACAAGGCACTGGAAGCCTCTATCAGAGATGCTCAAGCCTTCCTGGATGTTAGAATCACCTGGGAAACTTAAAAATCCCCTTTGCTCGGATCCCGTCCTGACCGAGGGGCCATGGGTCTCAGGCATCAGTTTGTTTTCAAAGATCTTTGTGTAATTGCTTGTGCGGCCAAGGCAGGTGAGTACTGCTGTAAGAGACCGGGAACAGAATACTGACAGAATACAGAAGATAAGCTAAGTTCTTATCTTCTAGGTAAGTCCTTCCTACGTCCTCTCGGTCTAGGACAACCCAAAGCATTCTTCAGATGCCTCTTGTGGCATCTACATATCTGCTTCTTTATCACAAAAGGGCAGAAGTATGCACAAACCAGATGAAAAAGTAACCTCTCAGGAATAAGAAAATGCATCCAAGTACCTAGGTTCATCTGTTAGGTACCTGTTCGGAAAAACCTCAAACTAAAGGGGGAAAGTTCCAGCACACTTCTTTCTTCCTTAGTTTAAAAAACAAAAAGTCATCAACAAACCCTTTTATTTAGGTGTGGAAGTTAGAGACAATCAATCAATCAAAGTATCTGAGCTGCAAAGCAAACAAAACAAAACAAAAAAAAACAATGCGCACAGAAGAGGGTAGAACACAAATTCCATCTGCCCTACAGGAAACAGAGGCCACAGTTGTGGTGAGTTCAGAAACACCCTGTCTTCTTGGTTATGACAAACTCTAAGCTTTAAGGCCTTACTTATAATTAGGACCTCTATGTTTTTATAAGGAAAAATAATGGTTATTGATGTTTTTTCTAAAAACCATGCCATTAATAAAGTGTTTTTTTTTATTTATTTTTGCAAAATCATCATCAGAGCCCTGGCTGGTGTGGCTCAGTGGACAGAGTGCTGAATCAAACAGTTGCTGGTTTGATTCCCCGTCAGGGCACAGGCCTGGGTTGCCAGCCAAGTCCCCAGGAGGAAGCACACGAGAGGCAGCCACACATCGATGTTTCTTTCCCTTTCTCCCTCCCTTCTCTTCTGTCTAAAAATAAATAGAATAAAATAAAATCACCATCAGAAATGTTAACAAAAACTAGGTTCATGCTGAAAGTCAATGGGTTCCCCCTCGGTTAGAAAAGCTAAATGACTATGATTACAGTAAAATGGAGAAGACACAGGGTTAGAGGTGGAAACACCTGAGTTATAGTCCAGGCTCTACCATTTGCCCAGTGAATAGACGATCAGCAATTTCCCTTGCCCGTGGAATGAGAATCCTAATACCTAGGCCGCCTGCCTTACATTGTTGTCGTATAATGTTCACAAATATTCTCTGAAAATGCTACAGTGTGCAAAGGGAAATTACTGGTCTTGCTCTGACTGGTGTGGCTCAGTTGGTTGAGCATCGTCCCACAAGGCAAAGAGTCACTGGTTCGATTCCCAGTCAGGATACATGCCTGGGATGTGGACCCAGTCCCTGGTTGGGGCACATGCAGGAGGCAGCTGATCACTGTTTCTCTCTCACATGTCCATGTTTCTCTCCTTCTCTTTCTCCCTCTCTTCCCCTCTCTCTAAAAATAAATTAATCAGATCTTTAAAAAAAATGACTGGTTTTCTGTCTTGTAGGTGAACTTATTTTATTTTTTTTTATCCTCACCTGAAGACCTTTTTCCATTG
The DNA here is from genome assembly GCF_019186645.2 of Phyllostomus hastatus. Classification (NCBI taxonomy): domain Eukaryota; kingdom Metazoa; phylum Chordata; class Mammalia; order Chiroptera; family Phyllostomidae; genus Phyllostomus; species Phyllostomus hastatus. Next base: position 27,016,469 of record NW_025334024.1, read on the forward strand.
CTTTTAGAGAGAGAAGAAGGGAAAGAGAGGAACAGCAATGTGAAAGAGAAACATCTTCAGTTGCTTCCTGTATGCAGTTGGACTGGGAATCGAACCTGCAACCCTTCAGTTACAAGATGACACTCTAACCAACTGAGCCACACCAGCCAAGGCTTGTAGGTGAAATTTTAACTAATAAAGAAACAAAACAAATCTACTGGTTACAGTAATGAGAAATATTGAACTAACTATCCTATATGCCCAGCAAAGTGCTGAACGAAGAACTGTCCACAATCGAGACTTGCTTTTTAACACACTCCTGGCATGTACCCACCACTCAGGAAACTAAATCCATTAGACCAGACAGTAGGTAGGTCAGCACACAGGCAAAGCAATTTCCTTTGCAGCAGGGGTGACAGCTCAGCCACATGCAGACGTAACATGGAAAAGTCCATTTATTCATTCCCCAAAGTCTGTTTCCACACCCCCAGATCTAAAGTGCTTTCATTTCCCACCCAAGATGTCCAGGGCATGGAAGGGGCTACTGAAATTCAGAGACCCTCTATCAGTCAAGATTAGGGCAACACACTCAAGTAACTGTGAGTTAACAAGTTTCCAATCAAGGTTGTCAATAGAGAAGAAGATCCAGAAAGGCGAAAGCAGTTTTGCAGTGGATGGTAGGACAACTTAAAACAGGAGAATTCCTGCCTCCTAACTCCCCGAGGCTAGAAGCAACCTTAGATGGTATCTGGTTGAGAACACAAGCCAGGTCAGGGTTAGCATCCTATGTGGCCCAGGTAAGTCTTTAACCTCCCCTAGCCTTACTTTCCTTATTTGTTAGTGAAATATATGTAAAGACAAAGAGACCTCCTTTGCAGGGTTGATAATCTGAAGCTTAGGTATGATACACATAAAGTCAGCACAGACTAGTTTATCAATAAGTTAAAACTAATTTTACAAGTCAGCTGAGTGATTTTCAGATTTGTACAAGTGGTGAAATGTTAATATAATTTCCCAAAGCATATGAACCAGGAAAGGTCTCGAAGCAGCAAATACGACTACAGTGTATTGTATATGAGCAATACAATATCACAAAAGGCCCACATCTGTTCACCAAAACGTAGAAAGACAATCCCCCCAAACAAGCTATTGAACTGGTTCACGTGTCAGAGTCTTCCCATGATATTTGCTGGCTACTTGTTGATTTGATTTATGCCCGAGGTTGGAACTCGCTGCAATTCTAACCAGATGCACATTAGCAGGCAAAGGCAGCAAAGACTGTTACTCAGATGAACTGTAGGTTTCCTTGAGTTTGCAAACCTCCACAGTAACACCAGAGCTGATAAACTAATTTGAAGATTTTGAAACTTTTTTTGAAAGTGGGGAAACTCTTTCTTAAAAAAGAATTCTTTTTTTTTTTGGCAGAAGTTCAAGGCCTAAAACAGAAAAGCAGAAGCTCCAGAGAGGGCGAGAAAACAGAACAAAAGGCTGAGCTGCCTTTCTGAAAACCCTGGGGTCCCGCCCTGCCCCGCCCCTCAAAGGTATCTGGGACGAGACTTCCTGAGCCTGGAGAGGCACATTTTGAAACCCCCCCCCCACCCCCAAGTCCAGCCCCTCATTCCGCAGATAAGGGAATGCAACCCCGAGGGGTTGAATGACGCATACACGGTTGCACAGGGAGCAGGGGAATCAGGGAGGCCCGTGACCTCTCAGTGTAGCACGTTTCTCATCACTCCACCAGGACTAGACAAATGTTGCTAGTGTTTTCCAGAATAACCCATTGGCTAAACGCAGGAGGCAGGACCTTGGCAAAGGGGTCAACCTGGCAGAGGCCAGCTTCCTAAAATATTTACCTTCTCAAACTGTCAGGTTGATCGGATGTCCTTCCTTTGCCTCCCTTTCCGACTATCGTGTTCCATAACGAACCGACTTACCTGTCCACGTCAGAAATCACAAACGGGCCTACACACTATATCCACCTGTCTTGAAGTAGTGGCCAACATTTAAAAACCAGAACAGTCTACCGAGAAGTATGGATTTCCAGCTTCGATCGAAAGGCGAGAAATTCTAGCAGCGGTGAACTCTCATACCTAGTAGGTAATGCTTGCAGGAGGAGAGTGGGGGCAGGCGCTCTCGTGTTCATCCCGGTCCCCACCTGCTTGTGTCCCCACCTATTAGTGAGTGTCGGCTCCCTGTCTGCCTCTGAGCCTGTGACACATGGTCTAAAACGTGTATGTCCCTAGGAGCATTTCTGAGAATTGAACTTACAGGAACGAAGGCAAACAAACTAAGTATACATATGTGGGGGCCGGGGGGAGGAGCAGCTGTGGAATTTCAAAAGATGAGGTGAATGTCATCCCAAATAATGCCGCGCTCCTGCATTGATTAAGGGGGAAACTTCCCGAGTGTCCTGAGTCTTCCACTTTTCAGAGGGCGGTTAAGTGAACTAGAGACTGGCAGAGCCACAAGCCCCAGAATGGCTTTCCCGTGACCCCCTCGGTACCGCGGTCTGCGGCGCTGCTCCAAAACACGGGAAGCCCCGAGGAGATGCGTTATAAACACCACGGCAGCCTGTGGCCTGCGTCCCCGGACACTCGGCACTAAGGTTAAGAGGGGCGGGCCGAGAGCCGCTGGACCATCCCCAGGACTGGACCCCTCGGGCAGGTGGGAGAAATGAGAGTGATGCTTCAGGTGAGGTTCACTCCTGCTCTTGGCAGCTGGGGGGGGCCCCCCAGGCCCCCCTAGTCCCTCACAGCGCACGATCCCCCCTCACTCTTCCCGGGCTCCATCCCCTCACACCTACCTCTCCTCCTGCCATCACCTTCCTCTCCTCACTCCTGGAGACTCCCAGAAATACCAGATAAACAGATGCGCACAAAGGCTTTAAGAGTTGATAACTGTATATTTTTATCCTGGCATTTTAACCTAGACGTGCGTGTTACCAGTAATAGAAGTTTAGGGCTCCTGATTAGTTGGTGAAAAGAACATTTGGCGATTAAAAAAAAAAATAAAAGTCTTACCCTCCTTATACAAAAAGGGGACGTTTATTTCCTTTACCTGAAAGGCCACAATTAAATCATCTCCCTTTCTCCAGGACTTCTCCGCGAGGCTGAGGGTGGCCCTCCTTCCTCCCAGTTGTGCTCCCTGCTTTATTTTCCTTGATATCACTTAGTATCATGATGTACTACAGTGTTCTGTCTTCATTTTCCTCTGCCTTTACTAGAACATAAGCGCCCTGGGAAAAGGATTTCTGTCTGTCCACCACATCTTCAGTGCTGGGGCAGCGCCTGGTCCATGGTAGACACTCAATAAAGATTTGTTACATAAGTGAACTTGGCCCTGACTGGTGTGGCTCAGGTGGCTGGGTGTCAGCCCACAAAGGGAAACGGCGCTGGTGGAATTCCCGGTCAGGGCACTTGCCTGGGTTTCGGGTACGGTCCCTGGTCGCAGCAGGTACTCGAGGCAACTTCTCACATCAGTGTTTCTGTCCCTCTCTTTCTCCTCCCGTCCCCTCTCTCTAAAAAGAAGTAAATAGGAAATAAATAAATCTGTACTCAAGCCTCAGGGCGACAGTTCCTTCAGCGATTAACAGCCACGCTGGCCAGGGCTTGTAAGTGAACTTTATCTCACTCACAAAGTAGAGATAGCTACTTTAGTTCACAAAGTAGAAGTTCTTGGTGATAAGAATGACTACATATTTTACAGCCGGGAAGGAGCTCAGAAGGGTTGGTGTCGCCTTTCCTTTATCTGTATCTTTTGGAATGAATACACATAATATCCTTTCCTGAATACAGGGGTGGGCAAAAGTAGGTCTCCAGTTGTGAGTACACAAAACACAGAGTTTATTCTTATGTTATTTATTTATTTTTATTACTAACCTACTTTTGCTCACCCCTGTATTTTTAAGGATGAGATACATTCTTCTTTGTCTTCTTTTAAATCTAGAAGAGATGTCGGGTATAGCCCATCTGGGAAGCAGGATGCTGCATAACAAGGTTTTTCTTTTCTTTTTTTTTTTTTTCAAAATGCTACAGTATAACCACACCATATGTAAATTATATGGTGTGGTGGTGTGTGTGTATGTATAGTGGGGGAGTTGTGTCTTCAACTAGAGTATGATCCTTTCTTCTTTTCCTCTGAGCTAACAGTGATTGAATTTGGTTCTTCATCTGAAGTGTGTGTGTGTGTGTGTGTGTGTGTGTGTGTGTGGTGGGGGCGGGTGGGGGGTGTAGCCATTGCGTCTTTGGATGAAAAACCCTTCCACTTTTCCTCTGAGCTAACAAGGATGGAGTTTTGGCCTGTAATCATCCCTCATAAGCTCGTGCTATAAGACCTAGTTTGAAAAAGAAGCAGAGGCTGTCCCTGGCTCCTTAATTCTGCAGCTCTGCTTTCCAGCTGGCCTTTGAGAAAGAGCAGTTTATCGGTGTTTTAGTGGCGGAGGCAGTGGTATTTCTACTTTTTTTTTTTTTTGCTATAGTTCTTTGAATTCATCAAATAGTACCCTTGGGAAACTTTGATTTATTTCCCAAATACAAACATTATGAAGCCTGAACTTCTAGTTCGAGCGTTCTCTAACCTGGCGCCAAGGTCGGAACACAGAATTGACTAATGGATCCCAGATACGTTTAGATTCACGGTGCCAACACCTGTGCTCTCTGTAGTGCATGAACCAGCCACCTGCTGAGCAGAGGTGGGCACAGGGGACACTGAGAAACAGCCGGCCCATTTCAGCACCGGAAAATAACCTATCTAGGAAAGTTCTTGTCACCACTGTGGTCAGAAATATCACCAGTAAAAACATTCAGACCCAGAGGATGAAAGATTAGGTTACCAACCCCCAGATCAAAGGAACTACAGGGTCTGGCACAAATAACACCCCTATTTCATTATAAAATATTTTACTACAAGATCATAAGCATGTAATTCTGTAACATACCAATATCGCACTCAAGCACACCCTATGACATTTTAGGTGAAGTGTTCAAATTAAAACCATACATGATCACGCCCATAATTTCCCCCCGGCAGCCACCCTCCAGCAGGACATCCTTCTGCCTGCATCATCGAGACGAGGAATGCCCCACCTTCGAAGTGCCTGCACTCAGGAAACTTCCTGGACACAATCTCATAGCAGAGTCTCAATTCTGGTCTCTAGTAAAAGCTGCGAGCTAGCCTATCGAAGAGCATACATACGTACTAGCATCCTTACTGCAGAACTGTCGGTCGTGACAAAAGTTTGGAAACAACCTATGTGACCATCTGGGAGGCCTACTTCGTCAAGGTATGGAACACCCATACCACGGAATGCGATGAAATCAGGGTTTAAAGATCTAAATTAGAATTATGTCAAATGAGAACACCAAGGCGTGGGATAATCGAGTGTGCTCCCATGAGGGGAGGAAAGTAAAACAATCACACACACGCACAACTATATTCCCTTGTATACACAGAAAGAATCTCTGAAAGAGAACCCACGAAACTGAATCGTTGCTTTCTTCTAAAAAAAAAAAAAAAAGGGGGCACTGTAGAGGGCAAAGTTTGGGGGAGACTCCTCACTGAATACCCTTTGGAATTTTGAACCAAACAAGTGTGCTTCCTACTCAAACAAAAGTCCCATTTTAAAGAGAAACAAAGTCAAGTACGATTTTAAACCCTGCCAGCCCTTCTCAGTTTAAGGGGGTAGAGAAAACAGAGTTCATTTTCACATTCTTGCACCCCTTCTGCAGGTTTGAAATTTTCCTTCAAAATAAGAACAGTGAAAAAAGAGAAGAACTCTACTTTGGGCTCATGAGTTGGGTGCTTGCCTCCAGGGGAGGCTGTGGAGGAAGGGGAAACGCCAGAGATCATTTGCTTGCTTCAGACGAAGTCGACTCCACCTACAGTGGCCCGAGAGCTGAGTGTGAGTGGGGCTCCCTGCCTAGCCACCATCATAACGTGGGTTTCCGACGTCGGCCATGCGGTGCCGTCAGAATTGGACCCAGTCTGCTCCCACGGGACACGGCCAGCTCTCCCTTGTGTTGGTGAAATACACGGGGAGGAAAGAAAACGTCACATTTAATGAACCCTTTCCTCCAGGCTCAGGCAACAGGTCAGATAAAATGCCAAATGTGGAGGACAAGGACTTACATGCAGGCGAGGTTCAGATTTTGGAAAAAGTCTCTTGGCCAGCCCCTGGGAAGAGGGGCAGCCCCTGGAGGACTGGTTACCAAGTATTTCCTCTATGTGGGTTTAGCAAGAGTCAGAGTTCAGAGAGGTGGTTCAACAAGGAGAGATGCTTAACGAGAAGGGGAAACCAGCCTGTGTGTTTCAGTCCTGATTCCGCATCAATACTTTATCATCTGATCTTCATTTTGTAAACCCGAGTAGCCTCTTCTGTCAAACAGAATCAGAATTGCTGCTTCCCCTACCTTCCTGGGCTCCAGTCAGCCCCAACAGAGAAGAGTGCATACAAAACATTTTTAAAGCTATAAGGTACCAGAGGCAAATGTTAGATTAATAATTGTAAGACAACCTGGCTGGCATAGCTCAGTGGATTGAGCGCGGGCTGCGAACCAAAGCATCTCAGGTTCAATTTCCAGTCAGGGCACATGCCTGGGTTGCAGGCCACGGCCCCCAGCAACCGCACATTGATGTTTCTCTCTCTTTCTCCCTCCCTTCCCTCTCTAAAAATAAATAAATAAAATCCTTAGAAATAATAATAAGACAAATCACACTTTGATGATCATTATGCTATTTTTCAGAGTGGCAACTGGGATCTTTAGGATCAGGCATAGAGGAACATTCAACCCTTCAGCTGTTGCACGGCCCAGGGCAAGTCCTCTGGCCTCTCTGAGCCTCATTGTCCTCACTGCAAAATGGGGTTAATGCTACCTGCTTAGCCAGGTGTTATGGGAATGGAATGGAATAACCTCTATAACATGCCGGGCACACAGAGATGGCAACGGATGCATTCTCTTCCCACGCAGCTTGGATAACGAACCATGGTCTCTCTCAATTGAAGGACACTTCACTTGTTGATTTGCTTCATTCCTCAAGCTCTCTGTATGATCTGCTCAGTTATTTCTGTAAATCCAAAGCCACTCTAAAAAGAGCCTATTAATTTAAAAAATATGGATTCATTTATTAAGAGCTCAGTGATGGGGAAAAGGGGGATGCTGGAGCCAGGCATGGCCTTGACTCACAGCTCTGCCACCTGCTGCCGGGATGATGGGGAAATCAGGTAACACCTGTGTACCTCAGTGTTCTCATCCATAAGCACCATGTAAATTTCTTCCCTTAACATAACAATGGCTATTATTAGAAACTGGACGGTGGGAATACTGTGGTGGACGGGGCAGTTTGAATGAAGTGCTCTGAAATCACCTACCATTATCTTCAATGTAGAGAAATGTAGGCCCAAAGAGGTTAATTAATTAACTCCACCAAAGCCACCCAACTAGTGGTTCCCTAATAATGTTTAATTTAAGTATGTAAGTTACAGAGCTAATAAATGAGATGACCAACAGTTTAATTTTAAGTAAAACACAACACTGGAATATTCTATAAGTCATTGCCCGCCCCCCAGGAAAATAGAGAATCTCTTCTTTTACATATATATTTTTATGTAATTAGCATTCTATTCCTGGTTCAGGGGGAAATTTCTTAAATCATAATGTTAGATATTAAAGGTTAAAAGCCAAAATTGGAAAAAAAATAAAAAAAGAAGGCCTGGCCGTGGGTCTCCATTGCTTCAGGGCGCACAACGAGAAATCAATGTCTCTCTCTCTCTTTCTCCCCCCCAAACTCAGTTTTAAAAAACTAAAACTAAAATAAAATAAGGAAAAAACAACAACAGAAAAGAGGACTGGGGAGGACGGGCCAGGGCGAGTGAGAGCGTTCCAGATCCCAGGCCCCTGCGTTTCCACTGCTCTGTGCTGTAGGACCAGGCTGAAACTGGAAAACAGAAGAGTCCCAGGGCCAGAGTGGATTCCGGAAGTCATTTGCAATCGCAAAATAATCCTGCACTTCCCTGAGCTCCACCTTCTTTCTACACCCCATTCCTTACGGCCTTAGCCTGGCCTGGCCTCCAGGCAGATCTTTCTGCAAATTTATGCAAATGCCACATTCCCCACACCACTTGCATCTCTTTTGTGCTTCTGCATCTTAACAAGAACAAAGGTGAGTCTCTCCCAAGAACTTCCGGGACAGGAGCAGACCTCCGTGTGGAGGGGCCCAGAGTGAACGCGATACTGGGGGAATGCGTGAACCACAAATTCAGTGCCAGGCCTTGGAAGAGATGCTCGCAAGAGAAGGGCTCAGAGGCTTAAACCTAATTAGTTTCCTGATCAATCCAGCTCTGCCCCTAAAGGTCCCTTATTTCCTTCTTCCTTCCTGCTTCCCTTCCACCGATCTCACTTGCACCAGGCAGTTAACCTCATGAGGTTATCACATTCTGATTTGAAACCTGGACTTGCCCTGGCTGGTGTGGCTTGGTGGACTGAGCACCAGCCTGTGAAGTGAGGGGTCACAGGTTCGATTCCGAGTCAAGGAGTGTGCCTGGGTTGCCAGCCAAGTCCTTGGTTGGGGCGTGTGAGGGCAGCCAATGGCTGTGTCTCATGCCTGGATGTTTCTCTCCCTCCCTCCCCCACTTTTCTTCAGGGAAAGAACTAAGAGGGTGCACAAGTAATCTGTGGGCGGCAGGAGTGTAAATATGCTGTGTGGGGCCTCCTTAGACTTGGTAGACCAGGACGTAGCCAGAGGCTACAGTTTTCTCTTCCCATTTAGACACACACCCAGAGACAGGCACTTCCGTGTCTGGGACATTCCACAGATAAAGTAATCTTCTCAGATAGGAGGAGGTATTTAACAATCTACAGAAAAGATACCCTGTAGTCACATGTAATTAAATATAATTAATGTAATATTTTACCCATTACCACCTGATCTAATGTTCAGACCATCTGATGTAGGGTGGCTTTATTAAAATGCTCATAAGACAGCCCTGGCTGGTGGGGCTCAGTAGACTGAGTGCCAGCCTGCGAACTGAAGGGTTGCTGGTTCAATTCCCAGTCAGGGCACAAGCCTGGGTTGTGGGCTAGGTCCTCAGTTAGGGGTGTGCAGGAGGCAACCGCACAAGGATGTTTCTTTCTTTCCCCTCCCCTTCCCCCGTCTCTAGAAATAAATAAATAAAATCTAAAAAACAAAAACAAAAACAAAAAAACAAAGTAAAATCCCCGTAAGACAGATTGGGAGCCGAGGCTTACAGCGACTGGCCCAGGACACAGAGCTGCTAACTGGCGAAGCTGGGCTTCGACGACGGACCCCGAGTTCAGAGCCCTGCCTGACTTGAGAGCAGGGTGATCTTCAGTTCATGTCACCGTTTACAGGCTCGAAGCCCTTTTCCTCCCTTCCCCCCTGCACCCCCGTTACCCCCACAGCCAGGGGTCTCAGACTGCGTAGGCGGCAGCCCCATGAAGAACCTGTGGACAGCCTAAGCAGAGGCCGTCCTGTGGACACTGTGGGGCTAGGAACTTGTTCCTTGGCGCTCGAGGGAGGTCCTGGGCTGGGATGATCCCGATGAGTCATCTAGATTCATCCCATGATTAGCAGGCTTCCTCGCCTCGCCTCTTCCTGTGGGCAGCAATATCACCCAGCCCTGGAGGCAGGGTTGCATCTGCCCTTCACCGCTGTCCCCAGCAGCCTGCTCAGTCAGGGCCTGGCTCGGAGCCGAGGAGCCTGGAGCAGGAGGGGTTGGGGGGGGGGCCTGTGTCTCTCAGTGGCTGTCAGCTTTCCCAGCTGACTCAACTCGCTACCCGCTCCCTCCCCCACCTCGCACACAGCCTCCAGCCTCCTAACTTTCCATTTCCAGGCCTGTCTGGGGTTGCTCTCAGAAGGGGAGCACCCCCTCCCACTGCCTGGGGTGCCGGCAGCACCGCGCAGCACCCCCACACCGGCTGGCCTGGCGGGCCCTCTCCCCGGACAATTCGAGTCGGCTGAAATGGAGAGTCCGGAATATAGGTCAAGGTGCTCTCAGAAGGGCCCCGGGGAGGATCACCTGACCGGGAGGTGGGTGACTCAGCGAGAAGGGAAGGGGTGGGAACCGGAATCTCCTAGCCCACAAGGCCTGGAGGAGGTCAAGTTGTCTCTGTCTGGCAGACTGTCAAGGGAAGACGCTGCCGGAGACGGAGGGAGGATAAAATGACCTCCCGTGACCTACCTAAGGTGGAATACAAATGCACTCCGGAGCCAGCCACCACCCTCCGAGTAGCTGAAGCCACGCCCAGGTCAAACTGTCTCTGTGGCTGGAAAGACCTAATTAGCCTCCCTGCTGCCTCCCCCACCCACCCACACGCACACTGGGGGGAATCAAATGAACAGATCACTCCTCACTCCTTTGACCCAGCCCATCCCCCCACCCCCAGAAACCAAAGCCACTGGTGCATCATACCAAACACAGCCATCCCTAGTCGAGTCAGTTCGTGTTTCTTTTCCCCCCGGTTCATTTCGAATACAAAAGTGGCTAACCCACTTTATTCCACATCTCTGCACAGCGGCAGGGGCCTCCTTGCAAGGGTGCGGCCGTGGCTGCAGTTGCTCGAACGGCAGCTGCTGGTCTGAGCCTCACTTCCTCTGGCTCCAGCTGCAGGTTCCTCCAGGCCAAGCAGGGAGTTTCCTGAACCTCAGGGCTCTGGCCCCCGCTCGCAGGCCACCCTGGCCGCCCACCTCCCAGCTGCTCACGGCCCTCTGCGGGTAGCGCTTCTGGGACTCCCTGGCTCCATGAGTCAGAGCCAGGCTGCAGACAGACAGCAGGCTTCCTTCTCTAAACCAGCCTCCCGCCCGGTGCACCGCAGAGGGAAGCTATAATTACTCGTTTGGCCCTGCTCTGAGATCGGAGCCAGACGCTTGACTAGGAGACACGGTTCCTGATTCCTGCCTCTACCTCGTGCACCCCGGCTTGGAAATAATAACAGCCAGGAGAGCTCCGGCCGGTTACACTCGTCAGATGTTTGGCATCTGTCATCGGGTGTGTTGGACCTGGACACTGACGCAGACTCTAGAAAAATTGCTGCGTGCAAGCTGCCAAGAGTGCTCTGCTTTGTTTTGAAATGCCTCCCACCTCATTGCCCGTCTTATCGGAGGCAGGCTGCTCGCTGTTGATGTTGGTTTTTAGGAGACACACAAAGGCAGCAAAACACTGCTTTGGACCCTTGGGACAGCTCCATACTTGAGGCACACAGACACAAACCCTCAGCCCCACAGAAATGTCTGAAACCTGAAACCTGTAAAAACAGTGGGCTTCAAAATGCAAAAGGAAACCAGAAAATTAAAATAACACACTCAATCTTCATTAACTGTTCACCTTAGTATTCACTGGTTCATTCTCTCCCTCCCTCCCTCCCTCCCTTCCTCCCTCCCTTCCTTCCTCTCTCCCTACCTCTCTCCTTCCTTCCCTTTCCTTCCTTCCTTCCTTCCTTCCTTCCTTCCTCCCTCCCTCCCTCCTTCCCTCCTTCTGCCCTTCCCTCATCCCTTCTTTCCTTCCCTCCCTCCTTCCTTCCTTCCTCTCTCCCTCCCTCATTTCCTTCCTCCCTTCCTGGAAGCATACGTTTATTCCATCCACTCAACAAATGTTTGTTGAGCTGCTTCCTTGTGCCAGGCACAATTCTAGGCACTAGGAATACATAAGTGCTAAACCAATCAAAGACACAGACAGAATTTAGCAGACAAATATTCCTGCCCTTCTGAGTCAGTAATAGACCCAATAATAAGTAAATTATATGGTTATGTTAGAAATAAGTGTGATAAGAGAAAAAAACAGAGCAGGGCTAAAGGGATTGTCAGCAGAGAAGGAACTCATAAACATCTCGTGACATTTGAGAACAATTTGTAGGTTGGATTTCTCTCACAATGAGAGTTCTCAAGTCTGTATAATTATTACTAAGACATTATAACCCACCATACATAACATGAATTACCATTTGACTAGAGCAAAATTTTGGAAATCCTCTAAGCTTTGTTTATAACCAAAATGTAGGTGCATTTTAAACATATTTGATAGATGCTGAAAGGTAAAAGTATCACGACAGTTGACCCTACCCCTGGTTATGGGAGGGCAAAGGTACCTCCTACCGGGATTTATTAGACACCTAGAGTACAGTGGTTAAGGGCTTGGGTGTCAGGGACCAGGATTCAGATCCTGGCTCCCCCATTTACTACGTGTGTGATTCTGGGAAAGATACTTGAGATCAGTTTCCCATCTATTACATGGGGGTAATACAGAGCTGCCTTATAGGGTTTCTGGAATGATTAAATGAGCTAATAAAAAGTAAAGGTGTTAGTTAGCATAGCACCTGGCACTTAGTAAGCACTCAATAAATATTCTTTATTGTGATTGTTATTATGATGAGTGATGAGAATGATGAGGCATCCAGCACAGTGTTGGGTATTGGGGACCCATAGCTGAACAAGGCAATGACGCGGTCCCAACTGGGAGAGGCTTGGCAATCACATGCAGGGGGACCCCACTGCTCCGGTGACCCTTGTCAACCATACTGGAGAGCCAACTTAAAGGAACAGACCATAGTGAGGCACAATTTAATAACCTTTCAGTTGGAAAACGATGAAAAAGTCTCACAACGCCAGGTGCAGGAGGTCGTGTGGACCAATAGGACCTGTATGTTTGTTGTTGGCAGGATGATAAATTGCTACGTTTGGCCCTGGCTGGTGTGGCTCCGTGGATTGAGTGCGGGCCTGCGAATCAAAGGGTTGCAGGTTTGATTCCCGGTCAGGGCACATGCCTGGGTTGCGGGCCAGATCCCCAATAGGGGGCACTCAAGAGGCAACCACACAGTGATGTTTCTCTCCCTTTCTTTCTCCCTCCCTTCCCCTCTCTCTAAAAATAAATCGATAAAATCTTAAAAAAGAAATGAATAGATTGTTACGTTCATGCTGTTTTCCAGGAGACACGTGCAAGAATGCCCAGCTTAGCACGTTCAGAACGGTGGGAAGCCAACCACAACTCAGATGCTCATTGACAGGAAAATGCACAAATACTCGTGGAACATAGTGGAGGGGACTGGACCATCATGGTGAAAGCCAAGGGACCGTGGCTCTGTGCTCTGGTGTGGATGGATGCTCCCCACACAATAGCATGAGAAAAAAGAACATTTCAGAAGGCTACAGGCAGCAGGATGGTCTCTTAAGTAAGGTAAAAGCAAGGAAAATCTAAACAATATGCCCTTTAGAAAAATGTTAAATACAATTTTTTTTTTTTTAGAAAAGCAAAGGAATGGTAAACTCGAGATTCAAGATGGAGCGAGAGAGGCAAATTGACGGGAAAGGCAGGACCACAGGAGAAGAATTGAGTGAGAGGCTCATACGCATTTACTCCATTATCAATACATAAGTAAACAGATAAATTAAAAAAAAAAAAAAGCCGGACACGTGCTGTGCAAGGTCAGCTAAGAGGAAAGAATGCCATGAATCAAAGACTATGAATAACCTCGCATACTTGGATTCAACAAAAAAGACAAGGCAACCCTCCTCTGGGCACCGGAGGGGGGGGGGCGCATGTCGAGAGGGAGGGCAGTGAAAGATGCTGGGGAGGGCGAGGCTGCGTGTGCGTTCCCTCGAGGCCGGGGCAGAGCTGAGCCTGGAGGCGGAGGCCGCTCCATCCGTCGCGTGTCGCTGTGCAGGTTCGAAACCTGCGGTCGGAGGGTAGCGGGGAGTTGCCACCGACTGAGGTCGGGGGTCATGCCCGTGGCGGAGCCCCGCTCCGATCATGGGTCTCTCTGTGCAGGGCTGGACCCAGGGCTCTCTCGCTGGGCTCTTTGCCAGGCCTGCCCTGGCCACTTCGCCCCGGACAGACCTCCAGCTCCGGTGTGTGGTGTTCTCAGGACCAGCCCTGCCCCACCCAGCCCGACTGGGGTGATGCTGGGTGTGAGCAGAGAATTCCGCTCTAGCTGGGAGTTCTGGGCGCCACCCAGAGCAGTTCGGTCACTGGGCCGCTCGTCCTAGGCGTCCTCTCCCCTGCTCTGTGGGGAGTCCGGGGGGAGTGCTGCTGGACAGCAGAGCTGCCTGCCGCCATGGCCGGGGTCCGCAGGCCCCTGAGGCAGGCACCACCAGGCAGAGGAACACTTGGTGAGGCCCAGTGGGTGGCCATGGTGGACAGAACCAACTGGGCCTCTCAGAGGCACGTGAAGGGGAGTCCCAGCTCTCCCTGTGCTCCTGCGGGTGGGGGTTGGGGGTCAGGGCCCCACCCCCTGACATGCCTCCACCCCCACGCCCAAACAATCACTGGTGCCTGCAGAAAGTGAGTCAGAAACGCCCCAGATCCGGTCATAGCTGAGCAGTTTCTAGCTGCATTCTCTAACCTCAGCTTTCTGTCTATGCAGTCGGGACAATCTTACTGCCTTTGCCTGACTTCAAGGCATCACTGAGGACCACAGGACAGGATGGGGAACACGGTGCTCCCCAGACAGAAAGCTGCAGCACATCCGTGAGAGAACACCAGCCGCGGGAGGGCCGGATGCCTGCCCCGCCGGACTCGCGCAACCAAGGACCGTGCCTGGCAAACAGTAGGTGCTCCATAAAGACACCCTTGAATGAACGGAGCGTTACAGATTAGAGTAAAAATAATGACGACGACGATGATAATTCCGTACACTAATTACATCTTCACTGTGTGCCAGGCACAGTGCTGAAGGCTTTACACAGATAACTCCATTCAAGCGTCACAGCAACCCAGGGAGGGAGGGAGGGAGGGAGGGAGGTTGGTTCTAGTGTTAGTCCCATTCTGCAGGTGGGTCCCTGTGGCTCGGGGAAGGAGGGATTTCCCCAGGGCCGCACAGCTAGCGGAACAGGCTATTTCCCGCGCGGTACAAATGAGCAGGTTCAGAGAGCCTCGCCACCCTGATGTGCCGTACAGGCGACCTTCGTGTGTTAGTCATGCATCAGAGGCCACCGTGAGAATCACTGGGTTTCGACACCCTTGTCCCCCTTCCAGACTCCAATATTAAAGTGCCGATGCCTCTGGAAAACAGTGAAACCCACATTTCTAATCAGGGAAGGACCTGGTTCATCTGTTTGCTTCCCAAGTGTGGACGGTAGGGCTCTTTTGCAGGGAGGAGGTTCAAATGGGGGTGGCCTGGGTGAGTGGGAGTTACACATGGCTGGGGGGAGGTTGCTAGGGAGGGGGCTGAGAAAGGATCCGAGATGCATGCTGACTGTTTTGTTGAGATCTGGCCTAAAGAGTGTTCAGAAGGGCAAAAGGGTGTTTGGGCCCACAAATCACCTTCACTGGGGGTGGGGCTCGCTGGAAGGCCACTGGAAGGTAAAGAGCTTCCTGACAAGAAGGGTAGGGGTCGCAGTACTGGGGAGTTATCGAAGGGGTTTGCTCTTTTTATGTTTGAATTTTTATAAAAATATTCTCAGATAGTGTATTTCAATAGATGAACAACTACATGAAGCAGGGTTGGGGGAAGGTTGCAAAAAGGTCACGGGTTGGACTCTCCAAAGCAACGCGGCTTCCAGTACTGCACAGCCCGAGCCAGGCTGCAGCTCTCCAGGGCTTGGCTGATTTACTGGAGGCGGGGGGGGCGCCGCGCACCAGCCTTCCAAGGGCACGCCGGCCAATGAGCCTGAGCTGCAGCTGTGGGGGAAGTATTTGCCTTTGCAGTTGGCAGCATCTCCCTGCCTGGGAGCCTTCCTCGGGAGAGGCTCATTATGCAGTTTGGTCACATGCCCTATGCATTTTAATGAATGAGTCAGGGGACAGACTCAATTTGAAAGAGGAATTGCAGCTCTCAGGCTGGGTGAAGGGCTCTCAAGGGATGCTCTGGCAGCTTGGATAGTACAAGGAAGGGAAAGAAGGAAGCTATTTCCATTTACAGAAAAGAAAGGGAGGTCTGAAGAAGGAAGGTCAAAAAAGGCAGGAAGGAGAGGGAGAGAAGGAGGGAGACAGGAAGGAAGGGAAGGAGGGAGGAAGGAAGGGAAGGAGGGAGGGAGGGAGGAAGGAAAGAAGGGAGGGAGGAAGGGAGGAAAAAAGGGGGCAGAAAGAACAGCTTAGAGTTCAGAAAGTTCTGGAACAGACGCTACCTGCCAGACACTCCCTTGCTTGTCACTTATTGACTCCAAACCTTGAGTGCTTTGCCAGGCACCACACTAAGCACAGCAGTTTCAAGACAAATGAGACAGAGTCCTCACCCAAGGGGAGTTCGCCTGCAACCCCATCAGTGTGTCATGTTAGAGTAACTACCATAGGGGTTGAATCTGGGAGGTGGGTGGGCCAAAGGAAGTGGTACTCAGCCTCCACCCCATGCGTATACCCACAGGAAGGTGGGATGCCCCGCTTACGGTCAAGGTCTGCCATTTCTTACGCACATCCCGTGTGTCCACTTGGGGTGAGTGTCCCACAGTTAGCGTCTCCTCGAACCCTGGCAGCAACCCCATGGGGCAGGATCCTGCGACTGTCGCATTTTTCACAGATGAGGAAACCGAAGCAGGGAGAGCAGCTTGCCCAAGGTCACGCAGGGATTTGAACTCAGAGCTGCCTGACTCCACAGCTCTTGGCAGCCCGGCGCGCTGCTGTCAGCCAACCGCTGGATGGGGAATGCTGGGGAAGGCCTTTCCCTTCCCAGGCTTCCTTCCAAGAACACTCTGAACCCCCAGGAGGAAGGGGTTGGTGTGAATCCAGATGTAGTCAGCGCCAACCAGCCTGGGAGCTGAGCGGATCTGAAACCTCACCGAGAAGTGGGGGGGGCGGCCCCCCGAGTGTGTGAGCCAGAGAGCCCAAGGGCAGCACGGGGAGGAAGGAAGCGCAGTCTCGCGGCGGTCAGTTGGGGCGGCGTGCCTGTTCCCAGCCTCCACACCGCGAAACACAGGGCGGCAGATGCTCGGCGAATGGGTGTGTGGGAGTGAGACACCCTTCGATGGCAGGCGGGCAGGCAGTGTCACCGAATTACTCAACAAAGCCACCTCGGCTTTGAACTTTGAGCCAGGCTCTGCTGGAACAGGGCATGGGGGTGGGGAGGTGGCGCTCCCCGCTGTGAAGAGGATGTCTGCCATCCCCCCTGCCCCCCAGTGGGAGAACACAACCTGGGAAGAAGCCAAGAACTGAGAAGCCGCTGCCCTCCCCCCACCCCCCACCTCCTCATGAATTTTTGCAGCTGGAGAGAAACAGCAATAGGCACACAAACACAGCACGACCCGGGGGCCTGGGCTTCGTGCTGGAGGGGAAAGCGAGGCCACCTGCCACGAACTCGGACTGTGCTCTCGGACTGTGCTCGGAGACGGGCAGCTTTTCCTGAGCGATGACTGCGTGCCAGCGCCGTCACACCCACCATCCCCTGGAATCCCCGCCGCCTCCCTGGGAGGGAGCTACTGTTATTCTGCCCATTTTACCCAAGGAGAGGCTGCTGCCCAAGAGAGATGGGGAGCAACTTGCCAAGGTCACATGTTTTCCCAGCTTCTGGTTTCCACGAGGAGGGACTTTCCCCAAACACGCCTTTTGTCTTTTACTCTCACTGCCCGTGGCAATGGAATGACTTATCTGATTGGAAACCGTGGGAAGGCTGTCCAGTGGGACCTGCTCCCCTCCGTCCTTCCAGCTCGGCTAGGGAGCCAGTTCTGTTCTCACACTGAGCGCCGGCCTCCACGCCAGCTAGCTCCAGCGACCATTCAGGTGGCGCTCTGACTCTCTGCCGTTCCTGTGCCTTTTTGTCAACGTGCTCGGAACCTGGATGTGGTGGCGGCGGGGTGCTGTTTTTTGGAAAGCTCTTTGGCGATCCCAACACTCCCACTCTGGCCAAACCACCCCCATCCGACCCAAGGGTTCTGCTCTCTTTCCATCTTGGCAGAGGACACTCTTGGCTCCCGGACCAATGTCCTTTGGGAAAAGTCAGCCCTACAACTAACACTGCCTCCTCCCTCTGCCCTTCCCCCTTTTTTTTTGCACTGGGATGTTTTCTGGGAAGAGGAAAACCAAATCATGTACCCGGCTTCTCGGTGCAAAGGGAATCGATCAGTCACGAGGGTGTTCCTGGGGCGGCAAGGTCTTGGCCGATGTGCCAGCTCTTTCCCCGGCACCTGCCAGGCCACCGGCAGTGAGAGCTGGACCCGCCCCGGCTGCTGCTGGGCTAGACGGTTTACTCTGGGACAAGCGCCGGCAGCTGATTCAGACCCCACGTCAGGCCGTGAACCCACACCCCACGCAACCCAGTTTCCAGTTCCAGTGTGTCGGCCAGGAAAGTCAGAGCCAGCGTGTCTCTGGGGGCCTAGAGGCCAAATCCACATTCCTCTGCTGTGTGACTGGGGGCAAAGTCCTCACCGGCTCTGCGCTCTGATTTCTGCACCTATCATGTGGGAGCATGTACCTGTCTTTCAGGACTATTATGAGGTTACGTACATACCACTTATTTGAAAAGGAATAAAAAAGTCCTCCATGAGATAGAAAGGGAATTACCACTTCATGAGCATCAATAACGCCCCCACAGACGTACTGAACAGGTAGAGCGGGCATCATTAGTTCTGCCACCAGCACTGTTCCACCTTCATTTCGGTGACCCCGCCCCAGACCCTCTGCAGTGTCCCTCTAAGGAACCGGCCCTTCCCTGACCCCTCAGTCCAGGTAGATCAGTGACAACAGAGGATGCACAGGAGTGCCCCTCACTGTTCTTGACCATGGCCGTTGCGGGGGACGGGGAAGGTCATGTGACCAGGGTAGGGTCTCTGAGACATCTGCTAGGCCTTCTGAGAACGGCATTCTGTCTGGACACCCTCAAAGGCTACAGGGGCTAAAACTGATGCTGTTATCTTGTTACCACCTGAACCCCCAAAGTACAGTTGAAACCCAAAAGATGGAGAGAAACCAAGTTCCAATTTTGACATCTGAACCTTGAACCCAGCCATGTCTACCTGTGATATTGTGATTTATAGTAAGAAATATACATTTGATGTTCGGCCACAGTT
Organism: Phyllostomus hastatus; assembly: GCF_019186645.2. Classification (NCBI taxonomy): domain Eukaryota; kingdom Metazoa; phylum Chordata; class Mammalia; order Chiroptera; family Phyllostomidae; genus Phyllostomus; species Phyllostomus hastatus. The sequence goes on from NW_025334024.1 coordinate 27,035,390, forward strand.
CCTGGTTCAAGCTCCCCAAGTCCTCCTTATGGTAGTAAGATAAATTTTGGAAAGCACCAAAGGATGGGGCTGGTTTCCTGGAGAACTAGTCACATGATTAGAGGGCTGGAGCTTGTAGTCCCACTCCCTGACCTCCAGGGAGGGGAGAGGGGCTGGAGATTGAGGCCCATGGCCAAAGTCAATGATGTCAACAATCATGCCACCAGCACTGTTCCTCCATGCCACCTGCCAGGTGGCCAGCTCCGCTATGGAGGAGGCGCCATAGCAGAACCTTCTCCATACAAACTCAAAGCAAAGGGCTTCAGAGAGCTTCTGCGTTGAACACATGGAGGTGTGGGAAGGTGCGGACGCTGCTCTCTCTTACCCCACACCCTGCCCTCTGCATCGCTTTCATCTGGCTGTTCCTGCTAGACCCTTTCATAACAAACCAGTGATCTAGTAAGCGAAGTGTTTCTGAGTTCTCTGAGTGACGCTAGCAAATTAATTCAACCGAAGGTGGGATGGTGGGATCCTCTGATTTATAGCTGATGCAGTCAGATGCACAGGTGACAACCTGAACTTGAGATTGGGTTGTGAACTGTGTGTGTGTGTGTGTGTGTAGGGGGTGGGGGCAGTGTTGTGGGACTGAGCCCTTAACCTGTACGATCTGACACTTCCTCTGGGTAGATACCGGCAGAATTGTGTTGAGTCATAGAACACCCAGCTGGTGTCTCAGAGAATTCCTTGGTGATAATGGGGCCCCTCCCCCTTCCCGAGCACACTGGAAATTGGGCACAGAACCCTCTCACTAGGACCCCTGGACATTGGAGCTTAAGGTGAGACCTCAAATTCTTTTTTTAATCAAAGGCATCTTAGGTTGGACTTTCTGTCCCTTGCTACTAAAAATCCTAATGGACAGGGCATTATCTCAATCTTTCCAACAACTATGAGGTAAGAATTTCAACCCCCCACATGACAGATGAGGAAGAGAACTGGAGGCAGACAGAAGCTAGGTGATGTCAGCAGTGGAGGTGGGATTTGAACCCACCCCTCGAGGACATGGGAAGGAACTGGAAGCTCACACTCACAGGTGCGCTGCGCACTGCGGCCCGCAGCAGAGCACCCGCTGAGAGTGAAGCACCCGATTCCCCTGCAGCCCGAGGCCGAGGGAGGACGCCCTTCTCTGCCCCAGGTGCCCTCCGCCTGGAGGAAAAACACCAATAGGAGGAGGAGCTCTGTCAACTCTTACAGGGCTTACACTCCATGCCAAGGGCCGGGGTGGGGGTGCTCAAAATGGCCCAACATCATCCCCTCCTTCTAGGGACTGACGTTTCAGAGTCCCCCCGTTAGAGTCTCACTCTTTTCTCTGAGGATACTGGATTCTGGTAGAAAGCAAACACAGCTCCGGCCCCACAGGGCTTAGAACCCGAGCCGCTACCAGTCATGACAGTTTTGCAGGAATAACAGTTTTGGGGCAGCAGACGCATGGTGGGGAGGGTGGACGTGACGCTCTGGAAAGGGGGACCAGGGGCATCTGAGGACCAGGAAAGTTTCAATTGATGAGGTGAGCCAGTCAGCCACACAAGTTTGAGAATGGGATAAAACAACACAGTTATCTGGGATTTGCTTCAAAATTACATGGGGAGGGGAAAAGTGGGCGGAGAGGGAGAGGAAATAAGATTGGCCACGAGTCGATCACTGGTGAGGCCAGGTTATGAGCGCATAGGGTTTATTTTGTCTACTCGAGCGTATGTTTGAAATTTCCCATAGTGACTTTTAAAAGTGTGCTGAATAATTTTGAAAACGTGTTTTGTGCTTTATTCGCCACAAAGCCCTTGATGCATCTCCTAGGTGCACTTCACAAATGGCTTCTCCCCATTTTAAAGAGGGTAAAACTGAGGACCAGAGATGCGAAGTCCTTTCTGCCAGGGAGACTTGAGAGTGTAACCTGTGTCTCCCAACTCCCGCATCCCAGGTGAGTCAGGTGCAAGGGGCAGCAGAAGCAGGCTAGGCAGCCCCTGCTGGACGGAGAGCTGACAGGCAGGGACGGGTACCTCGTGAGCCAGTCCTGCCCACTTCCAAGTCTTGCCTGGAGGCAGCCAAGCCTCACTGGCGTGGCACAGACCCTCGAAGGGCCTCAGGAAGTTACTGAGTGCACAGTGGAAAGCTCCCAGCCACCAGCTTCATGAGCTCCTTGGTGGTTAAGAAAACACTGAGTCTAGCTCAGCAGGCTCTGGACCCTTTCACGGGCATCCTGAGAACTGTTGCCTGAACATGTGGGCCTGATAAAGGGAGACCCACGTGGGCTCCCCTGCCCCCTTTCCCATAACTATTTCCTCCTCTCCCCTTGAAGCTCTGGGCGTGTGGCTGTTCTTTTCTTCTCTTTCCTCCCCGACATATGGATTCCCAGCTCCTATTTCAAACTCAATTGCTCCTCAGCTATAAACTCCCCAAAGCTCTCAATTTCCTTTTTCCATTGCTCATTCTTTCCTAAAGTGCATGAAAAAAGCCTCTCGTAGCTCTGTTCCAATTTCCTTATTTATGAAAGAAGGGCAAGGAGAACCGTGATTTCCATGATCGGGTCTAAGCGAGGCCCGATTCCTTCCTTAGGAGAAGGCACCTCGGCAACCTGGGAGATCAAAGCTCACCAGGTGTGAGAACAAATCGCAGGAAAGCCCGATCCCCCCAAGCACGCATCCCGCAGGAGGCCTGCGACAGGGTCACTGCTCCCTTTAGCAGGCTACCATGTCCTTCTTGAAAGTCACGAATAGAATAGAAAAAAAGGGAGAGTCATGGGCATGATTCCCAGAAGGTTACTGCTGATGTGGGAAGGTGTTATCTGGAAAGGGAGGAACAGGTCTGTGCCTGCCCCTTAGCCCGTGGCCGCGTATTTCTTCATGATCTCACCCACGTACCCTTACAGGCAGGAGGAGCCCAGCCCTCAGCCCTGAACTACTGGACACCTCAGCAGCACCTGGGGGTAGGAAGGAAAGGCAGTCTGACGCACCATCAAGGACCTGGGGGCCACAGGGTCCTCACGCAGGTAGAGGCTACAGACCTACAGGTGCCTTCAGGGGCCCAGCAGGTAACACAAACGGCCTGAGGGGGTGGGTAAGGTGACAGAAGGCAGCGGACACTGGTCTCAGCCCTCAGCCAGAGGAGCAAAGGTTGGTAGGCAGCGGTGGGAACTGGAGACAGGAAGTCCTCCCCGAACGGGGCAGCAGCCAGCTCGCTGCCGTCTGCTTGCTGTCCGTCTGGTTACTGTCGGGGAAGAATGGGACCTCGGGAGCTGCCAGATCACCCATGTTCCCAAGTAAGTGCAGGTCGGAAATGTCCATGAGGTCTCTCAATGTTGGGGACAGATTTAAATGAAAAATAGTGCCAAGGCTGATGTGATGAGCTAAGTCAAATTGGTCTAGCAGTCTGCGTTCAGCCGGGCACCCCCGTTTGCAGCCCCGATGGGGTCGGGGCCGGGACACCACTCGCAGGCTTCTGCCGTTTTATCTCCCCGTGCCGGCTGCCAGGGGGCCCTTACCGACCGCCCTCCCATTCCCTTCAGAAACTCTCCTCTTCTCCAAAGCCAGTTCATGTGGCCGGCTCAGAAGTTTTTCCCAACAACTTAAAATTCACCTGCCCATCCAAGAATCAAGTTACCTGTTCTTTTCCTTTAATTTTTTTTTTAAATTGATTTTAGAGAAAGGGAGAGAGAGAGAGAGAGAGGAGCACTGATCTGGCGTTCCACCCATTCTTGCATCCACCCACTGATGCTTCTCTGTGCCCTGACCAGGGATCGAACTCGCGCACCCCAGGATGACACTCGAACCAAGGGAGCTACCAGGCCAGGGCTCCACTTTTCTTTCCCACTCAACAAAATCGTGACCAGTAACTCTGTGCAGCGAAGTAGCTCTTTTTTTTTTTTTTGTTGCTGCCCCCCAAACATACTGTGCTTCGAAGACAGCTTCTGTTCCTCATCTCGGTGTGAGGGAGAGAGATAAGAGGGAAACCAAGGCAAAGAGTCGGGAGTGATTTGCCAAAAAACACATTCCCTTGGCAGGACCCTGACGCGCTGGCAAAGCCACGCGCTCAGCTATTTTTAAAAGTTCGGGTGCTTTCCTGAATCGTACATAATAAAAAATAAGTCGAGTTTCCTGACAGTCGTGCCATAGAGTGCGGACAGAGATGAAGGGAGGTTTTAGGCCAAGGTATGATAATCGACTCATTTGCTCTAGCATTTTACCCGGACTCTGCCAGTTGGATTCCTTTCCTCTCGCAGCTCAGCTCGCGAGAGACGGGAATGAGAAAGGCAAGCGGGGGTGGGGGGGGGGGACACGACCACAACAGGAGACCTTTCAGAGGAAGAGAAAGTGCGTTGCACAGGCAGCTGCCACCAGGCGGGTGTGAGCGAGAACCTTCGGGTGTGTGTCATTTGTGTGCTCAGTTTGTGGCAAGCCGTCTTGGCAGAAGGAGAAGTGTTGTTTCTATACTCCGGTAAATACGACAGTCTCCTCACAGACCCTTTATGACTCCAGCCTCTCTCTCCCCTCTCCCCAGCACACTGACTGTCACTCTCCACTGAATCAATAGATATTTATCGAGCCCCTCCTCAGTATCTGGCACTGTGACAGGCTCTGAGCTTCCATCCATGGACAACAAACACCCCATACCTTCAGGCGGCCCTCGGGCTAAGAGGGGCGCAGACAGTGAATGGCAAACTGCAATTCTGTGATAAGCGCGTGCTTGGAGAGGGGGAGTGGGCATCGAGGGGCCGGCAGGGGGAGGGTGGGGGGAAAACCTGTTCTGGAAGGAGGGAGACCTCAGATCTTGAGGACGAGTGGGAACTGGACACGGAGAAGGAGAAGTTGAGTGCTTTGGGCAGAGGAAACAGCACGGACAAAGATCTGGAGGTGGCAGCATTCCCTCTGGCATTTGATGAAAATCTGCAGCTTGAGCTACGGCAAGTTCCATCCTGCGGAGGACTCCAGGGGAGCTCTGGAACCGAGTGTGGAACTGTCAACAAAGAAAGAACCGGCCCAACACGGAGCCACCTGTGCTAAGCCCCACATCAGCAAATGGAGACCTAAACTGCACTTTCAGCTGCCTCGGAATGTGACCTTCAGCTGGTCCATTTGGGGTTACCTGGCCAGCCCTAGGGAGGGCACCTGCATGACAGACCCCAGCCCTTCCCCCAGAGGGAGGTGACCTTGCCCAGAACAATCCACGCTTGGTTAGAAACTTCCTTTTTGCTCCCTCTTCTGCCTGCAAAAGCCTTCCATTTCCTACAGCTTCTGCGAGCTCCTTTCTGCTTTCTAGACGGGATGCTGCCCAGTTCATGAGCTGTTAAATAAAGCCAAGTAGATCCTCACATTTACGTACCTGAATTTTGTTTTTTTAACAGGACCCATGTGGCAGTCGCCACTAAGTCAAGGCTGAGACCCTTAAAAACCACTGGTCTCAGATTTAAACTGCTCAGTTATAAAAGCATTGCCAATGCTCTTCTGTCCTTAGGGAGCTCAGAATATGGGAGGGAGGACTAAGTATTCAGGGGACACTGTGAAATACAGTCCTACCTCCTGATAAAGGACACAGACACTAGGGCAAAGCATAGAACCCAAGACCAACTGACTTTTAAATTATAATTGACAGAGGACAAAGAACATCCTTAATTTTGCCCGTGCTCTCTCTCTCTCTCTCTCTCTCTCTCAAACACACATATATACACACACACACTGGCCCAGTGAACTAGGCAGAGTGTTGGGGTATTTTTATATTATTATTTTTAAAGATTGTATTTATTTATTTTTAGAGAGGGAAGGGAGGGAGATAGAGAGAAGATAGAGAGAGAGAAAGAAACATCAATGTGGGGTTGCTGGGGGCCGTGGCCTGCAACCCAGGTATGTGCCCTGACTGGGAATCGAACCTGCGACATTTTGGTTTGCAGCCTGCGCTCAATCTACTGAGCTATGCCAGCCAGGTTATATTATTTTTTTTTTCCACAGAGGAGGAAACTGAGGGTCAAAAAGGAAAAGCATCCAAGGTTATGGGCTCATTCATTCATTCATTCATTCACTGACTCAGCAAACGCGAACAGAGCACCTGCGGCTGGCAGGCTTGTGCCGGGCACTGCTGCCATGGTGATGAATAACACAGACGCTGCTCTCCCTACTCACGGGAGCCAGGGTTCAAAGCCTTCCTCTCCATCTCAGTCGCAGCGTCCTTTCCAATACGCTGACCTGCAGGCAGAATGTGCCCCCCTCTGTGCTGTGCTCCAGTGGCGACTGTTGGCTGCCCCCTGCTCCGACCCCCCTAAACTTTTACCCTTGAAGAAAAAACAGCATCGTTGCTATGCAAATGCATCTTCCAGACAAGACGCAGACCCAGACATTTGCTGAAAGACCCTCCCATGTAGAAACTGAACCCACCAAAGATTGTCCAGGGCCTGGTTTCTTGGAGTCACTGGGAGATTTCCCATTCCACCTCCACCCGCTGTACTGGCCTGGAGCAGATGCTGTGACACACTGACCTTCTGTAAGTCTTCCCTCCAAACACTGCCTTAGGAAAGTAGGGAGGAGACCAAAGTTCTTTCAAAGCAAAAGGGGACCGACGGAGGGGGAGGAGAAAGCAGGGGGTGTGGAAGGGAAGAGAAGACACAGGACACTAGCTTTGTCCCCAGCACAGTTCTGCCGGGAGCCCAGTCTGCCCGAGGTCTGCGAGGACTGGCAAACCCAGTCAGTCGGTCCCTCAGGAATGCTGGGGAGGGGGGTGGTGGCCGTAGCTCCCCAGAGCCCAGGCAAAGTGATTTCCTGGGGCAGAGCAAGTCACAAAGGATGAAAGCTGATGACTGCACGTCTGGGGCCGGGTGGGAGGCCTTGCCAGGAGGTGGGGGGTGGAGCGGTGGAACGGGAGGAGGGGTGGAGACTTGGCTGGGTTTGCACAGACAAATCTCTTCCTTTTTTTCCAGACTGGAAAAAGCTGTTTGGGCTGTGCACATTTGCACAGAGTCACGGTATTTACTACGCTTCCTGGCTCAACAGATTTCTTTTTGTCATTCAGTCAAACGCAGCTTGTATTTTTCATAGCCAGAGCCGAGCAGACCGCGGGGGCTCCTCCCCCACGTCGCGTTCAGAAACACATCGCGTAACTCAGAACGCCCGGCTCGGCTCGGCTCGCACGGGCAGCAGGAGTGGGTGGGGGGAGCTGGGTGTCGATAAAGACCCGTGTTTAGACAAACAGTGCCTCCTCCTCGGAGGTGTTGACTGACGACACTCCTTTCCCTGACACACGCTCTCCTAGAAACTCATCCGCGCGTTGTGTGCGTGCGGCCCTCGGTCATCCCTTCCCCTGGCGGCGAGGGCCGGGTTCGGGGCAGTAGGAAGATTTTTTTTAAGTGCTTAATAATTTTTGCCCAGATGTGCCCATCCAAAGTTCACATCCAGCAGTGTTTCTGGCCAGATTGGAAAGTTAGGTGTTGAACCCCTGGAAGTGAAGACACGACGAATTCAACCCAACACACGTTCCTTGAGCACCTACTATGGGCAGGGCACTGTGCTAGGGGTAGACGTGTGCAAGCCGACCCAACATAGCAGGCTGCACTTTCCATTTTTAACAGCAAGCGGCCTGTAAGTTCAATGGCATCTCCGCCAGGGGTGGCATTTCACACGCCTGGGAGGGGCCGGGTCAGTAAGAACAGTCTTTGGGGCTGGGAAACGGGAGAACTTTCCCAGGCCCCCTCTCCTCACACTCCCAGGCTTCCGTGTGTGTGAGGCCGTCCAGGCCGCCACACCGAGCCACAGTCACCCAATCGTGCTGCAACAACCTCAGAGTCCTGCTGCCTGTGTGTCCCAGACAGGGAGCCTCGTCCTCAGAGATGACACAATGACATATTCAGGCCACTTCTGGCCTCTCCGGGCAGGAGGACGATAAATAAATAGACACCCCTGGTGGTGATGCAGGCGAGCATCACCTGATGGGACGAGACTGAGCCTCTAACCGCCTCCTGTGCTTGGGGTGGCAGAGCACAAGGTCGTCGGGCATTAATTTAAAGAGAGAGGGGGCCCACAGAGACTTCTCCTCCAACCTGCTTGTGAGCCGGGAGCCAGGGGGCGTTAGAGGAATCAGGGTGGGCAGAGGGAGTAAGGGAGTGTCTTTGGGGGTTCAGGGGAGCCGGGGGAATCCTCCATAGTCCGAGTTGGCTGTGCCAGATGTAGCTCAGGATTTTTTTTTTTTCCTTTTCAAAGACTATTATGGGTTTCCTTTCCAAAGTGGAAATGCAGGATGGAAAAGTGAGTTTCAGTTGCCATGGAAATAGGAGTTGGCTGGGACCTGCAGGAGCAGCAGCTGGAGTGGAACTGTGGCCCGGTGACAGAGGGGGCTTCCGGCTGGCGACAAGACAGCAACAGGCTTTATCAGGGAGGAGGAGGAAGGGGAGGGAAGAAGAGAGAAAAGGAGGCAGATTGGGTCTGCAGACACTGCAGCCTATGAACTCCACAGACATTTGGAGTGATCCAGAACTCTGTGTGTGTGTGTGTCCCCACAGGCCAAAAAAAAAAAAAAAAAAAAGCAGCAGCAGCAGCAAAATACATCCAGTGCCTGCAAAAGAACAGAGTTTCACTGGTGGGCCAAGAAAGGCCTAAGTCAGGTGAATGACGGGGGAGAGGCAGCCATCCAAGGGGTTGAGGGAGATGCCTCAGCAGGGGCTGCAACCTCACACTCTGCACCCCGTCACCTCCTGTCCTCACGCAGCTCCTCAGACTGAGACTGATGCGGGCCTGAAACACAGCCAGCAGCATCCCCACGGGGTTGGCGAGACTGGCGGAGCGTCTGCTGGCTGTTCTCTTTCATCTGCACCTCTGGGTGACTGTTTCTGCTCAAGAGGGAACGTCTCCATGACCCTGGGCTCTGAGGTCTTTGCACCTGAGGCTTCAAAGGGCTCTGATGTTCTCAGCATCACAGCCCAGGGAGATGCTTTGATTGGGTCTTTGTGGCCTTCGGGCTTTTGCTGGAGCCCCCAGCAGCGCCCACCAGAGAGAATAGTATGCTCTTCCCCCTCTTACCCCTGTGAGAGAGATCATCACCAGGCCCTGTCCTCCCATCCTAGTGGGGGTGAGTGGACAAGGGGACCTCACATTCATGAGGGGACTGAAAGTCAGGCTTTTGACACCATTTAATCCTATTCATGTTTTCATATGCTGTTCCCAAGAAACGCTGAGAGGGTCATATAAGCATAACTTGACCAACATTCTAGTATCTGATTTTTGTATTTCTTTTCTCTTGTTATATATATTTTGTTTTTTTTTTTCAATATAGCAGTAGTTCCAAAAAGTGGAAGAGAGAGCAAAGAGGAATAAAATACTTAGGAATACACGTAAACAAGGAGGTGCAAGACTAGAACACGGAAAATTGCAAAACATGGCTGAGAGAAATTTTCGAAGATACAAATAAATGGAAAGATACCCCATGTTCAGGGACTAGAAGACTTAATATGAAGATGTTGGTACTATTCATAGGGATCTACTGATTCAATGCCATCTCCATCCCAATTATATATTTTTTGCAGGTACAGAAAAACCTATGCTAAAATTCATACGACATTTTGAGAAACCCCGTGACCCAAAACAATCGAAAAAGAAGAACCAAGTGGGAGGACTCACACTTTCTTTTTTCAAACTCACTACAAAGGTAGAGTTATCAAAACAGGGTGCTTTTGGTACGCAGACAGACGTGTAGACCAACGGAAGAGGAGGGGACAGCCTGGAAGGAGACCTTTGCACGTGTTGTCAGATGGCTTTCAACAGGGTGCCAGAGCCACTCCATAAGGAAAGGACAGTGCTTTCAACCAGCGGTGTTGGGAAAACTGGGTATCCCCATGCGGAAGAATGAAGCTGGCCCTGACTTTATACCATATGCAAAAATGACCTACATTGGATCCACGACCTACACATAAGATCTAAAACTGTAAACTCCTGTCAGAAAACATAAAAGAAACAAATGCTCATGACACTGGACTTGGCAATGATCTCTTGGATAGGACATCAAAAGCACAGGTAACAAAAGAAAAAAAAAACTAGATAAATTGAACTTCATCAAAATTAAAAAAACAAAACAAAACAAAAAAACGCCCTGGCTGGCATAGCTCAGTGGATTGAGCACAGGCTGGGAACCAAAGTGTCCCAGGTTCCCTGGGAACCTGGGACACTTTGGTTCCCAGCCTCGATTCCCAGACAGGGTACATGCCTGGGTTGCAGGCCATAACCCCCAGCAACCGCACATTGATGTTTTTTTCTCTCTCTCTATCTCCCTCCCTTCCCTCTCTAAAAAAATAAATAAATAAAATCTTAAAAAAAATTAAAAAAAAAAACAAACCTTTTGTGTATCCAAGGACATATCAACAGAGTGAAAGGCAGAACGAAAGATTCTATTTGCAAAGCATACATCTGATAAGCAATTAATACCCAGAAGATATAAAGAATTCCGACAACTCAACATCAAAAGATGAAACAACTCAATTCAATTAAAAAAATGGGCAAAGAACTTGATAGACATTTCTCCAAAGAAGATATACAATTAGCCACTAAGCACATGAAAGATGCTCACCATCACTAGTTACTAGGAATATGCAAATCAGAATCACAACGCCATCCTATCAGAATGGTTGTTACTAAACAAACGCAGAAAACAAGCATGGGCAAGGATGTGGGGAAATGGAAACCTTTGCACATTGCTGGTGGGAATGTCAAACGGGGCAACCACAGTGGAAAACGATATGGCAATTGCTCAAGATATAAAATATAGAATTATCTTATGATCCAGTAATTCTACTCTGGGTATATACGCCCCAAAATTAAAAGCAGGGACATTTGTACACCCACGTTCATAGCAGTGTTATTTACAATAGCCAAAGATGGGAGCAACCCAAGTGTCTATCGACAGATGAATGAATAAACTAAATGCTGTATATGAATACAATAGACTATTACTTAACCTTAAAAAGGAGGGACATCCTGACACATGCTACAACACAGGTGAACCTTAAAGACAATATACTAAGTGAAATAAGCCAGTCACAAAAAGACAAATATTATACAATGCCACATACGTTGGTACCCAAAGAAGTCAAAATCATAGAGACAGGAAGTAGGATGACGGTGGCCAGAGGCTGTGGGAAGGAGGGGACGGGGTGGAAATGGAAATGAATGAAACACTGAAACCCACTGTGCAGTGAACACGGAGTTTCACTTTAGGAAGATGAAAAGTCTGGCAATGACGGCCGTGATGGTTGCTTGTGCAATAATGCAGATGCCGCCCTGGCTGGCGTAGCTCAGTGGATTGAGCGCAGGCTGGGAACCAAAGTGTCCCAGGTTCGATTCCCAGCCAGGGCACATGCCTGGGTTGCAGGCCATAACCCCCAGCAACCACACATTGATGTCTCTCCCTCTCTCTCCCTCCCTAAAAATAAAAAAATCTTAAAAACAAAACAAAACAAAAAAAAAATGCAGATGCCTGCTTACACCACTGAGCATTTAAAAATGGTCAAAATGATAAATTGTATGCCATGTATATTTTACCATAATCAAATATATAAACATGCATATATTTCTATAAATACACACACACTCATATGGAAGTGACTCAGGGTTACCCTCTTGACCTCGGGGGAGCTCCGCCCCCACAGGCTATCCAGTTAGGCCCCGTCAGCACCCAGGATATGGCCTTTCCCCGACTTCCTTTGTCTTGCTGAGACTCACCGCAGGTGCAAACGAGACCACAGCTGGGTGTGGGGAGCCGAGCGTGTGCAGGAAGGAGGGATGGAGTGATGAACAAAGACAAGGATAGTTGCGGGGCAGGGGACAGTGCACCTTGCTTGTCGCAGGGTCTACAGTGATAAGGGCCGTCAGGCGAGAGTGGGCAAGGCGGGGGCTCTGGCCGTTCAGGGCACAGGAGACTTCTTGCTCGGCTGCTGGGCGATGTCGCAGAGGAAGTGGTGCTTCAGGGGGTTGAGGAAATGAGGATGTGCACATGTGTGAACCGGTGGCGGGCACCCCAGGGGGTCGGTTGTGTGGCTAGAGTGCGGTGTGACGGAGCGGCAGGAGTTGGGAGAGCATGCTGGGTCGGCAGGGGAGAGGAGGAGACCAGGGAGCGGTGGGTGACACGGGGCAGAAACATCGGCCATGGAAGCCTGTCGTCTGGGAAGGTACAGAGTGTAAAGGGAAACTCGGTCTTGACTGTCAACCTTCTGAAACCGGATCCAGATGAGCAATAATAACTTCTATTTCTACAGGGTATATTATGTGCATTGCATTCGGTAACCCTAAGTGTTAGGCAGCAACACCAGCTCCCTCTCCAGCTGAGAAAACGGAGGCCCACGTGGTTCAGCAACTTGTCAAGGACACACGGCGGCCAGGAACTGGTGGGGCCGGGACGTGAGCCCAGCCCACGTGGCTCTCACATATAAGAAGTGCCTCAGAAACTAGTTTAAACCAAATCTCATTCCCAGCGGCCAAAGCTGAAATACTTCCAGCAATTAAAAAAAAATAAAGCGGACTTCCGGCCAAGATGGAGGCATAGGTGGTCGCACTGTACCTCCTCGAGCAACCAAAACTAAGGACAACGAGAATTTACAAACCAAAAACAACCAGAACAGACAGGAATGAACCGAATGGAAGTCTGCCTACCATACATCCGGTCGGGTAAGGAGGGGCGGCATCGGAGGCCTACGGAGAGGGGTCGAGGGGTCCCGGCAGGAAAAATCGGAGGCTGGCAGACGCGGGCCCGCAGGGTGCAGACCGCAGTAGGGGGACCTCAGAAGCACAGGAGCAGCTGACCGACCGGTGGCAGACCCTGGGCACGGGAGGCAAGGAGCAGTCCCAGGGAGGTGCGTAAGGCAGCTGGCTGTCCGCAGCCACAAATTCGCGCGCAAACTTAGCGAAAACGGGCAGCGAACAGACTGCGCAACGCAGGGACCCAGCACCGGAAACAAGGCCTAAAGGCACCGACTGCAAACACCTGTGGGAGTTGAGGTCGGGAGATTCAGCCTCACAGGAGGCTCCTTGGGGAAACCCACAGAGTCCAAGGAAGTACACAAACTCACCTGCCCAGGAGCCAGCACCAGAGGGGCCCAATTTGCTTGTGGAAAGCGGCAAGGGGGACTGGAGTCCTGGGGAGAGCGGAGTGGGCGCCACTGTTCCCTCTCGGACCCCGCCCCCACATACAACGTCACAACCCAGCGACTGGGGTGCCCCACCCTAGTGAATACCTAAGGCTCCTCCCCTCATACATAACAGGCGCCACCAGACCAAAGGGGGGGGAGAGAAAAGATGGCTCAAACAGAATTGAAGCCCCACAACCAGTTTTTTTTAAGCAACCTAGAGACAGTCAACCTATCAGATGCACAGTTCAAAGCACTGGTGATCAGGATGCTCACAGAATTGGTTGATTTTGGTCACAAATTAGATGAACAAATAAGTCTACAATAAGTGAAATGAAGAAAAATGCACAGGGAACCAATAGTGATGGAATTAAAGCTCACATCAATAGTCTCACATCAATAGTCTCACATCAATAGAGTGGACCAGAAGGAAGAAAAAAATAAACAACCAGAAAAGAATGAAGAAATAAGAATTCGAAACAATGAGGAGAGGCTTAGGAACCTCCAGGACATCTTTAAATGATACAACATCCAAATGATAGGGGTACCAGAAGGAGAAGAGGAAGAGCAACAAGTAGAAAAATTATTTGAACAAATAATAAAGGAGAATTTCCCCAATATGGCAAGGGAAATAGACTTTCAGGAAGTCCAAGGAGCTCAGAGAGTCCCAAAGAGGTTGGACCCAAGGAGGAACATGCCAAGGCACATCATAATTACATTAGCCAAGGTAAAAATGAAGGAGAGAATCCTAGAAACAGCAAGAGATAAGGGGACAGTTACCTACAAAGGAGTTCCCATCAGAATGTCAGCTGATTTCTCAAAAGAGACCTTGCAGGCAAGAAGGGAAAGAAGTATTCCAAGTCATGAAAGACAAGAACCCGCATCCAAGATTGCTCTATCTAGCAAAGCTTTCATTTAGAATGGAAGGGCAGATAAAGTACTTCTCAGATAAGGCCAAGTTAAAGGAGTTCATCATCACCAAGCCCTTATTATATGAAATGTTAAAGGGACTTATCTAAGAAAAAGAAGATAAAAAATATGAACAGTAAAAAAAGACATCAAACTCAGTTAGTAACAACCATACCTAAGACAAAAGCAAACTAAGCAAACAAAGAGAACAGGAACGGAACCACAGAAATGGAGATCACATGGAGGGTTAGCAACAGGGAAGTGGGAGGAGGAGAGGGGGGAAAAGATATAGAGAATAAGTAGCATGGACAATAGGTAGAAATAGACAGGGGGAGGGCAGGAATGGTGTGGGAAATGTAGAAGCCAAAGAACTTATGACACATGGACATGAACTAAAGGGGGGAAATGTAGGTGGGAAGGGGTAAGCAGGGGTAAGGGGAGTGAAGGGGGAAAATGCGACAACTGTAACAGCATAATGAATAAAATATATTTAATAAAAAAATAAAGCAGTATTGGATTATAACCCAGAGTCTAAAATAAAATCCATGAGTCTATACTATTATGAATAAGAAGAAAAAATAATAAATAGGAGAAAGAGAAGAGCCACATCCCCCATGCAGAAGAATCCCAAATAAATTACCTAAATACTCTACCCAAAAGGAGGGGGAATAGAAATCTCCACTCCCTCAAGTGTGGGCTGTACATGCTGACTTCCTTCCAAGAGAACAGTATGGAACTGGGAATAAAGTGACGTTATAGTGGGAAAATCTGACAACCACCACCTCAGTCAGGTGATCAAGGTCAGTGTCAACAGTGGCAAGTCACGTTGACATCACATACGCTTGATACGATGTGATGAAAATGGCACCTTCCTTCCGTGACTGGCCTCTCCAAAACTCATAACCCCAGGCCAGCCCTGGGCATGACAGCAGACAAATTCCAATAGTGGGGCATTCTCTAACGCACCCGACTCTTCCTCAAAACTGTCAAGGTCACCCAAAACAAGAGAATTCGGGCCCTGGCTGGTGTGGGTCAGTGGACTGAATGCCAGCCTGCTCACCAAAGGGTTGCTGGTTCGATTCCCAATCAGGGCACATGCCTGGGTTGCAGGCCAGGTCCCCAGTAGGGGGCACACAAGAGGCAACCACACATTGATGTTTCTTTCCCTCTGTCCTTCTCTTCCCCTGTCTCTAAAAAATAAATATATAAAATCTTAAAAAAAAACCCCACAAGAAAACGTGGGTATACTGGTACAGCCAACAGGACCCTAGGGAGACATGACAACTAAATGTGATGGGCTATCCTGGATGGGGTCCTGGAACAGAAGAAATGACACTGGGTAACACTGAGGAAATCTGAATAAACGGTGAGCTTTAGTTACTAATACAGCATCAATATATTGGTTGGTTAATCATAACAAATGCATGTGTTAATAACAGGAGAAACTCAGTGTGGGATGTATGGGAACTCTACTATCATTTCAACTTTTCTGTAAATCTAACTTGTTAAAAAATAAAGAAAAGAAACCACTCTATTGAAAACAAATGAATTCCTGGGTTGCCCCTCAGTCCCCTTGCTCTCCGATTTGCATTTGCACAGGTGGAACGGTCGTGAATGAAGCCGGACCCCTCCCAGCCTGCTGACGGACTTCGGAGCATCAGCACATCCAGCTATACTTTCTGGGAGGAAGACAGTTCACACCAAGGACCCCATCTTGGTCCTTGGTCTGAGGGTACCAGAGGGTATGTCTCTCCTCCGTCAGGCTCCCTGAGGTTAGAGACTGGGCCTCGCTTACGAGACCCGCAGCCTTCCCGGCGTGAGAACCGCATCTCCCCTGTCCGACTGGGCAGACCCCTGAGCGCAGGGCCCTCTTTGCCTCTTGAGAAGCTCAAAGGGGGCCTCCCTCAGTGGCCCCAGGGGCCACGGATTCTCTGCAGGCATTTGATCTTCTTTGTAGGAAGTCAAGGTTCTTTATACAGGTGGGAAGAGAGGCCACATACAAAATGTCGTTTTTTAAGGCAGCCAAAATGTCTGCTTGCTCCAAAATAACAAGAGTCCCAGCTCTTTAGTTAAGCATAACCCATGCTCATAAGCAGCACACTCAATGATTTGTTGGGTCTAGTATCTGAAGCTTCCTGTCCCCCAGGCCCCAGGCCCCAGGCCCCAGGGATACCTGAATGATACTGGTAGTAACCATGTATAAGTGTGACGCAGCCAATTCTGTAAAGGAACGAAACCCAACATCCCAGCACACTGCTTCTTGGTTGCAAGAAGTTGTTACTGGGAGGTGCACGCCCAGGCACCCCACAAGGTGGGGAGACGTATCGGTGGGATGCACACACGGTGTCTGTGATTATTGATCTGCAGAAGTTCTTAAGGCCAGGACAGGATGTGCTCCTGGACGGAGCAGGAAGAGGAAGGCCTGGAAATCAAATCAAGACTTCACAACGAATTAAAAAAAAAAAAACAACCAAAAACCCCAGCCAATTGTATTAACATCAGCGAAAGGGATATTAGGGAGAGAGGGGCTCAGAGAAAAGCAGTACGGAAGGGCAGGTCTTTGAGAGTCGGCCTCGCGTCCCACCGCGTCCACAGCAGAGGGGGCTCTGGGCCACGGAGTCCTACAGGCAGCTCAGGGGCTGGCCAGGGCTTCCCGGAACACTCTTCTTTATTTAATTTTTCAAGATTTTATTTTTCTATTTTTAGAGAGAAAGAAAGGGAGGGAGAAAGAGAGGGAGAGAAATATCAATGTGAGAGAGAAACATGGGGGGGGTGTTAAAAAATGGTATAGGAAACAGAGCACTCAAAGAACTTATATGTACAACCCATAGGCATGAACTAAGGAGGGGGAGGGAGGAGGGGGGATAGAGGGGGAAAATTGGTAAAACTGTAATAGCATGATCAATTAAAAAAATACTTAAAAAAAAAAAGAAAGAAACACGAATTGGTTAGTTCCCCGGGGAGTGAACTCGCAACCCAGGCATGTGCCCTGACTGGGAACTGAACCAGTGACCCTTTGCTTTGTGGGATGACGCCCAACCAACTGAGCCACCCCAGTCAGTAAGGACAACAAGGTTGGTGCAGGGAGCGGCGGGAAGGCCAAGGCGTGGTAATGGGTTAGTCATGTCTATCATGAGCACAGAGATGGGGAATTAGACCAGCATGCTGCTGCCTTTCTGGACCCTTGGATCCCTCAGAGGCTACAAAAGTCTCAGCCCATCCTGACTACTAAAGATCACTCCGTTTGCTCACCTTGTTCAGATTCCATGAATACCAACCTTCTAACTAGAACCTGGCTTTCCACATGGCCTTTGCTGCAGGGGGCAAGAATATGCTGACGAGCTGACATAAAAGTTTCCAGGCTGCTTTGCAGGGCTTCTCCCTTCGTGATTTAATATATCTGTGGTCTGGCTTCCTCACCGGGCTCCTGTGAATTTGGTTAGTCTGTCCCTTCTGGCCTGATTAGCAACACGTGCATTCAAGGAGCTCCGTCCCCAGCCTCCCCAGCCAGCCAGCCACGCGTGAGCATCGCCAGCCTCCAGCCCCGTGAAGCTGGCTGCGAAGGGTTCGCTCTCTGTCACCAGCCTCCCTCTGGACATCACTGTCTAGCTGCTCTTTGCCACGTCAATCACTCCAACCACAGCCATTTACCCTGAGCCCAGAATGAGCTGTGGGAGGCCTGCGAGCAAAAAGCTACAGCAACAAAAATAACTTCTTAAGTTCTGTTGAATAAAAAAGAGCAAGGAAGAAAGAAAGAAACGCTTGGGGGAAGATGCCAAGAACATGTGACAGAGAACGAGCTGGCGATGTTTAATCCAGAGCCGAGCGGGGAAGACCCGTAGATCCGTGTGGGCCAGCGGTTCCTGACATCAGATACCTGAGGGGCTGCAGCGGGGGCCAGGGAAGGGATTTGTTCTCTGGGGCTGCGCAAGAAAGCCAGGTGATCAACGGGCAGGAGATCCACGGGGACATTTTGGCTAGATAAAAAAATGAGGAACCTCTTGCCCTGGCTGGCGTAGCTCAGTGGATTGAGCGCAGGCTGGGAACTAAAGTGTCCCAGGTTCGATTCCCAGCCAGGGTACATTCCTGGGTTGCAGGCCATAACCCCCAGCAACCGCACATTGATGTTTCTCTCTCTCTCTCTCTCTCTCTCTCCCCCCTCCCTTCCCTCCCTAAAAATGGATGAATAAAATCTTAAAAAAAAATAAATGAGGAACCTCTTAAAGCAGTTTTCCTCTAACTCAAATATCACCTTCACCTCTTTTTCCCTTTTTTCGCATTTATGAGCAACAGTGTGATCCTGTGATCAAGAGCACGAACTCTGGAGCTGGACCTCCTGGGTTCCTTTTCCGGTTCCGTCCATTTGTACCAGCTAGTACATTTGGGCAAGCTAGGTGATCCACTTCCTTATGCCTGTTCTCTCCGGTAATGATAGGACCTACCTCCAATAGCGCCCAACCTACGTGGTTGTGGTGAGAAATAATTAAATGACACGTGGAAAGTGCTTAGAACAGCACCCAGCATACAGTTAGTGCACAAATAAGCGTGGTGACTATTATCTTTTATTATATCCTCATACTGCTGTTTAACATTTTTCTCTAAGGAGACACATCATTTTTTAAATTTTATTTTCCAATTACAGTTGGCATTCAGTAAGATTCTCTATCCGTTCCAGGCATAGAGCAGAGTGGCTACACAATTATATACTTTACAAAGGGGTCCCCTGAGCACTTCCAAAACCCACCAGACATGATTATTACAATATTATTGGATATATTTTTTATGCTGTGCTTTACATCCCCATGACTATTTTTTGAGAGAGAGAGAGAGAGAGAGAGAGAGAGAGAGAGAGAGAGAGAGAGGGAAACACCTATTTGTTGTTCTGCCTATTGACGCACTCAATTGGTTGATTCTTGTATGTGCCCCGACTGGGGATCGAACCCTCAACCTTGGCGTATCAGGACAATGCTCTGAGCTACCTGGCCAGGACTCCTCACCTTGTGACTATTTTGTAACTACGAATTTGTACGTCTTAATCCCTTCACTTTTTTTGCCCAGCTCCCCACCCCACCCCCACCCCCCTGCTGTCAGGATGGGCAGGGTAGGGCACCTTGGCGGCTGGACTGCAATCCATCATGGCGGCCAAAACAAACAGAGTGTCTGAACTACAACCCAGAAAAGATGGCTAGCTGACGTCAAACTAGGGCGCGAGGAGAACCACCAATGATATGTGGCCTCTTTGTTCAGAGGGGACCAATCCCCAGCTCCCAGGAAGAGGGCTGACCAGAATAAAACCCCTGCCACATTCCCTGCAAGGGGCAGCTTCTCTGGGGAGGGGGAGGGGGGCACCTTGCCCATCAGCTCAAAGCCCAATAAAAAGCTCTATACTGCCTAATTTTGTGGCTGATTGGCATTTATTCCTCGGCGGAGCCTAAGAAAACCTATCGCCTGCCTCTGGCAACCGCCAGTCTGTTCTCTGTGTCTGTGAGTCTGTTCCTGTCTTGTTTGGTCATTTATATTGTTCTTCAGAGTCCATGGATAAGTGAAATCATATGGTATTTTAAATAGACACATTAGTTGTATAAATTTGTGTTGTTTTTTTTTTCCCAAAATAACCTTTATATCATTATTGTGCGTGCAAAGCCAGTAATACTTGCCAATGGAAAGGTGAAAACTGTGCAAATGAACATAAAGCAAAACAATGTTATTGAATTTTAGCTCCTGCTGTCCGTCCAATGCCCTGCACTGGAGAACTGCTGTCTTTCCTATAAAGAGGAAGACAAGCAAGTCTTCTGAGAACATTCTAGTGCTTCGCTGAGACTCCTTCTGTTGACTGTGGCCAGAAGGAAGAGTCTGGCAAGTTCAAGGAAGTGAAAGGCCAGTGTGGCTGGAGCCCTGAGCTGGGGAGAGAGCAGCAGGGGGCTGGGGCAGGAGCATCAAAGAGATGGTTTGAAAAGGGAATGCCTGGCCTGGCTGGTGTGGCTCAGTGGATGGAGTGCCGGCCTGGGAACCAAAGGGTCACAGGTTCGATTCCCAGTCAGGGCACATGCCTGGGCTGTGGGCCAGGTCCCCAGGTAGGGGCACGCAAGAGGTAACCACACATTGATGTTTCTCTCTATTTCTCCCTCCCTTCCCCTCTCTCTAAAAACAAATAAATAAAACCTTAAAAAGAAAAGAAACCAAAAAAAAAATAAAAAAGGAATACCTGTCCTGTGCAGGACTCTACGCCACAGCAAGCCACCTCAAAAAGCCCCCAGCGACGCGGCACACTAGAAAGCTGTCAGAAACACTTCATAGCCCACAGGCGCTCATCAGCGACCCCCAGGGGTCACCTCCCGTTTCCAGATGCGCTGGCTGCCTGCCTCTGTCTGTCTGAAGGCAAGTCCTGGCCCCAGAGTGTTTACTGCAGACGGTATGCAGAACAGATCAGAAGTGCCTGTGTGTGGCGAGCCACCCTCCCTCGAGGGAGGGCCGGGAGGCCAGGAAATAGCCCAGCGGCCTTGGCTCTCTGGGGGACACCCAGTCTCTCCAAGGGTCCTCGGAGGGCCTGGTAGCTCACTCCTCAACGTGGTTTTTACTGGCTTTCCTCTCTTCCTGGGTTCACCTCATTCTCACTGAGCTTTCTGGGATCACCTCCCAAATAAGTTCCTGGCACCCAAATCCTTGCCTCACGATCTGCTTTTGGGGAACCCCCAACTAGGGCGCAGTTTAAACTTCTGACGATGGAGTGAGATGACCCGTGAGCTGGTTCCATGTTCTTGGGGCATTCGACCAATGGCTGGGCAGCTTCAATAGGGTTTGAAGAACCAGGTGACCAACCAGGTGGACATTTCTTTCATAGTTTTCTGGCCCTTGGGTCCCACAGTTCTAGATCAAGTCAGCAAACCACAGTCCACAGCCAGCCCAGTGCCTGTTTTTACACAGTCTATGAGCTAAGAACAGTGTTTATATTTTTAAACAGCTGAAAAAAAAAACTGAAAGAAGAACAACATTTTGTGACCCAGAAAAATGATACGAAATCCAAATATCAGGATCCCTAAATAAAGTTTTATTGGAACGCAGCTACACTCACTTGTTTCCATATGTCTCCGGCCGCTTTTACTCTACAACGGCAGCTTTGAATATTTACAGCTGAAACCATATGGTCCGCAAAGCTCAAAATACCTCCTATTTGGCCCCTTACAGAAAAACGTTTGCTGGCTCCTGATCAAGATCATTACTGCGCAGGGACAAGAGGCAGATTGGGACCCGGCTGCTCCATGGATGGGGAGGCCCAGCGCCACCTAGGACTGGGGGGGAGGGGGTCAAACCTTCACATTTCCTTTTTCTGCCTCCCTGTGACCACCCGCACCAGTCCTGCCCCCTGCAGGTATGGAGGACTGGAGGGCTCTTTCACTGAGGCATTCATGTTTTTACCAGGATTATGTTTATTGTTACAAGGACATGAGAAATTTTCTCCGCACTTTGCCCGAAGTCCGAGGGATTCCACCTAAGCTTCAGGGCATCCGTCTGCAGGAGCTTAGTTATGCATTCCTCCCCAGAACAACCAAACCGAACCGAACCAAACCAAACCTCCAGCCCAGGACCATGTCCTGAGACCTCTGATCAACACCCAAAACACTCCACGAAGACGGGAGGGGAAGGTTGCCTACCAGCAGCCGGCGGGAAGTCATTTAAGTGCATGGAGCATCAGTTGCTTCATCTGTCAAAGGCGGAAATGATCCTGCCCAGCCTGCCAGGGTCACTGGGCTAATTGGATGAAATGATTGCTTCCCACAAAACACCAGTGCCGCCCGGCCCTGGCCACTCCCTCCAGAATGTTACTGTATGACTGCACCTGTGCTCCCCCCACACCCCCTGTGCATCTGCTCCTTCAGTTAGCTGACCTTGCTACGCTTTTGGCTACCTCCGGGCCTTTGCACATGCTGCTTTTTCTTCTTGAGACGCTCTTTCCTCATCCCGCCCTGGCCTGGCTGCTCCTGGCTGGTCTTTCTGGCCCCTCCACCCAAGGCAGGCCCCTTCTGTAAACCCCTCCATCTTTAGACTCGGTTCTTTCATTGTGCACGCAGGCGCCTCTCATTATTCGCAGCAGCTCTGTCCTAGAGAGCGGACGTAAACACAGAGTTAGCGAATAATGAATGAACCATTCATCGCTCTCAGGGAAAATACAAGGTTAGATTCCTGCAAGTCTTGGGTCATGTTTTCATCAACAGATCAATACCTCACCTTGTTTCATGCGTGTTTCTGTTTCCAGACGCCTTACTTAATATATATTGTTCCTTCGTCTGCATTGAACTCTCGGCCAACCGAACTACCACTCCTGCCTAAACAAAACTCACCTGACACGGATTCCCACGTAAGGCACATCACTGCCTTCCTGTGCGGAGAGACCCTGGACAGCCCTGTGCCTGGGAGCGATTTCAAACAGCCAAATCACCAGAAAGCCCCCGAAGAGTGAGAACCAGGGCACTGAAGACACTACAAGGAGGGGTGCAGTCAGAGAGAAGGCAGAGTGTCATCTCCTTCGAACCTCAGCTGGGGACACGGGTGTCGGGTGACTCGAACTGGCTGCCACTCAATGCACGCCCACGCATGACTGTGAAAGTGCTGCCGATACTAATTTTGGGGGATACGAATACATCGCAGCAAGTCGGAGAACTCGTACACACAGAATGCGTGGATGACGAGGACCGTCTGCACGTTCTTCTGGTTTTTCCCATTCACGCGAGAGTGAGTTCCCTGAGGGCTGGTTTGCCTTTGTTTCTGTCCTCTGCTTACCATTTTACCTCTAGCACCTGGCAGGCTGCCTGGCTGGCACATAGTGGGCGCTCAATGACCAGCACGTGGACAATGAACAGATGAGTCTGGGGAACGTGCTTCACAGGCGGCCATGAGAGTTGGTGTTTGTGCAGGACACCCCCCCCCCCGCCCCCAGGAGCCTGCCCTGTGCTAAGCGCTCTCTGCGGCCCCTCAGCCAACAAGGGAAACAGCACATGATGGGACTCCTGTACGTGGCTCTGGAGTCAGGCTGCCTGGGTTCAAACACAGGTTCTGCCTCTTGGCATTATGCAACCCTGAGCAAGTTCCCTGGCTTCTCGGAGGCCCCGGTGCAGTAATTACAGTCCCGCCTCGTAGGCGATGGTGAGGAGTCAAGGTGACGATACATAGAAAGCATCTAGCCCGGCGCCTGGCACAGGTACGCCCTTAGCAGACATTAACTTCTATTGTTACCCATTCCCACACCGATTCCAAGAAGCTGATGCTATCATACCCATTTTGCAGATGAGGAAACTGAGGCTAAGGTGGCTCAGTGAGTTCTGGGAGGGTCAAAAAAGGAAGGGCTGGTGCTGGGGACACATAGCCCATGCTAGTCACCACTTGGCTGTAATAGAAATACACAGGGTCCCCTTTATTAGTAATAAAGGCCCTTGCTCTGGCTGCCCAGCAACATTAACCAAAATGATCGGGGCAAGGAGACACCCCGCCACACGCTCTGCCATGAGTATTTTCTGTTATCCCACATCAGTGTCTTCTGTCTGCCCACTTTCAAGTTCAACCCTTTCAAACTAGCCGTGTTGGGAGGGAGGGTGTTGGTTTGTTATCTGGGGTTTGACAGCTCAAAGACGGCGGAGATATTTCCTGCTTAAAAGGCACATTACAGAAGAAGAAGAAAAGACGAAGAATCAGCATTCTGGGCTGCCACAAACGTCCTGGGGTTTTCTCCAACCCTTTCCATCAAGGATCCTCACCCTTGGCTGCTCCTGGGGATCGCTTGGAAGCGTTTGCCTCCCCAGATGCCCAGGCCTAGACCCAAACCACTTCCATCTGAGTTTCTGGGGCTTCAGACTTTTGAAAAACAACCCCCCAGCGATTCCCATGTGCGGCCAAGTTTGAGAAATGGGGCCGTGGACCTTCTCAGCACTCGGCTGGAGTCGCTCCGGGCACCAGGAGCTCTTTTCTCCCTCCAGGACTTGCTGCCTGGCGCTTTGGGCATGCTTTCCAGAGGATGTTTATGTGGAGCGACCTGGTGTTCGCTCTGCCCCTAGGCCCAGCTTGCAGACTGCGGTCTCCGGGTCCCGCTCCGCAACAGCACGTGTGGCCGCTCCGACTTTTCTCGTTACCATGGCCGACCGCACGCTGGGCTCGGCGGCCGCCACGCTGCCCACCCCAACCAAGTTCAAGGGAAACGCCCGGGGCTCAGGGATCCTACCTTGGCTGCTGGCGCTGCCCTCCAGTCCCCGGAATCCTGAGGCTCAGGTTCTATGTGTCGCTGGGCTCCGCGGTCGTCTCTCCCTGCGCCGAGAGGTGCCCGCTGGAGCGCATCGCCACCTAGTGGCCACGGGGCGGCCGTGCGGCGTCGGGGGCCAGGAGGCGAGCGCTCAGTCCCGGGCGCAAAGGCAGCCTCGGCTTCCCACGTGGGTGGTTTTCCAGCAAGCTAGGAGCCCCGGGAGCAAATCCCAGCGGGGCGGGAACACCTTCCCTTTCTGGAGGGCACTGGGACCTGAACGTGCTGCTTTCTCTAGGGGCCACGGAGGGGCAACCGAGGCCCTGATCCCGTCTCGGGATCCATCGTGGGATTTTGCTGGCTGGACTTTTCCTCTCACCCTCAAGTTTTCAGCGCACTCCAAATTGGCACAGCCTTTCTTTGAAATACGCAGGGAGCACGAGAGCACGCAAGGGACTGGGTGTCTCTCAAGTGAGGGAGGCGTTTCCCCTACCAGCAGCCTTTTCCCCTTGCCCCTCCCTCCCTCCCTGCCCCCCCCACCCCCCCACCCCCCACCCCCCACCCCCCCACCCCCCCACCCCCCCCCCACCCCCCCACCCCCCCCCCCCCCCCCCTACCGTGTGAGCTCCAGCCTCTGGCTGACCTCTCTTCAACACGCGGTCAGAACCTGTGTAGAGTCTGGAGACGCAGCCGGGTCCCTTAGGCTCTGGCAACCCGGGTAACGCCTCTCACCTGGCTTTCGCCAACACCGGCTTTCATTCGGCTGGGGCGTTCCTGGCTCCACAGCACCTTCAGCATCCCTTACTCCTCGCCACTGACCGCCAGGAGCCCCTCCCCGGTCGTTGTGGCGAGCGGGTGGGGGAGGGGTGTTAGAACTGCCTTCAGCTGAGGAGCTGAGAACCAATGTTAGCTACTAAAGGTTCAGGCGCCGATGACGCGCAGTGTCCAGGGGGTGTCCCACTGTCATGCCTTTTCTGGGCCGTGGGAACCCTCGACCCCCCCTCCTTTTCCCGAGGCTTTCAGTGGTTTTGTTTTTTTTTTTCAATTCTGTTTTTATTTTTTTAATGAAGACATGCCACACTATTGTTACAAAAATGGTGGACTCTTTCAAGTATTTACATTTTGTTTCTTTGTATAACAAATGTTAACTGAGTAGCTACTATGACCCAGACACTTTTCTACAAAAAAGGGATACAATGAGAAACAAAATAACCCATGTGTCTGCTTCTGTCGTATCCATATTTAATGTAACAAATGAACACTTAGCACATACTCAAATGCAATGCAATGCAATTGGGCTCTTCACAGGATACATACAGAATTTATAGTTTTTAAAAAAAATCAACTTAGCTCTGACTGGTGCTGCTCAGTGCCTTGAACGCCGTCCTGCAGACTGAAAGGGCGCCCGTCTGATTCCTGGTTGGGGCACAGGCCTGGGCTGCAGGCCAGGTCCCCAGCTGGAGGCGTGGGAGAGGCAACCGATGTATGTTTCTCTTGTACATGTTTCTCTCCCTCTCTTTCTCCTTCCTTTCCCCTCTCTCTCTAAAAAAAAAATAGTAAAATCTTTAAACATATCCATTTATAGGGCACCAAAGGCAGAGTGGCCTTGTGACGTGGTAAGGTTTTGCAAAGTTATACAGGGAAGTGCCTCCCTTTCACCCTGAGAGTTTATCTCGGGGATGACTTCCATAGCAGGACCGGTGGAAAGATTAGAGACACTGTGTGCAATGAGGCCCGTGCCAACCCTCCCTCCCACCACCTGTGTGTGCGCCTACTTCATTGTTGGTCTCTCCGTGCTGGTGTAATCTGGTCAAACAAGGGCAGAGGGGGAGGAAGAGGAGGATCACCTGTGGGCAGTGCCTGGAAGGGTAAAGGGCAGCGTGTCTCTGTGTGTCTGTGTGTGTCTGTGTGTGTGCGAGACGGGTCAGCCCCGGCGGACTCATGGCAGGCTAGTGCCCTGGTGCAGGTGAACAGGTCAGAGAAATGCTGATAGCCCAGGGCAAGGACCAACCGACAAGGGACGCACTTCCCATTCTGTCACTTCCCAGTGTCTCTGAGTCCCTTTCAGGCTGCTCTCGCCCCAGCCGCAGCTGGAGCTCCCTCCTGCCGCCCCACCCCACTGTGCCCCAGAGCACACCTGGACAAAGTCCTGGATTACAGCCTCCAGGGCTCTGACGCCAGGCGTCACCTGATGAGGGTAAAGCTTCCTAAGGACTCTGTCCTCTGAGCTCTCCCCGCATTTTGCTCGCTCCACTGAGCACTGTGTTGTGGAAACTGCAGTTTGGAAACGCGTCTGTTTCTCCCTGGGTTCGCCATGGGCGACCTCCTTGAGGGACCGCGTAGTGTTCGACAGGCCGAAGTCGTGCCATCACTAATTGGCACTAATTAGCATTAGCAATGTGCCAGGCACTAATAATTGGACGCCGACTCTTCAGTGTAACCCTCACAGCCATCCTATGAGAGGGGCACTGTCGTCTTCCCCATTTTATTGGCGAAGGCACTGAGACTCGTCATGCTTATGTAATCTGTCCTAGGTGAAGGAGTGAGGTGTGGCCAGCACTTGACTCTGGGCGGCCCGACTGCATAACATCTGCCTCTGAGCCCTTTACTACTGCTTATTGAGCAACTACTGTGTACAGGACACGGTGGTTTAGAGACGGGGCAGGATGAGCAAGATATCCTCACTTTGCGTGTTTGTTCTTCCCCTCCTTTCCTTCAGAGGGAGGATTTAAAAAAATAAGTTTGTCTTTGTGTTATGAGAGGCAACCTGTTTTCTGTGGGAAAGGGCTGAATGAGCTTCTAGAGTGATGCTCCATTAGGAAGCGTGAGAATACTCTATTGTCCAAAGTGGATGGAGCTAGAAAGGGGGGTGCCCCGAGCGGGTGGTGTCAGGACCCTGGCAGGGGGAGGGGTAGCGAAGGGAGGAGACAGGAAGGCCAAAGAGACCTGAGGGAAAGAGGCAGGGGGCCCACCCCAGGAGGGGCACTCGGTCGTGTGAGGCTGGCCCTGTGGATGGAACGGCAACTTGACGTTTGGGGTCGCAGTGTATCTATGAATGGCAGAAGTACGTCTGGTTGGTTTATGGTCATGAATTGTATCTGCAACCCCTGCCCACCTTGTGAGCTGTCCTAGCAGGATGTCTGTCTCATACGAAAGCTCTCTGTCCACCAGGCATCCAGCCACAGAATGTGAAAAGCAGAGACATTCACTGAAAAAGATACAAGAAACATCGCACACAGGACAATGACGCCTCCGTCCCTTTCAAAGCAGGCACCTTGGGACCTTATCCAGTTCTCCCAGTCACCATCAGCTGCCCTGTTGTATTTTTCCTGAATCTCATTGACTATCTGAAATCTCTTCCTTTTCAAAGGTGATTTTAAAGCCCTGGCTGGCGTAGCTCAGTGGATTGAGCGCGGGCTGCGAACCAAAGTGTTGCAGGTTTGATTCCCAGTCAGGGCACATGCCTGGGTTGCAGGACGCGGCCCCCAGCAACCACACATTGATGTTTCTCTCTCTCTCTTTCTCCCTCCCTTCCCTCTCTAAAAATAAGTAAATAAATAAAAAGGTGATTTTAGTTTTTGGAAAAGCCAGAAGTCACCTGGGTGATTTGATGTTTCGCAAAAACACTCTGCGTGAGACGTGATGCGTGAGCAGGCACGTTGTCATGATGAAGCTGCCAGTCAATCACCAGTTGCCCACAGCGGCGGCCTTCCAAGTCATCTAAATGGTTTCCGCGGAGGAATGTTCAAGCTTAACGCAACATTTGAGGCAGATTTGTTTCGTCGTTTTACTCAGTCATTCTGAATGTGACAGCCACACAGGACACATGCTCACTCAACGGTGTCTTCCGCCCCCACTGACTGGTACAGTGAAGGCGTCATTGTTCACGCATGCGCATTCCAGTCCCCTCTCTTCGGCTGCCAGGTGACATCGATGCCGCACAAACCGTTCTGGTTATATCAACAGTGGCTGGACTTTTTCTGGACAGACCTCGTCATGCACTGTTTCATCGGCTCTTCCTGAAAGTCCAGGACACCAAGAGTCAGCGATGTGAAGCAACTTGCTACAGGCCACACAGCATGCACACTGGAGAGTTATCACGGTAGCTCCCCCCCCATGAGAGGTTTCACTTTCTGCAGCTTCGAGTGCCTGCAGCCGATGGTATTCCAAAAACATTACACAGAAAACTCCAGAATAAACAACCCATAACTTTCATTTTATTTTTAAAAACATTTCATTTGTTTATTTTTAGAGAGGGAGGAAGCGAGAGAGTAAGAGAGGAAGAGAAACATCGATGTGAGAGAGAAACATCATCAGTTTCCTCTCGTGTACTCCCTGCCGGGGGACCTGGCCCGCAACCAGGCAGGTGCCCTGACTGGGAATTGAAACGGTGACCTTTCAGTTTACAGGCGACACCCAACCCACTGAGCCACGCTGGTCAGGGCGATTCATAGTTTTAAATTGCATGTTATTCGAAAGGGGTGCGATGAAACCTTGCAACATCTGCCTGGGGCAGGAACACTCCCTTTGTCCACTGTATCCATGGTGTCTGTTACCTGCCATAGCACTCAGTAGCTATCTTAGTTATGAAAGAGAAAGAGAGAAGCAGAGAGGGAGTGGGGAGAGAGAGAAAGAGGGGGGGGAGAGAGGGAGAGAAGGAGAGAGAGAGAGGGAGAGAGAGAGGGAGAGAGAAGGAGAGAGGGAGAGAGGGAGGGAGAGAGAGAGGGAGAGAAGGAGAGAGAGAGGGAGAGAGAGAGAGAGGGAGAGAGAGAGGGAGAGAAGGGGGGAGAGACAGAGAGAGAGAACACATTCCAGAACGCATTGCTATATACAGGAAAAAGCAGAGCACTTACAGGGTTCCATAGCATCCACAGTCTCAGGCATCTGCTAAGGTCTTGGAATGCATTCCCCAAGGATGACAGGGCACGACTCTATTCCATCCCCGGCGCCTCTCGTGCTGAAACAGTTGCTTTTAACCATGACCACCAGCTGCCTCTCCATACACGAATGGTGAATTCAACTGAACTGCTAGAAAGAGATGTACATGTCTTCATTGTAGCCGTGATGTCCTTCTCTCCTCTACCAGCCAGTACTCTCTGCTCATCCTCCTAGGTCCAGCTCGAGGAAGCCCTCTTCGCCGTGACCATTTCCCTATACTACAAAGAATGTCCAGCCCTGGCTTGCACGGCAGCTCAGCTGGTGAGAGCATTGTCCCGGTACGCCAAGGTTGCAGGTTCAATCCCCGGTCAGGGCAGGTACAAGAATCAACCAATGAATGCATCAATAAGAGGAACAACAAATCGATGTCTCTCTTGCCTCTCTTTCTCAAATAATAAATAATTTCTTTTAAAAAAGCACTTACCGCATTCTGCCTCATGGTTGAACTCCCTGGGAGGATTTGCCGTCCCCAACACGTTCTGTGCCCCTGAGATCAGGACCCACGTGGACTGTGAGAGAAGCCTTGTCTGTCCCTTCATGTCCACTCCTCCTCTTCACTCTTCTGCATCGTGGGAGGCGGATGGGACGGGGTGACGCCTTCTGGGTCCCCTGGATTCATATTGGGTTTGACCAGTGGGAGCCCCGGAGACACCAGCAGGAGGGAGGAGAGTGAGGTCAGGGTGCTTATGCACCCAGCTCTTTTTCTGTGGGGTCCCTCGGGGCTGGCCGCTGTCTTGCCCTACAATCCTCACTGTCAGGTGACCCTCTGCACCCAGCCCTCTCTGTCTCCATGTCCAGGCCTCCTTCGTTGCGATTCAGGAAGATTCTGGAAACCGCACAACACCCAAAATGGAACCTCGTACCACATGGCTGGATAAACAGCTGCTGAGCTAAATTAGGGGCAGGTGCGCCTGTTTGTTTGTTTGCGTGAGAAGCAGGAGAGACAGGCTTTTTGAATGAGCTTAAAAGCCAGGACCAGATGGCAGGATAAGCCCCCAGGCTCCTGGCAAACAGCTTTTATTTATATTTGTGTTTGACTGATCTTTAGAATTTGAAAAACTTTTCTTACACGAGCATACAGTAAATGTGACTTCTTAATATTTCGGTGTGCGGGTCTGTGCGTTTTAGCACACGCGCACGGATTTGCGTAGCCCTGCCACTATTAGAATGCAGAACGCCAACACCCACCTTTAGCTAACATTGTGTTCTCCATCCTTAGGGTTCTGTCTTTTGGAGAAGGTCACATAAATGAAATCCAACAGTACGTAGCCTTTGGAGACTGGCTCCCCCGCCCCCACTCAACCTAATGTCTTTGAAATCCATCGTGCGTGTCGCATGCATCAATAGTTGGTCCCTTCTTATTGCTGAGTAGTATCCCTCCAAGTGAGTGCACCACAGTCCACTTCTCCATGCACGGGGAGGGGGGGTGGTTTCCAGCGTTTGATGGTTGGCAGAGCTGCTCTGAATAGTCACGTAGAGGTTTCTGTGCAGACATGGGTTTGTAGTTCCCTTGGGCAAGGTGATGCACTCACTGCCTGTGTTCCCGCCCCAGCCCCAAAGCGGACATGTAGGAGCCCCAGTCCCCCATGGAACCGCGTTCGAAGACAGGGCTCTGGAGGCGGTAATGGAGGTTAAATGAGGTCACAGTGACGGGGCCCGGATCGTACAGAACCGGCGTCCTTAAGCGAAGAGGTGGATTCCAGAGGGAGAGCTCTCTTTCTTTGTGAGCACAGAGGACACGTATATAATGTGATAGTATATAATGGTGTAAGTGTAACTTGACAGGAAGCTGGCTGCCAAACTCCTTGTCCCAAGAGGCCGCAGCACCAGGGTGCACTCCCACCAGCTGAGTTCCCAGCACCCTGCGGCCCCGCGGACACGTGGTCTTGTCGGCCGTGTTCCTCCGTGGGCTCTTACGTGAGCGGGCTCTTGTGGGCTGCGGTGTGCAGGTAGTGCGAGCTCTCAGGAAGCTGCTTCGCGCTGCAAATGTTCTTGAGGTTTCATCCTCTTCGGGTTGTCCACCCCCCCTCCCTCCCTCGTTTCTCTTTCCTTGTCTTTCTTCCGGCCTCATTCCCTGCTCAGGGCAGCCTCCCCTGGGCTGAGCCCGCTCCGGCTCTGGCCGAGAACAGCCCAGCCCTGGCAGAAGCGAGTCTACTCTGGAGAGAGGGGAGGGGGAGCTGTGCTGTGGGCGGGGCTGGCTCCCCGGGCCCTGTGCTTCGTTGTAAAGCCTGCCTTTATCATCTCGACGCTCTTGATACTGTTGGAAGAAGCGGCTCGCGTGTTCATCTTGCACTGGGCCCCGCGGATTCTGTTTCGGGTCCCAGGCAGGGTGAGGCTTCTCGGCAGGCTCACTTAGCAAAAGGGCCCCCCAAGGCTGCCCATCGGCCACACCTCCAACCTGAGGCAGGTCCGGCCTGAGGGGCTCACCGGGTCCGTGGGCACCCGCCGCCTGCCTCTGGGGCAGCCCCGGGATAAGCGTGATGGAGTTGGAAACTTCACAGGGGGACGGTTGCCCTAGGCTCCCAACAGCCAGACAAGGATTTGCCTCAATTAGGGCTTCTTAATTGGAAGGTGCGCTGACACCCCCAGATTGTACTTTGGTGTTCACCTGGGAGGGGTAAATTAACAGCCTATCCTAACACTTAATTGTTGCTTTGCCAGCTCGTTCGGCAAGAAGTCCACTGGGAGAAAGGTCACCTTTAGGAGGGTCGTGCCGCACTCCTGCAGACCACTGTGTGCAGGTCCAGGAGAGGAGACCGTGTTCGCCACAGGCAGTGGCAGCGGGACGGGAGGGGCAGCCTGGGGGTCACAGGCCTGGGAGATAGCACCCTGAGCTGGCTGCTTGCCAGGCAGTGGCCTCGGGCAGCTGACCATCGGGCAAACCACTGTGGACGCTATGAGGTCGACTCTAAAGTGGAATCCATGCTACTTACTTCCTCTTAGGACTGTTCGGTCGTGAGGAGGAAATGAGGGTCTTGTGTGAGGTTGGGGCTCTCACACACCACCCTCCAGAAGTGGGCAGGAGTTGATGTCATTTTTTAAAAAGATTATTTTCTTATCGGAGGGAGGAAGGGGGAGAGAGAGAGAGAGAGACATCAACCTGTTGTTCCATTATTCATGTATTCACTGATTGACCCTCATATGTGCCCTGACCGGGGATTGAACCCCCCAACCTTGGCACGTCGGGACAGTGCTCTAACCAACTGAGCTATGCTGCCCGGGCTGATGTCACAGCTTTGCCTGCTGTGCACAACCTGCAGGCTTTGCTCAAGAGGCATTCACATCAGAGATCCTTCATGTACAGCGTTGAAAACCTTGACCCACCGGCCTCAGATGGAAAGAGCAATAACAGGTCTGTCTTGCTGAGGGTACCTGTGGTGGTGTGTGGACCCGGACCTTTAAAGGAGATGAGATCAGCATAGTTACCGAGAGAGAGAGAGAGAGAGTGGGATCCACACAACGGACTTGGGTTCAAATCCCAGCTCTGCTGTTTCCTGACTGTTAGGAACTACCTTAAATAAACTAATGAGCCTCTGTGTCTCAGTGTCTCTGTCTGCTGAGTGAGGACTCAGTCCAGTTTGTCATGAGGGGTTAACAAGATCATGAGCAGACATTGCACTTGACACAGAGTAGCACGCAGTATCTGCTCGTTCTTTTGGTTACCTACGTGTTTGGGTAACCCCTGGCGTCCGCGGTTTTAGGACTCCCTGGGTGGAGCTGACTTTCCAGGGTTGGGGACAGGCTCCGCCCTGGAGCTCTGTAAGTCCGGGAACTGAATGTGACCCTGGACAGGGGAAGCAGCCGCAACAGTTGCATAGTAACGGGGCTTTCTTTATGTGCAAAGAAAAGGGCTGGTGTTTACAGGTAGCTAGGTGGCGGGTTGTCATCTGTAAAAAAAAAGTTAAAGGTTACACAAAAGGGAATCCTTTCTGTGGAATGAGGGGGCTGTGGAGCTAGCCTGGCCGACCCGGAAGGGCAGCCCTCTGGGCCCTGCCCACCCCGCGGATGGGGTGTCTGGTGCTCTTTATGCAAATCGGACTTGGCGTCCCCCTGTGACCATAGAGACCGTGCCGGGTCTCTTTAGACAGCGCTCTGAGGAAGTTATTTAACTCGGGTCCCGGAGGGCCAGCCACACACACCCTGCTCCTCTGGGAACACCCCAGGGCCCTCGGCCCGCTGCGTCCAGCTGAGATGGGATGCCACACCAGCAAGACTGCCACGGTGGCGGTGGCAGGGGAGCCCCGGGAATCCGGAGCGCAGCCCTCGGGAGCAGAGCCACACCTGGAGGCGGGCGCTGAGGCGGTGGACGGCAAAGACACCCCCCTGCAGGACGGGGCCACCGAGCCTCGGAGCTGAGATGCTTCTCTCTTGAGCCAGACTCTCCCCCTCGCTCCTGGAACTGCCTTTGGCCCCTGAAGTCGGAGACGAGCCCCATCCTGAGCAGCTCTGAAGAGAAGGAGGAGAGAGAGAAATCCCCGTCCCCCAGAAGTCCCCTTCCCTCCTCGGCCTTGTTCCGTGGGCTTGGGAGGAAGGTGAGGCCACGAGGGACCCCCTTCCCCAGCTCTCCGAGGACTGGAGGCAAGAGGACCGGAGAAGCCCGCCCATCCTGGGGTTGCCCACAGCGTCCGGATGTGGGCCAGCCCTGGAAGGACACTGTCCTGGGCCCGGGGACAGCTGGCTGCTGGGCTGTGACTGTCCAGTGGGCCCCCCACTGGCTTCCCTGTCCGAACCACGAAAGCTCTGTGGTCGTAGTGCCCGTCTGGGTGTGTGGCTTTTCTCTTCTTCTCAAAGGCTGGCTGAGTAGCCCAGGTCCCTAACGGGGAGGCTGTGCGTGGAGCTCGCCCCACACTGTTTGCATGAATAACGGAATGCTGAACTTGGAGAGTTATTAAGGAATGACGGGGACAAGCAGGGTCGGCTGTGACCGTGTCACTGGGAGGTGACAAGGCCTTGGTTGGTTATTCAGTGAGTGGAGCCCCAGGGGCTGGCGGGAAGGGGGGAGGCGGCCCCCATGCTCCTGGGGTTTCCGAATCTCCACGAAAACATCCCTCTGCTCATCTTCATGGGTCTCCTCGTATCAAAACCCTGTCACTTCGAACCCTCCAGCATCTGAGCTCTGAATGCAGCCTTCGGAAATCTTGTGCTGTTGACTCTCACGTCTGTCAGCCTTGCTCCCTGCTCTCCCCCCACCCCCCCACAGCCTGGGTTTTGTTTTTAATTCCACTCAAAAGCATTTTCACTGGAAATCCAGCAGACATGTTTGCAAATAAAGGATGAGTGAGACAGCAGTCTGAAGAGGCCTGGGGGTCTGAGTCGAGGGGGTCGGGGGCGGGGAAGCAGGTGCGGGGCTGAAGAACACACGTGCGAGAAGAGGCCGTGGGTCCTGCCTGTCCCCCGTGCCGGCCTTGCATGGGGACCTCTACACGGGGTCAGTGCAACCACCACGACCACCCCCATTTTACAGACGAGGAAGAGGAGGTGCCGAGGGGTTCGGGGACTTGCCTGAGCATGGCCAGCCCAGCCTGGGGCTCTTCCTGGTGCGTTCGGCCCCCAGCGGTGCAGCTCTGGAACTCTGGGCTCTCCGCCACAGCGGAGTCCTGTGCCAGGTGGTGGGGTCAAGGGTCTTTCCTAAGAAGAAAGGGAAGTTCGGCTCCCAGGACAGCCCGCGTGTGGTGGGGACTGGGGGCAGGGGAGGGCGAGCACATATTCATACTTTTCCTCCCCACCTTCTAATTTATTCTGGACTGGGCACACCACCAAGTCACCGGGAGACAATCTGAGTTTAATGCATGCGCATTCACGTAGGCAGGATCATCCCGTGAAAAATCTCGAAGACAGGGAGGCCACACTGGGTGTGGGAGACCTTTTCTGGACAGAAGGGAAGGGTGGGGGTGGGGGGATGGGACAGGGCATCAGAGTGCAGAAGTGAGGGTGGGCAGTTTGCAGGTAGTGGAGGAGAGGGGTACGTACCTGGGCAGGACGACTCTTGCTAGCAGACCCAGAAACAATGGGACCCAGGGCTGTCTAGCGAACAGGCCCCGGGCTGAAACCCTGCATTTACTGAGCTTCACTCCAATCAGGCTGGGGCGGCCAGCATCCGGAGATCTTCCCGAACGAGGTTCCCCTGCCGGAATCTCTTGGGCAGGGAAGGGGGAGGGGGGTGAAAAGTTCTCTCTGAGTCTTGCTTCTTAATAAACAGCTTAAAATCCTTCTCCCCCAACGGCAGCTGCAGGTGGCAGAGCCTTGGTTGCCCCTTCAGGGGGACCCTTTCTCTCTTCTCACTCGAACCCACCTGCCCGCGGAGAGATAGGCACCTGGTCAGCTATGGGTCTTCCCACTGCGGGTTGGGCGATGCCCTGGGGTGGGGGTGGGGTGCATTTTACTTGTACTGTGGTGGGGTGGGTGGGGGGAGGTGGAAGGTGGAGGAGAGAGGGAGAGGAGGAGAGAGGCAGCAAGCTGTTGGAAGGCACGCTTCTTTTTAGCCATCACCCCCCAGAAAGTGAATAGGTTTGTTCTGAGACCACAG
This sequence comes from Phyllostomus hastatus, assembly GCF_019186645.2. Lineage (NCBI taxonomy): Eukaryota > Metazoa > Chordata > Mammalia > Chiroptera > Phyllostomidae > Phyllostomus > Phyllostomus hastatus. The sequence goes on from NW_025334024.1 coordinate 27,071,108, forward strand.
GGCAACAGGGGTCAAGAGGAGGAAAGAAGGGAAGGCAAGCAGTCAGCGACCCAGCCTGAACACTGGTTACAAAGTTTCCTTTCGGCTTCAGCACAGCCTGCAAAGTGGGGGTTGTGGGGCCCCCTGGGCTGGCCCACAGCCCGGCTCTCCCTGGGGGTGGCGCACTCGCCTCCAGCCAGGAAACCCGCCTGGGCTTGCAGCTGGGGATCAGGAAGTCTGCGGCCTCTTTCTACCGGGGCTAGGCCAAGCCCTGGTAACTGCTTTCAGTTTTTTTTTAAGACAATTCTGTTTTTCTCCCTCCTCCTCCTCCCTAGTGGAAATTCACCCTGCACAACAGGGCTGTGTCTGGTGAGAAGCTGCCCAGGGCTGTCCCTGCTTAGGACTTCTGGAAAAAGTTCTCTGCTGGTGGGGAGGCTGCGAGGCAGGGTGGTGCCTACTTATTGCACTGGCCTCTGAGGGCCGGACCGCCACCAGCGTCTTAGACCATCGAGTCAAGGAGACTCCAGGTCCTTAGGAATTCAGAAACTGGGGGGTTTTCTTTTCTTCGCTTCCTTCTTGGGATGATGCAAAATGTGTCTTTATCTAAAACAAAGAAACAAGCAAAATATAACCAAAGACACTGAAGTAGAGGACAGGCTGACAGTGACCAGAGGGGAGAGGAGAGGGAATTTCAGGGGAGAATGGGAAGGGTTTACAGGAACAAATTTAAAGGACACATGGACAAAAACTAGGGGGAGGGGTGGTAATGGGAGGGAAGTGGGGAGGGTTGGGTGGGCGGGCTGGAATGGCAGTAAGGGAGGAAAAGGGAGAAAACTGTACTTGAATAATGATTAAAATTTAAAAAATGAAAAAAATACTAATACACACTAAAAAAAAGACAAAAATAAACTCAAGATCTCTGAGGGCTTTTAAAAACAGGACTCTTGGTCCACCTCCCGCTGGGGCAGGCACGCTGGAGCTGGCCAGGGAGCCCGTCTGTAACGGGGAAGCGGCGCCCAGTTTCTCTTTGAGGACACGCCCGTGGCTCCACGGGCCCCAAATCGCTCCTCCGTCTCCCTCTGAGGCTCAAGCGCCTGGTGAAAGTGGTCAGAATTACGTCCTCTCAAATACGGCTTTGACCTCTCCGAAGACAGGCGCGTACAGGCTCTGCCCGTGACTTGAAAGGCAGTCCTCCAGCCCACTGCCCCAAGTACGAGAAGCAGAAGTTTGTTTACTAGTGAACTTGTCTGTACACCTGTTCTCTACCTATTCCCACCTGCAGGGCCGGCTTGCTTTCTCTCACTTTCTCTCCCCCCCCCCCCCCCCCCCCGCCCCTCACCTATCTTTCTATCTAAATCTTCCCTTGGAATTTTCAGTTCTATCGTTGCCAGACGGGAACCGGGCCTGGAGCAGGTCCGCCTCAGGCTGGCCTGCCCAGATGATTTTGAGACGACCTTTATGGAAATCTGGGGACAGTGAAACAGGGAAGGGCTCAGGACACAGGAAGCGGCAGGAGAGAGCCTGGGTGAGGCTGCTTTGGCTCCCTAGAAAGGCAGAGGAAAGGGGGCCTTCTTCAGAGGCAGGTGCAGGGGGGTTAGCCTGGAATGAGCCGCCGCTGCCCATTGCTCCCCTGGTTACAAGCCTTGTGGGGACCCTTAGAGTTTAGGAGATGCCCACCGGAGGGGGAAGCAAGGCAAGGGCGTGCTCCTGGGAGGGAGGGAGGGAGGGAGGGCGAACCCTGGGTCCTTCCTCATGAGGGTATTAAAGCCTGGGGGTTTAGGGGAGGCTTTAGGGGAGGGTCTCAACAGAACACTCAGCAGCTCTACGCTGATGCACCAAAATGATATTTATCCCCTTAAATTCATCCATCCTGAGGCGTGGTTGGCACTGGTGGAGCTAATTGGATCTCTGCTCTATCTCCCTGAGTAGGGTGATTTAAGTTACTTACCCTCTTGCTAGGGAGAAGTGTAAACCATTTACTCTTTAAAAAAAAAAAATTAAGTGTTGCAGGTTCGATTCCCAGTCAGGGCACATGCCTGGGTTGCAGGCCATGCCCCCCCCCCCCCCGCCCCAGCAACCTCACATTGATGTTTCTCTCTCTTTCTCCCTCCCTCCCCTCTCTAAAAATAAATAAAAGCTTAAATTAAAAAAAATTTAAGTTATAGATTTTAGAGAAAGGGAAAGGGGGAGAGAGAAACATTGATCTGTTGCTCCAATCATTTACGCATTCATTGGTTGACCCTTGTTTGTGCCCCAACCAGGGATCGAACCCTCGAGCCTTGGCCTATTGGGACTAGCTTATTGGGACTGCGTTTGCAACCAACCGAGCTCACCAGCCAGGGTCTAAGCCATTTACTCCTCAGCGTCCTTGGCTGGGGAGACAGGATTTCGCGATGCACTAGATGGCTGTAAACTGCCTGGCCCTTTAACTTCCCGTCTCAGTTTCCCAACTCCCCTGGTCCCGATTCATCGTCCCCTGTCTTCTCCTTTGTCCAGAAATGTCTTCTGTATCCAGTGCTGCCTCACTGTCTTTGGAATTTTCATGTTTTTGGGAGTTCCCCATGAGCACACGTTACATTTTTTTCCCCTCCCGTTAATCTGATGCACTGTTTGAACGGTGTGACCAGCCAGACCCGAAGGGGGAAGGCAATAGTGGCCCATGTCATTCTGACCCACATGAGTCCAGTGAATCTTCCCTGAAGCTTTTGGTTGAAGCAATTAGGAGAGAAGTGTTCTCTTCCTTTTAGAGTTGATAAAATGGTAGGAGTTAAGCCTGGAACCTATTACTTTTTCCATTCCTGGGCGGGAGGCCTGTTTGAGAGTAAACCTGCAGATGACAGAAAGAGAGACACATCCCTGATGAACTTGTTTGGGCGGCTGGGTTCGGCCATGCCAGAAGTTTGAATAACCCCTAGATCAGGGGTATCCAACGCGAGGCCCAGGATGGCTATGAATGTGGCCCAACACAAAATCGTAAATCTGCTTAAATCACTACTCAGTTTTATTACTAAGTTTCATTACTTAGACAAGTACATGTTCTATATCAGTGACCACAAACTTGAGACCTGCTCCATGATTTGAAAAGATTATTGAAAGGACCGCTGCACAATCAGGGTTATTATGCGAGTGATTTCTTGTTCATCTGTGGCGGCGGACACCATGAAAATTATGCACAGACCTTTTTTGCTCATCTGTTGGCAGCCGCCTTGCCTGGTTTCAGAAGCTGTAACCCCTACCAAGGCTAAGGCTGGGTGAGCAACCTTGGGACCATAAGCCACCAAGGTGACCAAGCTTATCTCCCTGGCAGGGGCACTGCTTCTGCTCCTTTTACTTCATCCATAACTGGTCCCCCATGCTTGGTCGGTTAGCCAATGATGGGTGAGATTCCCCAAAGGGGGAACAACCTAAGACAGGCACAATCATGTGGGAGGCTCCCAAGGAAGGACTTGGGGGTCTACAGCAAAAGGGGGTGATGGACCCTTGCCCCTTGGCTTTGACAAAGCCTGAGTCCTCATTGTCTGTGAGAAATTCTCCTTATCTCTTGGCTGCCTTACTTCCCCTGAATGACTTAAGCCTGAAACAATGACAGAGGGTGGTGCATCCTTGTGCTGGAAAGGGTGGGTTCCCTGGGTGATCAGGCCTAGGAAAGAATATGTAAAATCCTGTGAAACCTGCTTTGTTTAGAATGCTCTCAATTAGATGATAAGGGTCCAAAGAAGAAGTAAGTTTGTTCCTCAAAGTTTTACAGCTCTTTAGCTATCTGACCCTGACTCAAAATAGGCCTCTAGAGTTCTTTGTTATCTATTGTTAGATCCTTACTTCCTGACAATGTTGAATGAGCTTTATCTGTATTCCTATGCAAATGAACCCAGTAAAAGCCCATTGAGGAACAGGCTCCTGGCCCTTCTCCTTTGAGAGATCTGTCACCTTTCCTCCCCAAGCAGATCATGTCTTTTTATCCGTGGTGGCAGCCGGGGCCCTGCAGGCAGAGCCTTGCCCCGTGCCCCCCATCAGTTTTCGTTATTGTTTGTGTGGCTCAAGAGAGCCCTTCTTCCAGCGTGGCCCAGAGAGGCCAGACTGTTGGACACCCCGTTCTAGATAATTCACACAAACCAATGCATTCTCATTTTTCACTTCTTTTGTCTTTTCTTTTCCCTCCTCTCCTCTCCTCTCCTCTCCTCTCCTCTCCCTCCCCCTCCCTCCCCCTCCCTCCCCTCCCTCCCCTCCCCCTTCCCTCCCTCCCCTCCCTCCCCTCCCCTCCCCTCTCCTCTCCTCTCCTCTCTTCTTTTCTCTTCCCTTTTCTTTCCTTTTTTTTGGCCAGCAATGGTTCACACTGGGTTTCTGTCCGTTTTGAAGAGCTCTGAGTAAACCAGACCAACTCAGATGTGTCCGGGAGGCAGAGTAACTTGCCGGCCTCATGAATGACGCAGTTGGGAAGGGGGAGGCAGTGACACCCCCTCGGGGGCAACTGCCTGATCCGGGACAGACACGTTCGGCAGCTGTCACTGCTCGGAGCTATCTGGAGACTGGCCACAACTTCTCAGTGGTACACAAGCGTCAGCCTTTCCTTGTCACTCCTGTGCCTGTGGGTCACCGTGGTTCAGGTGCCTGAGGCTACCTGAGGAGCGTTCGTTCACCTGACGCGAGTTCATCTGCACAACCACAGCCACACCCTCTACCGTTCCTTCTGTTGCCCACAGCAAGTTGCAAGGCCAAACCCAACCTTAACAGGGCAGGGAAGCACCTGTCTCCCACGAGGCTGGGGGAGTGAATATTGGCTGCACTTCAACCAGCTCTGGCCCCAAAGGGAGAGTGTGAAGAGGGCCACTTCAGGGAACACTCAGAGGCTGAGCCAGCGGGTTTTGGTGGCTGGTTTTACACAGCGGTTGGGGGAGATGGGCAAGCCTGGGGTCCGAGGGCGCCCCGGCACCCCGCAGAGGGTCTCACATGGAAACCGGCGGAAGCCCAGCAACCTTGGGAACGGGTTGTTTTTTACTTCCCCTTTTTCTTAAAAGAGATTCAGGTTTGTTTCCTAAAACAAATGCGTTAGGAAAGGAGCCTTGACTTAATCACCTGAAGAATTTATACCCCTGCCCTGGCCGGGTAGCTCAGCTGTTTAGAGCATCAGCTTAATACGCCCAGCCTGAGGGTTCTATCCTGGGTGAGGACACACACAAGCATCAACCAATGAAAATGTTAATATTTGTTATGTGGAATAACAAATCGATGTTTTTTTCTCTCTTTCCTATCCCCCCTCTCTCTAAAAAGTCAATACAAAAAAGCTAAAATAAAAAAAAAGAATTTACACCAAAGCATTACTCAGGCAAACTCCAACAAGCACCTCGGGGCTACAAATCCCATTGTGTTTAATTGTTCCTGAGTCATCCACCAGGAATGCGCCTGCCAACTGGGCTCCGCCCTTCCTCGGCTCCCTGTCAATCACCCACCCTCACTTCCAAAATCTAACCCTCTGTCCCCTGTTTTCTCCTTGGTCCAGAAATGTCTTGCATACCCAGGGTTGCCTGTCTTTGGAATTTTCATGCGTATGGGAGCTCTGCATGAGGGCGTATTAACATTTCAACTTTCTCCTGTTAATCTGATGTGCTGTTTGAATTATTTGGGCAGCCAGCACTAAAGGGGTGAGGGGATGGTCACCCCAACACCAGGAAGCTTTCTACTTCGGTTCCACCATACGGTGGAACCTCCGCATGGGAAAGGCACTCTGGGAGGAAGGGCAGCTTCAGACAGAGGACGAGGAGTTGGGTCTGGGGAGGGCTGAGTTTGAGCTGCTCACAGGACAAAATAAGAATAATGGTGGCGCGGTGACCAGTGTTAACTAGGTTTATTGTGGCGACCATTTCACAATCTACACAAACAGCCAATCGTGTGGCACACCTGAAACTAACATTATGTAACATTATATGTCAGTCATACCCCAGTGAAAGCTAAAGCCAACCGAGTAATTTCCTTCCTTTGCTCCGGCCCCTTCTCTAACCATCTTTCCCTGGGCTTGTGTGTGTTGGGTGCTCTACACCGCTTCTAGTTTGGCGCTGTCCAATTTGCTTTTTGCTCAAATAAATGCTAAAATTTTTGCTATGCCTCAGTTTGTTTTTTAACAAGGTAGACGAGGGATTCAGCAGCTGAAATGCATTCAGCTCAAAATAATTCCTATGTCCATGTGTGACCTATTTTGGGGTATCTTGATCTCCTTCCAATGCAGATGTCTTTAAAAAAAAGATTCTATTTACTTATTTTTAGGGAGAGGGGAAGGGCGGGGGAGAAAGAGAGGGAGAGAAACATGGATGTGAGAGAGAAACATTGATTGGTTTCCTCTCACAGTTGCCCCAAACAGGGCCGACCCCACAACCCAGGTGTGTACCCTGACCCGGAATTGAACCGGTGACCTTTCCCTCTGCGGGACTATGCCAAAGCAACGGAGCCGCACCAGTCAGGGCTGCAAATGTCTTTTTCTGGCCTGGACCAGTATCCATCTGCAGAGGAACATTGAAAGCAAGGGTAATGCTAAATCCCGCTGCCTCGGTGGTCCGGTTTCAGCCCTGACATTCAAAACACCACAATCTGCAAACCAAAATTAATGAAAAAGAATGCCAATCACTACCAGCTTTCTCTAAGACCATTAAAAAGATCCGTTTCGAAACCCACAGCAATGCTTATCAAAATTCCTTCCTTCTACCCAGTTCTCGCACACCCGGAGCGGCTGTGGAGTTTCTCGTCAAACTCCCTCAGACTCTTCCCCAACTTACAGCTCCTCTAGTTTTTTTGTTTCTTGGCTCCTCCCATCTTCCTGCTTTTTATTATATATGTCAATTTTGCCTTTTTAAAAACGTATCTTTTCTATTTGGCTCCTTACTAAAAAATTTTAAAAGATTTTATTTATTTGTTTTTAGAGGCAGGGGAAGGGAGGCAGAAAGGGAAGAAGAGAAACATCAATCAGTTGCCTCTCATGTGCCCCCTCAACTGGGTTCTGGCACACAACCCAGGCATGTGCCCTGACTGGGAATCGAACTGGCGATCTTTCCATTTTCAGGCCTGCACTCAATCCACTGAGCCTCAGAAGCCAGGTCTCTTCATTAATTTTTCAAGTTTCTTTTCTAACTGGCTCTTTACTAATTCTCCATAATAAGAAAGAGCTCAAGACTCTCTATTCTTCCCTTTATTTTGCAAAACCATCCTTATACCACTATTACAAAAACCTCTGGACCCGGCAGGCAAAGGGAAAAGCTGCCAGTGGCGGTGTGGTGGGACTGTTTAGGTCTTGCTAAACATGTTCCTCTTACACAATGATATAACTCCTCTTTCTCCCAAGATGTCTTTCTTTTTTGAAATTGCTAAGCATCCAATGCCTGTTTAGGAAGTTATTCCGAAGCACATCCGAAACAATGCATCTCGTACACCCACTGTCAATCTCTTTCTCTCTCTGGTCCCACAGGAAAAAAAAATTTTCTTTGTGCCACTGTAGATATTAGGGAAATTTCCAAGAGAATGTGAATGGGACAAAATAGAAGACCTATTTCAAGTCCCAGTTTACATACTTCTAAAATAGTTCACTTTGAAAAATGTAACTATGATTTGGTTATCCTTCTAACGGCAGATAAAATAGCTGCCTTCCAATGTCTGCACGGCCCCTCCGTGGAGATACAGTTTCCCGGATCTGAAATGATGGGTGACACCGGCCACGTGAAGGCAGATTTGCATGCAGGACAGAGACCCTCCTAAATATTGAAGGGTCTTCAGTTATGAAATGTGTTGTTTTGAGAAATGGTGTGTTTCCGGTCCTTGAGGATGTTTAAAAAGAGATGGGACAATCTTTTGCCACAATGATATGAGACTGTTCACGCCTGGGGCAGGATGTGGACCAGACTGACAGTGGGGAGCGATGGTTAGGGGCCCCCCTCGAAACCCTGCTGGACCACTGCCCAGCTCTGTGGCCCAGGAGAAACCACTGGTGCCTCCTGACCCTCAGTTTCCTCATCTGCGGAATGTTATATAATAACATAGTATGTCCCTATAATACATACATACATAATAGAAGACACAATACATATATTATACACACAGGGTCCTGCACAAATAATGCCCCTTGTTATTACAAGATCTTGTATTACAAAATCATAAGCATGTAATTCTGTCATATAACAATATCACCCTCCAGCACACCGTATGATATTTTAGGTTAAAAGTTCAAATGAGAACTCTAAATTATTACACCCATAATATTACCCTACCAACAACTCTCAAGCAGGCGTTACTTCTGCCGGACCCTGTATCTAGACATGATATATATATGTATATTGGGTTGTTTTGAAGACAAAATGAGATGATGAGAAGTACGTAGCATAGAGCAGATAAGAAGTAACAGTGACCGCTACAACTGTTCTATCAGTGTCTGTAGTTATCAGAATATATTCCCAGGTGTGTCGACAGGTATTATGCGGATAAGGGCTGGGTGTCATATAAGATCAGGAATACATTTCGCCCAGACTTTAAACAGGTTCCTGTGCTGTAGGACCTTTCAGGTTTTTAAATGCCCTGATGCACAACGTGAGGTTCTACGAGGGCAATAAAACATGAACGATTTTTCCAGCTTTTGTGGTACCATTTTGCTTCTGGGCATCTTCAGAAGCCCATGTTCCAGGGAATTCAGGAATTCACCTGGGCACAGACTAGTTAGATGGACTCGGAACTCATGGTCTCTTAAGACTGTGGTTCTCTGATTCCTCTGTGTATAGAGATCCTTAGAGCTTTCTTTTTCTTTTTTAAAAAGACTGTATTTATTTAGTTTTAGAGAGACTGGATGGTAGGGAGAGAGAGGGAAAGATATATCAATGTGTGGTTGCCTCTCATGTGCCCCCTACTGGGGACCTGGCCTACAGCTCAGGCATGTGCCCTGACTAGGAATCGAACCAGTGACTCTTTGGTTCCCAGGCCTGAGCTCAACCCACTGAGCTACAGCAGCCAGGGCCCTTCAATGGTTTTAATAAAGATCCACATTCTTGTCTGGCCAACGAGGCCGTGTAAAGACTGTCCCTCCGTTATCCCTCCAGCCTGTTCTGCCACCAGGCCTCACGTTTGACTTCTGTCCCTTCTTCCTGCTCTCTCCTGACCACTTGCATTTGCTACTCCTCTGGTCTCTTGGGCATCGGGACCTTCTCTCCTCCTCCCGTCTATTCCCACTTCCCCAGGGAAGCCATTCCTGACTGCCTGCCACATCGCCACACCAGTTCTCCATGGCCCTGTCCTTTGCATCCCCATCACAGTTGTCACTTTACATTCGTTTATTAGGTCCATTGTGAGCCTCCCCAGCTGGGTCTTCGTAAGGGCAAGACTTGTGTTTTCTGGGTAGAGGAAGCCTATCCTCTGGTAGCAATAAGTATTTGATAGATGAATGCATGGGTGGTGCTTTAAAATACTTTTAACTGAGATTTAATATACATACAGAAACATGAACATATCATATGTGTTCAGTAAACTTCCAGGAAGCGACGTAAGAAGTTTCATTTCAGGTTTTGGATTCTTAAACCTAGTAGCTCGAGAATAGCAGTGGCTGGATGTAGTTACAGGAAATGAGCACAAGAGGGCAACAGAGGCAAAGGAATAAGGAGCCGGCTCCACCAGCGGATGAGGCCTTGCAGGTTCTCAGAGATGTAAAGGATTCTGGGAAACTCCAACGCCACCCAGACATCCCTCTGAAAGCCAGAGGCCAAAGCGGCATCTTTGGAGGTGCTCAGTCAGCAGGGAGATGCCTTGCTATTGCCATTCCTTACCTTTGCTGGCCAGTACGTTCTTTCAGGAGCAAGGAGGGCAGCCTGTGTGGGTAATCGTGGGAATACCCAGGGATGTGGAGGAGACGGAAATTTGTCCCAGCAGTTGCACACACCGGGGAGTCTGAGAACCAGAATGAGTTCAGGCTGGAGCAGCAGCAATAATGACCTGGCTATCTTGTAGTCCCTTTACCTTTTTTTAAAAAAATCCTCACCTGAGAATATATTTATACTCATTTCATATAAACATCAGTCGCTGCCTCCCATATGTGCCCAGACCTGGGATCAAACCTGCATCCTTTTGGTGTCTGTGGGATGATGCTCCAACCAACTGAACTACCTAGCCAGGGTTCTTGCTGTCCCTTTAAAGTGGGCGTCGGCTACTCCCTAATCTTTCAGTGCTGTTGTATTTGTGATTTTTTTTGTCGTTGCTTCTTTCTCAATGGCTCTCCCTTTCCTGCTGACCTCCAGTGTCTACCTGTTCACTTCTACCGCCTTTCTCCACCCCCCCCGCCCGCCCCCAAGTACCTGTCGCCAAAGTCTGTTTCAAACTGCCAATTCACAGTGACACGGTGGTGGTCAAGTCACCAGCCACCATCTGTCTGGTCGTAAGCGGCCTTATTTCCGGCCTGTTACCGTCAGTAGTGCGGACAGAGCAGTAAGGCCACACAGTTGACCACAATAGCTCCACGGAAGGAACTCCCTGTGGCCCCTTTCCTCAGAAGGATGACAAGCCCTGGCGTACTCTCCAAAATACTTGAAAATGAATGAAAACACTACCGTCCCATTCCCAACCCAGCTAAGCAGTCTCAGGCTACATTGCCTTTAATCATCTTTTTTTATTGTTTATTGGTTATTGGTCACCCTTCATTCATAATGAACCAAAGACTCTGAGGATGAAACCCTTGTTCGAGTCTTAATTAGGCCATGTGCAAATTGCGTATCCTTGGGTAAGTCACTTCACCTCTCTGAGTCTCAGCTTGCACATCTGTGCAATGGGGGCGATCTCTGCTTCCCTGGGCTAACCCTTTATGGTTAAGGTAGAGCTCTTCGCACACGGGAGACCATTCAACCAGGGCCGCTCCACCTCGGCTGTGCGTCAGAGCCACCGCAGTGCTTCACAGACATACCGCGGTCCAGCCCCCACCTCTGGAAATGCTGGCTCACTAGGTCCGATTTGAAACTTGGGTGGCACGTCTAAAATACTTCCTAAGTGATCCCATTCCACGTGCTGAGTTAAGAAGCCCTGCCCTTCACCAAAGACAGATGGCGTTTTTATTACCCAGAATGACCGGAGATCTGAGGCCACGGCTCCCACTCACTCAGTTGTCCCCTGGTCGTCCTTCTTGGCAGAAACGAGCTCGTATTAAAGGGGCCTTCCATTGGGTCAGGGCCCCTGCCCTGGAGCAGCATACACCCAAAGATAGACTCCTGGAGGCCGACAGTCCTGGTCAGGGTGAAAGTCAAGGGCGGGGCACTGTGCACACCTGAGAACAGACACTCACCTCTCAGGGGGTCTGAGGTCCAACTTCAGGGCATGTCTGTGGCGAGAACAATAAAGGCCAGCCAAGCTAGAACGAAGGCGAGCACTGGTCCCTCTTGTCTCAGAAAGGAGGAGTTCCAACACCCCCACACCCCGGCACTGAGTTCTTTCAACTGAGCTGGCTCAGGAACACCCGACTTCTGCTGTGAAAACACGCATCAAACAAAGATCAGTTCCAAGTGAAATGCATCCCACCCTTTTCATATGACAGTTGTCGAGTTAATTGCTGTGGAGTAAGTATCATATGCGATAAGGCAGAAAGGCATCGTGAAAGTACTAAAAATTCTTTCCATGAGATGGATGTGTGCCAGAGAGAGGCTACTGATGAGTTCTTCTTAAGTGGCGTGTTGTGGAGGTAGACTTTTTTTTAGATATTTTTGGAAAAAAGAACTCTGAAATTTGCAAGAGGAGACACTCGCATGGAGCTTGTGTAACTTCTGAGCAGTGAGTGCAGGGGTCCGTGCTGCGGGGGTTTCATCGCTCTGTTTCTTCATCAATCTCCTTTCATTAATTTCTTTTTTTAAATTTAAGAAAAGCGGCCAGTGTGGCTCAATGGATTGAGCACCAGCCTGAGAAACAAGGGTCACCAGTTCCATTCCCAGTCTAGGGCACATGCCTGAGTTGTGTGTGGGTCAGGTCCCCAGTAGGGGGCGCGTGAGAGGCAACCAAACATTGATGTTTCTTTCCCTCTCTTTCTCCCTCCTTTCCCTTCTCTAAAAGTAAATAAATAAAAATCTTTTAAAAAATTAATATGTGTGAATATTCTGTGCTTACTGTGTTCCAGGCGTACGTGGTGATCTTAGAGACCCAGTGGTCAGTAAAAGCTGATGTCACTTCTTTCTTCTTGCACTTTATAGCCTAGTCGGACCCTAATGAAATAATCAAATGAATAAATGTGAAATTCCAACTTTGACCACACGTTGGAACCAATAATGGGGGGATTTGACTGCGAGATGTCAGGGAAGCCCCTTCTGAAAAAACCTTTGTGTGTGCTGAGAACTCAAGATTACCTGCGCTGAGGGGCAGCACGTGCAAAGGCCCTGTGGTGCGAGGATGTTTGACTACTGGGGAGGTGGCTGTTTTCAGAGCTCAGAGAGGGGCAGGCACGGGTGTGAGGCCAGGCTGCAGAGATTGAGAGGTTGCACTGCAGGACGCTTTGGGCCACAGTTATGTTGCTGGTCTTTATCTTGAGAGCAACAAGGACCCTCGGATGTGGCTGTGATTAGCATGGGGTGCGGTGAAGAGGGATGCGAGTGGTGTGGCCACAGTGAGTCAAGACCAGGTAGGAGGCTGCTACTGTCCATGGGCAGGAGATGGGAACCTCGAGGGAGGCCGGACTAAACAGAGACCAATTCCCTCCTCCTCCTCAGCGCAGGACGGGCATCTGGGCAGCCCCGCCTGGGGGCTGGGGCCACGTGCACTGAACAATGTTCCTTCCCTGCCTCAGCTTCCTTCCTAGCAGATTGTCACCAGCTGCTTTTTTCTTAAACGGGAATGAGAAGAGAATGTGCTTTTAACAGTTTCACTTGCTTTTGTGGTTTCAGAATTTTTTTGGAGTTCCTGAAGACGCCCTCGTGGATGTGCTGCGCCAAAGCGTCTGAATAACGGCCCAGAGCGCATGCGCCAGAGCAGCTGGTTTCTTTTTTCCAAGTGTGCACGCTGCTCGCTCCTTAAAAATCACCTACTAAGACGTAGTAGGTGAAAAATTAGAAGAACCATGTGATGGACTGTACTGTGATCTGCGCTAGTTTATTTTGTTTCTGTCATTGAAAAAAATAACTCGCTCTGACCAGCGTGGCTCAGTTGGCTGGAGCATCGTCCCCTCCACCAAAAGGTTGCACATTTGATCTCTGGTTGGGGCACGTATGGAAGGCAACCAGTGATAATGCTCTCTCTCTCTCCCTTCTTCTCCCTCTAAAATCTATAAACAGCCCTGGCTGGTGTGGCTCAGTGGATTGAGTGCCGGCCTGTGAACCAGAAGGTCACCCGTTTGATCCCAGTCAGGTCGCATGCCTGGGTTGCAGGCTAGGTCCCCAGCGGGGGGGCATGTGAGGGGCAACCACACATTGATGTTCTCTCCCTCCTTTCCCTCTCTCTAAAAAACATAAATAAAATCTAAAAAAAAAATCAATGAACGTATTTAAAATAATTTAAAAGAGCCCTGACTGGTGTGGCTTAGAGGACTGAGTGCGAACCTGCAAACCAAAGGGTCTCTGGTTCGATTCCCAGTCAGGGTACATGCTTGGGTTGCTGGCCAGGTCCCCAGTAGGGGGTGCTCAAGAGGCAACCAAACATAATGTTTCTTTACTTCTCTTTCTCCCTCCTTTCCCCTCTAAAATTAAATAAATAAAATAAAAAATTTTAAAAGGAAAAAATACCTTTACTGAACAATTTAATTCACATCCCATAAAGTTCACTCTTTTAAAGTGTCCCATTCAATGGCTTTTATTATATTCATCGAGTTGGGCATCCATCCATCAAAAAAAAAGTTCTATTTTTCCTTTCTTGTCTTCATTTTGTTTATTTTTTAACAAACTTTCAACGACAGAAATCTCAGACTTACACATGAATTGAGAGATGAGCAAATGACGCTTCCGGCACTCACCAGCCAGCTTCGTGGTGACGACACAGGCGGGTCTCCGTCCCCACTGGGTGGCTGAGAAGCCACCTCAGACATCTTGTCATTACAACTGCAGATGGTGCCACCTGACTCTTTTGTTTAAGAAAACAAGCGGAATATTATCATCCACCAGAAAACACTGGCAATCATTTCTCAGTATCATCAGACATGCAGTGAAATTTCCCCAGTTGGGCTCTTTCTCTCTTTCTTTTCGTTTCTTCTGCCCTCATGCTGCCTCCCTCCCTCCGTCTTTTCCTTCCTCCCTTTGCTATTTTCCTTTTCTTTAAATGAGTGGTTTGCCTGGATTAGAATCTAAGCAAAGGTACATTGGATTTGGTTGATATATGTCCTAAGTATCTTTAACTGATGGGTTCTTCCTCTTTTTTCCCTTGCAGTTTTTTTTGTTGTTGAACAAATCGAGTTATTTGCCATAGAATGCCCACCCCCAAATGTTTATTTTCAATAGCAGCCTAGAGGGAGAGTGGAGCTTGGAGCATGGACTTTGGAAGAGTTGTGTGTATCTGGGGGCAAATCCTGGATCTGTCCCTTACTTGCTGTGCATTCTGGGAAAACAGCTCATCTCCCTCCATGGACACAGAGTGGCACTGTGTTGAAGACTAAGCCAGACCGTGCATGGAAAGTGTGCAGCACACACTAGGTGCTCAATAAACCCTCTTCCTCTTCTTTTTATTCATTTTGTCATTTGTTATAATTTATTATACTTACATATAATGTAATATATTATCTAATGATACTATGTTAATATAATTACATAACATTATATAATTATATATGTGTATGTCATGTAATATGATTTACATATAGTTATACAATGTATTTTATAATTATACTATTATATTTTTAGGATGATTTTAACTTTTAATCATTATTTTTATTTTCAAGTAGGGACAAAAGTCACCAGTCTGCAGCGCTGGTTGGTCCTGATTGTCAAGGATCCGAGAAACTGGTGGATCTTTATTCTTCAGGAGTTTCAGGGCAGGCTGGGGACTTGGGAAGTGTTGTCCCTGGGAGTATAAGGGAAACAGGGTCCTCTGCAGAGCTCGGGGGGTCTCTTCACGACGACCGCCCCCACATATTCTCGCCTTTTGCCATGACCCTGGCCCTGCTGACATGCCCATTGTCCTTAGGTGGTCCACAGTTTCCTGATACATGAGCTAAAAATGAATGAATCTATGCTGTAGTATTATTCATCCAAATCTTGTCCCTTCAATGACATTTTTAAGAGAGAATTTAGAGCCTTCACTGGTGTGGCTCAGTGGATTGAGTGCCGGCCCGCAAACCAAAGGGTCACTGGTTCGATTCTCAGTCAGAGCACATGCCTGGGTTGCAGGCCAGATCCCCAGTAGGGGGCATACGAGAGGCAACCACACATCAATATTTCTCTCTCTCTCTTTCTCCCTCCCTTCTTCTCTCTCTAAAAATAAATAAATAAAATCTTTTTAAAAAGTTTTGTTTTTTTTTAACAAAATTTAGATAATTTAGAAGAAAGTAGTAGTTAATCCAGACAAAAACATCAGGGATAAATGAAGACTCTTCAGGCACTGTGAGACTTGGGAAATATTTTTGTGTAGGGGGCACTCAAGTCATCTCACAAAGGTGATCTTTGCATGAGAGCTGCAAAAATCATTGCTTTCCAAAAATCCATCCGTCTGTCCATCCATCCATCCATCCATCCAACCCTTTATTCATTTATCAGCCATCACTTATCTCTCATGCAGGTAAGCAGACAAAACCCCTGGTATCCGTTTTAGATTAGGTCCAATGCCCACGCTGTCTCTTGCCTCCACTCCACACCTGTTTGCGAAGAGTCTCCAGCCTAAATGTGAATTCAGGTGCCTTTGGATGACAGCGGAGTGACATTGATGCGGATTCCTCAGCAGCGCCCAGCCTCGGACCCCGCAGTGTCCCACCCCACGTTCAGCACAGAGCTCCGTTCCACCGCCGCTTCATTACCACGGCACAGACGGCCATAACCCTAAATTAGAGTGAGATGTAATTGCTCTGCCAGTTTCCACATCTGCCGGAATTCAGCCGGCAACAGCAGGATTCCGTGAGCGCCTCCGAGTGAAAAATGTGCTGTCGGGGACAGGGGGAAGAAAGAAGAGAAACTTTCCTCTCCACATTCGCCCTGCAGCCAGGCTGACACAACAGAAACGGGAAACAATGGCACAGGCATAAACTTCTATGACAACAGAAAACTCGCGACTAGAAAAATGGATTCCTAGGGGGTGAAACACAACTTCCTCTGACAACATTGTATTTGGGGAAAGGATTCTGTAGTCTGAGGATATGAAGGTCATTAAAAGTAGCCGTTTTTTTTTTGTTTTTTTTTTTTTGCTGGGTTGGGGGGAGGGAGCAGGGAATGGAGGCTCTTAACAACTCTGTTCCCCCTCAACATTCTCCTTCAAACCAACGTTAGAGTTAATCATCAATTGAAAGCCAGAAATGATATTGGAAAATCATTCTTTTACAAACGGAAACTATTATAATTTAAAAGGGTGCAAATGAAACCATGCATTTTCAGAGGGAGATCAATGAAAAGCACTTTATTAGAAAATATAAATCACTTTTTAATTTCAGATGCAACAAGACTCATTTTTTTCAGTTCCATTGAAATTGATTGGTACACCTGCAGAGAAAAGCAGCTTTATCATCTCCTTATCAGCCAATTAATATGCAGGTCTAAATGTGAATACTATTCCAGTTAACTAGAAACGGATGATTTTATTGAAGTCTTAATAGGCTAGCAAGAGCTGACTTCCACCCTGCTAAATGAGGTCAGTTGAAGGAAAAAAAAAATCAGAAGTGCAAAACTTGGGACCAGTGGAGTCTGAAACAATTTCTCTAACTCTTCAGGCCACAGAAAAATGGAAGCAAGGTGATTTGTCTGAAAGCAGAGGGACCTGTTATACGGAGGGGAAATCAGAATATGGGCTTTTCTCTCTTTTTAAAAAATATTTTATTTATTTATTTATTTATTTATTTATTTATTTATTTTTTAAAAAGATTCTATTTATTTGTTTTTAGAGAGGGAAGGGAGGGAGAAAGAGAGAGAGAGAGAGAGAGAGAAACATCAATGTGTGGTTGCTGGGGGCCGTGGCCTGCAACCCAGGCATGTACCCTGATTGTGAATCAAACCTGTGACACTTTGGTTCGCAGCCTGAGCTCAATCCACTGAGCTACGCCAGCCAGAGCTATTTATTTATTTATTTTTAGAGAGAGGGGAAGAAAGGGGAGAGAAACATCAGCGTGTGGTCACTGCTCGAGCGCTCCCTACTGGGGACCTGGTCCACAGCCCAGGCACCTGCCCTGACTGGGAAACGAACCGGTGACCCTTTGGTTCATAGGCTGGCATTCAGTCCACTGAGCCGCACCAACCAGGGCAAGGGTTTTCTTTTAACCCGAAAAGAGAACTATTTGGGTTAGATTCTGAAGTCTGACATTCCCCCAGTTCACATCAGTTCTTGGCCTCATCTCCATTTTAATCTCAGGGTAATTAGAACTGCAAAGGGAGTGAAGTCTATGTGCTAGCCTCCCGTGTTTTCCTCTCTGTGCTCCTTTTCTGCCTTGACATACTCTCTCAGACACGCCAAAAACTCCGCAACCTCAAGTTCTGTGAATCCTTTTCCCTACCTCACTGCCAAGTGCCTTTGGGATAAATGAATTCACACTGAGATGTAACTGACTGATAGGCTCAAAGTGTTACATTGCTAATGAGTTATTCATTCATTCATTCATTCATTCATTCATTCATTCATGCTGCAAAAAGCTTTACTGTTCCCATTTGGCCCAGGGCGTGGGAGAGGCTCCAGGGTGGTTAAAGGTGGACTAGTGGCTGCAGGGAGAGCCTCAGGCAGAAGCCAGACATCAGGGGGTGCAGGGGGCCCCCCTCAAAGTCCTCTGGGCTCCATAGGCTTCCGGTGGTGCTTGATTGGGGAGCCTTTCAAGGAGACCCCCGCCCAGCCCAGCCAGGGGGCGCCCGTCCTCTCGCGGAGCCTCACCAGCTCCCCCAGGAGGTGCAGCGCCAGGAAGTCACAGAGCTGACGGGCTGTGCGGGCGGAACCCAGGGCCGCAGGTCCAACAGGGCCCCGGTCAGGTCCTTCTCCAGGTCCACGGTGGCTTCCACGCGTCCCGAGTGTCATCCCGCTCATCTTGGGGAGGGCCTCTGCATGTCCTGGAAGAGAGGGCGGCTGCCTCGCGGTTCGACTTCTTCAAGAGCCCCTGGGCCCTTGCACTTCTCCTCCTCCGCCTGCTCGCGGAAGAAGTGGCCCACGCCCTTCGGAGTCCCACTGTCGCCGTGGGAATAGGAGCCCGGAGAGAGGTAGGTGAGGGAAGCCGCAGACGCAGGGTGGCCAGGCGGTCGATGGGGCCTCTACCCTGGTGGAGCAACTCGGACAGATCTGGGAGCTCCTGGTTGCCCGGCAGCAAGGAGTTAAGGTCAGAAAACGGGGTCGGCGGGTCTCGGAGGCCGAGGACAACCGAGAGGGGTGCCGAAGACGGCGACTGGAAAAGGGGCTGGAAGGTGGTCGGAGGCTGGAAGTGGGGGCATCTCCAGGTCCGTTCCATCCACACTGCTGAAGCAAGAGACAGATGCGGGGGACCGTCGAGGGCACCCCCCCAACAGCATTTTAAAAGAGTAAAATTTAAAGCTAGGATTGGCAAACTTTCCCTGTAGAGGGCCAGATAGTCAGTGGTGTCACCTCCTAGGCTGAATGTTGCGAACACTCAGCTCTGCCCTCGTGACAGGAAGGCGGCCATAGACAATAAACGGTGTGGCTGTGTTCCAATAAAACTTTATTTATAAAGCAGCCAGCCAGCGGACTGCGGGCTATGGGCCGTTGTTTGCCAGCCCCTGAGCTAAAGCGAGGGACTGTAAATGGTGAAATGTCCGGTGCGAAGGAAGAGCAACCGGGGCGTTCAGGAAACCTCTCTGGCGTTCTTCCATCATCTTTGATTTTCTTGAAACTCACTCCTTCATTCCTCAAGCCTTTGATTGAACGAATGCTCGCTCCCTCTGTCTGGAGCTCTGTGAGCAAGAATGACACTGCCCGTGGCTTGGGGCAGCAGTGGCCGTCCCTCGCAATGCTTGCGCTGAGTCCTTGCTGACATCCTGCAGCTGGGTCAGGCAGGCCCTTTCCGATACCAGCACTTCCTGTGGGACGAGGAGGGACTGGTCCCGAGTGCAGGAAACGCGTTTCCCTGCTGCGGTGTGTCCTCGGGATATGACGAGGGTGGCCAAGGTCACGAGACCCACCTCCCGCAGGTGACTCAGGACTCGCAGATCGATGCGCGCGTGGTCCTCCGATCCTTACTCCGCCAGCTCGACAGTCCCGAGACACTGCGGTTGCTCCGGAAGTGAAAACAATTGCAGAGCGTACGGTACGTTATTATGTGTTTTAGAATGTTCTTCTAAAGAAGTTTTAGGTTTATGAAGGTGGATATGGCATTGTGGATGCTGAGAAAAGAGAAATAAAAATAACATCATATATATAATCCTTATATCCCAACAAAATGTGGCAAATGCCTGGCATAGTACCTGGTGTATATAGGAGCTCAGAAAGCATTTTTAAAAAAGATTTTATTTATTTATTTTTAGAGAGGGAGGGGAGGGGGAAAGAGAGAGAGAGAGAGAAACATCAATGTGTGGTTGCTGGGGGCAGTGGCCTGCAACCCAGGCATGTGCCCTGACTGGGAATCGAACCTGCCACACTTTGGTTCGCAGCCCGCGCTCAATCCACTGAGCTAGGCCAGCCAGGGCAGAAAGCATTTGTTGAATGAATGAAAGAATGGATGGATGGATGAATGAATGAATATATTTTAAAAAAATCCAGTGAGTAGCAAGTCTATCTCCTTTAACAGTAGAGTTCATTTTTGATAATAACCCTTTTACGCCTGGTATTGTGGTGGATTACGAATACACCCAACACTGTTCCTGAACATAATAAGGTTTCACTGTAAAATATCAGGAGCCACCGGACTGGAGATGAGAGGGTTTGGATTGCAGTCTCAGCTCTGACGTGGCAAACATGCTCGGCCATCTTGGGAATCCACCCAGACCTTGAGTCTTGACCCCACCCGGGGAGAACCATTGCACAGACAGATGAATCTATGTTTACTGATAAATAGTATTTTGATGGGAATAAACCACACAGAGATTTAAAAGATGAAGTTACGCCCTCCACGCTTTCTAACCGCCTTTCACTTGGCAATACATTATGAGTAGTTCCAGTGTTTATCCTTCTTCTGGTTTTTGTAAACCGTGATCTTCGTAGACATCTGTTGGATGTCTGTGGACGACCCTCATGCTGCCAGACCCAGCGCTCCCAGCCACAGGGCCCGCAGTGCCCCAGTCCCAGCTCCTTTCCTTCCTCCTCTTCCTTCTCTCTTTCCTCTCCCCCTTCTCTCTTCCTTTTCTTTCTTTTTCTTCCTCTCCCTTCTCTTTCCCCCTTCTCTGTTTCCTCATCTTCTTTGATGCCATCGTTGGGCTGGTCGTCTGCAGTGACATGTCAGGTCTGTAAATAGATTCTCTGTGTGTCTGTGTTTTGATGGCTACACTCCTGGCCTCGAGTCTGCTGAGGTGCCCAAAGGCACATCTTGGAGAGAGTCTGAGTCCATCAGTCCTCAGGCAGTCGTGATCTCATTGGAGGTATTCAAAGTGGTAGTTAGGAATCTAATAGAAGAAAGTTGTCTTTTTTTTTTCTTTCTTTAGGTTAGAGATGTACAGGATGGAATTGAGTAATGTTGGGGAGTGAGTTTCCTGTTACTGGCTGTATTTAAGTAGAGACATTGTCATGTTCCCACACACACACACAAATTAGTATCTAAGCTAAAAATTTGGGTCTGCACCAGATTTGCCCTGAAGCTTCCCCAGACACTTATTTTGGTCTGGTGGTTGGATGCAGTGATTGCTAACTCCTTCCAGATGTTACAGTCTCTGGTCCCAAGCCTAATTCTCCGACATGGGCCTTTATGTAAGGTGCTAGCATTTCACATCCTGAAACTGATGCTGGTGAAAAACTTGGATGGGAAAAGAGGTTTAACTAGTTGCAAATAATGAGATTTCAGTTTATCTGGGAATTCCAATTCTTCAGGCCTTCCCTACCCTTCATTTCCACAGATACCTGATGGCCTGTCTTAATGACAAAAGCATGAAATGACACATGGAGGTGTGTAAGGACAGTAACACACTCACGTTCTAGACAGACACATGTCAGTTTCCACCTGCATGCCGGAACAAGCGACCAGGTCCTGTATGCAATGTCACACTAACGACCCTTTAAATGCCTTCACTGAGCAATTTGGACATACCCCCATTTCCTCATTTCAAAATGTTTCAGGTCCCGTTTGCACCGTGAAATGCATGAAAGCTGCTTCTGACCACAGAGACTAATACGCTGTCTCTTTTATCTCCAAAACGGGCTCCCAATTGGTTCCAGGGAAAGTGATTTCCCCAAACCTGGCTGCCAGCTGTAATTGGTTTATATGTGACCCATCCATTTCCACATGCTTGTTAGAGCTGGGTGCTGGGGGTCTCTCCACGCCTTCCCAGGCCACTGGACTGGGCCAGTCTATGCCAGCAGGTGCGCTGGCAGGCAGATTCCCTGAAGCCCAGTGGCCCACTTCAGGCACAGCATGACCTGTTGTGTGGAGTCAGCCCTTCCTGGAGACTGCCTTTGAAACCAGGCAGACCCTGGGAAACCCTGGGGTAAAAGACGCCCCCTCTTTCCTTCCCCTTACCTCCTTCTCCCTTTCATTTCCTCCCTCTGGCTATGGTCCAGAGGCAGCCGTAAGCAATTGTATAGACTAGAGCCAAATCGAATTGCTTGGTGTGGAACCTGGCTCTGCTTCCTCATAGCTGAGCAAGCTGCTTAGAATCTCTTTGCCTCCTCAGTCTCTTTACCTGTTGAATGGAGCCAGTAATAGCGCCATCCTTACAGTGCTGTTGTGAAGGACTAAACCAGCCAATAGACATAATGCACGTAGGCCTGCCTGGAAGAAAAGGTCAGTTGAACAGGGGCAAGTGAACGGATCAATATGTCATCCTGCCCCAGATGGCCTTTGGATGGCTTTGCATGGAGCTTCACGCCCCCTCAGAGCAGAACTCGGGTGGTGGGCTTCTGCGTCTGCCTGCTAGAGTCAGCCAGAGCCGCCGCGCTCCCGCTGGCCTGAGGCCCTGTGGATCCTCCTCGGGTTTTAGTGTAAAGGATTCTGTGGTTTAAAAATATTGGAAACCACTGGAGTAGATGATCTCCAGGGCCTCAGTCAGTTCTAAGGTGCATAATTTTTGTACTTTCCAGCAAATTCAGCAGCTTTTATGATGGAGTCACTTATGATCTATCAGCTGGCTTTCTGTTTAGCCAGAATCCCCTGTTAATAAAAGTATCTCTACAATCTATCCACAGCACAATAATCTTCACTCATGGCAGTGCTGTGTATAACCTGGGGAAGCATAAAATTGTGTCTGGATCTGTTTTTTTTTAATGATGTGTTCTTAGACCTAGAATTATTTCATCAAGGGGAATGAACATTTAAACATAGTGGAATACACACACACACACAGTTTGTGTGCAGTCCATCATGCTCAAGTGTTCATTATAGATATATATACACATACACACACATGTATAAAAATTGATATATCTAATGATAAAATGCATGGTTGTGCATTTGAATTTGAAGAGAATTTGGAACATACAGAGCAATGTAAGAGGAAAATAGAGATAAGGGTGCCAATAATACGTTGGGGGTATTTTCTTCTAACATTTAAAAAAATTGGGTGCACAAATATTAAAACTAGGGATCGTGCAATGTTTGTAGATTTTTTATATGTTGACTTGTTTTATAAAGTATTGTTTCATCAGCACTTTTCTCATATTTTAAATGTATTAACCAACATGACTTTTGTGAGTACATAAGACTCTATAATGTAGATAGACTATAATTTTTTACCGGTTTTCCTATTATTGGACATTTGAAATGTTTCTTATGCTGAATTCAAAGGTGTGAATTTATTGATTCAAAGGATATCCACTTTCGTTCCCCCCAAAGCCTCTTGATACCTATTTCCAAAGTGTCTTCCGAAAAGTTTGTGCCATTTTACTCTTTTGCTCTGCTGGCATCTTGGTCTCACCCAACCTTTATTAAACACTTGTTCCTTGTTGGGTAAAATGTTAACCAGAGTTTTTGTGTCAAATGTAGTTTACTAGACTCTCACACTTCAACATGTGACAACTGATGTAGCTTTCGGATTTATGGAATATCCCAGCACCCCCAATCGGAAAATTTCCCCAGAAACATAAAGGATGCAGAAATGAGAACAGGGCTAAAAATAAGCCAGGGTGTTGACATATAAACATGGAAAAAAGAAAAATAAAACCTCCTCGCCCTGGTGTGACCCTCCTTCCGGCTGCTTCTTTCTCTGCCTTTAATGCGCAGTGGCTGGGGGGCAGTGTGAACGTGGACCAGGCCAGAAGAAATCCCTGGGGCTGACGGTCAGGGTCTGTCTTGAAGGCACCGATGTTAAGCATGCAGCCCAGCGATGTTTCATTCGTTAACTCAGGGATTTAGGTTATAAGTCCACTCCAAAAGGGCCTGGCATGCCGGTGCCCGGATGGAGTGAACTTCCCCGGAATCCCGAGGTGGGACAGTGAGGGGTGTCCTGTCTGCCCGGTAGAAAGAGGCGTTGCGTCCCTTTCCAAACTTGCACTGGTTCCAGGACGTTTTCTTCTCTGCCTTTGCAACTCGGGCGACCTCAGGTTCCAGGGTGGGGGGGTTGGGTCCTGAGGTTCCTGCCTTCCGCCAGGTTGGTTCTAAGCCCATAACAACAGGCGATCTCCCCCCCAGCCCGTTACCATGTCTGTAAACTGTCTTCTGCAATCCGTTGCATGATAAACGGGACCAGAGGCGTGTGCCGGAGAGTTTGCCTGGTGACCAGGAAACACACTGTGCGCGTGCGCAGCCTGGGGCGGACGGCTACATTCGGTCACAGGGAGCCGGACTCCAGAGGTGGCCACTCCGAGTCAGTCCTCTGTCCACCTTTTCTAGATCGCCAGCAATGGGCTTGCCAATTAGCACCCTGGTATCAAAAATGGATTTTTATTGGCACATCTAGTGACTGTTAATTAATGTGATGAGTGTTGGAAATGAGCTTCAGATAGGAAGCTCGGGTGGAAAGGTGTGTTTTTGAGATGTTCCCCTTCCTTGCGTGAACCTAGTAAGGCTCGTTGCCTGGACCCTGCGGGGGGGGGGGGGCCTGAACTGATCCTTGACCCGTCCTGCGTCCAGCCATCGGTGTGGAGGGGGGTCTCTGGCAGCACGATTCCAGCCAGCAGTGATTTATGCTTTGAGTGAACTTTTCACACAGGGAAATTCTGAGCACCTGCAAGGCCAGAAAGCTGGGGCTTCATCAAGCCTCAGGACTGATTATATGGACTACCCAGTGCCTGCTTTGCTAATTAATGTTGATTTAATTAACCTCGGGAAGTGTGACTGTTGGCAACCCAGGTCCATGAGACAGAGCTTCCGCCCTTCCCCTGCGGAATCAGAGGTCACACGGGAGTCAGAGCAGGGTCAGCCGCATCAGGCCAAGTCGTCGGCGGTCCCTTTCCTACCGAACCTGGCTGGCCGGCCCGCAGCCAGGGATCTGCCTCTGATTGGCTTTAGGGAAACTCATCTGAGTTCTGAAAGCAATTCCAGTTCTTTACACTTAGAAAAAGAAAAGAAAAAGGAGCAGGAGAGAGGGGGTAGAGGCCTGACTGCTTTAGGTTTCTGTGTGTAATGTAAACTCGGATGCATCCCTCCAACGTTAAACATCTGTATTGGATGTCATGCGGCGAGACGAAGACAGCC
This sequence comes from Phyllostomus hastatus, assembly GCF_019186645.2. Classification (NCBI taxonomy): domain Eukaryota; kingdom Metazoa; phylum Chordata; class Mammalia; order Chiroptera; family Phyllostomidae; genus Phyllostomus; species Phyllostomus hastatus. The sequence continues at coordinate 27,095,901 of NW_025334024.1, forward strand.
TGCTCTGGAGCACAGACAGACGCCCTTGGTCCCCAGTGTGGCCGAGGCAAGTGGCTGAAAGGCCACAATGGCTGGGGTGCCCAGCTCCTCGTTTGCGTTTCAGAGTGACCTGAGGGCTTGTCTGAGGTATGAACGGGGGAGGTCGCTTTCTGAGTGACGCACCCACGACCTTCTCTGGTCACCTCCTTCTGAGAAGATGGTACATTTTCTAACTTGGCTGGTAGGAGAGGCCAGATTAAAGTAATACGGCAGAAAAATTTTACGATATTTCTCCTGTTATACATTTAGCTTCAGCATTTGACACGTAGTGAGTACCTAAATGAGCGAATACAATTTGTTTTCGGGTTTAATGGGTCAACTCTATCCTTTTGTCTGGATTTAAAATCCTTGTTTTCTTAAACTCTAGACAACATATTTGATGATGTCTTATGTTTCTGCACAGCTACTGTCGCTAATGAGTCACGATGGCAATAGATAACATGTATGGAGTGTTCGCTGGGAGCCAGGCACTTGACTCTGTGTGCACTGTATAATTCAACCCTGACAGCAGTTCAATTCCGTTACTCCCCGCAAGTTTGGAGGAGGAAACCAAGATTTCAAGAGGTTAAGTATCTTGGCGGTCTGCCTCCAGGCTCCCTATTCTTCACCTCCACGACACACTGCCTCTCTGTCTCTCGTATTATTATGTATTATTGGTGGTGAGGTGTATGTATTAGACGCTTTCATTGTATATGTCTTCTGAACAGAAGAATCTGGTTTTGAAGTATCTTTTTTTCCCCCAACCCTGCCACTCAGAATCCCATGTCCTAGCCCTGGCTGGCACAGCTCAGTGGATGGAGCGCGGGCTGCGAACCAAAGTGTCGCAGGTTCAATTCCCAGTCGGGGCACATGCCTGGGTTGCAGGCTACGGCCCCCAGCGGCCACACATTGATGTTTCTCTCTCTCTCTCTTTCTCCCTCCCTTCCCTCTCTAAATAAATAAATAAATAAATAAGCAAATAAATAAATAAATAAATAAATAAAATCTAAAATAAAAGGAATTAAAAAAAAGAATCCCACGTACTTATGGAGCTATCATTAGCGTTCAGACTGAAAAAAACTAGTCTGTGTCTTAATCTTAGTATCCCTGAAGATTAAATCTATGGGTATCTGACTGTGAAAACAAGAGTAATAACTACTGCCCTGGCCAGGTGGCTCAGGTGGCTCAGGTGGTTAGAGCGTTGTCCCATACAACAATAGGTTGTGGGTTTATTCTCCCGTCAGGGCACATTTTTAGGTTGTGGGTTCGGTCCCCAGTCAGGGCATGTAAGGGAGGCAATGCTTGATGTTTCTCTCTCATACTGAAGTTTATCTCTCTCTCTCCCTCTACCCCCTCTCTAAAACCTGTAAGCATATCCTTGGGTGAGGATTAAAAAAAAAAGGAATAATAACTACCATGTACTGAGTGAATACTATTTTCCAGACACTTTGTACACATCATTGCTAATCCTCAAAAACAGTTCTGAAAAATGGTTACCTGATTGTCCCCATTTATAGATGAAGACACCGAGGCTCACAGAGGTTATAGAAATTGCTTTAGGTCACATAGCCTACCACTAGCAAAACTGGGATTTGAACCCAGGCCTGTGAGATGCCCACGTCTCTTCTGTTCTAGAAGATGCTCAGGCCCCTTCTCGGTAATAATGCAGCCCGGACACGGGCTGCCATGTAGGTTTCCTCTGGGAGATGTCTCTTTTCAAGGCTTCCTGTGCAGCACCCAGTTGCATCGAATACGTGTCGCATCTGGTTGGAAGCAGGTCACACATTTACCATGAACCTGGCTGGGCTGCTTGTTTGAACTTCAGCTGGCTGCATTTGTATTGATACAATGAATCCCAACGTTAGGGAAAGAATGGCCCAGCTCAGCTTCCAGGTAGGGCTGGGGAGACCCTAGCTGTGCTCATCCTGACTTGGCTTAGTACTCTTACCAGTAATAAAAAATTAATTTGAGCACTTGAGCTAATTGGGATAAAAAAAAAGTGACATCCAAGCCAGAAATAAGCCTAATGAAGCCCATTAAATAATTTAATGATTACATAATTATGTTCATTTAAAATGCAGGAATTGATTACTCTCAAATTAATTTTACCATCTCTGTACTTTTTAGAGCACATTTATTTTGAACAAAATGAAGGATTAGTTTCATTTCTGATGGGCACTCTGCCATTAATAATCATGTCTCATTATAATGAGAAAATGTTGTGTTTTGAATAAGTTCATGTGATCATATATTTCCAGATAACAGACAGGCTTGTTCAGTGGGGAGATTTAAGCTATTGAAAAGACCTCACTAATTTGAGTCATAAAATGAGTACGTGGAGGATTGATGGGCTCAGCGAGCAGAAACGTGGATGGGAAAATCTGGAACAATCCAGCCAATTAGGGCCTGGGTCAGAGTGTTCGGAAGCTCCGAGCCAGTTGCCAAAGCAAGCATTATGGGATAGCAAGGGCTAAAAGGCTTCACAGTAGACATATCTTGAATGCTTTTCTAGCGTTTTTTCCTTTCTCCTTTGTAACACTCCTAATTTCTATTTGGGAAGCCCTCTCCTTTTGAGGTAAGACTCTTTCTCAGGCTCCAGGAGGAGAGCATTTGTTATCCTGAGCCAATCACTGCATTTTATCCTTCTGGCCACAGTGATTGGTACGGAGGTGGTGGGCACGTGACCGAAGGCCACCCAATCAGAATGAATCTCAGGACCATTTCCAGGCATCCTGGGGCAAGATTGTTTTTCTTTTGGCTACAGATGAAGAAGCAGACTGGAAGCGGTTTGGGGTCCACCTAGGGAAGTCAGTCTTAAGAGGAAAGTTACCAGAAGGAGGCAGAACCAAGAGGCAGGAGGAAACCAGATCTGGGTGACATGCTTGAGCATCACTGCCATGAGTATCTCGTGCACCTGTCATGTCACATGTATGCAAAGAATGGTAGGACATATACCCAGTAGTAGAGTTTCTGGGCCATAAGATAAAGGCATTGTAAACTTTGAGATTATATTGCCAAATTGTCCTCTATAGGGGATTCCACCAATTTATGCTTCTATCATCAGGATGTACACATTGTGCCCTGGCTGGTGTGGCTCAGTAGAGTAAGTGCTGGCCTGCGAACCAAAGGGTGGCCAGATTGATTCCCAGCCAGGGCACGTGCCTGTGTTGTGGGCCAGGTCCTCAGTAGGGGGCGTGCAAGAGGCAACCACACACTGGTGTTTCTCTCCCTCTCTCTCCCTCCCTTCCCCTCTGTCTAAAAATAAATAAATAATTTTTTTTAAAAAAAGGTGTACACATTGTCTTATTTAATTCTTCTTTTTTAAAAGATTTTATTTATTTATTTTTAGAGAGGGAAGGGAGGGAGATAGAGAGAGAGAGAGAGAGGAACATCAATGTATGGTTGCTGGGGGTCATGGCCTGCAACCCAGGCATGTACCCTGACTGGGAATCGAACCTGCGACACTTTGGTTCGCAGCCCGTGCTCAATCCACTGAGCTACGCCAGCCAGGGCTCTTATTTAATTCTTTAAAAAAACACTGTGTGAAGTACATACTGTTTACCCATTTCTCGGGTAGAGAAACTGAGGGCTCAGTCAGGTTATGTGACACACACAGTAATGTGTCCGTGCAGGGGGAAGCCCAAGATTGACCCACAGTTCCTACACACACACACTCCATAACCTGACAAAAACCTGGGATACATAATTCAAAGAGCTTTTTTCCCCTCCACCCTATGAGAGCGAGCTGCCAACCTGACCGCACTTCCACACAGGTGGTCCCTGGCAGCTTGGCATGGATTTCACTGATTGATTTTGAAACAGCAATAACAAAAAATAAGCACAGTATTGTAAGTTTTTCATGAGATTAAATTTATTTAATATAAAGGATAGTACTTACGGCCGCCCAACTTCTGGAGGATTCATATGTCTTTTATAGAATTATGGGTATGTGAGATCTGGTTAGATTTTACACCTTTCCTTATGAAAATTGCCAGCGCATACACAAGCGGACTGGGTAATGAACGCCACGTACCCAGAACCCAGTCTTGTCTTTCCAGCCCCCATCACTCCCCTATATCCTGTTGGATTAGGTTAAAACACAGTAGACATTATATAATTGTATCCATAAAGCCTTCAGTATGTTTCTGTATAAGAACTATTTTTTAAAAGGATGGCCACAATAGATGTGGCTGTTTTAAACACTTATTTATATGGCTTTTTACTTTCAAAGTAAGCCATAAAATATGGGTCTCCTCAAATTTCAAAAAAAATTTTATTTGTTGATTTTAGAGAGAGAGAGAAAGAGAAACATGGATTTGTTGTTCCGCTTATGGATGCATTCAGTGGTTGCTTCTTCTATGTGCCCTGACTGGGGATTGAACCTGCAACCTTGATGTATGGGGACCATGCCCTAGCCAACTGAGCTACTCAGCCAGGGCTCCTCAAAAATGTTATTTGAAAATATTTCTGGTCCACGAAATGCCCACATCTGAGGCTCACTACTGACCTTTGCTGCTCGAATGACCTTGCTAAGCCTTCGCTGGGGTTCTGCTCACACCACGCCTCAGAAGCCTTCCAAACGCAGCTGGCCTGGGTTTTCTGGTGCCACCTGGGGGCTCCCTTTAAGATAAATAACACGAAATTAAGATCACCAAACAACATTGGAAAGTGGCTATGTTTTTAGTCTGAGAATAAGACCACAAATAACAGGGCAATAAGCTGACCCGTATCACAAACATCACAGAACCAGAAAAACTATGTTTTTATGAAGGAACTGACTCAACTGCCCCCTGTCGCGTTTCTGCCCCCTAAATTCCTCGTCTGCGTGTACTTCGATTGCTTCTCCGTGGACCGAGGATATTACCCTATGCTGTTCGATAGAGGGAATAGGAAGATGATTCAGCTTTATTACTGGTGGTGGGACGGGCACACGCGGACAGGCCGGCTGTGGAGCCGTTTTGGTTCTGTGCCCCTCGACTGATAAACCCTGTTTCCCGGGGTTCCGTCGGCCGAGTGCGCTCATTCATCACTGCGCTGTCTCCGCTTTCGGAAGTATTCCTGACCGGCGGACACTGCCACTGCGATGCGGTGTTGGCGAGAAGGGAAGCTTGTGCGTCTGAGTGTCCACATCAGGTGCTGGGAGAGTTCTCCTCCAGGCTGGCCTATGGTTCTGTTGCACTCGCTCCGCGCCGAGTTGCAGACGCAGGCTCTGTAGGACGCATTTATACTCCCAGAGGACCTCTGGCCCTGCGTCTTTGGGCCACCGTGCTGGGTCATTCCTGGAAGCCACTCCTACTGCTCAGGGACAACTAGTCCTGGGAGTGACTGTGATCACAGGAATAGATATAATCAACCCAACACTAGGCGTGTTTCTAAGATAATCTCCTCCTAGCCAGGTGCCCTTCTCCCTGCAGCCTCAGTGTGAAGGGAAAACTGATGGAGAACCCAGAGTGGGAAGACCAGTCGTAACTGATTCTGGTTAATACTCTCCCTTTCTTCCAACTGGACCAAAACTTGCGACTTCCTGAACACACTGTCAGGGCTTCGTTAACTTCACGGTGAATTCGGCGCTACCCTTCACTGCCTCTGTGATCTCCCGCAGCTTTCCCAGCATTCATTCTGTTCCAGGCCCGCCCACCTGCCTCTTGCTCTCCAAGCACGCCAGACACGTGCTACCTCGGGGCCTTTGCGCTTGTTCCTTCTGCCTCAATGCTTTCCCCAGATACCCACACAGCTCACTCCCTCGCTTCCTTCAGCGTTCTGCTGAAACACCAGGTTCTCCCCGTCCTATACAGAGCAGCACCCTGAACTACCAGCATTCCTACGCTTGGTACCACCTGTGACACAGATATATTTACTCATTTGCTTGCTGTATCATCTTTCTTTTAGAATGTCAGATCATGAGAGCAGGGACTCTGTTTTGATCACTGCTGTGTCCCAACACCTAGAATAATGCCAGAGTGATTGCTCAGTATATATCTGAGTGACGCGTAACCGAAAACCACTGAAGAATTTTAAACAGGAGAGACATTAGGCTTTCCCGTGTCTGCCACAAGAAATTAATCTCTCACCGAACTTTCTCCCCAAACATCTTTCTGCAATGTTCCTTGAAGTAAACACCCCTCAGTCTCGTTCCCTCCACTAGATGGTGTGGGACAGGGAGTCTGTCTAATTCATTAACAGGCCCCTCCGCATGTATTTCAGAACCGATGCTGGCAGAATTAAAAGGAATTTCCTGTTTCTTTGCACAAGAATTCTTGAACTGGCTGTGTTTGGTTTTCTCAACTAACTAGATTATAAGCTGTCTCCGAGTTGGGGACATTTCCCTGGCTATTTAGATCCTCTCAGCATCTCTTAGCAACCAATATATTGTGCTTGTTAAATAAGCTTCAACCTCTGTGTGTTTCTGTCTATATAATTTCTGTACTTAGTGTCTCCCAATTCCCCATTATAATAGATTCCCAAGCAAAATTTCTGTATCTGTCAGGATACTCTCAGTTTCTACTAATCACAACCTAATTAAAAGCAGCTTAAATGAGTAGGGGTTTATTATCTCAGATGGCACAAGGGCGCGGGAGGACGTGCGGCCTCAGGCATGTTTCATTCTGTGCCTTCGCAATATCTTTCAGCTCTGCTATTCCAGTTTGTGTCCTCATGGTCGCAAGATGGCTGCAGTGGTTCCAAGCAACATGTTCTCACGCAGCGACGGCCAGAGACAGGAGGAGGCCTGCTTCCCTTTCAAGCATCTCTTAGCTGAAAGGAAAAGCTTTCCCGCTACTCTGTTCCCTTCCTTTCTCATTGTCTTCTCCCAGTGCATACCCTTGCCTGATCCAGCTTGATTAGGGACATGGCATTGCTCTGATTGGCTTCCATTAGTCAAGATCTGCCCTGTGGGACAGTGGAGGGGCCTTGTCCTCAGTGCAGAGCCACACAGAGCCTCGGCACTCTGACAGCCAAGAAGAAAGGGGACGGGAACGGGTCTGGGTTGGCAGCCACAGTGTCTGCTACATCTACATACTGACCCCCGACCTGGAAATTTGGGGCTTTGCAGACACGCCTTTCCTATCCAAAAAACTAGGGCCATGCTATTTTTCTGAATCAATCTCCTAAAAAAAAAAACCCAAACAACAACAACGACGATGAAGCTAAACTAAATGTCACACATGTAGCTTATTTAGTTTTCAAAGGAAACAAAACTAGGTAATTATCAATTGCATTAAAACCAAACATGAAGCAGGTTGCTTATTCTCTGTGCCTCAGTTTCCTCCCCTGTAAATGAGTAGAATCATAGGACCTCACTTACGGGGTTGATGTGAAGGTTGAAGAAATTGGTATGTAGCTGCTTCTCCCTCATCATCGAGTCTGAGTCTGTGAATTTGCCTGCTGGCTAACATTTATGTGTGATCCCCGAATCTGTCAATGCCTGCAGCGGTTCTGTGGTCGTTTGTGGACGTGCCGTGAGACATTTCAGTCGCTCGAGGTGCGTGTTCCCAGGTGAGGTCAGACAAGACGACACTGCCTATCCTGTTCACCAGTCGTACTCTAAACTAGCGTTCTTTTCACGGTCTGTTTAGTGCTATGTTTTTAGTATTTTCTGTTCTCTTCGTAGGTGATTCTGCTGTTTAAAATGGTTCTTAAGCCCTGGCTGGTGTGGCTCAGTGGATTGAGCACTGGCCTGCATACCAGAGGGTCGCAGGTTCAATTCCCAGTCTGGGCACATGCCTGGGTTGCAGGCCAGGTCCCCAGTAGGGAGTGCACAAGAGGCAACCACACATTGATATTTCTCTTTCTCCCTCCCTTCTCCTTGCTCTAAAAATAAATAAAAAAATAAAATAAAATGGTTCTTAAGTGCTGTCCAGCATTCCTAAGTATAAGTGGGCAGTGTGATGTGCCTTACAGAGAAAACATGTGGTAGGAGAGATTTGTTCAGGCCTGAGTCATAGTGCTGCTGGCCGTGAGTTCAAATATAGGTATGTATTCAACAATGGATGTTAAATCAGGTGTCTGTAGACACAGACACACATAAAACCAGGCTCTCTATTGACTGGCTGACAAAAACATGACCAGAAGCTCTCAGGAACCGAACCCTGTACTTCCCCTAAGAGCAGTGGTTCTGTGTTCACTAATTCAGTGTTTGTGGGCACTTCACAGACCACAAATAAGGAGAGTCAGCCCTATCTAACGCATTTAGGGTAGCTTCTGCCATGTAGGCCGAACTAGGTGATGGTTAGTGTTAATGTCACCCAATATAATGATAATCATCATATTCCCTGAGCTAGAAAAATGTTAGGACCTTCGATCACTCTTCAAGCTAAACAGGAACTGAGTCTATATTTCATTCCACTGAATTTACATCCCTGTCAAAGTACATACACGCAAAACAACCACACACTCATAGCTGGTTTCGCAGCCAGAGAACCAGCAGCCAAAGGATTTAACTCCATTTAAAGCTCACAAGGGACACGAGAGCAAGAGGCACTAATCTTCAGACGCAGCAGAATTCTGATCCTGTAGCATGACTGCCTGTGAAATGACAATATTGTTGTCTCCACTGGCAGGACCCCTTGGCCCAGGCCCGTTTTCTGTCTCCCGGGACAGCATGCGCCAGTCCCAGGCGAGAGCAGAGCCCCCAGTCCCCAGCACCTGCTGAAGCAGGGTGGCTGGGCTCACTCCAGCCTCATCCGAGAGCCGCATTTCTAGGCACTTACTCACATCCTTGCCATCTCTTTCCTTTTCCCAAGAGCCTGAGTAAGTGGAGAAAGGAAGCTCTGTTTGAACTTCACCTTTATGGGAAGTGAAAAGGGTAGGAGACATTCCAAGCGGGCCTTTGGGGGAAAGGAGCGGATAGTTCCATTAGCTGTATTCAGCTTTCAATATTGCTACGACACAACGGTTTTGAATCTATGTATAAAGCAGCCTATTTAAAGCCATTTAGAATATAGCACAACAATGCCAAAATAATTTCAGTGTAAGTCTTTGATCTCCTCATTATAATGCCATTACCATACCATTATTAGCTGAGATTACAATGACAAATCAATTTTAATTCAAGTCTTTGGAGATACCATTTATAACACTATTATCACGTGAATTTGCAAGGGAAAAGTTACTTAAGCAAGCTTGTTGAAACAGAGCTATAATGCTAATATAATGGAAAATTTTGATGGTGAAATTATTCCAAGTCCCCGGGGACTGGTGATTATCATATAAAACCACCAACCATGAAAACGACGCCCCCCCCCCCCCGCCCACCCAATAATAAATCATGCTATGGATAGTATCTAACGATCAAAGACTATCTTTCTCTTAGAACGAATTCTCAAAAACCATAGACTCCTGAAGCAAATACAAGGCTTGCATTTTGCAGATGGGGAACCAGACCTGAAGGGAAGAGATGCGACTTGCCCAAGGTCATTCAGTGAGTGCCAGAGCCCGGACTCAGTCCCAGGTTTCTGACTCTTCGTCTTTAGGTCTTTGACTCATGGACAAGACTTCAGTGCGCATGCCTGTCCAGAGCTTTCTGAGAACAGGCCTCCAAGAACACAGACAGATGGCAGAGTCAGCATGAGGCTAGCAGCACAGGACGATTTCCAGGCCACGGTGGTGTTGTGAGATAGGCATTTCGGGCTAGAAGGCACTAGTAGAGTTTTCAACGTATGGTGATCCCCAGACTCTCTGTGTTGGGACATTGGCCACACCGGAGCTGGGACTTTATTTTGCTTCCAAGTTTTCCTTTGAAAGACTGTTCCTTCCCTGGAAGAGAAATCTATACTCTTGCGGTGTTGAGTAGATCTAGACAGAAAGGAAAAATTGTCATACTGCACTGAGGAATTGCTTAATTCAGGCAGTGAAGGACTTAGTAAATAGAAGATCAGTTAGCCCTGGCCAGTGTGGTTCAGCTGGCTGTCACACTGCAAAGCGAGAGGTTGGGGGTTCGATTCCTGGCCAGGGCATATGCCTGGGTTGCAGGTTTGGTCTCCAGTTGGGACCTGTGTGAGAGGCAATCAATCAATGTGTCTCTCCACATCAATGTTTCTCTCCTTCCCTTTCCTCCTCCCTTCCCCTCTCTTTAAAAAACAGAGTCTTTCAAAAAATCAGACTAGTTGTTAGGCTGAAGAGAGTGTTTAATTCAGTCACCCTGGGGAGCCACTGCCTCAGACTGGCCCCTTATTAGCATGTCTTTCATCCCCAGAGCAGGTCTTGTGTTGGTTCCTTCTTTACCTTAATTTGTTCGAAACACAGCCAGCCTCCTCTCCCTTGGAGAAGCTTCCTCTCCTCCCATCTCCTTCTGCCCTGCCCACCCTTTAACAGAAGAGGCAGGACTGTGCGTAGGGAATGCATTCCTTCCCACACGTCCACTTCTTCCTTGGGCTGTTCTGCCACAGGTGTGACCTCGTGGCCAATTTGCTCTGAACTCGTTTGTTCCTTAAAGTGAATAGCTGACATTTTTGGAGGGCTTGGAGGCACCAGGTACAGCGTTGATGACTTTAGTTAGCACATGTAGCAGTAATTATTAAGACATGTGAACTTGGAATCTAGTGGGGTCATTGATCCAAGATCGCACATGCAGCTGAAATATGGACCTTGGTTTGTTGGATCCTAGAGCTGAAGCTGTTTTAAATTTTTTAAAATTTATTTTTAAAATATTTTATTTATTTAATTTTAGAGAGAGGGGAAGGGAAGGAGAAAGGGAGGGGGAGAAACATCAGTGTGTGGTTTCCTCCCCCCACTCCCCCAACTGGGGATCTGGCCCGCAACCCAGGCATGTGCCCTGACTGGGAATCAAACTGGAGACCCTTTGGTTTGCAGGCCCACCCTCAGTCCACTGAACTACACCAGCCAGGCCAAAACTTATGTTATTTTTTGATTTTAGAGAGAGAAAGAGGAGAGATCGATCTATTGTTCCACTTTTTGATGCATTCATTGGTTGCTTCTTGTATGTGCCCTGACCGGGTATAGAACCCACAGTATATCAGGATGTCGCTCTAACCAACTAAGCTACCCAGCCAGGGCCAGAGCCTAAAGTCTTAACCACCTGGTGTCACAGGGGCGGCCTGGTTTAGCATAGCGGCTACGCACACAGTCTCTGGATCCACGCAACTATGGACACATTTGGCTCTGCTGCTTACTAGCCATGTTACATGGGGCAAACCACTTAACCTGTGGACATGAGGCTAATCATAGTAATCACTGAGTTCAGTGAGTTATTGTAAAGCTCCGATATGCGCAAGGCACGCAGCACAGGGGCTGATGCGCAGACTCGGTCTGTGGGGGACAGCTTCTTGCTGTTTCCCTGTGCAGCAGCACGGCCGGGTTTGCTGGGTTCTGTCCACGTGGGGTAAGGATAAGAGGGGAAACGCAGCACGGCGGGGGCGTGGTACGTGAACACACTCTCCCACGGCTAGTGCCGACGCACACATTTGACTTGGGTGCATAATTTCAGAGGAAGAACTGGACCTTGGAGGAGCTAGTAGCTGCCTTTGGCATGCAAATGCCACTTTGGAAGGGGCAGGATTTGGGAGGACGAAACCGGGGACTGTCCTGGAGTGGGATGGAAAAGAGTTCCTCGAAGTCAGGGCCGAAGGTTAGTGCGTGTTGCTAGCTGTGGGAAACGCTGCGTAGCTACAATAATTACCCAAGGAGGAGGGGCAGTCCGCTAAGCTGTAGACATTCTCAATGAGATTCCTTCGGCCGGGGTCGGCAGGCCTCGGGCTGAACAATGGCCCAGGAATGTCAGAACCCTGAGCTCCTCTCCCAGCCCCGCTGCTGATCTGCTCTGTGACCCTAGTCCCTTAATCCCCTCATGCCTCTACTTCCCTCCTGCCAAATGTCAGTGGTCTCCCTGGGTGATTTGGAGGGATAACCAATAAAAAGGATTAGGGATAAGAACCACTATCCAAATTGTTAATAAAAGTGGCATTTTGTATTTGATTATTTGCATCCGAACTCTTTCTATTCTCTTTTCGGTACCCCCCACTCTCTGTCTTCCTTTTTTTTGGGCTTTCTTCCCCACCCCCCAAGGAGAAGCGAACACACCATGTATATAGGGCACCGTGTCTTGCAGTGAAATGACAATCTGGATGAGGGAGAATTGCCATGTGGTGACATTTCCAACAGTTGCCGTCCAAGGGAGAAATTCACCTAAGAGCTGGCCCCAGCCCAGCAAACAAAGAAGCGACAGAGAAAACGCCGTAGCCGCTCCAGTCTCACTCTGTGCCTTGGGTGTCGCTGTCTGTGTCAGGCTGGTTAGTGCCTGAACAAAGGTTACACGGAGATTCTGAATGTCGAGACAAATAATCAAATTGCCAGTGCGCTGGAAATTAAAGTAACTCCATGGGAGAATAAATAATGAACACACATTGATTGAAATAAATGATGTCCTTTGCTTTAGAAATGTTGTTTGAATAACTGGTATTGTACTTTGTCAGGCGATGGCTTCAAATGCTTTCGATTATACATTTTAATGTTTCTCCCCAAACAGTCTTTCAAATCAGTATAAATTGCCGTATGTAGCAGGCATGTCTTGATCTTTAGCTGCCATGACAACAGGGTACAGAGAAATGCATTTTCATAACAATCGCTGCAGTGTTTAGGATCACTGTGACTTTGCATGGGCGGGGGGGATGGCTGGCTTTGGGAAGGAAACAGCATTGTTTTCTTTAACTTGAAAGCTTTCGTTGTCACAATTGAAAAAAATAGGTAAAAAGAAAAATAGTTGTTTAGGGGGAAAGTTGATAGATGGAAGTAAAGACTACCTTTGGTTCAAGGAGAGAGGGAGAGAGAGAGAGAGAGGGAGAGAGGGGGAGAGGCAGGGAGAGAGAGGGAAAGAAAGGGAGGGGGCAGGGAGAGGAGGAGAGGGGGCGAGGGGGGGAGAGAGAGAGAGAGAGAGAGAGAGAGGAGAGAGAGAGAAGGAGAGAGAGAGAGAGAAGGGGAGAGAGAGAGAGAGGAGAGAGATCCTTGCTTGGAAAGAAGGTTGTACCAGTGGGGGCCTAGTGTAAAGCTAACTGGAAAGTAATTGGGTAATCAGATCAGCAAATTGAGTCAAATGATGTGATTTTAAGTGATATAATCAGTTTTCACAAACTAGGAGAAATGTATATACACACTGCCATCGCTGCCTATGTGTTTTAACCCAAGTCTTCTAAAATAGCCCAGGGAGAGCAAATCTGAGGGATTGTGGAAAAGTAACACGTTTTGGGCAGTGGGGGGGGGGCATTACACATTAAAAACGATTCCTGGCTAACATGTGTTATAAATGAAAGGCAGTGGAGGTGCTGCTTTCTCCTTGCTCTCTGAGATCTGTGACACCTCACATCTCCTGGCACCGTGGTAGAAGAGAGGCTGTGTGGCCTGGTGGTTAGGAGAGTAACGCTAGCCCCATGGCAGGTGGTCCCCTCCGGTGCCTCCTCCTGCTTCCTTGCTCAGCTGTGGTGTTAAATGGACCGGCGTGGCAGTCCTGGCCTGGGAAGGACATGGTGCCCAGGAGCTCAGAGCCCAGGTGGGCCACCAAGACCAGCACGGGTGGAATGGGAGGGGGAGAGCAATCTAGAATCTAGAACAGTGGAGGAGGGAGAGGATGAGTATCAGGGTTCAAATCCTGACTCCTCCACGTAGTAGCTGTGTGACTGGGCGAGTTCCTTTAACTTGCTGTTCAGTTTGCTCATCTGTGAAATGGGCACATGAAGCCTTCTGGAAGGAGTTGTGGGAACTAGAGAGTCCACACACCTCCTACAGTGTCTGGTAAGGAATTAGCTGTCAATACGTGGTCATTTAAAACAATTATTTAGCTGGGCACCTTCCTTCCATTTTTGTATGCTCAGCCTTCCATTCCAGGGGAGAAAGCCATCTGGCGAATGCTCGTTCGTTAGGATTTTAGGGATGTATTGTGTCCGTTCTTCCCAGGGAAACTGCATGTTTAAAAAGGAGGAGCTGTGACATCTGAATAAAGGAATGATGTCTTGATGGTAGGCATTTGGGGTGCCAGGGGGCCCCTCGATGAAATCCCGTGAAGGAAAACCTTCTTTGAGTCTGGGTGAGGTTGACTCTCCCAGCCTTCCATGAAAAGGAAAGAGAAAACTTTGCATTTACCGAGGCCCCGCCCCTCCCCACTCCCCCTGCCGAGAAGCGTTTGCCTACATCTTGGTTTTTCAAGTGGGACAACTGAAATATCTCCGAGCTATTTGTTCCAGTAGTTCAATATATCTTCTTGGTTATATCAAATATTTGATATTTTAGGAAATCAGCCTTGTTAAATTAAAGTGGATGAGATGGCACTTGAAGGTCACCTTGGTATGATCAAACATGACGCTGACATTTACAATCCATTTCCATCGCCTCTCGCATGTCTGCTTGTCAGTGAAACCCAGACTCCAAATTTAAAGGAGTTTCAGATCTAAGAGTGAAATGACAAGTATTGCACCCAAAACGCTAACGGCTCCCTGATTCCCATGCAAGTTACCAAAACCCTTAAGTGAAAGGTTTTTGCCTTCATTTAAAAAGTTTCCAGATTTAAAACGGCTTTATTATAATGTTACCCACATTAAGTATACACAAATACAAGTATGAAATGTTTCATATACTTCTTAAGTTTATGACTTTTGTTCATTGAAATACCAACATAAATTTGCACAGTAATTAAAAACTACAGATTAAAAGACATGTAACTGACAGCATTAATTGGAAGTGAGAGGAAACACAGTTTTGCAGACGCCACATCATCACACAGAGAGTGACTCTGGGCCATACTGCTATGGTCGGGGTTTGTCCAGGTGGCAGTTCTTTCCTTCTTCTTCTTCTTCTTCTTTTTTTAAGATTTCATTTATTTATTTTTAGAGAGGGGAGGGGAGGGAGAAAGAGAGAGAGAGAAACATCAGTGTGTGGTTGCCTCTGATATGGCTCCCATTGTGGACCTGGCCCACAACCCAGGCATGTACCCTGACTGGGAATCAAACCTGTGACCCTTTGGTTCCCAGCCCATGCTCAGTCCACTGAGCTACGCCAGCCAGGGCCTTTCCTTCTTGTGGGCTGAGTGGAGGCTCAGTTCTCGCGTGACCTGTCTCCATTCTGACTGCTGTGGACTTCCACACTGCAGCGTGCCTTCACGTTGAAGGCATCATTGAAAAATGAGGTCCCTGTCTACTCTTCCTCGGACAGATCATTATGAGCATAGTACCCCAATGTGAACACAGGAGTGGAAATTGTGTGGGTGCAGGAAGGTCGAATGTGATTAGTCAGGTGATCACCATTTAAAATGCTCGCTACCATGCTTCTAAAACACAACTTAAAATATTGTGGGGATATTTCAAGCTGAGTATATATCCACGGTCCTCTTCAGGAATCCCTAGACCTCTGTGTAAGAAATACTGATCTACAGATTATAAATAAAGCAACATATAATAATATAACTCTCAGTAGGATATACAGTGAGAAAAATGTGGGAATGGTCACCATCACTAGGAAAATAAAAATCTTCTGGGTGAACCGCTGAGAATGTTTTCAGGAGAATTTAGCCCTGGCCGGTGTGGCTCAGTGGATTGAGCACTGGTCTGTGAGCAGGAAGGTCGCAAGTTCGATTCTGGATCAGGGCACACACCTGGGTTGCTGGTCAGGACCCCAGCTGGGGGCGTGTGAGAGGCAACCGGTTGATCTCACACGTGTTCCTCTCCCTCTCTTTGCCTCCCTCTAAAAATAAACAAATAAAATCATTAAAAAATCAAAGAAAAGGAATTTAATCACTAAATACTTTTTTATTGTTGTAAAATACATAACCTAAACTTTATCATTTTAACTATTTTAAGTGTACAGTTTTGTGACATACAGTGCATGCACACTGCTGTGCAACCACCCCAGAACTTTTTCGTCTGCCTCACCTGAAACCCTGTGCCTCTTAAACACGGACTCCTGGCCCGGTCCCCAGACCCCGGCAACCTCCATTCTACTTCCTGTCTCCCTGAAATTGGCCCCTCTGGAAACCTCATATAAGAGGAACCAAAATATATGTCCTTTGTAAGTAGTGTGTTTTATAATGTCTGCAAGCTTCATCTGTGTTGTGGCATGTATCAGAATTTTCTTTCTTTTTCAAGTCAAATAATAAATAGTTCATTGTACGTCTATACCACAATTTCTTCTATCTGTTCATCTGTCAGCGGACACTTGGTTGCTTCTGCCCTTGGTTATTGTAAATAACGCCGCTGTGAACATGGGCATACCAATATCTGCTGTAGTGCCTGCTTTCACTTCTTTCGGGTGTACATCCAGAAATGGATCACTCCAACATACGGCAATTCTGTGTTTCACTTTTTGAGGAATGACTGTACTGTTTTCCACAGCAGCTGTATCGTTTTACATTCCCACCAGTAGTGCCAAGGGGTCCAATTTTCCTATATCCTGGCCAACTCCTGCTGTTTTCTTCTTTTTTTTCTTGATAATAGCCATCCTAATGGAAGTGAAATGGTTTCTCAGGGTTTATTTATTTTATTTTTAATTTTTTTAAAGAAACTACTTCTTTTTTTTAAAAAAATATTTTATTTATTTATTTTTAGAGAGGGACGGGAGGGGGATAGAGAGAGAAAGAGAGAAACATCAATGTGCGGTTGCTGGGGGTCATGGCCAGCAACCCAGGAATGTACCCTGACTGGGAATTGAACCTGCGACACTTTGGTTCGCAGCCCGCGCTCAATCCACTGAGCTACGCCAGCTAGGGTCTCTCAGGGTTTAGATTTGCATCTCCCTAGTGCCCCGGGATCCTGAGCATCTTTCTGTGTGCTTATGGACCATTAAGATACCTTCTTTGGAGAATGTTTGTTCAGTTGAGTTTCTGTAGTTGTTGACCTGTGGGAGTTCTTTGTATTTTTGGATATCAATCCCTTGTATTCTTTTTTGTCAGGATTGTTTTGGCTATTCAAGTTCTGTTTAGATTTCATATGAATTTTAGGGTAGCATTTTCTATTTCTGCAAAAAAATAGGGATTTTGGAAAAGATTGCATTGAATAATTGCGTCGGATTGGGTAGAACTGACATCTTAATCATATTAATGATATTAAACCTTTCAATCAATGAACATGGATGTCTTGATTCATTTGAGTCTTTAGATTCCGCAACAATATTTCGTTGTTTTCAGTGTACAAATCTTTTGTTACTTTGGTTCAGTTTATTCATAAGCATTTGATCTTTGTGTACTATTGTAAATGGACTTGTTTTTTAATTTTCTGTTCATATTGTTTTTTTTAGTGTATAGAAATGCCACTGATTTTTTTGAGTTGATTTTATAGCCTGAAACTTGCCAAATTAGTTTAATAGTTCTAATAGATTTTATTTTATTTTGTTTTATTTCTGTGTAACCTTTCAAGTTTTCCACATAGAAGATCATGTTGTCTGCAAAGATAGAAAATTTTACTTCTTCTGTTTTAACTTGTATACCTTGTATTTCTTTTTCTTGCCTACATGTGCTAGGTAGGAATTCTAATACTTACTACGTTGAGTTTTTCATACATGGCCTTTACCATGTTGAACTAATTGCCTTTTAATCCTGGTCTGTTAAGTCTTTTATCAAAAGAGTGTTACCCTGGCTGGCGTAGCTCAGTGGATTGAGTGTGGGCTGTAAACCAAAGTGTCGCAGGTTCAATTCCCAGTCAGGGCACATGCCTGGGTTGCAGGCCATGA
Source organism: Phyllostomus hastatus (assembly GCF_019186645.2). Taxonomy (NCBI): domain Eukaryota; kingdom Metazoa; phylum Chordata; class Mammalia; order Chiroptera; family Phyllostomidae; genus Phyllostomus; species Phyllostomus hastatus. The sequence goes on from NW_025334024.1 coordinate 27,113,580, forward strand.
CCCCCAGCAACCGCACATTGATGTTTCTCTCTCTCTCTCTCTATCGCCCTCCCTTTCCTCTCTAAAAAATAAGTAAATAAAATTCTAAAAAAAAGATTTACAATTATAAAAAAAAGTGTGTGTTACTTTTTGTCTGATGCTTTTTCTTATTCAGTTGAGCTGACCATATTTATTTTTTCCCCTTTGTTCTGTTCTTGTAGCATATTATATTGCTTGATTTTTAGAAGTTGAAATACTTTGCATTTCAGCAATATAGTCACTTGGTCATGGTGTATAATCTTTTTAAAATGCAGTAATTAAAAAAGAAAAAATACCAAAAATATTTAAAATGCTGCTAAATTTGGTTTGCTAGTATTGTTTGAGAATTTCTGCATTATTATTTATAAGGGATATCATTATTATTTTTAAATATTTTATTTATTTATTCTTAGTGAGAGGGGAAGGGAGGGAGAAAGAAGAAGGGAAACATCAAGGTGTGGGTTGCCTCTTGCGAGTCCCCTACTGGGGACCTGGCCTGCAACCCAGGCATGTGCCCTGACTGGGAATCAAAGTGGTGACCCTTTGGTTCACAGGCCAACCCTTGATCCAGTGAGCCACACCAGCCAGGGCATACAAGGGATATTATTTTGTTTTGTAGTTCTGTGTGTGTGTGTGTGTGTGTGTGTGTGTGTGGTGTCTCTGGCTTTGCTAGCAGGGTAATGCTGGCTTTATAGGTGCATGAGAAAATTTCTCTCCTCTTAAATTTTTAGAAGAGTTTGAATAGAATTGTTCTGTTTTATATCTTTGGTAGAATTTAGTAGTGAAGCCATCTGGTTCTAGGATTTTTGTTGTTGGAAAGTTTTTGAGTTTTTGATTACTTATTAAATCTCCTTTCCAGTTAGAGGTCTATTCAGATTTTCTATTACTTTATGATTCACTCTTGGTAGGATGTATGTTCCTAGGAGTTTGTCCATTTCATATGAATTATTTGTTTTGTTGGCATACACTTATTCATAATATTCTCACAGTCCCTTTTCGTTCTCTAAAATATGTAGTAATTTCTTCTCCATTATTTCTGATTTTATTTATTCGAGTCTTCTCTCTTTTTCTTAGTTTTGTCTATTTTGTTGATCCTTTTAAAAAACCAATTTTGATTTCACTGATTTTTCTCTATTCTATTTACCTGTGATCAAATCTTTATTATGTCTTTTCTTCTGCTAGCTTTGAGTTTGATATGTTCTATTTGTTTTTAGTGTCTTAAGCATAACATTAGGTTGTTGATTTGAGACCCTCCTTTTTTTGTGTTTACAGCCAAAACTTATCTTCTTAGAATTGAATTTGCTGCATCTCATAAATGTTGCTATGTTGAGGTTTCATTTTTATTTATCTAAGGGTATGTCCTAATTTTCCTTCTTATTTTTTTGTCTGATCCTTTGACTATTTAAGAATATTTTGTTCGCCCCAGCCTGGGTGGTTTAGTTGGTTGGAGCATCACCGTGTACACCAAAAATACTGTGGTTTCAATCCCCGGTCTGGGCATATACAAGAGGCAACTGATGGATGTTTCTCTCTCACATTGGTGTCTCTCTCTCTCTCCATTCCTTTCTCTTGCTCTAAAAAAATCAGTGAACATATCCTTGGGTGAGAATTAAAAAATATGTTGTTTAATTTCACATACTCATGACAGTTTTCCTTGTGCTATTGATTTATAGTTTATTTCCATTGTGACAAAAAAAATTATTTTGTATGCTTTCAATCTTTTAAACTCTATTGAGACTTATTTTATAGCCTAATATGTAATGTATCCTTGAAAATATTGCACGTAAACTTGAGAAAAGTGTGTATTCTGCTATTGGGGGGCAGAGTGATCTGTAGATGTCTCTTAGGCCCACCTGGTCAAGAGTCTTTTTCAGTTCTTTATTGTCTATTTGTTTTATGTTGGGTTGTTCTATGTATTTGTTATCAAAAAATGAGGTATTGAAGTCTCCTACTATTTTTGTCCAGCTGTCTATTCTCCCCTTCAACTCTGTTAATGTTCTCTTCATATTTTGGAGCTCTGTTTTTTGTTGCGTTGCATATATGTTTAAATTGCTATACAGTTTTGGTGAATTGGCCCTTTTGCTATTATATAATGCCCTTCTTTGATTTGTAATAGTTTTTGAGTTAGTCTTTTTTTTCCTATTAGTATACCACCTCTGCTCTATTCTGACTGATTACCATGCACATGCCTATCTTTTTTCATCCATTGCCTTTCAGCCTATGTTTGTTATTAAATCTGAAGTGTGTCTTTTATAGGTGCCATACAGCTGGATCCTGTTTGTATTTTCTTTCCATTCCGCCCATCTATGTCTTTTGATTAGGGGATTTAATCCATGAAATTTAAAGTAATTACTTAGAAGAAAGCATCCGCTTTTGCCATTTTGTTGCTTGTTTTCTGTATTCTTATGGCTTTTGTCCCTATCATTCTCTCCTGTAGTGATGTATTTTGATTCTCTTTTCCTTTTCTTGGTGTATATTCTATAGATGTTTTCTCTGTGGTTACCATGGGAATTACCTGTAACATTCTAACATCACAATCTATCTTAAATTGATACTAATTTAACGTTAAGCACATACAAAATAATGCCCTTTACAGCTTCGCTCCTTTTTTTATGTTATTGATGTCACAGAGAATATCTTTCTATATTGTGTACTCATTAACATAGATATGTAGGAATTTTTGTGCATTTGTCTTTTAAATACTGTATAAAAGAAAAAGTAAAGTTGTAAGCTAAAATTACAATAATACTTATTATGTTTGTCTAAGTATAATCTTTTCTGGGGAACTTTGTATTTTTTTATATAATTTTGAGTTACTGTCTAGCTTCCTTTACTTTAAACTTGATGGACTTCCTCTAGTGTTTGTTTTGGGAAAGATCTAGTGGTAGTGAACTTCCTCAGCTTTTGTTTCTTTGGAAATGTCTTAAATTGTCCCTCAATTTGGAAGGACAGTTTTACTGAATACAGAATTCTCAGTTGACAATGTTTTTCTTTCAGCCCTTTAAATATATCATCTAACTGCCTTCTGGCTTGCAAGGTTTTTGCTGAGAGACCCACTTTTAGTCTTATTGAGGATCCCTTGTATATGACCAGTTGCTTTTCTTTTGTTGATCAAGGTTCTTTGCCTTTTAACATTTTTTGGTTATAGTGTGTCTTAGTGTGGGTCTCTTTGGATTTAAACTATGTAGAAGTCATTAAGCTTCTTGTATTTCTATATCCATGTCTTTTCTCAAATGGACATGTTTTCAACCATTATTATTTCTTCAAATAATCTTTCTGTTTCTTTCTCTCTCTCTCTTCTCTTCCTGGGAATCCCACAAAGAGTACAGTGGTCTATTTAATGATGTTCCTAAGTCCATTAGGTTCTATTTATTTTTTTCTTTGTGCTCCTCAGATTTGATAATTCAAATCACCTGTCTTCAAGTCACCTGATTCTTTCTTCTGCCTGTTTGAATCTACTTGAACTATTTTAGCGAACTTTCAAGTTCAGTTATTGTAATGTTCAGCTCCAGAATTTGGTTCTTTTTTAAAAAGTAATTTCTTTGTTGATATTTTCATTAGTTTATATATTGTTTTTCTGAATTTATGCAGTTCTTTGTCCATGCTTTTCTTTATTTTCTTGACTAAGACAGTTATTTCAAAGTCTTTGTCTAGTAAGTCTCTGAGGTGTGTTTCTTCAGAGACTGTTTCTGGAGATTAGTTTTGTTCCTTTAGGTGGGCCACGTTCCCTGCTTCTTTGCATGCATGGTGATCTTTGGTTGAAAATTGAACATTTGAAAAAAATTCCATTTTTCGCGGTCTTTGAAGCCTGGCATGAAAGACTTATTAATCAGTGGATCCCTGAGCTTTGTGCACACTGCAGGGTGAAGGCTTCACGTCTTCTCAGGTCTTTTCCCAGCATGCATCCTGTTTAAGCCTGTGTGTGCCTTCCCTCTCCCAGCCCCTAAATCTCCTTGGCTGCTTTCAAGTGCCTGAATTTCCCTGAGACTCACCCTAGCTTCTGCTCAGGGCCTGAGGCAGTCTAATGCATTTCTCTTCTCGTAACCTCTTACTCCCAGGGGTCGGGGAATCTGCTGTCCCCATGCCATTTTCTTGCACTGCAGTAACTGCCCTGCCTTCTGCAGCTTCCTGCCTGAGATCCAAATTATGCTGCCATTCCTCTATGAGCTCCGAGGAAGAAAGGAGGATGGCAGTCCCTAGAGTGGTCTAGAGATAGACTAGAACGTTGCAAACAATTTCTAGTCTCCTCTTCTGTATCATTTGTCCATTTCATCTAACTTTCCAAGTGTGTTTCGTTGTTGCCTTATCTGCTTCTATGGCTCCCTTTTTATTTCTAATATTGCTTTTTGAGGATGTTGGATGCTTAGTTCATTAAATTGTAGATTTCTTTTCATATAATCATGCTTTAGTCATACTCCCCCAGGCCTGGTTTGTGGTGTTTTTAATTGTTACTGAGTTTTAAATGCTTTTCAATTTTCAGTGTAATTTTTCACTTGACCTTCAAACTCATCGTGTTTATAAATTAAACATTTCCAAACATATAAAGTCGCTATGGTTTCCTTTTTTTGCTCTTCAATTCTAATTGTATTGTGTTGTCCTTAGAGACTGTTATCTGTATAATATCACTCCATTTCCATATCCATATTACATTTAATGATTTCCTATAATCCCCCTCTGGAATGTGATCCCCATAAAGAAAGGAATTTACTCTGGTTCACTCTCATGTCCCCAGTGTCTAAGATGGTGTTTGGCACACAGCAAGGCCTCAGTACTTGTTGAGTTAAAGATTGATCGATGCTGTTAGCACGCTTGATCACCAGAGTCTCTTCCTTCTAGGTGGTCTGTCTTGGCCAATTAGAAGAAGATGTGAATTCCCATAGATCTGATTCCATGGCTCACATCCATATGGGCCTAAAAAAAAATCCAAAGTTCCCGAGCATCCAAGTGCTGGAGACCTAATATACAGTGTGGGGACCAGAATGACTAATGTTGGGATTCTATGCTTGAAATTTGCTAAGAGAGTAGAGCTCACGTGTTGAGGCCACACACAAATGCATGTTAACTATGGGAGGTGATGGATATGTGAATTATCTTGATTGCTGTAATCGTTTCACAATGTATACGTGTCTCGAAACATCACATCGCATACCTTCAATAGGTGCAATTTCCATTTGCCAGAAGAGTAGACCGTAGGGGCCTCTGCCCACTTCAGAATTAATTTGATTCCGCCCTGCCTCCTCTCAGCACCCGCGCATTGACGGGACCCCCGCTGCCCACAGATAAAAGAGGCTGACCACCACAGAACTGGGAGCCCTTATCACATGTTTTTGTTTCCCATATTTAATGTTCTCCACGAAACCATATTAATGCATTCTGTCAGGCAGCTGCAGAGCGGGGGACAGCAGGCCATTACTCAGCTCGGTGTATCAAATAGATATTTTTGAAAATATACAAGCTTTGAAGATTTTTATTCTTCAGACAACTTTGGCTTTGAAAACTCTGTATATCTTAAAAGCGGTTTCATAATGTCAGTAGTTTCCTGTGATTGATAGTCTCAGCACACAGTGTTCACAGAGACATTAAAAATGTGGCATAGGGAAAAGGAAAAAAAAAAGCACTTTACAATATTGGATTCTGTAGCAGTAAGTAATCTGCTCTTGGCTTCCCTTCCCTTCACTGAGGGCTTTTTTTTTTTTCTTCCTCTGCTGAAAGGTCTGTGTTTTATTACATTCCAGTTTTGGACATACTAATAAAAAATATTCTTTTTCCTATGCTTGCTAGAATCCTATTTCTCAACATAGACAGGATTATTGGATAAGTGCTGTAATTCTGTTTCTCTTTGGAATGCTGAAACCTCAAATTTAAACACACACACACACACACACACACACACACACACACACACACAGTTTCCAGTAAGTAGGGATACCAGACAGAACGCCGCCATGGGCAGGTGCCTCCCGGGGCGGTGGGGATGCTGTGTGTTGCATCCGCTCTCACAGAGGGGGAGGTGCTTCCACTGCCCGGCGTGGGCGCTGAATGTAAGGGCCCGAGTGACACAGAGAAGCAATGAGACGGTATGTGGGTCATGTTGGGAAACCCAGGGAGGTTATTCTTCTTGGTGTGCAAGTAAGTTACTATTTCTCCTAACCACAGTGTCCTATGAGTCAGTTATGGTAGGGTACCTGCTGCAATGCAATACATGGCCCGTGAATGTCATAGCTCACCGGTCAAGTTCATGTCTTGCTCAGTATCCGTCTGGGACAGGTGTCCACGTTGCCAGGGTGGCTCTCATTGACTGGTTCACTCAGCAACCCAGGCTCCTTCCATCTTGTGGCTCTAGATAGCAGGGGTTAGTGACTTTTTATTTTGGCAAAGAGCCAGAGAGTAGATAGTTTAGACTTTGCCTGCTCTACGGTCCCCGTCACAGTGGCTCCACACTGCCACTGTCCCGAGAAAGCGGACTTAGATGATCCATAAATGAAGGGGTGTGGCTGTGTTCCAGTAACACATTATTTACGGAAAGAGGTGACGGGCTGGTTTCAGCTCTCGGGGCATACGGTAGTGTGCTGGACCCTGTCCCCAAGCCCGGCCATTCTCTTTTCCAGCAGAGAAAGGGAAGGAACTCGGAGAGGCAAGGTTTGCCGAGGAAAGGCCTGGGAGTAAACACATCATCTCCCCTCAGGCTTCCTGGGCTGGAAGCCAGGTTGATGGTAACACGCGGTGGCCACGGGGGTTGGGGGCAGCTGTCCAGCTGTGCGCCAAGAGGAGGAGGAGACACATCGGTGAGGAGGCGGCACACTTTGCCGCATCCAGTGCAATAGAAAACCCGACATTGGAGTTCGAGGTCCATCTGCACACTGTCCTACCATTTCTCAGACACAGGGTTCAACAAACCCGGTCGTGTACTCAGACGTATGTGAGTTCGAATCCTAGCTAGGCAGCTTTCTTGCTATGTACCCCCAGGGAATCTCCTCAGCCAATCTGTCCTCACCTGGAAAATGAGAATAACTATGGCTCGTAGGGTCGTTGAGAATGTTGAATAAAAATGGTGATCGTCACTTCCTAAAGGTTTGATAGTAACTATTATCATTATTATTTGAACAACGGCTTACCCTACTTCCTGGTAGCGTATAATTCAGCGCTTTGCTGCTGGGTTTGAAACCCCGCTCCGCGGCTCACGAGCTGTGTGATCTAGGAGAAGTTATCGAATCTCTCTGTGCCTCCAGGTCTCCACTTACACGATCACGACGACAGCAGTGTCTACCTGGGGGTGTTGTGACGACCAAATGGTTTAGCGTATGTGGAGTCATGGCTGCCTAGACTCAATGCTCAGTCCATGGTATCTATCATTATTATCTCAATACACTGATCCCTGGTATCCAAAGGAGATGCTAATACTAAAAGTCATTACGTATTAGTATCCATTCATTAGTTTGTTTAGCATAGATTGAATATGTAAGGCCCGAATTCTGTTCCAGGTTCGGAGGGAGCGCACAAGCTGGACGAGACTGCTGTCCTCATGGAGCTTACGATGAGTTGGCCGATCCGTGTCTGTTTTTTGGAGCGGTCCCTGAAGCGGGCCCTTTTGCATGTGATCTACTCTCACCCTTTGTGATGACTCTGTGAAATTGGATATCACCCCCTTTATTTTGCAGATGAGGTAAGAGGTTCAGAGAACAAATAATTAGAGCAGGGCCACAATGCCGGTAAGTGGAAGAGATGGTCTTGGAAACTATAGCCCTCCAACTCAGCTGCCCGCGATCTCAGCACTCACGCTGGGCTGTCAGATCTGGCCACAAAGAGAGATTTGCCTGGCAAAGTACACGCTGCTTAATGGGAATGAGGGTCGGAGGCAGAGGGAGGGAGGGGGCTGTGAGGGTGACGGTGGCCTCTTGGCTTCCCTGGGAATTTGGTTTCATCTCTGGACCATTTATGACAGCAACTGTCTTCTCTACTTGGATGACTTCAAACATCCCCCAGGATTTGAAACGTGTAATCTTATCAGCCAGGTTTGGTTCCCATCTGTGGGCAAGCCGGACTTTTCAATTTAACCACCGGCTTAAAAAATGTGGAAAAAAAAAATAACACAAAGAAATCTACTGTCTCTACCCTTCTTTCAAATGATGAATGCTTTTTTAAGGCAGATCCATCACTGGTCACTTGAGGGAGGAAATGTCAAGAAAAGTTATGGTTTGTTAGCTTTTACTTCTTGACATTATACAAGAAAGTAATTGAAGTACAACAAATGCCATGTTGCTTTACCTCATCTATTTATACAGCGATCTGACAAGATGAATATATATGTTACTGTGGATTCGGGAAAAAAAAAAGTGACACGGGCCCCGTGATTCATTCTATTGTCTTATCAGCGCTGATCAAATGTGTTTTTCCCTCAGGAAAACACAGGGCAGAGGGATGGGGATTCTTTCATGTAGATTTCCTGGTTATTAAACAATTGAGCTCATTTTAGCCTCATCCCCATTAACCTCTTAGCTCAAATTCTTAGAGCTTGAACGTGGACGTACGATAAAGTGTGCACAATTCTATTCAATACCACAAATATTTATTTAGTGCTCAGTGTGCAGGAGATACTAATGTCGAACCAAGATGCCGTTAATTTACGGTCTGGGATCATTCAGACTCGACCTGGGCTAACGGTTACCGTTATACCCTTTATGAGAAAAAAAAAAGAGTCTGCTAAGCAAATCAGCAAGGTAAATCTTACTGTATATTATGTTATACTCCTGAAAACCCGTAGGTAAATCAGATTTTAAAGGCACAAGGAGAGCTTGCTGTTCAAAGAATGTTATATTAGTGGCTCTGAAGCATATAGAATCACTGATGAATCAGGATGTTAAGTGAGATGTCTAAAAGGTAAATGACCACTTTATTGAGGGATATTATGAGACTAGTACTATGAAAAAAAAAATCTCAAGGCTTGTTTCTATGACAGCCGTGATCTCCTTGTGGTCGGGTAGTCTGGTTGTCAAGCAACGTAAACAGAAGAGACGTGTTGCATTACTATTTTTTTTTTCTTCTGAAAGGTGTCAGCCACAAAACAAAGGTATAGAGCCGCTTATTCTGCGGTCAAGATCTCTTCAGTTCTTCCCAGAGATCGCCGGGGAAGAAAAGAGATACTAAAGCTGTATTTAATAGGAAGAGGCAGGGGGAGCTTTCAGTGTGTCTTAACCTTTTTATTTTGCTGAAATTGACTTGAGAAAGCCAGCTGGGATCTGAAGTGAGTTACCCAGGGGCAGACCATTAAGAATCAGGGGGCAGTATCTCCTGCGGAATGAGGAGAGCAGGAGGATGTTGCTTGGCATTCGGTTGCTCTGGTTTTTTTGGTCCCTTCCCTGAAACGGGCCCCTTTGCATATGTTCCTGCCTGCGCATAAACGGGCGGATAGACCTGGCTGCAGAGAGTTTGCATTAGCACCATTGTTTACATGTCAGCACTGTGTAGTAAGGAATTTGGCTTTGCCCAAAGAGTGGTCTGGCTTTGTCCTCAGCTTCTGGGAGGTAATATTTATCACACATGCGACTGGAGTGTCTTTGCTTAGGGTAGAGGCTGGCCCTGCCAGAAAGACTGACAACGTGATTTATGGTGGAGGCTTGGGTCACCTGGGATCTGTCGACTTGGAGACTGAGTGGAACCGATCGGGCAATTATGACTATGTAATGACTTTGAAAATCTGAGCTTGGGCGAGCGTCCCTGGTTGGTAAGGCTTCTGTGCGTATTGTCACCTATTAATGCTGGGAGGATTATGTCCCCTGATTGCATGGGAGACTTTGCATTTGTAACTCTCTCGTCTAATTTGCTTGATTTTAGTCCTTTCCCTGTCGTAAATCATAACTGTGAGTATAATGACTTGCAGTGTGTTCTGTAAGTCCTTCTAGTGAATTATTAAAACAGAGGGTGGTTTGGGGAACCCTCCCAAACTTGTCATTGGTGTCATAAGCGAATATAGTCTCAGGGACTGTCCCTCCTATGGGGCAGTTTGGCTGACTACGGTTGAGTACCATCGGAAAGGGGTCCAGTGACCCTCAAACGTGTCCAGTTATACATAGCCAAGGTATCATATCTCAAAACTCACCCCCACACAAGAAAATTCACTTGGGGGTACTTGTGAAATAGTCTAAATTTGGAAAGTTTAGAAAAACAGCATAAATGGACCTCTTTTTATGCTACCATTTGACATTGGAACAATTTTAATGATGTGGAATGATTTCGGAAGTTGCTAACTTAAATACCCTCCGAGCCCAGGCAGGAAACCGAAGTAAGTGAAGCCCTCGCTGAGATCCGTGGTGAAATGGGGAACTTAGGAGGTCTGTCCAGAAGATGCCCAGCCGTTGTTAATATAACAAGAATGGTTTGTGCACCATCAGTGTAACCTGGCAGCCGAGGAGAGGGGACTGGAATGCACATGTGTGAACAATGACTACTTCACTGTACTGGTCAGTGGGGGCAGTAGATGGTGTAGAGTGAGCATGTGAGGGAGAAGGAGAGGGAGAGAAACATCCATGTGAGAGAGAAACATCGATCCATTGCCTCTTGCACACGCCCCAATGAAGGACCAGGCCCACAACCCAGGCATATGCCTTGATTGGGAATCGAACCAGTGAACTTTCACTTTGCAATATGATGCCCAACCCACTAAGCTACACCAGCCAGGGCTCCAGCTCTTTTTAAGTCAGTTTTTGCTGGACTCTATCCATGCAACAACATTTATTTCTAACTTATTGGCATAAACTTGTTCATAATATCCTCTTATAATCTTATTAATGGTTGTAGAATCTGTAGTAGTGCCTCATTTCTAATTTATGACTTCGATTATCTGTGTCCACTATCTGCTTTTCTTGGAGTCTTAGCAGGGGCTTATCAGTTTGGGTAGTTTCTCTAAGAATCAGCCTTTGCCTTTGTTGGTTTTCTTTATTGATGTTTGTTTACTATTTTGTTCATTTCTCTCCCTGTATTTCTTTATACCACTTTTGTTTTTCTTTTTCTAACTTATTGACATATATGCTTAGCTCTTGATTATCTATCTTTTTCTAATAAAACTATGATTTTTTAAAAGCATGGGCTTATCTGAAGCTCATGAATATGTCTGCATATATATAGTTTATTTTCTATTAGTTTTACTATAATTCAGTTAAAATATATATGAATCGTCATTGTAGTTTTTTGACCTATGGATTATTTTAGAAGTATGCTTCTAAATTTTCAGACTTATGGAGTTTTCTAGCTTATGTTTTGTAATTGATTTGTAGTTTTATTGTAATAGAGTGAGAAAACATACTCTGAGGATTTCAACCCTTAGACATTTTGGGGGACTAGCTCTATGGACCAGCAATGTTTGTAAACCTTCCATATGTTCTTGGAATGGGCGCTTTCCATAGTTATTGGGTGAAGTGTCTAGAGCTGTCATGTTAAGTCAAATTTGTAACTGTTTTGTTCAGATCTTCTAGATCTTTACTGATTTTTGTTTGTTTTGCAAGCATTCACTAAAATCTCCCACTGTCACTGTGTTTTCTCAGTTGTGTATTATGAAGGTACATTATTAGGTACATACAAATTTCTTGTTACTATATCTTCAGGAAGAATGAAAAAAGTCTTCATTAGGATAAAGCATTTTGCATTAAATTCTACTTGGTGTGATATTAATACAGCTTTAAAAAGTTTTATGCTTGTATGTTTTCTGCCCTTTTATTTGTAACATACTACATTCTTATGTTTTAAATATCTTTTTTGTAAACAAGTTATACTCTAAAACATCTAGTTGACATTATTTATTATTTAATTAGAATTATCACACAATCTATATTTACTACTGTATCATTACTGATATATTTGAGTTTAAATCTACAATCTTACTATAAGTCTTTTATTTGTTCTAAAGTTCTATGCTTATTTTTATCTCTTATATTCTTTTGTATTGATGAAATAGTTTTTATTTTGTCTCCTCCACTAGTTTGGAAGTTATATATTGTTATGTTATATGAGGAGGGCCCCCCCAAAACCCCCAGAATTTATTTATTAAAAAACTGTGTATTTATTCCTACATGTTTAAACTTCAGTCACCTTCAAAGCACTCTCCATGTGATGCCATACACCTATCAAGATGTTTTTTCTAGTGCTCAAAACTGTTTTTGAACTTGTTGATTTTGATACCTTTTAGTGCTTCTGCCATTTTGTTGTTTCACCTCTTCCTCATTGGCAAAAGGTTTCCCTTGGAGAACTTTTTTCATCCAGGGAAACAAAAAAAAAATTCACTTAAGATGAGATTGGGTGAATGGGTGGGGGGTACAGGGGTCACGCCATTTTTGGTCAGAAAACTGCTGAACACTCAGCACAGTGCAGGCAGGTGAGCTCATAAATCACCCATCATGAAATAGGCAAATGCATTGAAAGAGTCTTAAAAAAAATTCACTGAAGCCAAATGCAGCCTCTCACAACAACACCAGCTGGCCCACTGATACAGATGGGTTCCTAGAACACTCACTTAGTGGGGAAGCCTGAACTGCAAGGGGCCTGCCCTCCAGAAGATAATTGCAGGGTTTTTTTTGGGGGGGGAATCCCTTGTCCTATGTTACAGAGATAATGTTCGCAATGTCAATATATAGATTACACAAGGAATTCTTTTTTATTTAATAAGAAAATGATGGGGAACAGAGAAGAAGAGTAGAAAAGGGTCATGGACAGGCAGTTTTCAGATGGGAAAAATCTCAGTGATTAACCAGTGTGTGAACTGGTGCTCAACCTCACTTGCCATCAGAGAAATACAGATTAAGACAACAAGGGGATACCGCTTTATAGCCGTATAATTTGTAAACATTAAAAGATGTATTTGGATAATGCCCAACGTTGGCAAGGATGTGGAGAACTGGTTGATTGTATATACTGCTTGTGATTGTTTAAACGTATGCAGCTGTTCTTATGCATAAACCAGTAGCATTTGGTAAAATTAAGCATTGCACAGTGCAGCCACCCCACTCTCGGGTGAAAACATCAGTGTACCAGGGACACGCATGAAGATGCTCATCACAGCCTGTCTAGAGGCAGGAGGGCAGTGACCTGGATGAAAGCCATAGGAGTAAATAAGTCATAAGAACAGCAGTAAGTGAAAAAAATAAGAAAACTAGGTCTGACAAAAAAATTGCTATATAAAACCACGTCATTTATTTTTCAAAGGCACGAACAAATCTGAGCACCTTTTCCAAACGTAGTGGAGCGGTTGCCCCCACGGGGTTTATAGGGAATGGGGGAGGGGGGTCACAATGAAGACAAAATATACTGAAATGAGTAAAACAAGACAAGGGTTGGTATGGGCCCGTGATGACGGAGTGATACCGAGAAGCTGATTAATTCAATTCAAGAAGAGAGTACCTTCACATTAGTGATTCTGAAACCCAAATCATTCAGGTGACAGTTTTTGCCATTTGCAGAATACCTAGATGGTGTACTTAATATATTCTTTAATTAGCCTCATTTAGAGCATAAATATTTGCTTTCAAAGGGAAGCTCTATGTCACACCTATCAATGGAAGACTAGTGCATTTTGCCAGTAGATAGAAGGTAGGCGGAAAAAGTACGTGGAAACCGAGCGGTGCTCTGAAGTTCCCACTGAAGCATGAGGTTGGCCGGCGGGGGGAAGAGATTAGCAAGACTAGAGAGTCACTAAAGATATTAACACCAGCCTGCAACATTTCTTTCCTCTATAATCAAGAGAGGGAAAGAAAATTGCGAAGGGAATATAACTTTTACACACTGTGCTTGGGAAATGTTTCATGCCATTAGCTGCCATTTAATGCAGAGCCTGAAGTTACCTTTGAGACTCACCGGGGTTACGTGCCTCACGCTCTGGGAAAGGTGGGTGTGGTGGTTGCTAAGGTCTTCTCCAGCTTTAACATCCTGAAATTGCATGAAATAAAAAAAAGGGCAGAATCTTATGGCAGATAAGGAAATATTCCTGGTGAAAAACTCACCACGCAACCGAATGGATCCCCAGGAGAAAAAATAGGCCTTAATTGCTAAAATGCTAAAAACCGGAAATGCTGCTGCTGCAAAAGCAATGAGCCTTGGGTGATGGAATCTAATCTTCTGCATCGTCCCCATTTCACAGAACTTGGCCCCTGTTACAGAAGCTTGTGGGGGGGGCATGTGATCCCGGGGAAGCTCCCTGGGACCAGGGGTTGTGGGTGAGTACCGTCAGTGATGCAGCTTTGCAGGTGTGCTGGGGCGGGTGAACAAGCTGAGCAGAAAGACAAGAATTCCAGGAACTCGGAGTCCCGTGAGTCTGTGACTTATCCAGCAGTTTCCAGAATAACGATTGATTTAGGACGGCACACTGAATATTTTCTCTCGAGCAATGGAAGGGATAGATATTACTGACCGTGAGTTCTTCTTGACCTGACGAAGACTATGTCGGTCGCTAGTGACAGCAACGCAATCATCAAGAAACTGACAAAACGTTAGCGGGACTGGTCTGCTTTCCCCTTTTTCCGTAGACACAAGCCCTCATCCAGAGTCTGCATGACTGCAGGGACCACGCCTTTTTTCTTCTCCTCCCCCTTCTCTCCTCCCCCTCCTCTTCCCCTGGCCCTTCTCCTCTTTCCTTTTACTATCACTACTTTTTAAATCATGCTCTCTTTTATTGCTCTATGTCCCGGGTCTAGCACAATGCCTGGTGATTGAAGTCACTCGGTAAATACATATTGAGTCGTTGAGAGCTATTTCTCAAAGCCCCGCTGACAGAGACCAGACTTTGGGAGGCTTGGAAGGAAAGACCGTTCCCTTCGCTGTCTGGCTGAGCTGCGTGCCGCTCTGGCTGAGCCCAGGAAGGCGTGTCTGTGGGGGCAGGGCAGGGGGCGGGCGCACATTTCAAGGAGGTAGGAGCCCTGAGTTTTCGTCCTGGCTCCGTCCTGGCTTTGTGGCTTTGGACAAGTCCGTTCTCTTCTGTTTGCTTCTTCACTCACAACATAAAGGGGTTGGATCAGGACAGGGACAGTGTCGTCCATAGTTCGAGATTTAATAGAAGGAGGGGAGACACCGTGAAGCAGCCACGGGAGAAGAGAAGGGGCGATGTGCCTGTATTGTGGGGTGAGGCTGGAAGTTGATTTTCGGGAGTTTGGACTTTTGGAAGACATACTAACAACCGACACAGACATAAAAACCTGGATGTAATGGACGGAGGGCTTGCCAGGGCATTCTCTTTCAAAAAGGAACTTAAAAGGTTCCTTTCGTTGGACGGCAGAAATATTTCCACTTCTTTTTTCAGAGGTGGATGCCGCGCGGGATGTTTAGAAGCTTACTCTCCACCACGCGCACGGCAGAGCTCTGTAACTGGAGACACGATCCTCGGTGCAAATACTGCCCCGTAAATGAATCAAACTTTGACTGGAAACTGATTAAATATCAGGTGCTGAGCCGGGTGCTTCGGAGATGAAGAGCAGATGGCGCCTTCCTTCAGGGAGTGCTGATCGGGCGAGGCTGAGCGGAGGACCGCTGAGGTCGGACCGAGGAAACGGAAACGCCCCTAAGTACCTAAAAGGAGGGGGTTCGATGCGGGAAGTCGTTACGCAGATTGGTGGGATCCTGGGGAAGCCAGCCGGGGAGGACGCGGTGACCCTGGACAGGACACGGGCCCTGCAGGACGATGGTGTTTAGAGGCACAGCGAGGTGGCCCAGGGTCCGTGACGGCGTCCGTGGAGGGTGGTGGCAAGGGGACTGGAAGGCTCAGAGAGAGGCTAGAACAGTCACCAGGCGACTGCGTGCCACAGGAAGGCTTGGAGGATACACTCTTTGGCGGGGAAGTAAGAGATGTGCTGGTGAGAGGGCCACCGGTGTCCCCCGGAGGCCTGGCGGTGGCCGCTCCGCGGGCCAGGGCTCACTGCGGGAGACGCCACAACTGAGGGAGAGCTGCGCTGGTCCATCCCGGGGGGACAGCTACCACGCTGGGAACGTGGCGGCCAGACGGCGCCGCGAAACACGGGGTGGACACAATCACTGTAATGAGCTGGAGGGTCAGAGGAGCAACCAGGAAGGTCCTTCCTGCAGAGGGTTATAAAGATGCTTCTTCATAAAAAATGGCACCTCCGCGGGCAAAACAAATGAACACCCCGTAAGAGTGCCTCCGAAGCGTGGTCCGTTCCACAGAAATCACGGTGGATGACTGGGAGGCTCAGAGCCATCACGCCCAACAAGAAAGCACAGCCCGTGCCCCTGTTTGCCAGCCTGCAACCCAATGCCAAGTGCACGCCGCAGCAATCGTCCAGGCTCTCCCCAGAGGGACTTAAGGCCGTTTTCCTGGGTGACTGTGCACCGGGAAAGGGGAATGGCCAAACATTCCAAGGAAATGCTGGATGCAGGTCCCCAACCGACACTGATACGTATGGATGGCCAGAGTATGTGTTCATGCATCCCCCTCATCCCCCTTTTAGAACAGGGGCGCCTGGGACCAGGTTTGAGGTCCTGGCTAGAGCCCAGCTCCACAATCCGCGAGGTCTGTGGACTCACCCAGCCATCGTGTCCCGGTTTCGGATGTTAAACCGGGACAGACGCCCTTCACAGTTGCTGTAACTCGTACCTTCAGCCCTTGGTGGGAATCACCATAGTGGGGAAGGGCAAACCTCCTGCTTTCCAACCAGGGCAAAGAGAGTCAGTTGCACATACTATCTCCTCCCAAGGGGGATGGCGGCAGCTAGTGCTGCTCTGAGATCCTGGAGAATGCAGAGGTGGTGGCCTCTCCCTATCCCCATGTAGTTCATTAATGTGGCCCCCCCCCCGCCCAAGTCAGATGGCTCACGGGAGGTGACAGGCAACTACTGCAACTTCAGCCACTGCCACTTCTGTGTCAGATGTGGTCCCTTTGCTAGAGCAGATTAACAGGCCACCATGTTCTAAAATTGTGTATTTGTAGAAAATTTGGGGTTCAGTAAGGCCGACAAACCAGGAGCCGCCTACCACTGAAAAGATAGTTCGGCCCTGGCTGGAGTGGCTCAGTGGATTGAGTGCTAGTCTGTGATCGGAAAGGTCACTGGTTCAATTCCCAGGCAGGGCACATGCCTGGGTTGTGGGCTAGGTCCCCAGTGGGGGGCATGTGAGAGGCAACCGATTGCTGCATCTCCTGCACAACAATGTTTCTCTCCTTCTCTTTTTTCCCTCCTTCCCTCTCTCTAAAAATAATAAAATCTTTTTTTTTAAGAAAAGATAGTTCGTTGTACCCAGTTCCCAAGGAGAAGGAGCATGCCACACCACGGGGGTGGGGGCTGATGGGAAGGCAGCAGGGCCAGTCAGGAGGCAGAGGCAGGGGAGTGGGAGAGAGAATGCGGGCGACGGCTTTCACGTGGTTTCTTTAAGAAGGAAGGGGGTGCAGAGAGATGGGGTATGTGGGCTGTGAATTGGCTAATTTGAACAATTCCAGCTGGCTTGGGGCACGGGGTGTGTCCCTAGTGGTCTGGTACCTGGCCCTGGGGTGACTGGGAAGGGTGATGAGTGTCCCGGAGTGTGAGACCGCCACAAAGGAGGTGGTCGAGGGCTCTGGGTTGGCTGGTCTGCATCCGAAAGGCGTGCTAGTGAGCAAGTGAATCACCACGTCTGGGACTCGGCTGACCTGGGAAGGGCCGTCCCTCCAGAGTCAGCGAGGCCGCAGGTGTCAGAGCACCGACACACAGAAACTAGAAGACAGACTCACTACATGCAGGTGCGCCGTCTGTGGCCATTGATCTGGCGAATGGGTCCTTTTCATTCTCTCTCCGAAAAGAGAATCAGAAACCGTCTGCATGCACATGAAATGCTCAATAGCTTGCATGTACAGGTTGCTCCAGGACGATGTTAACGCTCTACCCTCTATCATAATATGACCGGGATAGGTCTGGGCTGTTTAAACATCCCGCAGAAAATCACACTGGTCCACCATGTGTATAGCATCATGCTCATCAGACTATACAAGCAAGAAGTGGGTAGCACGTTGGGAGCTTTGATACGACAAATGCAATCCAGAGGGTCACACAGACATCTATGAAGATCTAGGGACCTGTCATACCAGTAACATTTCGAGGGGTTAATCTAAGGGCATGACTGTTCAAAGCTGGGGGAAAAGGCCCTCTTGTCTAGGGACAGCTTTGTTGGTACACCCACCCGCTCTGAGGACTCCAGAGACTCACAAAGAAGTCTTTTGCGATCTCATCACAGCTCAACCTCCCTCTCTCCCTCCCCCAACCCTCCTTCCCTCCCTCCCCCTCTCTGCTGTTGACCCCTGGAGTACTTTCTAGTCAGTCCCCAATACCCTAATCTCCTTCATAGAATCTGCTTCCTGGGAAACCCAACCTACAACAAAAGACTTTCCCCTCATTGCTATTCAAGCACCAAACACTCACAGAACAAACAGATCTATGAGCACAGATAGAGAAGAAATCTTGCAAAACAAATGGAAACAAATGAGTGCAGTTCTAGAAATGTCAATCATTGCTTTCTCCGCCCATACATACCCTCACCCCAGCTGAATGCTGGCAGGGGCACGTTTGTACCACGTGATCTATTCCTCTGACCAAGTCCTCGTGCAGGGTGAGTACCTGACCCCAGGGTAGCTCCTTCGGTGGCTGGCCACGGGGAAGTGATCAGTGCAGTGTGGTACGGGACACAACGCAAGTCACGTGATCAAACTCTCCGCTCAGGGACGCCGAAAGAGGGGATGGAAACTGAGCTGGCTGGCTGTTGCGCTCAGGGGACGAAGGGTGTGGTAGGAACAGTTTGGGAGTGGATATTACAAGCTCTTTGCAAAAAAAAAAAGAAAAAAAAGTGATACATGTTTACTAGAGGGCATTTGGAAAATAGGGAAAAGCACAAAGAAGCAAAGACATCACCTGTGTTTTTCCCGGGAGAGAGAATTGTTGCGCGTACTTGGGTGTCTATCCTTCTGTTGTTCACACACACACGTTCTATTTTGTAATTTTTTTCCCTACACAGTCTGACTATACCAACGCTTTCTATGTTACTAAACATGCTTCCAGGCATGATTTTCTCAGAACTGTGCAGGATCCCTGTAGCAGGTAAGTCCTGGCTAAGCAACGGAACAAGGGCCCTGCGGGGCCTGTGGACTCGCCCGCCTGCGGGAGGGCACGTTTCTGCCTGCAACAGGGCGAAGGGCTGTATGACCTCAGGAGGGCACTATGTTTCACAAAATTCTTGGGAACACGAGAAATCCTTGCATCTCTTGTATATCCTCCTTCCTTCATCTCACGTTGCTTTGGAAAATCCTTGCTCTTGGGCATCTCGAGGCTGCGGAGAATGGGTGGTTCGGGGTTGGTGTGCCGGCGATCTGGGTCCTGGGACCGCCCGCCTGGGCCTCTGGCTCCCGGACCTGCCTCTCCCTTCGCCATCTGGGTGTTCATTTCCCTGCACAATGCCCGCAGCCACCAGCAGATGGCGCTGTGAGCAAGTACGTCTGCCTAGGTGTGATTTACACAAGCCCTTGAAGGCTTTAAATATTTATCCACAAAATTCAATAAAGCTGTTCATCAAATCTAATGCGTGGAATTTGGGCAGCCCATGAAAATATTATAATATTTTTGCCCGAGGTTCCAGACTCCTCTTCTGTGTGGTGTGTTTGTGTACTCAGACTCCTGACACTTGTTTATCAGCAGCAGGAAGGAATTCATGTTTCATATTGGAGGTTTTGCAAGAGATCAGGCCTGGAAAACCTTCCTAAAATTTTCCTCTGGGTATTGCAGGGATCGTGAGCTCCTTCCCCGACTGAGAAGTCAGCGAGGTGGGGCCCAAGTTTGATCCATCTCTATCCTCCGCACCCAGCGAGTGCCTGGCAGAGACGAAAGGATCCAGGAACAAATTAATTCAGGGAAAGGGCAGCTGGATAAAGTTAGCTTTTTTTTTTAAAGTTGTGTTCATTTACATGTGCACATGGGTACAGGGGAGGGGTTAACAGTTGATGGTAACCATCCATTAACCTCCTGTATGTCTACGGCCCCCCTATGGAGAGTTTGGAAATGCATCTGGTTGTCAACTGATTGGGTGGGTGGATGGGTAAGGGGACCCCACTGATATTTGGTGGGCAGGATCCAAGGATGCAGACCCAGCAGGAAACAGTTCAGCACAAAGCATTGTCTGGTCCAAAACGCCATGTGCTCCCCTTTTGAGAAGTCCTGAATGGCTTCTTTCCAGCTGGTGGTGGTCCACAGGTCTCTCAACCTCTCTGTGCCTCAGTGTTCCTCATCTGTGAAATGGAGGCATAAACATGTAGCTGGATTCCCTCACAGAACTGTGGGCTTCCCATAAGTGACAGGTTGCCTTTCCAAATTATAAAGCACTATATGACATAGCAACCTTCTTGGTCCACAAGAATTTTCACCCACAAGCCTGGCCTCACTGACCACGACGGCGCTGTGACCTGCAGAGGCCTAGGCCACACAGGTGGGACGCAGACCTGCTCTTTGATTCTGTCTTTCCTTTCACCCTTGCCCCAAGTCCAGTCTCTCAGCATTCGTATCTATTCTACATTAAACAGCACAAATCTGTCTCTCCCTCTTTCCTACTTCTGCCCCAGCCCGCTGCGGCCTCTGACCCCACATGTTGTGGTTCATAACAGATCACAAGGTTTCCTCTGTTGCCCTCTCCACGGCCCCGGTCAGAGTGGTCTTCTAAAGATGCCTGTCAGATTAGGCCATTTCCCAGCTCAAAACCCACTTCTGGCATACCACCTCCCTTGGAATCACAGCCACACCTTTCATGGGATTATAAGGCTTTGCGTGCTCCACTCCCTTCGAACACGCTTCCGAACCTCATCTCATGGCACCGTCTGCATGCTCAGCGCGGTGCGTGCTCAGCCCCGTGCACTGGCGGTCTCTCCGATTTCCAAACTCTCACTCGCCTCAGGGATTCTGCCCTTCCTGTTCCCCCTCTCCAGAACATTCTTTTCTAGGTCTTTTATGTCTTCAAACTCCATTCAGATGTCCTTCCTCAGAGAGGCTTCGGCTGGCCGCCTCGTGCAGACCAGTCCGACCAGGCAGTTTCCATCCTGTTATCTAATTTTTTTAAACAATTACTTCTTCTTCTTTTAAAGATTTTATTTATTTATTTTTAGAGAGGGAAGGGAGGGAGAAAGAGAGAGAGAAACATCAATGTGCGGTTGCTGGGGGCCATGGCCTGCAACCCAGGCATGTGTCCTGACTGGGAATCGAACTTGCGATACTTTGGTTCACAGCCCGCGCTCAATCCACTGAGCTATGCCGGCCAGGGCTTGTCTAATTTCTCTTACAGGGCTTGCCCCCCTCTGAGTCGATCTCACTCGTTTCCATCTGTTTGGTCGTGTCCTCCATGACAATGTGACTGTCATGAAGGCAGATGCCCTTTCTGACTTGTCCCCACTGTGGTCCTAGACTCGAGGACACTGCCTAGCACAGAGCGGGAGCTTCAGGAGATGTTTGCGGCTGAACCACAGGGCCGTTCTGGCTCAGGCTTCCTCGTGGGGTTACAGCGGAGCTGACAACCGGGCTCAGCCGTCTGGAGGCCTCGCTGGGGCTGGAGGGTGCGCTTCCAGAATGGCTCACCCACACGGATGCTGGAGGGAGGACTCGGTCTCTTGCTCCCCTGGGCTTCTCCACACAGTTGCTTCTGACATTGAACAAACAATCTGAGAGGGAGAGGGTAAAGGGGACCTCATCACCCAGGGTCGCTTTCGCCAGATTCTTTTTGTTAGAAGGGAGTCACTAAGCCCAGCACACACCCTAGAGGAGGGTGTTAGAAGCTACCTTTTGGAAGGAGGTGTGTTGAGGGAGGGTGGACACGCTGTAAAACCACCACAGCCGCGTCCTCAGATCTAAGCCTCACACTCTCTCCTGCACGGTCATACCTCTCCACCAGGTTCACCTAACCCTTCAAGGTGCGCCGTTGGCAGCAAGAGGTGAACATGGGAAAAACGCACTGAGCCCCACCCTCTGGACCCGCAGACTCAGCGTGTGGTGTGAGGTCAGTAGCATCTTCGTCTGCGAAGGAAGGCTTGGGAATGACCACAGGCTCAGTTTCGTCCCCTTCTTCTTCGTGCTGACTTTGCTTCTTCTAACCCTGGTGTTTGCGGGTGGGCAGTACAGACACCAGCGTGGCCTTCAAGCTACAAAAGAAAAAAAAAAACATGAGGCCCCAGTGATAACACAGAAAATCCAAAGCCGAGGGAAACTTGTGTCTGAGAATCCTTGTTAATTGAAGTAGTTAAGTCAGCAGGAAGCCATCTGAACAATTATCGCACTACAAGGAAAAACCCATTTTAAGGCCTGAGAATAAACATTCTAATAAACAGCTATTAGTTTATATTTGTAAATACCATCAGCCTATCAGGAAATTTGCTAATAGATTTTTAATTACGGGGAACCGCACGGCTTTTCTAGCAGAGGCGCAGGGTCTTGAGTTCCGCATCCTTTGCCTGGTTTGACTGTGGAGCCTGGGACTCGCTTGGAGAAACTGGCTTGATCTCTCCTGGCCAACGTTGCGGATGGTTTTGTTGTTGTTGTTGTAATCCCAGACTAGGGGACTCATCGGGAGCTGGTTCAGTGGGATCTCCGTGTCCTCACAGGGCGAGGAACCTGAAGACTTGTTGCTAGCAGAGAAGGGAGCAGGTCCTTACACAAATGCCGGCGATGCTGTCGTCGGAGAAGTCTCGGTCTGGGTGTTGTGCCGTGGTGTGTCTGAGGTCGTCTCCCCATTGAAAGCGGATGATAATTTTTAAAGGAAGCACAAATAGCTTACTTTAAAAAAATATTTTTAGAGAGAGGAGAAGGGAGGGAGAAGGAGAGGGAGGGAAACACCAATGTCAGAGAGAAATATCGACGGATTGCCCCCGATAGGGGACCGGACCCCAAACCCAGGCCCATGCCCTGATGGGGGATCGAACTGGTGACCTTTGACTTTGCGGGGCGATGCCCGACCCACAGAGTCATGCCAGCCGGGGCGGCTTACTTTGTTTGTAAAAAAAAAAAAGAAATTGTTCTTTTTGAAGTTCTTCCCAGTACATTCTCTCACTGATGTTCACCAAAGCCTTGGGAAGCGCGTAGCACAGATACGACCGCCCTCGTTATCCTGGATGAAGCGATTGAAGGGGGCGGGACTGAGTGTCACCCAGGAGGCCGGGAGCAGCGCTAGGACGGCGCCGGGTCTTCCAGCGGCGACTGGTCTCGCGCCGCCTTGACGTCTCCTGTCTTCTGTCGATGTGGTGGGACGCAGGCCGTGGGGCTCAGCTCTGCGACCCTGAAGACGAGGAAGAAAAGCTATTTCCATGCACGCAACGTCAGGTACAAAGTCAAGGGATTCGATCCCCTCCCGAAAGTCCACAGCAGGGGTCCCCCACACGGGTCTCTGATCCCGAGACAGGAACCCTGGCCATTTACCCAGCGACAAGGTGCCGTCCGCCTCGCAGAGGTTTAGACTTTCTGCAGGAGCTGAGCACCCACCTTTGCTAGTGCTAAGTGGAGCTTTCCTTGCCCATCAGTTCCCTTCAAGCCTGGTGCTGGACCTGCCAGTTCCCGAGGCTCACCCTCTGGGTTCCACTGCCAGAAAGCACCCGTGCCAGCTTCCCCCTTAGAATCTTGTGATGAAAGGTTTTAGAACCAGATATTTTGCCACGTTCCCTTACCCCTTCCTCCAGGTCCAGGTCCAGTCGGGGGCTTCTGCTTGGGTTTGGCACTCACTGGCCCCGCCTACCAGCACACCCTCTGTGTGTCCCTCTTCTCTGAAATCCTGGGGGCTGGGGTAATATGATCAAGTTCTTCCTTGACACACTGAGTGGCCTGTAATATGCTAACACTTCTGTATCCCGTTAGTGTTGCATTAAGCTAATATGACACTCATTCAAGGTGACAGGAAAAATGACTAATACAATAAGACCTCGGTCTAGTTCTCCAGGGCTGCCGCACGCGTCTGATTTAATTCACCTGAAACCTCCCATGCCTGGGAAGGGTAAGATGCCAGTGGAAGTCCCGGAGAAAGCAAAACAAATATTTCCTGCCTGCCTTTCCCAACACCCCCCCTTCCACCTGTGCACCCTAAATCCTGGGGGTGGGGGGTTGGGAGTGCTGGCTGGGGAAAAGTGGTGGAGTAGGAGGAGTGGTTGGTTGAATGCACTAGATCTTGGATTAAGACAGATCTGGGTTCAAGTCTAAGCTCTGCCAATGATTGATCCTGGGCAAGTTGCTTAAATCTCTTGAGTTTCAGATTCCTGTAAAAAATGATACAATAACTTCATGGGGGCAACGCTGAGGATTAAATAAAGTCATGCGTATGTAGCAGATACCTTTAAACAATGACGGTGACAGTGAGGAAGACAGCAACCCTAGCGTGCGGGACCTCGAAACGGAACTAGAACTGGAATTACTCAGAAAATTCTTGGGTCTGGAGACTGACTTTAAAAATTGTTTTATTGTGATAAAAATGCATAGCATAACACTTACCATATTTTCAACCTGTGAGTGCACAGTTCGGTAGTGTTAAGTATATTTATGTTGCTGTGCAACAGATCTCCAGAACTTTTTCATCTCTAGAAAGTGCGGTTCTGTCTCCATTGAACAAGTCCCATTTCCCGCCCCCCAGTCACCGACAACCACATGCTACTTTCTGTTTTTGTGAATTTGACTATTCTCAGTACCTCATACAGGTGGAATCGTACAGTATGTGTCTTTTGGTGACTGGCTTATTTCACTCAGCATATATGTCCTCAAGTGGCATGCATGCTGTAGCACGTGTTACAGTTTCCTTTCTTTTTTTTTTTAAGATTTTAGAGACAGGGGAAAGGAGGGAGAAAGAAAGGGAGAGAAACATCAATGTGTGGTTGCCTCTCGCGTGCCCTCAACTGTGGATCTGGCCTGCAACCCTGGCATGTGCCCTGAGGGGGAATTGAACTGGTAGCCCTTTGGTTTGCTGGCTGGCACTCAATCCCCTGAACCATACCAGCCAGGGCGACAATTTCCTTCCTTTTTAAGGCTGAATAATATTCCATTGAAAGCACACACCATATTTTGTTTATCCATTCATTTGTTGATAGACCTTCGGGTTGCTCCCACCTCTTGGCTATTGTGAACAATGTTATAAAGAAATGGGTATGCAGATATCTCTCTGGGACTCTGCTTTTAATTCTTTTGGGTATAGACCCAGGAGTGAAATTACTGGATCATGTCTATTTTTAATTTTTTGAGGAGCCACCATACTGTTCTTCATAGCAGCGGTACTGTTTTACATTTAAATGCTTTACATTTAAAGTGTTTTTACATTTTCATTAACAATGTACAAGGGTTCCAAGTTCTCTACATTCTTGCCAACACTTGTTATTTTCTGTTGTTGCTTTTTTTGATAGTAGCCATTTTAATGGGTGTAAGGCGATATATCATTGTGGTTTCCCTAATGATAGTGATGTTGAGCATCTTCTCAGATGCTTGTCGGGCATTTATATAACTTCTTTGGAGAACAATCCTTTACACATTTTTTTTGTATTTGCATTTTTCGTTGTTGGGTTATAGTTCTTCTGGACATTAATCCCTTGTCAGATATACAACGTGCAAATCTTTTCCTCTCATTCTGTAGGTTGCCTATTCACTCTGTTGATTATGTCCTTGGGTGCACAGAAATTTTAAATTTTGTTGTAGTCCAATTTGTCTGTTTTTCCTTTTTTTAATCAAAATGTGATTTTGATATTATATCCAGGAAATTCTTGTCAAATCCACCGTCATGAAGCTTTCCTCTATATTTTTTTGTGAGAGCTTTAGCTAAAGCTCTCACAGTTAGGTCTTTGATTCAGTTTGAGATACGTTTTGTATGTGATGTCAGATAACAAACTTTATTTTTTAGTGTGTAGATATCCAGTTTCCAATAACTGAAAAGACTGTCCTTTCCCATTTAATGATGTTGGCACCTTGTTGAGTCATCTGATCATATATATGGGCACTTATTTCTGTGTTTTCTTCTTTTTCATTGGTCCATGTGTCTGTCTTTGTCGGTATTGCCCTGTTTTGGTTACTGTCGTTTTATAATAAGTTTTTGAAATCAGGAAGTATAACACTTCCAGCTTCATTCCTTTTTAAGACTGTTTTGTCTATTTAGGGTTTCTTTAAATTCTGTATACATTTTAGCATGGGTTTTTATTATTTCTGCGAAAAAAAATGCTGTTGGGATTTCGATAGAAACTGCATTAAATCTGTAGATCACATGTTAAGCTTTCTAAACTGTGTACATAGGATGTCTTTCCATTTATTTGTCTTTTTAATTTCTTTTCAGCAACATTTCGTCGTTTTCAGCCCATGCCTCTTTTGCCTCCTCGGTTAAGTTTATTCCTACGTATTTTATCTGTGTCGATGCCATTGTAAATGAAACTGTTTTCTAAAAATTTCCTTTTAAGGTTGTCCAAGACTTATATTTTGTTATATCAGTGTTAAACATACAGTCACATGGTAAAACATTCACCCAGCGTAAGAACACGTACAGTGCGACGTCTTTCTCTGTCCCTCCGCTGCAGGCCCAAGCTTCCCTTCCCAGAATCCATCATCCTCGCTAATTGCTCCTGACACATTCCAGAGAGATGCTGCGTTCATGCAGTTATTTTATGAACAGATGGGGATATACCATGCCCACTGTTGCACTTTGCTTTTTTGCTTTTAAACTCAGTATATCTTGGAAATAGTTCCGGATCAGCACACCTGGAAATACCTCATTCTTTGTAGAGGCCACCTACGCTGTAGTTGTATGCCTTAACTCATTTTAAAAACCATTTCCATGGTGAGAGATGTTTCGATGGCTTCTAGTTTTTGCAATTAGAAAGAATGCTTCAGTGTACATCTTTGTACATGTAACTTTGAGCACACATGTGATTATACCTCTAGGATAAGTTCCTGAGTGGATTTTTAGAATGGCAATTGCTAGGTAAAGATTATGCACATGGAATTTTGGGGAGATTGGATGGAGTTTTTCTACTTAGGGCGCCTAATGATAGTACACGAGGATGGAGATTTATCCCACCTCCCCTGCAGCATTGTGGTTTTGCCGGTATGATGGGTTAAAATAATGAAATAGTTTTAGTGGTTTAATTAACATTTCCGTACTTATGAGTCATGTTCTGTATATTTTTAAAAGTATTATTTTCACCCTATGAACCACATTGCATATTTCATGCTCATTAATTTATTGGATTGTTGAACTTTTCTTACTAATTTGTAGAAAACTTCTATTAGACAAAATTAGCCCTTTGTCATGTGTTTTTTTTTAAATACTTTTATCCCAGTTTTTGTTTGCTTGTTTGTTTTGACTTTCTGTAAGGTGCAGACATTTCACATTTTTATGGAATCAAATTTTAAATTTATTTATTTTTTTTAGAAAGTTATTTATTTATTTATTTATTTATTTATTTATTTATTTATAGAGAGGGGAAAGGAGGGAGAAAGAGAGAGAGAGAGAGAGAGAGAGAGAAATACATCAATGTATGGTTGCCTTTCACACGCCACCCAGTGGGGACCTGGCCTGCAACCCAGGCATGTGCCCTGACTGGGAATTGAACTGGTGACCTTTTGATTTGCAGGCTGGCACTCAATCCACTGAGCCACACCAGCCAGGGCAAATTTTGCATTCAAAAAGTTTAAAATGTTTTCTTTGTGGTGTTTGGGTTTTATACGCTGAGAGTAGCCTTTTCTAGTCTAAAAAAAAAAATCCTGTGTTTTCTCCCAACATTTTTACTTTATTTTTCATGTTTAAATGTTTGATGTATTTAACATTTATTTGAGGGTAGGAAGTAAATTGGGCTCCCTCCTACCTCAAGATGGCGAGCTAGTTGTCACAATACTTTTTATTGATAGGAATATATTTTGTCTCCACTGATTGAAAACTGTCACATAATACATTGTCATAGGTATTTGGATCCATTTCTAGACTCACTATTCTCTGCTGTCTGTTTTATGCACCTGGACCAAATTATTTTAATTAATGCAGCTTTATAGTTCCCTAGAATGAGCTTTACTCACTCAAGAAATATTCTGTTGATATATTATTGAGATTATATAGAATTCATAGGTTGATTTAAGGTGAAGTGACATCTTTACAATACTCAACCCTCCTCTCAGAGACAGAGGCTGTCTTTCCATTCACTTGGGTGTTCTTTCGTTCCCCTCAGGAGTGCCTTCACATTTTCTTCTTATAGATTTGTAGCTTTTAAAGTTTATTACTGGGTATTTTATCTCTTTAAACTCCTATTTATAAATGAGATTTTTTTCTTCCATTATGTTTTCTAATTGGGGTATTTGCATGTAGAAAGCTATTATCTATATCTAAGATTTAGGTACTTTATTGAGTTCTCTTTTTCTAATAGCTTTTCAGTTGATCTTATTGGATTTCCTAAGTATACAATCACCACCTAATGTACAAGTAATCATTATTTTGCCTTCCCTTTTCCAATTTTAACTAGCACATTTTTGTGACTCGCTAAAGCATCCAGAAAAATGGTAAATAGTGGTAGTTGTATCTTATTTTATTCCAGACTTTAATGAGAATGATTTGATAGTTCACTATAAAACAGGATTTTTTCTTTATATGTATGTTTAAAAATCATTAAAGATGCATCCATTTTTTATTTTATTTTTATTTTTAGTAAAGGGTTTATTTTTTTCAACCAAGACTGAATGCCGTTTTTATCCAACACCTTTACCAGCATCTTTGAAGATGTCCAGTGTATGATTTTTCTCCATGGATGTGTGACTCCAGTGAGTCCCTGAGATTGAATAGTCTTTGCATTTTAAATCTTGGTAGATTATTCATTTAGTGTGCTGCCAGATCCTAAGTGCTGATATTTTATTCAGGACTTCTGCATTACTGTTCATAACTGAGATTTACTCTCTCTCTCTCTCTCTTTTTTATTATGCATTCTTTGTCAGATTCTGGTATCAAAGTTTTGCTGGCCTTGTAGAAAGAAGTTGAGTCTTTTAAGACTCAAAACCGTGGAAGCAGCCCTGGAAGTACCTGTTCTGTGAAGGTTTGGTAATTTTCTTTTGTGAAGCCATCTGGGTATTTTACGTGTTGGGTGGCTAGCTCTTTGATTCCTTTATGAATTTCTTGCAAATCACTGTATTTAAAAAAAGTGTAGCTGTGTATGGTTCCACCTGTGACATCAAAGCATTATAATAAATCAGTCTAGAAAAAATTAGTGCATTTAGAGTCTCTCTTCTCCCTGTGTCAGCTGCGATTGTATGTCCCTAGGAAATGATCTACCGTATTTGCCATGTATAATGCACACTTTTTGCCCAAATTTTTGAGGGAAAAATAAGGGTGTGCATTATACATGGGTATAATGATTACATAGAACGGGTATAATAATGGGTATAATAATCCCGTGTATAATGTTCACAAAAACATGAGTGTGCCTTATACACAGCAAAATACGGTATGTCATTCCTATCTTCCACTTTACAAGAAATTTAAGTCTTTATTATGATTCTTTGAATTGTTGTTTTTATTTCCCTGTCAACACTTGGTATTTCCTATCTACAGTATCCTGTTTTCTTCTTTCTTCCTTCATTAGATGAGCTACTGGTGTATACGCTTTGTTATCTTCAGACTTGTATGTTGAATTCATGTGGCTGTTTTCACTTTTCCAGCCAATGAGACATCACGAACGGGGATTGTCTTGCCCTCCTAGCGAGGACGGTCGGTTGGAGCACCAGGAGCCCCGGGGGCCGGCTCTGGAGAGTAATAGGGAGGCCGGTTGTGGCCGGGAAGCCCAAGGAAGCCCGAGAGAGCCCCGGACAGATGGACAGACTCTCTGATGCCACGTGCTGTTGCCCAACCTAACAGATGACAATTAGCAGCCACCAGCTGTAAAGTGACTGTAAATGCTGTTTGGAATAAATGTCTTTTTTTTTTTTGACACATTTAGCAAAACATTGTAAAATCCAACAATGGATGTTGGTTGGCAGCCCAGGGACTGTGTGGCACTGGGGAGGCTGGGTATCTGTCGTGGGCCGGGGCTCCCTTGGTCTTCTCTCCGCAGCTAAAGCAGGCGCTCTTGCCTGCAAGGAGGGC
Organism: Phyllostomus hastatus; assembly: GCF_019186645.2. Lineage (NCBI taxonomy): Eukaryota > Metazoa > Chordata > Mammalia > Chiroptera > Phyllostomidae > Phyllostomus > Phyllostomus hastatus. Next base: position 27,143,649 of record NW_025334024.1, read on the forward strand.
AGTGGGTCCATTCACAGTTGCCACTTTCTCGCTGCCTGACCTTGAACAGTTCCCTTCCTGTCCTTGGTCATCAGTCTCGGTACCTGTGACTGACCTCCCCACTTCCCTTCTGAGTCCCCTCCAACTCCATCCCTGTGGCTGGTCCTTATATAGTCTCTAGGAACGATCTTTTAAATACGTGAATTTATTTGAGTTAATCCCCTGCTTAAAAATCCTTCTCTGTCAGTAAAGCCTGAACTCCTTATGGGATGCAGGACCGCCCAGTAAGGTTCAACGCCATCTGGCATCTACCTGCTTTTCCGGCTGTGTCTTCGACCACGGTCCCCCTCGTTGACTAAGATGCGGCCGCACTTCCGCGAGCTAAGCTGGTTTCCCGACTTGAGACCTTTGCATTTACTCTTTTCCTAGAGAAGAAGGCAGATTTGTCATCATCCAGGTCACAGCTCAAATATTACCTTCTGTCCCGACCACCCCAACTCAAGCACCAGCCCCCCCAGTCTTGATTTGTCCCCTGCTACTTAATTCTGTGGTACTTATTTCATTTTACCCATTCTTTTATGTTACTCACCACTATCGAATTTGTGGTCTTTCCCCTCCCACTGCCTTTACCCCGTGCCTGCACATGCACCTAGAATGGAAGCTCAGCAAAAGGGGGCACCTTACTGCTGACGAGGCCACCAGCTCCCCAGCCTGGTCACCTGTATCAATGATGCCGGAGGCTTGGAGGTGGTGAGCGACCCGTGGGGGTCCTGTGAGGGCCAGACACCCCTTCCGGTCCCTCTTTATTGTTGCCGAGTGTTGTCTGGCTCCATTTTGGCTGCATCTACCCTTATTTCAGCTCTCTCTTCCTTTCGCCATGGCTGAGCCCACTGACTCAGGACCAGACGCAGGGCAACAGACCTTCACGGGCCATTACTGATCAGCTCCTGTGGTCGCTGACGACCTGAGTCCTGTGACAGACCTGTCCTGTCACTCGTGGTGGCGCTGCTTCTCTGACAGAGACCTAATTGATAGGTAGCCACCCTCTGGGGTCTTCAGGTGCCGCCTGGCTGAGAAATGACACATCTGAGCATTGCTCAGAAGGACTTTGATAAAACCATTTCAGTGTAGCTTTAGGTGTTTTGTCCTTATTGTTCCCTGGGAGCCATCAGAAGATGGAAAACGAATTCTTTGCTGCTCTCTCCCTCCCTCTCTCTCTTCCCTCTCTTTCCCTCCCTCCGCTCTTCCTTTCCCTTTTAAAAATCCACTGCAGCTGTTGCCCTGGGGTGTCAGGAGCCCTTAATATTGACTCAACAGAATTGCATGGTGAGATAGTCAAGAGAGGCTTCATCACCTGGTTTGATTGATCTGCACAAACCCAGGCCAGGTCTCTAAAAACTCAGCATTGGAAAATGGCCAGCTCCTTTGCAGGTGTGTGTCCTCTTCCCCGCCTCCCCCCCAAATTTACACAGTGCCCTCTTCTCCTCCTTTGCAGGTGCCGCATCACCCGCTATGCAAGGGGTTAATTTACCCAACTGCCCGCGGACTCTATGGGTTATTCTGTATTTATTTCAATTATATATGTTTCCCGGGCCAGTGTATTTATTTTAAATCACATTATCTACAGCTTCCCAAGCATGTGTCAACAGAAAGAACGGTTTCAATTTAGTAGACTTTGAAACGGTGTGCAGTTTATCCTCACTTCAATTATACTCTCTCCAGTAAGTCACGGGCGGCGTCAGGATTATTCAGGACAAGGCAATGCTATCTGACAGCATTGATTTTTCCCTTCTCTTCAAGAACTGTTCAGTGAAGGATGCACTGGAGTCTCCTTTAAGGAAACATAAACTACATTTCTCAGCGTCAACTTCTGAGGAATCTATCCTCGGGGCCCCGGGTGAGGCTGCTGGAGAAGTTTCTCGCCTGTAAACTTCTTGGGCCGAGCTGGTTGCCAGGGAGGGAGTGTGGCAGGGATCACGTTCCTGGTTGGAAGTGACAGGGAGTGGACGGAACAAAGGAAGAGGAGAGTGGCCCAGAAATCCTGCACCTCGTCTACTCGCAAGTAAACACATAGTTAGTGGGCACCTACCACGTGCAGAGGCCTGCGCTCAGATCTGAGGACAGACTGGCGAACAGTGGAGACCAGAGTCAGCTTTGCAAGCCAGGGCCCTGGCCACTTGCTCAGGCCCACAGTGCTTAGGAGGGTCCCGTGCCCGGTTTGATGTTCTGTTGCTGTCTTGAAAGTCTTTATCATTTTCAAGCAAGAGGCCTCACAGTTTCAGTTTTCACTGGGCCTTGCCAAATAGGTAGCCAGTCGTGATAAATACACCGTCGTTTCTGCTCTCACAGAGCTTCGAGTTTCGTGGAGAAGGCAGACATGGGCTAGTTACCTAAGCTGCTAACTCCCGTGGTGACGAGGGTCACCGAGGGACAGGTGCAGGAAGCGTCGAGGGTAGCAGAGGGGCCTAGTGGTCTGGAGTCAGTGAAAGCGCCCAGAGGAAGAACTATTTAAGCAGGCACCTGAGAGACAGGATAGGCAAGAATGCCGAGTTCTTGGGGAGACACTTCAGGTGGAGGGACCGGCGTGTGCAAAGGCCCCCAGGCGGGAAAGAGCCTGGCCCGTTGGAACCAGAGGTGAGGCAGTGAGAGCAGGAGGTAGCGAACGCAGGGCTAGGACAGGATTCTCTCTCTCTGGCAAGGGCCCCGAGATCTGGATGTCCAGCAGTCAGCTTTACAGAGTCTCCCAGTTGGTAGTTTGGAATTCCACCCTTGCTGTCTGCTCTATAAATTGACTTAGTTCCCTTCGTACTGCAAGTCTTGGGAAGGGGGCGTGTGTCTCACAAATACATCGGTCTCTCAAAATCTTATTCGTTCTAAGTTACTTAAATTTAAAATGATATATACATGGTAATTTTAAAGTATGTTTTTTTTTAACCTGGATAATTTTTTTAAAGATTTTATTTATTTATTTTTAGAGAGGGAAAGGAGGGAGAGAGAGAGAGAAACATCAATGTGCAGTTGCTGGGGGTCATGGCCTGCAACCCAGGCATGTGCCCTGACTGGGAATCGAACCTGTGACACTTTGGTTTGCAGCCTGCACTCAACCCACTGAGCTACACCAGCCAGGGCTTAAAGTATGTTTTTAATAACCCAGAATGAAGATGTCAACCACAAGCTTACCAAAAGCCTTGGCAGTATTGAATTTGAACAATGTGTATAAATTCACGATACCGCTCCGAGTAAATAAATCATTTTATTTTTAATTTTTATTTTTTTTTTCCTCTCCTTACTTCTTGGACAGTTAAAAGCAGGAGTTCCCTAGATCTTGACCTTTTAGAATCTTCTGCAAGGACTCCTACAGGTTGTGACTTTATAGAGTTTGGGACTCGTTCACGTTTCCTCTTTCAAAGCTCGGAAGAACTGTTCCATGGATGTCTCTTTCCAGGTGAGCGGGGAGCCCCACGCGCTTCCCGATGGGATGCAGTGAGATCCACGGTGCGTTAGAAAGTCGACTTGGCCGAGACATTCCAATCTGCAGTGCTGGGGAATGGTGAGGCTGGAAGACTGAAGCCAGGAAAGACCTCCCACCCCCAAGTAACTTAAATAGACTCACGTCACTTTTTACGGGACAGTCCATGTGTCTGCTGAATTGATTTCTCTGGACAAACCACAGGAAAGCGTAAAATAAAAGAATAGAAAACTCTACAAAGGACCGTCACCTAAGTGCTATATTTGCACTGGTATCCTGTTGACACCTGGTTTTATGGTCTGGTTAAAAATTTCAAGCGGACTCAACTGGGAATCATTAGCGCAGGAAATAAGTTTGGGCTCAGGGTACAGTAACAGGATTCAGAGAGAAAGTGTTATTCCTTTTGGTCTACTAAAGTGAGTTACATTTATGGACTTTCTAATATTAAATCATTCTTATACTTCTGGGACTGATGCAGTTTGGGGGTGTGGTTATGTAGATTTTTTGTTCTTTTTACCATTTTAGCCATGTATAAGTGCATAGTTCAGTGGCATTCAGTGCGTTCACAATGCTGTACAACCATTTCCAGAATTATTTCATCGTCTCAGACAAAACTCTGTCTGTATTAACAATAACTGCTCATGCCTCCTCCCCCACCCCCTAGTGGCCTAAGTTCTTTCTGGCTCCCTGTGACTTTGTCCTAAGTATCACATGTAGTTGAGCTCCTACAATATTTGTCCTTTTGAGTCTGGCTTATTTCACTTAACATAAGATTTTCAAGGTTTTCCCATGTTGTGGCATGTGTCAGAATTTCATTTTTTTCTTTTAAGATTTTTAAAATTTTTATTTATTTATTTTTAGAGAGGGAAGGGAGGGAGGTAGAGAGAGAGAGAGAGAGAGAAACATCAATGTGCGGTTGCTGGGGGTCACGGCCTGCAACCCAGGTATGTGCCCTGACTGGGAATCGAACCTGCAACACTTTGGTTTGCAGCCTGCGCTCAATCCACTGAGCTACCCCAGCCAGGGCTTAAGATTTTATTTATTTATTTTTGGAGAGAGGGGAAGGGAGGGAGAGAGAGAGCATCAGTGTGTGGTTGCCCCTCACACGCCCTCTACTGGCCCACAACCCAGGCACAGGATTCCCCTGACTGGGAATCCAACCAGCGACTCGTTGGGTCACGGGCTGGCACTCAATCCACTGAGCCGCACCAGTCAGGGCAGAATTTCATTCTTTTTAAAGGCGGAATAATATTCCATTGTGCACGTATACCATGTACTGTTTCTCCACTTATCTGTCAGTGGACATGTGGCTTGTTTGGTGAGCAATGCCAGGAGTCGGATTTTTGCCTGGGAAAGAAATGCATGTGCTTGTCCTTTTACGTGGCTTTGCTCACTTCGCGGTTGCCTTTGTGTTGAGAGGAGTGGTTGGGATTTGCCTCGTGTCCCTGTCCCCAGTGCCTCTGTCTAAAGGGCAATCCCGTGTCCTTTGTCACAGCCCATGGTTAAACCTATGGTTTCCGAATTGGACGGCTGTGAGTTCAAACCCTGCTCTCACCACTCCCCAGCTAGAGGACTTAGGGCAAGCTCCTCAGCCTCTCCAAACCTCGCCACCTCGTTTGTAGGAGGTGGGTTTTTACACTGAATATACAGGTTATTACATGACACTCCAGTATAGTGGCTATGATCGTCACCCACAGCCCCCTTAACATATATATCTAATTGTGTATTTATATTTTGTGTATATTTGTATATAGATATATCTAATTGCATATATATCTAATTGTTTGTAGATAGATAGCTAGATAGAAAGATAGATAGATAGAACAAACCTGGGACAGTCACCACAAGAATTAAGGCAGTGTTCGCAAAGCCCTTGGATTGGCCAGGCGCCTGCTGAGAGCTGGGCCGTGTAGAAGGCAGTCAGCACTGGCTCCTCCCATCGCTGACAGGAGCACCAAGTGAACACCTTGCAGGAGGAACTCCTGCCCTTTGACGGTCCCTTCCACAGCAGGGGCTGCTGGGACAAGGGCTTCCTGCTGATGGAAAGACTGAGGCCCTTAGAAGGTGGTCTGAAGCTGGAAGGAAGCTTAGTCGAACTCCAAATGTCTGATCGCTGCTGGCACCTGGGGAAGCTTATGAGGCAGATTCCCGAGCTCCACCCCACTCCTGCCGAACCAGAATCTCTAGGGAGAGGGTTGGCACCTGAAAAAAATCTGCGATGGGGTGGAGGAGCTGTCCTGCCTGGGGACATCTTCCTTGTCCACTCCTGTTTCAGTGCTTTAGGTGGTTTGTGGACACCTGCACACCCGTCTGTTGACTGTCATAAACTAGACCTTTGTTTCATCTTAGTTTAAGAATTGCCGGACAGAGGACAGACTCACCGATTTTTTTCAGAAGTCCACAGTTTCCAGTGAAGGAAACTCTCGTCTCCAAAAGTAATTACAGAAATGTCACAAAAAGGTGAAAGATTTTTGAAGAGAAGAGTCAGACGTAAAAATTACATTTTGCAAATTGTCCTCGGAAAGAACGATTTTAATTGAAGTTGCTATTCCCAAGCCTAAATCCCGAACGCTCCAATAACCTCAGGATGTTCGGTTCATCCCGGTCAACTACTTCCTCCTCGGACGTGGCCTCGATATGCCACCTATGTAAGAACTACTTAACGGGAGCTCCTTGGGGACAGCGTTCGGGAGCCCTGAGCAGTGACTCTGTGCAGGAAACCTGGTAATCAAGGCAGACCTGTGGGCGATAATGTGGGGCCCATGAAATCTTTGGCACTCCCTTCTCTGTCTACATGAAAAGCCGTCTTTCCAAAAAGGAAACTCTCTCTCCAGCATCCTGGGAGACGGTCGTGTGAGCTGGCTCTGTTCATTCGCGCACCCATGCATCCCACAGATACTTCGGAAGTGTCTGCTGTGTGCCCGGGACTGTGGAGCTGGGGGTATTTTGCTGACTCACGCTGACGCAGTCCCTACAAAGCTGGAGCTGCAAAGCTCAGGGAAAAACAGACTGTGTATGGGCAATGACAGGCGTGAGTCATAGAATGGCAGGAAAATGTGCTGTGGAAGCGTGACCCAATGCCGTGACTAAGAAACGAGGGCGGAACAGAACTTCTGCTGAGGCCATTTTGAGGGATAAGTCACTGGCTTTTGTCTCCGAGTTCTATCCAAGTGGAATATGTAAAGAATTCCTATGGGCCGTGTCTGGGATGCTCATACAAGTGGATGAAGTGTGTTCGATGAGAAATAACGATTTGTCTATTTGGACATTCATTAGACATAACCAGTGGGTGAGGCCAGTTGATAGAACTTTTTCTACATGGAAAGAGGAACTTTAGTCCTTGGAGGCAAGGATGGGAAACTCAGTGCGGGGTCCATTGTAACAGGCAGCAGGCCCCCGAGCCTAGGAGAGTGGCCGCGAGCAGGGAGAGCACACGCGGGTGTAACGTTTTGAAAGCACGTGCTAACCGAGGGTTTTCGGTTCCTTGCACTTCTCTCCGGGTCTCGGGACTTCTCCCTTCAGTCAGCCACGTTCCATCTCTGCCTCCTTAGAAGAAACTCAGAGGAGACGGGCTCTTCCGAGTTTTGAGTTTTAAAAGCCTAGGTCGTGGAGGAATAGGAAGGCGTTGAGTTGCGTACAAGGGAAACGTCTGGCTCCTGCCGTGAGAAGAGATTGCCCAGGTGTGTGAGTCATCGCCTGCCCGCTCTGAGACCCACCTGTCGCCCTTCCGCGGCTCTGCTCTCCAGCTCAGGGTGGACCTCTGCCGACACCCCCCGTTCTCAGGCTCTCTGGCCCGTCTGGCCTCCAGGTGGGTTTTTTCAAGGTGCGGTGGCAGCCCTGCTGGGTAGGAGGGCACGAGGAGGGAGACATTAGGGCATTTCTTGCTCTTTTCTCTCTGCTTCCGGGGGCATCTCCGACAGCAGCTGCATCATCCCCGCGGTTCCAGCTCCTGACAGGCAGACAGTTGTCCCTTCTGGGCCCAGCCCAGAGGGAGCACCTGGGCACTGGGAACAGGGCTTCTGGCCTTTGTTGCCTTGTCTGTCGTCCTTGCTACTCTCCAGGTTGCCTCCTTATTGCCTGATGGCCCTGTCAGCCATCCTAACACCTTTGTAACTGGTCCCTCCCATTAAATGCTGTCAAAATTGCAAAATTCCGTGCTCCTGCCTGGGTGCCCTGGAATACCCTGAAGGTGCCGGCAGGGTCCACGAGGAAGGAGAGACATGGGTGGGCTCTGGGCCGAAGGAAGCCACCCTGCAGGGCTGTATGAAGCAGATACGAGTTTCTCTGAGGCACGGCCCTGCGTCCACCTTGGCACCCACGTCAACGCGCACCATGGATGGCATCACCCAGGAGCTGCGGGAATCGGGTCCTCGGGTCCCGAGATGGCCTTCCCTTTGCTTTTGGCTAGCAGCTGGCCGCCACAGCCTTCTCGTGGCCCAGGCTTGGCTCTGTGTAATAAAGGGACCAAAGTCTTGCCTTCCCCACGATGTGCCCTTTGGGATATTGATTTCAAGCTGGTTACTAAAAGGAACAAAAGATTCCCAAAGAGCTTTTGACCCTCCTCCTTTCCTCGGGTGGGGGAGGTAATTCAGATGGAAAGGCCTGCCCGAGGAAGGGAATCTTAGCCTAGTCACCTTGAGGATTTCCCCTGTTGCCTAATTGGAACCAAGGATGGTAGACGGGAGCGATCCACGCGAATCCCGTTCTGATGGATTTGTTACCATGTGTTCCGCCTCCCGGGTTCGCTGGCTCCTGGCTGCCTATTTCTCCTTCCAAGTCCCAGACCCCTGCCCCCATTCCTTGGGCCAAAATGGCATATAAACCCGTGGATGAACAAGGGGCCACACACTAAACCGGACAAGCTCAGGGGGGGCCTCCATGTGGGCCCCACACACTCAGAGACCCAAAATGACCTGTTTCAGAATGCTCCAAAATGGAAATTTCCTAACTAAAAGTGGCTCATGCCGGGCAGTCCCGTCCTAGGCCCGTATCTTCCTTGACGAAGGTCACTGTTTACCTTAACTGAGCCTGTTTATTATCTCTTTGTATCTTCGATAACACAGGCAAGTCAGGGTAATGTCCTTTCTCCAGACCCTGCAGGGCACAATCTCCCACCACAAAAACCCTTCATTGTTATCGCTATCATGTTAATTGTTAACTGTTAACTTTCTTATACCCACCTTTGTATTATGTCTCTTCATGTTTATCCAGTCCCAGAGAGTTCCTCAGTTTGCTCTCTCCCTTCTCCTTAATCTGCCACCAATGGATTTCATGTAACCCCTTGCTGCCTCCTTTCTTTTTTTTTAAGGATTTTATTTATTTATTTTTAGAGAGGGAAGGGAGGGAGAAAGAGAGAGAGAGAGAAACATCAATGTGCGGTTGCTGGGGGCAGTGGCCTGCAACCCAGGCATGTGCCCTGACTGGGAATCGAACCTGTGATGCTTTGGTTCACAGCCCGCGCTCAATCCACTGAGGTACGCCAGTCAGGGCTCTCCCTCCTTTCCTTGTAACATATAAAATAAGGTACAAAACTGCCAATCTCTGGGCAATTTTCCACAATCCATGGAGATTTTGCTTCCTGGTAATTGCCATCAGTTTGGCTCAAATACACTCATAAACATTCTTACAGCTCTGGATGTTTCTTACATTGGCAAAACTCAACTGCCCAGCGCCTCTTTGGGTTGCATGGTCTCAGGGACCCCTGACTGCACACTCGTATTATAAACTCGAACATTTGTTCCTGTTCATCTGTCTCTGTTGATACGGTTTTCAGCCCAGCCCACATGGACAGCCCCCGTTCGAGACCTCCAGGGCTCTCCTGAGTCCTCAAAACAGAGGATGGGGTTGTGGGGGCTAAAAGATCGTTTTTCCTCCCATCTTTTCACTTCTTCTCGCTGGGCTGAGAATCCAATGAACAGAGACAGATGCTTATTATTTTAAAGGTTCTATTTATTTATTTTTAGAGAGAGGGGAAAAGAGGGAGAGACACATCCAATGTGTGAGAGATATATCAATCGGTTGCCTCTCGCACCCCCCCAACTGGGGGCCTGGCATGCAACCCAGGCACGTCCCCTGACTGGGAATCAAACCGGTGACGTTGTTTTGGTCTGTAGGCTGGCACTCAATCCATTGAGCCACATCAGCCAGTGGGGAGAGAGAGAGAGAGAGAGAGAGAGAGAGAGAGAGAGAGAGAGAGAGAGAGAGAGAGAGGGAGAGAGAATTAACAGGAGAATGTGTACAAAGTTTACTATGAATGTACATGCCAGGGGCATCTTGAGAGGTGAGACCCCAAACGCATTGCACAGTAGGGGTTCGCATACCATTATGGACAAAGGGGAAAGGGGGCAGTTTACAGGTAGCTGAGGAATTGCAGAACACACAGGGCAGGCAAGTCCCTGTTGGGCAGCCCAGAAACCAGGGGATGTGGGAGCGGGGAGGGGGACTCTAGTGCATAGGCCTCTGCTCGGAACATTCCCATCTCCTACCGAGGTGCAGACTTCCTAGCTGCAGCAGGCCTTTCCTCTGAATCCCTTGGGCAGGAAAGGGGGGTGGGGGAGTCAAAGGTTCTTTCTGAGCCTTTTCTTTCTTAACAACCAGCTTAACATCAATATCCCGTAAGGCATATTTTGGGGTGGCAAACCACTGGTTCCTTCAGGACCCCGGTCTCTAATATACCGCAGAGCCCATGCCCCACAGAGTTAAGAGATTTGCATTTCATTTGGCTTTCTGTTCAAGAACTGAGGCAGTTAAGGTGACTGAAAGTTACCTTAGAGACCACCTACTCCAAACTTTCTGTTTCACAGATCAGGATGGCGGGGGTCAGGGAGGGGATTTTGGCTGCTCAGAAACTCCTGGCTCATCTTGCATCGACTACATTTGGGTGGGTATCAGCATCTTCTCTGGAGAACCCCCACTCATGTCTTCCACACCCTGCATAATCGCATATATACTGAATTTTACATTATTTTGTGTCTGAGAGTAGAAAACAGCCACTGAACGGAAGTCTGCCTGTGCCCATATATTTTATCTATTCATACATATGTGGTAGTATAAAAAGGTAAAAAGTGTGTTTTGGGGTTCTGCAAATGACAGCTTTCCAGAATGACACTGGAACTGTTGAATATCATCTCAAATCTCTTTTTTTTGGGGGGGACGGGACTGTAACCTTTGCAAAGCCTCGCCTAAGACTAAGGTGGATGGAGGCTGAAATTTTCCCAGAGGCTTTGTCTCAGGTCAGTGAAGTATTTCTAATCACTTTCTATCATCAAAGCCAGGGCAGCTGCCCAGTCTCATAGTCCACCGTCATTATTCAGGAGAATCATGTGCCGCGGTTGAGAGAATAATTGTTGACCAGAAGCCTTGTTACCAGAACAAATTTAGGCAGGAAGATATCCACAATCTTGACTTTAGTAGACCAGTCGGTCCTTTTTTTTGTTTGTTTTAAAAGAAAGACAGTGACTCCTAATTATTTTGCCCTTCCATCCCCACCCTTGAGTTATCTGAAAGAAAAAAGATAAATTCCAAGAATTCAGTGTTGAAGGTTTCAGCTGTTCGGCATTTAGGACCCTGAGTACTATGTCTGAATGGCTGGAAGGCACCTGCGTTTTGCAACAGTCTCCCCTTCCCCAGGAATGATGCTGTGTGTTTCCTGAGGTGACCTGCCCGGGCCTTGGCAGACCCTCTGGCGAGACCATTTGGCAGGTAGATGCAGAGACCAAGATCATCTCCGTTCCGTCCCTTGTGCAATTCCAGGCGGCATTCCTAAGGACTCAGGCTTAAAAGTTTAGAATCTGTGTCTTTGCATGAATTTAATCATCTCCATCAGAATCCTTAAGGAATTACAATAACAGTGATTCATTTATAATTCACAATTTCCATTATCTTCTTTCTACATTTAGTGTGGGGGTGAAATTTATGGCTTCATTTACATTGTGTTCTATGAATAATAGAAGAAATACAGTAAAGACCCGTGGAAATGTTCTTGCTGCAGACGCTCTTCGGAGACATCTGCACAATAGCCTCCTCGCCCGCACCGCGCGGGGCCCGAGAGCTTGCAGCTGCGCAGGGAGCCTTTCAAAGGGGCCGTTCTCATTATGCAGAGTCTTCCCTTTCTTTGAACTTCAAAGCAGAACGAGGAGACCTTAAATGATATGGGGTAGATAAGTGATGAAATGGTAACTTCAGGTATAAAATACCTTCTATTACGTGTACGGGGAAACACAGCCGTTCGGAGTGATACCGGGCTGGCTGGCGGACACACACGTAGTCTTCAGATTTCTGTGGGCTGCTGGGGCTTTAAAGATGATCAAGTCCAAAGCCCTTCTTTTCCAAATGGGGAAAGCAAGGCACAGAGAAAGAAAATGACTTATGCAAGGTCCCACAGTAGAAGGGGACCAGGTGCACAGTCACAGCCCTTACTCCTGGCCCAGGGGATCTCTCTGATATGTGCCACGTCACCTTTGTTTTAAAACTCAAGGCACCTGGCTTTGTGCACGTGGCAATAAAGCTGGAGGGAATCCTTCTGGCGAGTGATTTTTGAACACGGAGCAAAGACGTTTTCAAGCATTTCCCCCCGCTAAATGATCACGTCTCTCAATAGCAGATCTTCGCTGAAAAACATTTTGAGATCTGAAGGAAGAAATGCATCATCCTTCTGTGATTACGTCACTCTCATTTATCTTCTCCTGAGGAAGGACGACAAAGCTGATGAAAACCTTGCGACATTCCGATTTCTTCCCCTGCTGTCTGGTCGTGGTCCAGCGCCATGCTTTATTACTCCTCCATCCACAAAAGGAGGAAAACCAACCCATCTGTTTAAAAAATGGTCTGTCCTTTGAATCAGTAGCCATCCAGCCAACATGGGGAGCGTTACCTACTCAAGCCAAACCCCTTCTACATAGTAGGGGTTCGATGCATTTTTGTTGAAAAGACTAAGTTAAAAAAATGTGCTTGTACCTGTAGTTTATCATAGGCTACAAAGAGTCACTTCTAAAACCTACTATATTCTTCACTCCCTCTCCTGTGCCATGCTTTCTCTCCCCCCACCCCTGCTCCTTTCCTATTTTGTTTAGGAAGAAAACACAAATCACAGAAAATAATCACATACAAAGGCCTTGGGAAAGGACACTCTGTTTCTGACAGAAGACTGGCAGAGGAGCCCGCGCTGTCCCTAATTCTATTCAGACACCCTGTTAGTAGGGCGGACACCATGAGTGATTCAGACACCCTGTTAGTAGGGCGGCCTTTCGTGTCTGCAGAGGTCAGCTGACGTTAGTAGGCAAAACACATACAAATTCAGCAGCGCTGTGATTCACAGACGCATATTCTTTGGGATCCAACATGGCTAATACATTTAGTCATGCACAATAAAGGCCAAACAAAAGAACCAACCACCAGCCAGCCTTCCACTGCCCGCTTCCCACCCCAAGCTTTAAGGAAGTCCTCTAGTTATGCACACCAGAAATAAAATAATGTGTTTTCCCCACCTCCCCAAGCATGTAGGAAAAATCAAAGTACATTTGCTATAGACAGAAAAAAAAAAAAGAGCAGGTTACTTTGAATACTTTCTTGTGCTAAGTGCTTGCATCGCTCTGTTCCGGAAGTGAAATTTGGCTGCCAGCTGATGTCATTCTATGAGGATCACTCTGGTCCCTGCTAACGGATACCAGTTAACTACAGCAACAAACTTGAACTCCTATTGTTTTACCAAGTAACCCAGATCCAGTCTGTTACCCATTGCAAAAGTCCACCTGCTGCACTAAACTCAGCCTGTACTCCCTGAGTACAAGGGTGAAAGCCCACCGCCTGCTTGACTTCTGTGTCTGCCTGTGCACAGAGGGCTGTTAACTCGGTCTGTTACAAGACCTGCTTATGAACCACAAGACAAAGACCAGATCTTTGATTTTGACTTGTATGACTCTTGAGGGTTCTAAGGGCCTGATGGTCTACTGGGTCCCTTTCCCTCCCATAAATTATTATTATTTTTCCTGCCCCTCTATGATGGGATAGGGGATGCGGTCAGGAGGAAAAAAAGGTAGGTGTACTTTGTTTCTGGACCCTGGTTCTTTTTTGTCTGGTCATAGAGATTCATTCATCTGTTGAATTCCACTCTGACAGTGCTCTTCTGAAAGAGACATGGATGTATAATAAAGTTATTAACTTTATTTTACAGAGTGCAGAGTTTCCATTTTGTGTGGGCACAATGCAATATTTGTTTTTCTCTGGCTGATTGCCTTTTTATTCCACTTCATTTTACTTGAGTACATATTTATTTTGGGTGGTGCAGTTGAAAGCAAGGAAGAACAGACTTAGAGTTAGTTACCAAGAACTCGATGCAAGATTCTAAGGGTAGACATAGAATGTCCAGATGGAAAATCTGCTTCCCAGAGGACATTTGGCAATATCTGCATACATTTTCTTCTTTATGGTTTAATTGTATTTTTATTTTCCTAAACTTTTATTTTTCAATGACAGCTGACATTCAGTATTATTTTATATTAGTTTCAGGTGTAGAACACAGTGGTTAGACATTTACATAATGTACAAAGTGAGCCCCTGAGAAGTCTAATACCTGCCTGGCACCGTACACAGTTATTGCAGTATGATTGACTATATTTTCTATGCTGTACTTCATGCACCCCTGACTATTTTGTAACTACCAGTTTGTAATTTTCAGTGCCTTCCCCTTTGTCACCCAGCCCACAACCCCATTCCAGGCAATTATTTGTCTGTTCTCTGTATCTATGAGTCTGTTTTTCTGTTTTGCTTGTTCATTTACTTTGTTCTTTAGGTTCCACATATAAGTGAAATCATATAATATTTGTCTTTGTCTGACTTATTTCACCCAGCGTAATACCCTCTAGGTCCATCCATGTTTTCACAAATGGTAAGATTTCATTCTTCCTTTTTTTTTCCTGGCCAAGTAGTATGTTCCGTGGATTCTTATCCATTTGTCTATCGATGGGAACTTGGGGTGCTTCCATATCTTGGCTGTTGTAAAGAACACTGCAATGAACATAGGGGTGCATATATCTTTTTTAATTAGTGTTTTGGATTTCTTCAGATATATACCCAGAAGTGCAATTGCTGGGTCATAAGGTAGTTCAATTTTAATTTGGGGGGAATCCCTACACTGTTTTCCACAGTGATTATGCCAGTTTGCATTCTCACCAACAGAGCGTGTTCTTTTCTCCACATTCTCGCCAAGTGATGTTGTTTGTTGATTTATTGATGACAGCCATTCTGACGTGTGAGGTGGTATCTCATTGTGATTTTGATTTGCAATTTTCTGATGATTAGTGATATGGAGCATCTTTTTCATATGTCTGTTGGCCATCTGTATGTCTTCTTTGGAGAAATGTCTATTCAGGTCCTCTGCTCATTTTTTAATTGGATTATTTGCTTTTCTGGTGTTGAGTTGTATGAGTTCTTTATAAGCTTGGGATATTAACCCCTTATCATATTTATCATTAGCAAATACCTTCTTCCATTTAGTAGGTTGGATCTTTTCATTTTGTTGATAGTTTCCTTTGCTGTGCAAAAAATTTTAATTTGATGTCATCCCATTTGTTTATTTTTTCTTTTGTTTCCCTTGCCTGAGGATATGGATATATATATATAAATATAAAATATATATAATATACATGTTATATATTATATATACATAATTATAATATATAATTATATATTACATATATAACTATATTACATATATAATTATAAATAACTATATATAACTATATATTGTATATATATAATTGCTCAGAGAACTGTTAGAGGGTTCACTGCCTATGTTCTCTTCTAGGAGTTTTATGGCTTCCAGTCTTACATTTAAGTCTTTGATCCATTTTGAGTTTTTTTGTGTACATGGTGTAAGAAGTTGGTCTAGTTTTATTTTATTTTGTTTTATTTTTGCATGCATCTGTTAAAAGGACATTTTACAAAACACGTAAGCAGCTATGGTCCAATAGAACATTTTTTTATAGGCCAACTTCTCTCCACATTCTTAAACAGAGCAGACATCTGAAAAGCCAGACACAAGAGAAAGCTTAAACATTGAAAGGTTGAAATTGAAATGAGTAAAAACAATAGCGGGACAATACAGTAAAAAAGGAACGGTACACAGACAAGAAATTAGAAAAAAACAATCCTTATTCCTATTGCATCTGCAAATGAAGAACAGTATGCTTTAAAAAAGGAACATTTTGAAGACAAAACAGAGCTCTCAACAATGAAAAATATGAAGAAGTGAGAAATTCGGCAGCAGGGTTTGAAAATTAAGCTGAAGGCAAAGATGGAAGCCAAGAAAACCTCCTAGAAAACAGTGTAAAAAAGATGAGATGACAGGAAGTAAGAAGATTTAGAGAAATCACACGTGAAGTCCAAAATCTGAGCAATGGGAGTTCCGGAAAGAGATCATGGAGGGAGACACAATTGAAGAACATTTCTCAAACACGAAGGGTAAATTCCCAGACAAGGAAAGTACCTGCGTTGTCAGCACGGTGGGTGGAAACAGATCTACGTCAGACACACGTGCCTCAGAGTACTGGGGACAGAAGAGAGAGACAGAGAGAACTCGTCCCGCACAAAGGGCCAGACTCTGGATGATTTTAAACTGCTCAACAACCATGATGCCCAATGAAAGACAATGGAGAAATGCCTTCAGAATTTCAAGAATATTTATTTCTACTTGGGATCCTATGCACAGCCAAAAACCAGTCAAGAATCTGTGTTTTTGGTAGGCAACGTTTAAAAAATTTTTATCTCCCCCATGTTCTTTCTCAGGAAGTTACTAAAGGATACACTCCATCCAAAAGAAGGAAGAAACCAATAAAGAGGAAAAAGGGGGAGTCTGGAAGGAAGACCTCCAACACAAGAGAGAGGCAAAGGGAATCCACAGGAAGGTGTTCAGGGGAGATGGTAGGTCCATAGCTGTGCACCAGGCCTAGAGGACAACGAATTCAGTTGGAGGGTAGCAGAGACCCCCGGGAGCAATTTCTCCAGAATAGGAAATGGATAGACTATCTGATAATGTAAATATTTTAAAAAGAGGTTTAGACAAATAACAGAGAGGTTGAAGTTGAATTGGTGATAAGTTCTCTCTCTCACACACACACACACAGCAAAGCAAGACAATTATCTCTACGGAAACTAAAATATATGTATAGGAAAGAAAAATAATCATTTCTTTGCTCGTGACTCAGCTGGAACAACGTTGACCTAATCCTAATGTCAACACTGAATCTGATCTAGCAAAATTACAGAATAGTTATAGGGAAGCTGGGAAAGGAAAATTACCCCAGGAAAGGTGTGGTGAGGGCCAGGGGAATGAGCAAAAGCTAAATTGTCACTAAAGAGGTGATCCTAAGTACATTTAGGGATGTGATATTAAATACCCAAGTAACCTCTTCAGAGCATTGAAAGTGGTGGCTTCTGGTGGGATAGAGTGGGGAGAAGGGTGGGGAGATGCTTAGTTTTAAATAAACTTACGTAACGCTTTGACTGTTTACATCTGTACATTTGATAAACATAAAATTAAAAAGGTCTCAGCGCAGTGCCTGTTGTGTCCTCAATAATTCATGAGTCTTTAATAATTTTGAGTCCTTTCATCATTAATCTTATTATCCCTAGTGTCCTCAGTCCTGGGCAGATGTGAAAGGAAGCAAGAAAAAACTGTCCTCGATGCAGAACAGTTCAATCTCTGCATTAGTTCTCAGGAACTTTCTTCATGACGAGCTAATTGTTGAATCGCAATCAAGACGTGGAACCCTACAACAGCTCAGGAAGTAGAAGGGAAGAAGCAAAATTATATTCACTGGGTGCCAACTCTGTGTCCAGGACCACCCTAGGGTGTAGGTGACATCATCTCCATTTGATGGTCGAGGACAGTTGGTCTCAGTAAGGATAAGTAAAATGGCCCTTTGTCATAGTAACAAGAGTGGATCTGGGGGTGGAGCCAGTTTTGGAGTCTAAGCCCGTGCTCCACCCTCATCATCATCATTCACAGCATCAGAAGGCATGCAGGTGAAGTCCTGAATGACAGTTTCAGAACAGATGGAACGAAGGAAGTCTGGGTGTTCGGACGACAGGTGTGACTGGCAAGGTCCAACGAGGTCTGTGTTCCCCCATCAAAAACTGGGCCCTGGGCTGCCTGCCCAGGAAGCTGACCCAGCGGGCTGCCCTTCTGTTCGTGTGGTTTGCGAAGCGCCCCGTCTTGCCAGCTGCAGACCCACAGAACCAGTCTGCTGTTTGTTTAATCTTTTGGATTCCTCCTGTCAGAACAACTTGTACTCCTTCCCTCCTGGTGAGATAGGTGAAGGCTGAACATAAACAGAGCCTTTCTTTTCCTTGTTTGCAACGTAGAAATGCAAGTGGAAGCCAGCAGCTTGAGTTACAAGGGTGGCCGTGGGCTAAAGAAAGCACGGGGATGTGGGGTGGTGAAGCAAGACCCTGAAAACGAGAGTCCCGTGTGGTGATTCTTCTCACTTCACCCCAGTCCCCATGGTCAGAACTGGCGGGGCAGGAATTTGGGACGACCAGAAGCCTTGGGCATCCCTGAAGTTGTGTAGGGGTGGACGCTTATTGCGGGGATTTTGGAATACGTGGAAAAGAGAGGGCCGGCTCACAAAGGCTAAGAGGGTGTGTTAACTGCATGGAATTTTTTTTTTTACACAGAGTTGTGGGTAGGATTAAGGGAACCCGACAAAGAATGGTGAAACGCCCCAGGCCAGCAACAGTGAGCTGCTGTCTCTCCTCGAAGGCTGAAGAAGCCTTGGAAGGGAGGGGTCACTAGACCCCAGAGAGAGTTGTAGGCATAGGGAGAGAGCTGAGACTGTGGGTGGGGGGATACACCCCCCTCCCAACCTGGACTGGCAAGGAGGAGCGAATCCTGGGAATCAATACCCACTGTCTCTCTCCTCCCACCCTCCTATCACGGGCTGGTGTCTTCCCTTGTTGAACCCAACTAAAAGCCAGAGGGCGAGGGCATGCGTTACTAGAGTGCCTAAAAGTCAGCTTCTCGGGGTACAGAGCAGGATGGGAGGGAGATGCGAGGGGAGTGGGTTTGGAGGAGACAGAAAGGGACCATCCAACCCAGGTGATGAAAAATAAAACCAGTCACCCAGGGCCTCCAGCACGTAACTCCAGGGCCCACCCTCTGCTCTGCCTGCTGGCTGTCCTCTCTATGGGCTTCTTTTCCACACTGGAGAGCCCCGGCTCCAAGGGGCGCCCGTTCTCCTCAAGGAGACGAGCGCGCCCAGTGAGTACATTTTTACTGGGAAGACAGCTGCACCTCCCTGCCAGCCAAAAATAACATATGGAAACGTTTCCCACATTTTCACCAGGGGGCACTCACTCCTTTCCCATGGATGGCGAGGAATGTGTTTTGGGAAGCAGTTGCTGGCCAAAACAGAATCCTTTCTTTGTAGCCACCGTGAATGTTGGAATCCTGTCCTGAAGTCATTTCTGGCCAAACAATGTTTCTGTTTAGAGTAATAGGACAGGGCTCAGAGAGCAACTTCTTGGTAAATGTTTGCGATCCGACTGGCACGTTCCATTTAGAAATGCGTTGAGTCCAAACGCCGCCGTGTTCTTCTCCCACCGAAGTGAACAAAGCTAAGGAGACGTTGAGGAGATAATCTACACGCTTAATCTACAGGTATACTTTCCAGAGTCGAAAGCCCAACAAATCAAAGCAGGTGAGCAAATCCTCTCTTTGGGGACTGCCTTCTAACCCATCCCCATGATTCATCCTGATGGATAAATGGAGGCTTCCGGGGGAAACAGGCTTTCTCAAGTATAAATTCTCCCAAATGGAAAGGCATTTATTTGGTATCATATCAATCCCGTTTAGCTATTAGGTGTGGAAGTGACACACTCTTTGTCAAAGGGACCGTGCTGTCGGTTCGGTGACACAGCCATGTGTGGGAAGTGGGTGGGAGGCCTTAGACACGCGTTTCTCAGAATTTCCTTAAACGTGGATTGCGTTTGGGGCTCGAGGAAAATAACTGTAGATCACCGAGTCTTTTTACGTGAACGGTATAATGTGTAGGGAAATATAAGCGTACGTTAAAACAGGCAGGTTGGATAACAATGGGGAAAATTGGCTCCTATTAAGCTATTGGAATCTTGTTATAGAGATCCTTTGGTCTATCAGTAAATGGATTCATCAAAGGGATTGATGAAAATTGATTTGTTCTGATAGGAAAGCTTGTCCTGAAGTCTGGAGACTCAATATGGTACAGTGAATAAGAGCGAAAGCTTTTGGTAGGAAACCAGTCTGGATTGGAATCCTGTCTCCCTCGTGTCTTATCTCTGCAAACTCGGGAACATCACGTGACTCTGAGACTCAGTTTTCTAATAGGTAAAATGGGGGAAGAAATGATGGTGCACAAAACACTCCGTACTTAGGATATTTTCATTTTTATAATAAAACAATCTCATGGAAAATTTAGCAACAACACATAACAGAGAAATCATCCCATGGGTTGAAATAATTCATGGCTTCATTGCTGGGCTCTTTCTTCTTTTTTTCCAAATTAACTTTAGTAGCCAGCTTTAGGAGTGCTAATTAGTTATTTTAAAAAACAACAGCTGTTCCAGTGAATTCACTGTCATAAAACATAGGATCCTGGAGCTGAAGAGCTAACAGATTCAACTCCTCCAAATGTCTTTCAAGACTAAGGGGATTCTTTCAGAGATCTTTAAAGCTGTTTTGTCTGCTTCGCCACAAATTGGAAGTATGGGTAAATCATTGCAGTTATTGATTTAAAAAATTGAGATGTATACACTCCTCTTTCCCTTACAAATCAGTATGGGAGAGAAAGAGCGATTTCTTTCTATTTTTCTGCATTCCAGCTGACCAAGTTTATTTTCAGGGCTTTCTGTAGAATTTTGAACCATGTGAGAGAATCTCTTATGTCAGGTTTTCAGGGGAAATTAGAAAGGAAATTTGATTAAAGAATTCTCCGAGGACGTGTGGGACAAAGCTCTCTTGTCGAGAATAAGCTAAGAAGATCAAAGTCGTCAGCGCCATCCACGGGGGTGGGTCGATGTGGTTAAACAGTGTTGACTCATTCGAACACTCTCTTGTCTTACAGCACGGACAGAGAAGAATGAGGTTTTTCTGGGTTTTCCCAATTTGGCGGCCATACTTTTCCGTGCCTCTGTATGGGGCGGGCAAACCATAACTGGCCCAATGGTCCCATCCTAAGTAGATAAATATCCTTATTTGTTTGTATTGGTAGAAGCAAAAGAGATCAGTAGACTGATCTCAGGCTGACTTCTCTCTGTCTCTCTCACTCTCTGGCTTGGCACCCTTGTTGTTGGACTAGCTGGCCAGTCTATGCCCTAAGACTTGCCATTTCCGAAGGTAACGCCAGTGCCCTCCCTTCCGCAGACCCCCTCAGCTGGATGTCCTATCAGGAAAGTCGTTTTCCTTTGCATTTCTCTTTCAAGTTCTCTTCAGAGACCCTCCTGACAGCTGTCATCCTCTGTGATCCTACAGCTACAGCACATAATCAATCCAAAGCTTCTGGGGTCTTCCGGTCTATGATATCAGTCCTCTCTTTAGGCTTCTGAGCTATGACAGTGGCACTGAAGTTCCAAGGGCCGGGCTCCATGGTGAGATGACTGGCTTCCCCAGGGCTTCGTGAACGCTCCACGCCTGTGGCCACAGCCTCTCTCCCACGTGGCCCGTCCTTCTCTACAGAGTGTTCCCGTTTCCGTGGGCAGCATCACACGCTGCTGTGCAATGCTGGGGGCTGACAGAGCACACGGCTACCGGGAGGCAGAGGGCGGGGGGGAAGCGTCCCTGCTAAGCTGGAACCCAGGGCGATTCCCAGGATGACCTGCCCTGTGCCAGGTTTCCCATGTTCTAGTCCTGTTGGACCTTGCAGTTTGGCTGTTTTTGCCATCAGGTGGATTAGGAAATCTGCTCCCGGAAAATAGTGCGCTGTCCCCATGTGGCATCTGCTGGGCTAGGTGTTCAACCGTGGACGGAGCTGAGATTCCGGCGGAATCTCACTACTCAGTCCAGGAGAATTTTCCCGGCTGGACCGCATTCCTCTCCCTTCTAAGAATCCGTAGTTCTCCACTTATTGTGCTCTTCCGGAATTTTTAGTTGTCTAAAAAAACCCACACGATTGAAATTCCTTAATAAACGTTGTTTTGTAAGGTTGTCGTAGTAAAACAGGATTTCATTCTTGTTCTAAAGTCTTCCAGAATATGGAAGTAAACGGGAAAACAGCGAGAGTCTTCCAGACGCATGGCTCTTCTCACAGGTTTGGGACGTATCGTCCTCTTTGCCTTTTTTCTATGTGTTTACATGACAGGGTGGTAACCCAGCCGGCTCCTGGGACCTGGCAGGTAACAGAAATGGGGGTGGGAGGCTGGGCGTCGGGGTGGGGGGGCAGCGTGGAGACCGGGGAGAACTGGGGGTGTGCGCACAGCAGCCACCAAGCTACAGCAGCCAGCCGTCGATGTCGTGCTGAAAGACGGGTCTGGTGTGGCCCAAACTTCCTATTTTTTCAAGAGAAGCCTGGAATGTCGGTTTGGAAGTAAAAGTTCCTGATTCTAAAATGCTGACAACCACTTCAGACAGTTTGCAGTCGTGTTGGAGTTCAACGCAACACAGCTGCGGGCCTGATGCGGCCGGATGCCAGCTGCTCCGTGCCCTTCGATTTACGCGCGTCCCCACGGTTTGCATGCTGTTGCATGACCTGCGCCGTTGCATGTCCTGTGTGCGCTGTCTTTCTAGGGCAACTCACTTTTTAAAGGCAAGGCCCCTTCCTTAGTCACTTTTGCTTTTATCCCATAGGACTCTAGTACACGCACAATCCACCTATCTCCAAACTTCGGTTTCCATCCACACAATGTCCCCAAGATGATTCCAAAACTGAAGCTACTGATGAAAAACAAGAACAAAACCCAAACCCAAACAATAGGAACATTCACAGAACAAGAAGAACAGTAAACAAAGTCAACGTAGAAACAAAGTATAATTGAAGACCTGTGGTTAAAATCACCCCCCCCCCCCAAAAAATGGCATTGACCATGGTCAGTGTAGGCGCAATGAAAGTGTAGTATTGCTCTGATTCTCTCCCCGCCCCCATCCCCCCATCTGACCTATCTGATTGGCCAACAGCAGGATCCCTTGCTTGTCACTTGATTGGCCAGTGGCTGGAACAATGGACAGGATTGGGAAGCCTCTCTCAGTCCTTGCTCTCTGATCTCTGAAGTAGGTCCCCTAAGTGAAGAATGGAGATGCCAACAGGACCCTGAAAACTTGGAATGCAGAAAAAAAGCTGGTTAATGATCCTTTTGAGATCCGTTCATGTTGATGTATACAGGGCAGTGGAAGGCCGAGAATGGAACGGAATCTGTAAGTGACACTGAATTTCATACAGTACATCCAGGAACAGCCTTATGTCTAATTACTTAACCTTGGACATTGAGCCACAGAGGAGGGATTTCTCATAAGGTTTCCGAGCGTGCTCTGACCTCACCCTGCTGCCCCCTGCCGGGCACGTGTTTGGACATCGGGGTGGGTGTGGCGAAACGAGAGTTTGGGCAGGCGGAAGGATATCTAGCCTGGGAATACTTACTCGTCTCCCCTACTCTGCTCTTGCATCCCATTGGTTGGAGGGACCGTTTTTTGCGGAAAATCTGTCCTGTCATCCCCCCGCCTTGCATAAAATTCTTCAGTGGTTCCATGACCTCAGATGGAGGTTTATTCTTAACCTAACCCAGAAAGCGTTGTGTTGGGGGGCTCCTGTTCTCCAGGCACCCCTCCGGGCCTTCCCCGTTGCTGCTCCTTCCTCCCACTTTCCAGCTCGTCTATTCTCATTCCGCAGGTCTCCATTTAAATCTCGTTTTCCCGAGAAGTCATCCCTGACGCTCTAGAGCAGCCCTGTCCAATAGACACCCAATGTGAGTCACATGTGCAATTTTAAGTTTCCTAGTAGTCACATTAAAAAGGGGGAAAAGAAATAGGAGAGATTAATTAAAAATCCCTTTTATTAAACGATGTCCCATATATTTTATTTCAACATGAAATCAATAGGAAAATCACTGAGATATATTATTATTATTATTATACCTTTCTGGTGGTAAGTCTGCTGCATATTCTGCACTCACAGCACGTTTAATTAAGTCTAGGCAACTTTCGGGTCTCAGTAGCCATGTGGGGCTGGGGCTCCTGGGGCTGGACGGTGCAGCTGCAGGCTAAGCTGACTGCCCTACTGTGACTTGTCTCTCATCTCCCCCACTTTGCTCCGGCCACAGAACTTGAGTCTGTCCTCAAGGAGGATCATGCTCCTTGTCACCTCCGGGTTTCAGCTCAGGTTACTTCCTCTGCCTGAAACACGTCCATCTGCTCCATTCTCCCTGTCCCCTCCATGACCTGCCCCGCCTCCCCTGCTTTGTGTCTGCCTAGCTCCTCTGTCATTTTCAGGTCTCAGCTTCCTCCAGGAAGCCTCCTGTGACTTCCCAGACCCAAGTGAGGGGTTCCTCAAGGAGCCTCAGCGTATGTTTCCTGCTGTGTCACCACTGGTCATTTACTGGTTCGTTGCTCCCCCTGGACTGCTGGTATATCTCCGACTCACTAGTCCATGCCTCATGCCCACTAGATGTTCAATTAAGCATTACTTTCTGATTTCCAGATGCCAAAACAAAACTTGTATACTCTCTTCTGCTGGGTTAACAAGTAGAGTCAAATATCTCAGATTTTTCAAAGTTAAAAACTCCAGATCTAGTTGACTGATCCATATTCCATAGCCTTGGAGAATACTATGTAAAAATAAGGGGTATAACCTGAATTCATATCCTACCAATGTTAGTCTCCTGGTTTTGACAACATACAATGGTTTTACCAACTATAATCATCGGGAAACACCAGGTAAAGGGCTCATGGGAGCCCTATACTATTTTTGTCACTTTGTGTGAGTTGTAAACTATTTCAAAATAAAGAGCAATTTTAGAAAGGTGTCTTCTCAACCTAAACCATGGTAGGTAATCACAAAACCCCACAGCCCACGAGTGCTTTTGCTTTGTGTCGCTAAACGCTGCATCCCGATGGCAGAACGAGGAAATGCAGTGAAACGTAAGAGTGAGCGAGGATGGCGATTGGCGGTCCCCAGGCTGTGGGTTCATGGCACACTTCTGGATATGAGACTTTGGGCAGCCCTCTTGGAGTGACTGGGAGAATGAAAACAGCATTTACATGAATTCACAATAATTACAATGCAATTCAGTCTTCACGTATCAATGTCTCACAGTGTCTGCAAAGCAGCCAGTGGTCACCCTTTCCCTGCTGCCCTGTTGCATGAGGGGGATTGTTGACTGCCTTGAATGCACCCTCTTAGATGCTCAAAAGCTCTCGCCCATTTGACCTGTACCCCACTCCTGTTCACTGAGGACTGGACCAGCCATTGTACTTTCCTGGCCTTTCAATGAAACCGCCCATCCGACAGATGCTGCTGCACCTTATGTTTTCAATTGTGCCCCCATTCTGAAAAATGTCATATCGGTAAAAATTTGGTTATACCTCTGTGCCAGGATAATAGTTCATTAGAATGTGACATCTTAATGATTGAGAACCACTGGTCCAGATATTATAGATAGATAATCTATTTATGTTTCTAGACAATGCAAGTTATTATTTTTAGAGCCCAATTAAAACCATATGTCTTTTTTGGCCATTTTAGACCCGGCTGAACTTCCTCCTCTTCCTTTAATTCAGCCTATGTATTCTACACCAAGTATTCTAACATGTGATCTGTAAGCTTTTATGTCATTTTATAATTCTTCTTTAAATGTATGTTTTCTCATTCTAGAAAGATGAGTTCCATGAAGATGGGAAAACCATCTGCTCCTTCTCTTGGGTCATCTTTCTTTTGGCTCCTGTGTGAGTTCAATTCCTTTCTGTCTGTAGAGTCCGAAAATATCTTTTAGGTTGTTTTATCTAAGTTAAACAATTTACACAAGGGTGACAAACTTTAATCATGCCTCTGCTGACCTTGTAATTGAAAAATTTGCCAACTGCCATGCCAAGGACACTGCCAGGAGAATGAAAAGATAAGGCACAGGCTGGGAGAAAATATTGGCAACAGACATATCTGATAAAGGACTCTTATCCAAAATATACAGAGGAGTTTTAAAACTCAACAATAAAAAAACAGACAACCCAATTAAAAAAATGGGCCAAAGATCTTAAGAGCCATGTCACCACAGAAGATATACAGATGACAAAGAAGCACGTGGCATGATGTTTCGCATCATCTGTCACCACGGAAAGGCAAATGACAACAGCAGGGAGACACCACTGACCCCACACCAGTCAGAAAGGCTGAAATCTGGAACACTGACAACACCAAGTGCTGGCGTGCACATGGGGCAGTCGTGGCTGGTGAGCTTGCAAATTGGTGCGGCCACTTTGGAAGACAGTCTGGCAGTTTCTTACAAAACTGAACCTACTCTTTACCGTAGGACCCAGCAATCAAGCTCCTTGGGATCTACCCACAACTGTCGAAACTTAGGTCCACACTGAAACCTGAACATAATGTTTATAGCAGCTTTATTAATAATCCCCCAAACTCGGAAACAACCAAGATGTCTTTCAGTATGTGAGTGGATGAACACATTGGTATAGGTGGGCAGGGAAATGCTATGCAGTACTCAAATAACGGACCTGTCAAGCCATGAAAAGACTAATGCATATCACTAAGTGAAAGAAGACTACCTGAAAAGACCACTTATTGTTTTATTCCAACCATCTGACATTCTGAAAGAGGCAGAACTACGGAGACAGTAGAGAGAACAGTGGTTGCCAGGGGTTAGGGAGGGGACAGGGGTAAATGGGCAAAGCACAGAAAAGGTTTAGAACAGTGAAAACACTCTGTGTGATACTGTAATGGTGGACTCATTGCATTATACACTTGTCCAAACTGTAGACCTTACACCACCAAGAGCGAATCCTAGCCCTGGTGGAAGATGCTGGCCATTGAAGAGGCTGTGCACGTGTAGGGGCAGAAAGTATGCACCCTCTCAGTGTCACTGTGAACCTAAAGTGACTCTGAAACCTAGTCTTTTAGCAATCCCACCAACAGTGTCTGAGGGTTCCCTTCTCTCCGCATCCCCTCCAACACTTGTTATTTCTGGTGGAATTGTAAATGGGTGCAGCCACTCTGGAAAACAGGAGGGAGGGCCATCAAAAAAAATTAAGAATAGACCTACCATATGATCCAGCAATCCCACTTCTGCTTATTTATCTGAAACATATGAAACTATTAATTCAAAAAGACACACATACATTACTTATATTACTACTTATAGTAACTGACATAGCAGCATTGCTTATAATGACTGAGCTATGGAAAATACCTAAGTGTGTATTGATGGATGAATGGATAAAGATATGGGATTTACATATCTCTACCTATACCCATACCTGTATCTATATCTATCTATATCTCTCCATGTATCTATATCATCTATCATCATCTCTAAGTCTATATAGCTATGCCTATACCTACATCTATATACATACACACAATAGAACACAACTCAGCCATAAAAATGGTAATGAAATATTGCCATCTGTGACAACATGGATGGATCTTGAGGGTATTATATTGTGAAATATGCCAGATGGAAAAGGGCAAAAATTGTAGGATTTCACCTACAGGTGAAATACGAAACAAAAAACCAAATAAATAAACAAAAAGAAAACCATAGATACAGACAGCAGGTTGGTGGTTGCCTGAGGGGAGGTGAGCAGGGGGTGGAGGAAATGAGTAGAGGGGCTCACAGATACGGCGATGACGGGTGGAAACTAGACTTCTGGTGTTGCACCTGCTACAATGTATACAGATGTCGAATTGTGATGTTTTCCACCTGTCCCTTATAGAATGTCATTAACCAGTTTTCCTCAAACAGTCTGAAAATTAAAAAAAAGTTCTTCTCAGTGCAGCCACATACCTTTCAAAAAACACATTCTGTACTTACAATACTCACTTCTCTCAGTAACTATTTATGGGTCTTGGACTAGGTACCTGCTGTGGGCTAGGTGCTGGGGAAACAGGGAAGCAAGACGGATGGGTCCTTGCCTCCATGGAGCTCACGTGGGACCTTCTTCCTCCATGGTAACCCACTGCCCAGCACATCTCAGCCTTGGGAATATGGAACGGTCACCCACAAGGGGCTCCCAAAAGGCAACCCTCCCCCGAATGACTTGAGGAAGGGGCGGGGGTCATAGAATACACTGACTTCAGCAGCCTTCCGAGCACCCTCTCCGGCTGGCTTCCCTGTGCTTTTCCTTCTCTTCATTTCCGACGTAGCTCCCCCTTTTATTTTCTTTTCCCAAAAGGAATATGTCCATCCCTTTCTTTGAATATATAATACAGCAGCACCCAATTGCACCTGCTATTTACTAACCTTCTTTTTAAAAACCTGGTAAGTGGTGGGCTGGTTTCCAGGCCAACCGATCTGTGGGTTCCCACACACTGAGGCCGGAAAGCCGAGTGCCCGCGCTGTGGGCTCCCCTCCCAGCTTCGGACCCACGAGCTGCGCTGATCTGGAGGAACCGACCCCCTTCGTGCCCCACTTCAGCAATCAGCCAAATGAGCGACACTAATGTGACCTACTTCACCGTGCTGCCGCGGGGTGACATGAGAAGGGCCGGAAAGCCCAGCGTAAGAGCTCCGTAGTGTTCGCTGTCTTTCTCTATCCGCTGTTTTCCAATGTGTCTAAAGCAGTTCAGCTTGGGAACAAATACTTTTGCGAAGCCTTAAGTCAAGAAAAACACACACGCTTTCCATCCCTGTGACTGTTTTGTAACTACCAATCTGTATTTTCCCCTTGTTGCCCAGCCTCCCAACCCCTTCCAGGCGATGATCAGTGTGCTCTCTGGATCTGTGAGTCCGTTTCTGTCTTATTTGTTCATTTACTTTGTTCTTTACATTCCACTTATAAGTGAAATCATACGGTATTTGTCTTTCTCTGACTGAATTATTTCACTTACCCTCTAGGTCCTTCCATTTTGTCACCAATGGTAAGATTTCATTCTTTTTTAAGGCCAAGTAATATCCCATTGTATATGTGTACCAGCAGTTTTTATCTACTCATCCACCGATGGGCACTTCGAAGAGAATAAAGTGGTACCAGAATTAGCGGGGCCGGGATCACTCTATAAATTGTATTATTGTCTAACTACTGTGCTATAGACATGAAACTGCTATAAAATAGTATTGAATGTGAAAATTGTATTGAATATTGCACGTGAACTGTAACTGAAAAATATAAAATAAAATAAAATAAAATAAAATAAAATAAAAACACATGCATGCCCACACACACATACTCGGTAGACTTCCTGGAAGGAAACTCTGGTGAGGTTGAGAGTGTCCGATGCCCCTCCTAGGTTTCCTAGAAAGGAGACTCTTAGGACTAGTTGCTTCTCACCACCACCTAGAGAACCTGGCGGTCATGCAGAGGCCCCGGCCGTATTCTGCTTCAACGAGCCCGGGCCCCTGCGTCCTTTATTACCTCCCCAGGTGACTCTGGTGCACACAGAAAATTGACAGCCACAGCTCTACAATTCTCTGCAATACTTTCAAAGCCATCGATCCCCATCATAATATTTAATGGCCACATAAACCTCACACAACGAATACACACTGATGTATTTAAGCACTCCACTATTGATGGATGTGTTCGTTGTGTCCATTTTTTTCCTTCCGGGTATAACAGTTTGCTGTGGTAAATGTTCCTACATGAATATATCCTCCTGTGCGGGTGTGAGTGTCTGCCAGATAGGGTTTTAGAAACGAAATGGTGGGGCCCAGATTATGGGCGCTTTAAATTTTGATAAATATTGCCAAATTGCCCTCTGAAAGGGTATATCAATTTACTCTCCTGCCAACAGGGTGGATGAGGGTACCTCTCTCCCTAGTCTGCCATTTTTCTCTTGACTCGGGGTCTAACGCTGTTTATTTTAGGGCATTGATGAAGTCCCCATCAATGATAAACGGATCTGTAGGCGCCCTGCTGATTACCTTTCAGAAGGAGATTCAGCAACCCCATCGATACTTCAGAAATCATTTCCTTATCCGTGACCCCCTCCACCACACAGCCGGGGAGGGCTTCCATGGATGTATCTGCTTATCTGGGTATCTCTGGCATATTCAAAAATATAAGAAATTTTGCTGCTGCTTTTGATTTCAGCCTGAGTTTTCTGTTTTCCACGAGAGAGGTTATTATTTATAGTCAAGAAATTCTGAAGTCAAAAAATATAATTCTCCCATTGTTGAGTTCTTGGATGCCTTCCTCCGATCAGAGCTGTATCTCCGAGTAACACATCACGGGAGTGACAGCTCTCTGGTGATTTAGGAGACTGCTAGCTCATTAGAGCATTACCAATGTAAGGATGTATTAGTGTAACACATCATCAGCGTGCTATCGCTCCGTGATGAATTGCTCCAAATCAGAACAATGGCCTAAAGAAACTATGAATTCTTTTAGAGTTAGAAATGAAATCTTTTTTTTTTTGAATAAGGAATAAATAAATATGACGGTTCTTTCACAGTGGAGAGCGGTCTAAATCACACAGTCTTCATCTTTGTTTTATCCGTTGGTTGTTGTCTAGTTGGAGCTAGAAACGAGATCTTCAGGCTGGGTGGGTGGGAGGTTTTGTAGTTACAAAATTTACTTACTTATGCTGAGGGAAGATTAGCATTCAGATAAAAAGGTCTTCGCTACAATTTTGTGTTGTTTCCCTTGTACGTTGGGGGGCATTTGCATGTGGGGAACTTTTTTATTAGTGCGTTTGACTTGAAATGGGAACCCCTGGAAAGCAGAGATCTTTTTCTTTTAAATAAAAAAAAGTATTTTTTATTTTCACCCAAGGACATTTTTTTTCGTTGCTTCTAGAGAGAGAGGAAGGGAGAGAAAGAAACATTGATTCAAGAAGAAGCATCCACGGGTTGCCTTCTGTACACGCCCAGATCAGGGTCGGAAACCAGACCCACAACCTAGGTACCGGCCCTGACCGGGAATCAAACCCACAACCTTTCAGTTACAGGATGAAGCTCCAACACCAGCCAGGGTGAGATCATTTTTTTTTTAGTAAATTGGTTTATCACTGTAATGCCTGAACCATGTGCATTGAATTCTTAGTGACGAAGAAATGAATGTGTTTTCTCTAAAGCCGGATGTTCCCACTGCTGGAGTCATTCCTTTGCGTCATGATACTCCCCTTAGAACAGGTGCCTAAAAGTGCAATTGCGCCAGCAGCACGTGCGCAAGATGCTGCCGCAGTGACTCACACCACTGGCGGGAGCAAAAGGGACCTCTGGGGAAAGAAACAGAACGTGGGGGACCACCATCTCGGATTTTCATTACGGAGGGCTTAAAACCTTGGGCCGTGGAACTAGACTGACTTGGGCTTGAACTCGTCTGTCACGTCCTGGTTTGGGCAAGCCGCTCGACCTCTCTGAGCTAATTTTTTCATCTATAACATGAGGCTGCAGCTAGCAACTAACTGCCTTGAAGGACTGTTGCGTGGAAGGGGCCAGAGCCATGCCTGTGTTCTAAGAGGAGAAAAGTGTGGCCCAAAGGGGTCAGGGACCGTGCCCAGGGACGCATCACAGGACACATGTGGGACCGGGATTTCATTCTGATTCTGGAGCTTGAGATCTTCCCGGCTACCCATTTCTGGAAAGCACACTTCCCATTCACAGGGTAGTTCTGCCTGTTGGGGGATGTGTGGCTCCCCTGGAGGCATTCCTTAAAACAGATACAAACCGAAAAGGCACCAGAAAAATGAACCTCAGCATCTCGGTGAATAGCAGAGTGTCCAGAAGCCCTGGCTCCCCTGTGGCCGGGCAATCGGCGCAACCAAACCCGACGGAGCCTTCCAGAAGGGGCCCTGGGTGCTGCACTTGACTTCTGGCCACTCTCTGCAGTCCGCTTCTCATTGTCCTCCGCCCAGGCAGGGCTGGGGTGCAGGGCGTAGATAAGCAGAGATGGAATGTGAAAAACCATCCTCCCGTTCCTGTCCCCTCCCTCCTCGTCCCCCCTCCTGAGCACATTGCAAAGAACAGTTCTGTTCGGGTCGGGCATTAAAATGTCTTCCAGGCACGTAGTTCCGATCACAACTTAATCCTGCAGCTTGCTGCTGCCGTGGGCTGCATCAGCGCGTCCGACTTCGGGTTACGGGAGAACAATGATCTTCTGTGGCTGTCGATTTGTTTTTAAAGCGCATTCAAATGGAATAAACGCATCAATGCCACAGACTATGGTATAAATTATTTCAGCGAACTTTTAATTTCAGTGGGTAGATGGAACGGAAGTTTGTTGAAATGAGTTTTTCCCAGTCAGCAGGGGTCCTGTGTTGGCTTTGGAATGGCTTTGGGAGGAGAAGGAGGCCCCTACTTTCCCTTATTTCCCTTGCTTTTTATTTTTTATTTTTTGCAGTTGTTTTGGAGAACAATTTTCTCTGACATGTAGCTGGGTGTTTTATGGCTTTGAGAAATATATTGGTTTATTCATCTGTTGCAACTATAATAATATTGCCATTGGAGCCCCACTCAGTAATAAATCAGGCCATTCCTTTCCACTCCATACAAATAATTAAAATAAAAATCGAGTGTGCCAGTGAATTTGTTCTACAAGCTGAATAGAATTGTGTGCTATAAGTCTAGATATTTTGGTTGACACAAGACTGTATATCTTAAAAATAAGAAACCAAAAGGTGGGAAAATAAGGCCTTATTTCATTACACGCAATTTATAACATTTATCTTAAAGATAAAGTTGCCTTTCTCTGCTGCCTGTTAACTAGGAGCCAGAACTCGGATACTGTGGCGTGTGCGGGGCACTGCATCCTCTCCCCGCCCCCTCACCACACTCTTTTTCTCTTTCTTTCCTCTTCTCCTTGCATCATTAAAAAAAAAACAATCCCACAAGTTGATTATTAACCAATGTCACCCCAATACACTTGATTTAAAAAATAAAATGAAGAAAAAACCCAGTTGAGTTTCATTGTTATGGCTCTGGAAATGAGGTCCTGTTATTTATGTCTGCATGCTTGCATGCCATATATATTTTTATTCATGTCCTACCTTTCTCCTGAAAAGAATTAAGGGAGCTTGCAGAAATACATAATTCAAAATAAAATCAGAATGAGTGGGTCGGAAAGCTCGGTGGAAAGGGGGAGTCAGTTGAGGAGAATAAACTGCAGGCGTGACTGGCCCCCATGGCGGGCGCCTGCTGGGAAGGTTGGCACATTTTTGGAGGATTGGAGGCTCCTGGTAGGATGGATGCCCTAATTCTTTGTAACTGTTAGGTTAGAAACGCATTAACGACTCAGGAAAAGCCGGACTGCGCTGGGTGTTGACGCTAGAGACGTTTCCCCTCTGGGTCCTCACCGAGAGGTATCCTCAAGGGTAAAGCTGAGGGGCCTCGCAAGGACACTCCTGATCTGAAGACGGGGAAGATGGGCCTGTTACCTATAGAATACCTGTAGGTCGGGGCAAGACTTTTCTCAGGATGTAGTGTTGGCTCTGTTACAACCCTTTACCACTAGGTCCCAGGCTTGTGTGCCCTGGACGAGTGGTTCTTAACTAAATGTGAGAGACAGAATTCCCTGGTCTCTTTGGAAAAAAAAATAGCACGCTTGGAGAATCCAGGCTGTTCCTGGGCATATGTCTTTTTACTAAAGCTTGGCGGGTGGCCTCCACGTGAAGAAGCATGGCGTGGAGCTGGGACAAATTAAAGCAGTTATAAACAAGTCTACCCCTCACCTGTCTCAACGAAGTCCCCCTGAAATGCTTAAATATTATTTAGTGGCCACCGACGTTTTAAAAATCAGCATGAAGAATGAACATAGTTAAAGATAATTTAGATCGGACTGGACAGCAAACTCACAATTATTAACAACCACACCTAAAACAAAACCAAAAGAAAATAAGCCAACAACTAGACCAGGAACAGAACCACAGAAATGGCGATCACATGTAGGGATAGTAACAGGGGAGTGGGAGGAGGAGAGAGGGGGAAAAGGGACAGAGAATAAGTAGCATAGGTGGTAGGTAGAAAATAGACAGGGGGAGGGTTAGAATAGTATGGGAAATGTAGAAGCTAAAGAACTTATAAATATGACACATGGACATGAACTAAAGGGTGGGAATGTGGGTGGGAGGGGGTGTACAGGGTGGAGGGGAGTGAAGGGGGGAAATGGGACAACTATAATAGCATAGTCAATACAATTTATTTTAAAAAAAGAAAACAAAGATCGTACTGGAGAGGCTGAACAGGAAGATGGTCGTCCCTGCCTCCAAGAGGCGTCACGTTGAATGCGTGCATCCGTTTCTTTTGATTTAAAGCCCTATCCGTACTGAGCTCACGGTGCTCACCCCCCTGCCGGCCACGTCTCATCTTCATCAGAGACGACCCAGAGAAACGTAACGCAGACTGCGTACGCGACTTTAACTTTTCTAGTTGCCGCATTTAAACAAGTGAAGAGAAACAAGTGACATTAATGGTAGTAATATGTTTTATTTAACCCAACATATCCAAGATACTGTCCTTTTGACGCGGAATCGATGCAGAAATGATGAATGAGATATTTGACATTCTTTGTTTGGCTTAAGACTTTGAAATCTGTTGTGTATTTTGCACCTAGAACATTTCTCTGTCCTCCCTGGGCAAGTGCTTTGTAGTCATGGCCATGGTCACATGTGGCTAATGGCCCCTGTGCTGAACAGCACAGGCCTAGAGATGTCCTGTTAGGGTAGATCTCCTTCCATGCAGGCTAAGAACACGATAACCTGTTGTTTTTGACAGGTTACTTACTACAGTGCTAAAATGTGTAACAGTGAACAGTAGAGAAATAGCTTTCTATTCCAGTCTGTCTGTCTCTCTAGTGTGTCTCTCCCCCACTCCCCGCCTCTCTCTAACAAGACACTTTCCATGTGGATTACAGGACAGGGGGGCTTACATTGGAAGGAAATGGTTCTATTTTTGGCTTTTTTCTGAGATTAAATTTTGGTTACTTTGGGGGAATAGGGATTAGCACTTGGAAGAAAAAGAAGGGATAGATGGAAATCTGCCGTCCCATCTGATAAGACCACAGCCACAGAAACGACACCGGGAAACAAATTGCAAGGATCAAGGTTAACTAAATAATTGGGTCAAGTTTTGAACAGATCCGGGGACCTGACCTCCTCTTGGGGCGCTGTGTTACTTTAGGATTTTTAATCAACTGTCAATAGGAGGGGGCTTACCCAGGTCAGTCTGAAAGCTCGCAGGTTGGAAATGCAGGGGAATTACTCTTTGTACTGGGGATTTGCCATTTCAGCTTTCCAACATCCATTTTCCCTTCTAGGAAGAGCCCCCCAGTTTTCCCCTGGAGACCTCCCCTGTCCTGCACTCTCAGCCCTGCGCTTCGGGAAGGGCTAATCCTGTTCTGACTTGCAGCGGCGGAGGGCTGACTTGGTCCGGCCACTCGGAGGGCTGTGGTCTCCTGGCCGCAGTGACTGGATCGAGGGCGGGCATACTTAAGCTAAACCGACTGGGCTCCCTGAGAGCCTTCTTGGGGTTTTTGCTTGAGCAGGTGAGAAGAGGCACTCGTTTCCCCGGGCTTGGACTAGAAGGATGTGACCTTGGGGCAGCCAGGGCCACCCCAGGAAGCCTGGGAATGAAGCCCCCCCCGCCCCCCGCCAAGGGGGCGAAGATGCTGAGACATGCAGAGGAACTGAATCCTGACGATTGCATTTCAGCTCCAGGATTCCGCTGTGCTTGAAACCAGAGATCTCTTCTCAACCCGAGTAAATCTCCCAGCTTTCTCTCGTTTGGCACCATTTCTGCTCATAAGTTTTTAGTAATTATTTTTTCCCCATTTGATGCATTCATCTTGCTCTATGACAGTATTTCCCAGTGTGGACTTCTCAGGTTAATAGTCCTATAAGATGCTTTAAAGGAAAAGTGTTTCCATGGTCAGATGAATTTGATAAATTGTGTAGACCAGATTCCCCCACCTGGTGATTCTCAAAGCACTTTAACCCATTGAAAGCTCTCAGAATGTCTCAGGTTAAGAAATTTGATTAGCTCTGTTTTTCCAAGACCAACTTGGCCAGAGTGTTTTGTTTTCTGTTCTTCCTGACGTCTGTCACTCTCCTGTGGGGCACACCTCACAGGCTTCTGCTCTAGGGAGGCAGTCATTCTCCTGTGTTTCAGGTGACCGGGCTGGGCCCCCTCTGCTTGAGGTCCCCTGGGGGTGTTTATGTACCGCCTGTTGTCAAGAACCATTCCCAAGAGGCCATCTGTCTACAAAGACATTATGTGCCTGACAGGGGAAACGTAAGTGTCTTAGACGCCCATTTAGATGTCTAGGTAGCCAACTTAGGATGACCCCAGCACAACCCGGGCAGGTTGGCTTCAATGTTTATACATCCACTGCATCATTTGTTCATAAACTCAATGGATGCTTATCGAGTCGCTACTTCGTTTTAGCCTTTCTCCTTCAGGAAGTAATAACTTAGACATCCTCCTATGTGAATCTTGCAATATGTTAATTATTGCGTTTCTTTTTTTAATTTTATTTTTTTAAAGGTTTTATTTATTTATTTTTAGAGAGAGAAGGGAGAGACAGAGAGAGAGAGAGAGAGAGAGAGAGAGAGAGAGACATCAATGTGCGGTTGCTGGGGGCCATGGCCTGCAACCTAGGCATGTGCCCTGACTGGGAATCAAACCTACGATGCCTGGTTTACAGCCCATGCTCAATCCACTGAGCTACACCAGCCAGGGCAATTATTGCTTTTCTAGTCCTTCCCCTCCTTTAGTGACCATTGATGCTGCTTGGGCCACCTGCCCTCTTGGAGGCCGTCTCCTCATTGGTAGATTAGGGATTGTGTTAACACCAACATCATTGAACTTCTTGAGGATTCCATGTGCTAATGCCTATATAGAACATGGACTAGCATTAGGCAATGTTTACAGTCTCATTACTTTGTTAGTAATAATGATACTTATTATTATAATAATACCGTCGGTATAGAATGCAGACAGACTCCCCCGGCTTGGTAAATGGTGGTGTTTTTTTCCTGAACTTCATTCTTTCCAGTTGTCAGCCTGCGCTGCAGCCCGGTGCAGCGGGCTGCATTAATCACACCCTGTTTTGTCCCCACTGACAGTAATGAATAGTAACTGATACAAACCAGCCTGCTAGGTCACTGATGAGGTGGCTACAAATGCTCTTTTCCAAGGCAGTTCTTAATTACCTTTTGTGTGCGAAATACCATATGTCGTAACTCCTCGGGCTGGAAATCTGCCCTGGGTTCCAGTGCCGGGTTGGATTTCTGCAGTGTCTCTGGTTGGCCTCTCCCCTGTAAATCTCAGGGACCAGCTCGATTCAGTTGTTTTTCTTTATCATTTTATTCTTTCATTGGCTGACTTTCTAATTCTGTCTTTTTCCATCTCATTTTTAAAAATTATTATTACTAGTTAAGTCAGTGATTCCAGCTGCGCTTTGAGGCTCGGGACTAGCTGTTTGAAGGCATCTGAACTCCGAATGACGGTGATGTTTCTGTGGCCGACGGCTGCAGATGTAGCTCCGTCGCACACAAAGGCCGTTTTTTAGGGCACTGTGAAGAACTTGGACACACAATGGGGTTTTATCACTTTGAAAAGTCTGGGAAATGCTTCCTTATCGAAAGGTCGGCTTTTTAGCCTCCTCAACCACCCAGGACACATCTGGAAACGTGGGTCTCAGCAAAAAAAGGCCTTTCAGCTGCTAAGAACACAGTTGTTGCCAAGCACAGGACTTTATTCAGAGGGGAGGGCGGGGTTTCTCTAAAAGATACTGACTTATCCCTGA
This sequence comes from Phyllostomus hastatus, assembly GCF_019186645.2. Lineage (NCBI taxonomy): Eukaryota > Metazoa > Chordata > Mammalia > Chiroptera > Phyllostomidae > Phyllostomus > Phyllostomus hastatus. The sequence goes on from NW_025334024.1 coordinate 27,180,964, forward strand.
ATCTAAAACAAGGGTCGGTAGACTTACAGATATGGAGAACAGACTGATGGTTGCCAGAGGGGAGGGGGTTTGGGGGAAGGGTGACAAAGACGAAGGGGCTAAGAAGTATAGATTGGCGGTTGTGGGACAGTCATGAGGATACAAAGTACAGCACGGGGAATACAGACAATAATACCATAATAACTGTGCACAGTGCCGGGCAGGTACTGGAAATATCAGGGGGATCACGTTGTAAATTATATGATTGTCTAACCACTAGGTTGGACACCTGAAACTAATGCAAAATCATGTTGAATATCAACTCTGATTGGAAAAAAAAAAAAACCCAGGGGCTTGTAATCTTCTTCCGGAAAGAGCAGGTAAATATTTTAGGCTTTGCAAGCCACACAGTTGCAGTCCTAACTACTCCACGTGGCCTGTTGTGGCGTGAAAAGCCAAGCAGCTATGGATGGTGTGCAAAAGCGTGAGCCCGGCCGCGTTCCAATAAAACTTTATTTAGCAAACCAGCGGTGAGCTGGATCTAGCCCAGGGGCTGTGGTGTGTCCACACCTGATCTGTAACGTGGCGGCAGATTAGAAGGCACAGGGCAGAGGGGGACAGCGAGGAGGGACAGCTGCTGAGCAGAAGGACGGGCAAAACCTTCCAGCAAGAGCAGCTATCCAGGCCCCTCCCACGTGGGAGAAGTGGTTCTGGGGCCTTAATGACATGATCCATGCTGTTGATGACGCAACTGCGGATGGGGTAGCTGAGACTCCTGCTGCTGCTCTTACCCCGCCCCCCGCCAAGGAACTATTAAAATGTAGTCTCTGTATTCTCATTGCAAGAACAGTACTTTGGAGGGTGTGTTTAGGAGAGAGACATCAAACCGATGAAAATGAAAAAAAAAAAAGGAATTTCGACACTTTCAGGGTGGTGAGCGCCGGTTATGTAAGAAACTCTTACGGAATTCCCTGTTTTCTGAAATCCGTGGCCCTTGAAGAGCTACCGTGTTTTCATCTTTTGCTCTTTAAGTGTGAGACTAGCTAACAAAACCAACTTTCTACGCGAGTCTTTGGACAGATTCTCCATGGGGGTTAGGAGAATATCCAAAATCAACATTACCTCCTTTTTTTAAAAGCAACCTATGCAGAATGATAAAATGTACTTTATGTACTCACGATTCATGCTGACTGCTGAAAAAGAGCGTTCTCCCAGGAAAATGAGCATCTTGGACCCACTCTTGGTAGACTGGGAGGGAAATTGGTTGTTTCCAGCTCGGGGCCCTGAGAATACATCCCTCTCAGCAGCTGGGCTGCTGCTGAGTTTGTGCCTTTGAGGGTTTTTCCAATACAGTCTCCAGGACTTTTTTCAAGGGAGGAAATTCTGTGACTCGCTATTCAGCAGATTCTAGCTCTTTCTCCCCTTTGCTCTGACTCATTCTATATTTATCACTATTGATAAGGAACGTCAGTAATGGTTGGGATTTATTCTACTTCTCTCTTAGATATTGTTGATGTTCACATTATAAAGTATGAATTTGTACAGACAGCTTAGAAATTTCCCCAAGTTATTTACAAAACCTCTCAGGATTTTTCTGTGAGGGGTTGACCATCAAGGAGAAGTAGAGATAAAGAATGATTTAAAAAAAAATATCCTGCCTTTACCTTTGCAAAAATGTTTCCTCCAATGCCCCGGCTGGTGTGGCTCGGTGGATTGAGTGCCGGCCTGTAAACCAAAGGGTTGCCGGTTTGATTCCCAGTCAGGGCACATGCCTGGGTTGTGGGGCAGGTCCTTAATAGGGTGTGCTTGAGAGGCAACTACACATTCATATGTCTTTCCCTCTCTTTCTCCCTCCCTTCTCCTCTCTCTAAAAATAAATACAATCTTTATAAAAAAGTTTTCTCCATAGCTGAGAGTTTATTATAACTTTGCAATAACACTGCCAAGTATTGCATGAGGTCCATAGTGGGGGCCTCAGAGTCACACGCCACAGGTGCAAATGCTGGCTCCATAGCTTATGGCTGGGGGATGTTGAGGAAATCACTTGACCCCTAGACCTGTTTCTTTATTTGTAATCTGAAACCCGAATGCTATGTTTTTCAGGGTTGTTGGGGGATTAAATGAGATAATACACATGGAGTCCTTAGCACAACATAGGGCTGCCAAGTATAGCCATGTAGACTGTGAACCACACAACTCCAGGGGGCGCCAGTCACAGAGGCTACAAGGCAACATGGCAGCTCTGGCCCTAAGCCAGTGCTTGATATATGCAACTATTATTATTATTATTACATCAATGAGAAACCCAGAGCACACCAATGTTATAAAACCTGTCAATGGTTACATACATTCTGTGAAAAAACTCACCATCTTGTGGCAACAACTAGTAGGCATACCTTGTTATCAACAATTCTGGGGTGTTTTTAATATTAGACTTTAATAGTTGGATTTAGATCATCAATCATTACCCAGGAAACACTTGGGCTAGATTTTTATTTATCTGTGGACTTGATTCATCTAAGACATGATTCCAGAGTTGCCTTCGAGATGACTCCTTAGGCATCCTCTCCTACGCCTAGTGCTATGTTATTACTAGGAAAGTAAAGTTCCATCCATTCATTCATTCATTCATGAAATACTATCAAGTACTGAATTGTGTGTGACACTGTTCCAGGCACGAGGCTCCAAGGATGACTAACTTGGTTCCTCAGGGGGACTCGCAGACTCCTGGGGAGGCAGACAGGTGAGCAGTTCATCAGAGCGGGGTGAGAGATGCTCTGTAAGAGTGAGTCATTCATTACTTGATTCACTGCTCTCCCTGTTTACTGAAGGAACAGATGCGCAGGACTTACTATGAACTAGGCACTGACATTGTGGCAGTAACAGAGTGGTTTAACCAAGAGTGGTTTGAACTGGGTCCCTCCCTTAAGAACGTCAGTGGGAGCTCAGGGTAGGCTTCCTGGAGTCGGTGAGGCTGGAACAGCTGGGGCGGGACAGCAGGAGGCGGGGCTGGGCAGACGTGGAAGGTGGTGGCGCTGTGGGCGGCCCAAGGGAAGTCCAAGTGCACTGGGCGCTGTCAGGCCCGGGTGGGTGAGGGTGTCCAGCCGTGTGGTCGACAGCCCCCGTGATCTTGGCCGATCCTCCTTCCACCTCCGCACCTCCACTGCCCAAATGAGAAAAGTAACCGCCTCTCTATTAACAAGCCTGAGGGCTTTCGAGAGGTCAGAATGTGCTATGCCTGTGACATTTCTTTTGGAAATTATAAGGACTTAGGTATTCCATCCAAGGGAAGAAGTGAGCGTTTTAAGTCCAGAATATAAAGCCCAATGAATAGTGTCTTAACTACATTACCAGGAAAACCCGAGACGAAGACCTGGCGGCAGGTACTCCCAGAAAGGTGGAGTGAGGGCCCAGGGAAATGCACCAAGGAAGCAGAACGTGTCAACGGAAGAGCATGTGACTGGGGTTGTTGCTTGGGCCATGGAGGTTCGATTCTGCCAGGGCCTCCTAAAAAGCAAAGGGAACGCCTCCCAGAAAGGTGCGCCCCAAGGATGGGAGGTGCGGGTGTTGGTCCATTGGTTCTCCCAACTAATAAAGATTTGAGGCTGTAAAACAAACTAAGGTTTATTCTGGGGTCTCAAAGGATTCGAGTCTGAGAGACACGATTCGGGTCGCAACCCAAGCTGGACTCTGGAGATAACACAGGAAGGCAGGGTTTATACAGGCGAAAACCACAAGATGTAACTGTTTCATGCAAATGAAGGATTGCCCGCTAGCTTAACAGGGATGGGTTGGTTCCAGTATGCAAATGAGGGAGGTGAAAACTACAAGGAAGGAAGTGAAGTCCATATATGTCCGTGTAGGTTGTTGCAGAATGTTTATAGTTCTGGGATGTTTACAGGTGGGCCTTGAGCCAGGTACAGCAACAGGTTTAGCAAGTTAGTAACACCTCGCAGAACTGAGGCAGATGTGCATAGATCTCCCAATAGCCTTCTGACTCTGTTTTAAGTGACTCTTAATAATGCTTATTCCCTTTTCCCCCTCATAATCAATTCCTGTTCCTCTAGTTAAGGGCATGGGCCTGGATGACAATGGGCAAAAGACACAATTATCTAAGGCAGGTCCACAGTGTTCGAATACCTGATTCATTCCCAGCTTCTAGATCTAATACGCCTCATCGTTACGACTTGCTTTTCCTCCTCTAACTCTTATTAATAGGACGCCTGCTGGGGAAGAGCCACACAAATTAGTGCTACAAATGTGTTCAAAGTCTTTCCCCCCGCCCCCACCTCAGTTTTGATGTTGCTTCTTTGGAGATCTTTCTCATCCCTGAACATTCCCATAGAACATGGGTATGGCTAAGAAGTACCTCCGTTATTAAAATGGAATGTTCTGTAACAAATTATGGTTAGACATCCCATTTTTGAATTCAAGCAATTAACCTATTAAGTAGGAAACAATACCCTGGCTTTAGGAGCAGAGTGCCTGGAATTTTAAATTCTGAATTTTCTTTGTGACTTTGATAAACGTGCACTCTATCATAGTAAAACATGCTATAAGTAACATAGAATTATATATATATATATATATATATATATATATATATATATATATATATATATATGCCTCCTACTAGGCCTTGAACATCCAGCATGCCTAGCCCATCAAAAGGATGCCAAAAATAGTCTCACCCACAAAGAGGTTCTGAAGTTTGACTTTTGATAGAAATATTGTCATAAGACTCAGCTGTAATTTGGTAACTTCAATATCAACAAAATCTCTTTTCAAATTCTCCAATTAAATTTGTCTCTTTAGCATGAGGCCAATATGTTCGCATTTTTGGGATTTAGATGAGAATGCTTCGAGTCACGATTTTGTGCTATGTTAGATGTCTTTTTTTTTTTTTTATAAAGCAAGTTTCTGCTGGCCTCCAGTTAAGTACCTTTGAAGATGAATCCAGGAAAGTAGGAAATTTGGGCCAAACGTGTGACCTAATTATTTGAGTTTCTGGATGTGGCAGCTGGTCGTGACTTTAGATGTTTCAACTGAAACAATTAGCCGTGAGTCCTCATTCCCCACTCTTCGGCCTCCCCGAGTAGGCAGCCAGCTCCCTAATTAGCTGAGTGATCTTCGGTGAGCCACTGTCTAGATGGGGAGTGGAGGGTCAGTGTGGAAAAGGTCGATAGCCACGCTTTCCTCGGAGCTGGAAACCGCCTAGCGTGGTGCTCCGCATAGAGCGTGCACTCATTCGAGAGGTATTTTTGAGCATCTGCTGTGTGCCTGGCATTGTTCCAAGGGCTGAGGTTACCACGGTGCCCGTGGCAGACAAAAGCTTCCACCCGGGTGTAGGAAGACAGACAAAAGCAAGGAAAGAAATCAGGATTTCAGGCTGTGGTATAGAGAGGGTAGGACTGCTGAAGACTGAATATCCTGGGACGTCTCTCTGCAAAGGGGACATGGGAGCAGAGACATGAATGACAATGGGCCTGCCCTGGATGGACCTGCGGGCAGAGGGAACATCGACCCAAGACCCTAAGCTAGGCAGGAGCTTGGCATCTCCAGAGAGCAAGGAGACCCGGAGTGTTGTGGGCAAAAGGGAGAGCGGTGAGAAGTGAACTGAGGCAGGGGCTAGATTGTGAAGGTCCCGGAAGACATGATTTAGGTTTTGCTCCAAGTACAATGGGAAACCATCATCATCTTTGAAGCCAGCGAGGGACTAGATCCGATGGGAGTGTTTATAAGATCACTCTGGGTGCACAGTGGAGAAGAAACCCAGGTGGGAGAGGATGCAGGGAGGCCAGATGGAAGGAGCTAAGGCCAAAGCTGATGGCGCGGGGCGGGGTGGGGGGACGGATATAGAGGATATTTAGAGCCGTGAGACTAGGAAATAAAAATCACCTATGAAGAGGAGAAAGCCCTGACACTTCAAGTGCATGAAACATCAGTATTCAGAGATGGCTCTGAGGAAAACAACTGAGGAACAGTAGCCATTGAGGGTGGAGGAAAATCTTCCTGGTGTCATTGGAGCAAGAGAGGGTTTTCAACATAGTGGGAATGATCACCTGTGCCAACCCCCAAGGACAGCGGGGCTGTGGGGAGAGAGAGTGATGCAGGACTCCACTCCCCCTTAGAGCAGACGCTCGATACCTACGGTTATTAGTTATGATGTAGAGCCTCAGAGATCACATCTCAATGACAGCTTTCTGTTGAGCTGCCTTTCGAAACATTATGATCTTGGCTCCCCCATATTGTGGCATGTATGAAGGGGGATCACCCAAAAAACTGGAATTATCTTCTGTAGAGTGGACCTCTCATAGTACAGGCTTCCCCTGCTCGGCGAGTGTTCTAGGAACCCATCTGTGTTAGTGCACCAGCTGGTGTTGTTGTGAGAGGCTGCATTAGGCTTCTGTGAATTTATTTTTGAAGACTCTTTCAGTGCATTTGCCCATTTCATGATGGGTGATTTACGAGTGCACCTGCCCACACCGCGCTGAGTGTTCAGCAGTTTTTGACCAAAAACGGCGTGACCTCCATAGCCCACCCTCCCTATTCACCCCATCTCTCCCCAAGTGACTTTTTTTTTTGTTTTCTGGGATGAAAAAAGTCCTCAAAAGGAAATGTTTTGCCCATGTGGAAGAGATGAAACAAAAAAATGGAAGAAGCACTAAAAGGCATCAAAATTAGCAAGTTCAAAAACCATTCTGAGCAGTGGAAAACACATCTCAATAGGTATATTGCATGAAATGGAGAGTACTTTGAAGGCGAATGAAGTTTAAATATTAAGAGTAAATGCACAATTTTTATAAATAAATTCTGGGTTTTTTGGGGTCCTCCCTCGGATTCCATTGAAGTCCTAGTAGGGACATCATAAATCTTGGGTGAATGTATTTTGACGAATATTTCCTGAAGAATCAGGACTTTTCTTGTGGTGGGAAGTTTCTAGACGTGGGAAGAGAGGATGTCTCAGTAAAATGCCTACTTTGTACCTCTGAGGTTTCCAGTAGCGGTTAAGTTCTGGAAAACACATCTTCCTGTGTAGTATTCATGACAATGGCTATTCTAGAACTTGCATTACTAAGATAGTTCGTGTGTAAAAGTCTCCCCAAGAATAATGACGAGTTTCTTAACCAGTTCTGTGCCATCAAGGCAGTGCTCCTCCTAAGAACTTCTATACTCTTACATTTTAAAAGCACACACTCAGAAATATTAGGCACTTGAGACTCCACAGTATCAAGATATAGATACTAGCCTGTCTTTTTTAGATATCTACCTGCAAAATGAGATTTGAGGACAGGCTTCTCTCCCCAAGCCTGAAAATTTGTTTAGGTCGTAGAGGGAAATATTTATCACAGAAATAAAGGGGTTTGTTGAACAGGACCCATCCCTGAGCACATTTACCGCTTCAGCGACATATCAGATCCATAGGACTTCCTCCTGGCCTGAGAGAATGTTCCAGGCAGACCCTCTGAGCTATTTTAATGTCCTCTCTCTATTGCAGTCTTTCAAGAAATGTCATTATCGCATTCCTAGTCTTAAGACCAGGAAGTGGAGCCAAGTGGATGGTGAATCGCTAAGACCAGCGTGTCACTTTTGGGAAGCTGTTGCTGAGGTGGCCAAAGTGAGCTCTTAAACAATTATTTAAAAGTAAATACTGAAATCCCTGACACTATCCAGGAGTTAATTCTTATCAGTTCAGATTAGGGAAATGCTTGAAATCATTTCTCAGCCCTGAGTACTGACTGATGCTTTTGCCTCTCTTTGAGCTCTCGTATTTCCTGAGACTCCAACACCGTATCTCACGCTTCCATGTCTAACATTTTGTGCTCACCTCCATTGTGATACAGATTTCATTGGAAGAGAAGGACATATGTGTATGTGGACATGCATACATACGTGTGCTTGCATGTATGTTATATGAACTTTGAAAACAAATCAGTCCTATTGCCTGGAATCTGTAGTATTTTCCTCTGTTTTACAAATCGTCTTGCAGTCTGATCTAAACATTTCAAGAGTTACAGATTATATTCAATATTTTGAGTAGCGTATGAAGTGAAAATGACCCTTTCTCCAACACCTTCCATGGCTCCCAGCACTTTCTGTTTTCCATGTTTTCCACCTTGTTTCTGATGCTATTCTTGTGAAGACAGTCCAGCTCCCAGTGCAGAAACATCTCTGCTGCACCCCTTCCGCCTTCTGCCATGCCGTGTTGTATGCGGGGCTTTGAAATCTCTGAATAGACGGGGAGAGAGAAGCTGATGGAGGCAAGGTTAAGGATGAAGGGGTGTGGGAGGAGAAGAACGGTTGGTTATTTTTTCCTCACTTCAAACCTTGGATTATAGAATTGGGCTATGGATAGCAATGGAGAATTAACTTCTCTTTCTTTCTGTGGAGCTAACTATATACTCTTTTGATTCAGAGAATATGTACCTGTTTCTATTAAACCCGTCTCCCTGAATGATACAAGAATCACATCCCTCTATCTTTGGGCATATAGATTTTTCTCTGTCCAATTGGCTTACTGTGTTGTAAACACTCTAGACCTTGTGTGTGTATCTGTGAGCAATTTATTGGAGTATTGGAGGTTTGGAGTATGAATATTAGTTAACCCTATCAATCCTCAGAAAGAAGACACCTGCTAATAAGGGCTCCAGGTGGCTAACAGGGCTCTAATTTAAAACCGGAAGCTAGGAGCTGTTTCTAAACAGAGGCCTCTCAAGCAAGCCACACTTGAAGGAGAAGCCTACATTAAGCTACCTACCACCTATACCAAACTAATTTACTGACTGCCCTGTGTGTCTCCACGGCTGGGTCAACCCTTATAAAGGAGTTACTGGAATTGTGTTTGAACCAATAGGACTGAGCCTTTCCCTGTCCAATCAGAGCTGTGTAGCTATAGCCTCATTAGCATCTTCACCAACCAATCAGAGCGTCCCACTGTGGCCAATCAGGACAGTGTTTTTTGTATATCGAACTGTGAGGATTTGGAGTCCTCATTTGCATGAGGATAAACCAATCAGGGGTGAGGGGCGGGGACTCCTTTCTATATAATTAAGCTGCGCGGTGGCGCTGACACCTCGTTTTCCCTGAAGACTGTGTGTACGAGGGTGGTGTTGGTGGAGGAGACTGGAGCGGAGCGGAGGAGCTGGAGGGGTTCTCGCGTGAGGATTGCCTGCCTCTCTGTTGGGTTCCGCCGCTGGGCCGTAGCGCCGTTGGGCTGTTTGCACCGACGAAAGTTTCCTTCTTCAGCGTACCCCAAATTGGGGATTCCGGTTGGTGCTGAATTGGCTCTTCGGTTCACATCCCCTACGTCAACCTGGAACTCCGTGGAAAGAAAGTAAAACCCTCCAAGAAGGTACGTGATGCGCCCTTCTGCTTCAGCCCGCACTTCCGGGAGATTGTGCTGGGACAAAGAACAATTTTCTTCTTGCCGTTTAACATCGCGCTCAGGAAAAGCGTCTAATTGCAGATCTGTGCCACTCCTTTCAAATGTCTCTGACTTTTCAGGGCTCCCCCGATTTTTCATTCAGATTTTTTTTTTGTCTGTCAGCAGTGTTCCTCATTAAAAATCGGGATATGAGAAATAATAGGAGAGTTTGAAAGTTTGAAGTACCTTCAAAAGTGCTCACATAGTCCGCGTTATGAGTCTTTATTTCTCCTTGTCGCTAAAGGGGCCTCTAATTGTGACCCTTTGTTCCCGTGTGTTTTGTTCGATGAATACCCCCGACATCAAGCCCTCGAGGCCTGCCCCTGGCGTGTGCTGAGAGAGGGTCTCCCATGCTGGCGATTTGTAGGCGCTCCGGGGGGATGCCCACCGTGCAATGATCAATCACGACGCCATTTTCACTGTCATTAAAACCTCTTTGTGCACGATCGCTGTTCTTTCCTCACATGAGGTAAAATTAAAGACAGGCTGAATAAAAAAGTAATTGCTCTCCTTTTTCCAAAGGGGAAATGTCCCTGAGAAAAAGAGGAAGAAAACTTTCTCGCAGAAAAGTAAATCTTTTGCCTTGGCTGGTGTGGCTCAGTGGATTGAACACCGGCCTGTGAACCAAAAGGTCCCAGGTTCGATTCCCAGTCAGGGCACATGCCTGGGTTGGGGCCAGGTTCCCAGTTGGGGGCACGTGAGAGGCAACCACATGTTGTTGCATCTCTTCCTCTTTATCCCTCTCTCCTCCTCTCTCTAAAAATAAATAAAATCTTAAAAAAAATTCAATCTTTTATTGAGAAGCACTTTAATTTTCCTCAAATATTCCAACATGTTATTTCCCCACCAGGAGTGGATTCGTTTAAGCCAGAAACAATTTTAGAGTGTTCCATTGCAGGTTTGTGTTCTGGATGTTGCAGCCTGCCCTGGGTTTCCCTGTATGCCCAGAACACTGTACCGTGTCCAGGCCATTGTGAGAAATGGCAAAGGCAGATTCCAGAGTGTTCTCAGTCAACGGGAATTGACGGGCTCCCAACGGCAGTCACTTGCACCCAACACCTTACATCCAAGAGTGGGCCTCCAAATTAAAGGGCTTTGGAGGCCCTGTTGTTTAAGAGAATACACTGAGAGTATAAATTAAGAATTAAGACACATTGTTTCCTTGAAGCTACCCCAAGCAGCAGAGATTGGGACTGTTTTGGAACCTGATGACAAAATATGGTGAAGAAAATTTGATTATGCCTGATTACGTGGGGTCTCCACTTTCCTTTTTTCCCTTCTGAATCTTGCAGATTTCTACCACAGGTAAGGATTTGCCTTGGAAGGAGGGTCCTGGTTGAGAGGCGAGGAAGCTGAAGGAAGGAGTGTCTGTCCAAGTCTCAGGTAGGGGACATCTGCGCCTGGTTTCTCCACCTGTGGAGTGGAAGGGTTGGAGCGTGTGATCCTTGCTTCGAACGGCTTCGGTGCCTGTGGTGCCGAGAGTGCGTTCTGAAAGTGATGGTACCAGCAGTGCCCAAGCCGTGGGGTAGGGACCTCTGAGCAAAATCCAAGTCGCTGAAAACAAATTTTCTATCACTAAACTCTCTGGGTGAACGATCACTCTTTTTCACATGAGATAAAATATCAAAATTTTCTCATTATGAATGTAAACAAACATGTTGTAATAAGCCTGAAAATAGTAAAAAGAAAGTGGGTGAGGACATGTGTAATTCCACCACCAGAGAATGGCTCCTGGTGGCATCTTAATATATTTCCTTTTAAAAATTTAAATTATTTTATCGTTGTTCAATTACAGTTGTCTATTTTTCCCCATCCCTCCCTGCCATCATCTTAATGTATTTCTACTGGTACTTTTCCTGTATATCAGGTGTTTAACCTAATTGCATCATATTTTTTATAGCTATTTTATATGTCGTCTTAACACTATAATGATTTTCCTCATTTGTGCGTATTCTTCCTGATCTTTTTAATTGCTGAGCGGATATATTTAATTATTTCCCTACTGCCGGGAAATTCATTCCAATTTTTTTGCTTTTACAAATATTACGGTAAACATCTTCATTCCTGTGAAATCTGGTCTCCCTCCAAGTCTATCTGACCTCAAAAAAAAAAAAAAATTCATTGGGTTGGCTCTGGATACAGAGCCCTGGCTGATCCCACGTTATACAAACCCTGTTTTATCTCTGTGTTTACAGTTGCTCGCGATAATGTTTGTAAAATGCTTATGGAGTTGTTTGTGCGGTCAGCCCCACATTAGATCTGCCGGCCACTTGAAAATGCTAACTGGGAGCAGTTGGGTAGGAGAGGCCTGTAGCAGAATCACGTTTGAAAAGAGAAATCTGGCACGCGCTGGGAGCCCTAGCTCTCCTGTTGTCGGGAGGAAGAATGTTGCCCCCGAGGAGCTGTGGCACCAACCCTCACGCACTATCCCCGGTGGCAATGGGATGTCACCCCTTGGGACGCGGGTCCCTACCTCAAGGTAGAGGAGGTAACAAATGACCAGTCTTTTACGCTGCTCTCCAGCCCCCAGCTGTTCCTTGCCATTAATATAACCACTGAAGAGTGTTAAATTTCTTAGTGCTGCGAAAATTGGTATTAAAAGAAGTACTTTAAAAAAAGAAATGGGAGCTTAAGAGCTATAATAGAAGAATAACCCTTAAAGCAAGTCAATTGGAAAGCATAATGAAGTTGATAGTGGTCTTTTGAGTTTAGTCATGAATTTGTTAGAGAAAAAAATGACTTCTCTGAAAACCACCATCTGTGCCATAAGTAGATCCATTAACACTGCTAAAGACACCAAGAAGGTTACGCTGGCTGCCGCGGCAGTCCGTCCCCCACTGCATTTCAATTCTACCACGTGCACTGCGCAGATTTTCCTGAGTCCCGTCCCCTTGGCTGTGCCAGAAGGCTCTCGTTGCCCCCTAATGGACTGTGATCTTTAGGGTGAACTTTGCCTCTTGAAATAAGTGTCCCCGGTGCTACTCAGACCTCTGAGTGCTGACAGGCCCCGCGAGGGGCCGGAGGCTTTAACAACTCCATTTGCGTAACACCGCTGCACGTCAGATTCTATCACAGTGGCATCGAAGGGGCAGGCCAAAGATTTCGGACAGGGTTCTGTTTTGACGTGTCAAATCCAAGGGTACCCTAGAGAGGTCATTAAACTTCCACGCAGAGAAAAATCTCTTAATCATATTAGACTCTTGAAATAATTTTTCTTAAGTTAGGAATATTCTATTTTAAAGTGCAATTAATCACCTTTCAGGTGACTATTCTGAGTGATATTTTCACAGTCAAAACCTATGTAAAACTTCTATACAGAAATGTATAGTAGCTGCAAAAGAAATACTCATTTTCTTTTCATCACTCTGAATTTTTAAGGTTATGGTGTACAAAAGTATGTCCAGATGTGTTGTTTCTCATTCAGTCCATGGGTATTTATTAAGTACTTACTATATACTCAGCACCTGTCAGATGCTGGGCACATGATTCCAGCCTTCCTGGAAATATTCCCTGGAGATTTCGTGAACGTCATCAATTAAATTCCAAGGCTCTTAAGGCCAGAGATCGTGTCCTGACTTCTTTTTTTAGCCTCTGAAAAAGTAAAATTTGTGCAAAAAGTACTGAGCAGATGCTAAATGAAAGAGTAAAAAAATAACGAAATCAGATTAGACCTATAGTGCTTAACAAACCTGGCTTACTATGCGAGATTGGGAAATCTTGTGATGAAGGCCGTGAGATATATCCGTGATGTTTCTGTTCTTCCCTTCGCTTCAAGTTCTTTAAGCCCAGTGGTTGAGGCAAATGATAGTGGACAGCAGAGAACAGAGACGAGAGACTGTTTGAAGTGCTTGAGATGTGGGGGAAAATTCCCGTAAAGATAGAAAAAGATCTTAGCAGCTTCCAGTCAGCCTCTTCCACGGATGTGAGCAGTGCAGCCTTGTGAGCTGGGGGAACGCGCTCACACTACCTGGTACCTGAATAGCAGCCGCTTTGTTATTCTGAATCCTGGCTTTGTTATTCTAAATTCTCCTCTCTGGGTCTTACTTTTTAACACCGGTAATACCATTCACGCCTGGGTTGGGGTTTTTAAGTTGTAGGCAACATAACCTGATTCTGGTCAACTTAAAAAAACGAAGGCTATGGGGTGGTTCACAAAGTGAAGATAGACTTGAACCACGCCTCAGAAAAGACTGGCATCCGATTTGCTCTTTGCCTCCGGCGAGCAGGAGCTAAAGGGTCACGCCTTCTGGGAGCCACCGTTAGAATGAAGGGGCACCAAGAGTTTCCAGTCTTTGTGTTACTGTCATCTAGATTCCTGTTCCAGGGAGAGACCGCTGACTGGTCTAGCTTGGGTCACCTGCTGCCCCTTAGGCAGGAGAGGGTGGGACATGGTGATGGACAGGCCCAGTAAGACTGTATCCATAATGGGGGGCGGGGCGTGTTCCAAATCAAACCCAGGCGCTGTTATAGGAGGAGGGTATGCATGCAGGGTAGGCAGACGAGCTCCAACACACGAACAACCGCATTTGCTCATGAAATCAAGTACCCTACCCACGTAGGCGTTGCCCTCTCCAAACAGTTCCCACTCTTTTCCTGCCTGGCATTCTCTCTCTGAGCTGAGGACCACCGGGACCCTTCTACCTTACAGGGAAGATGAAGGTCTCCAAAGGGAAATCCCTCGTTACTCCTCTGCTCTACCCAAATGTTCACCCTTCCTCCCAAGTTTCTTTCCTTTCTAAGACTATAACCATGTACATGACCTCATCATCACACTTCCACTGGGAAGCTTGCTGCAAAATTCCATCTCTGCCTACCTTGCGCCCCATGACCCTCTGGTTTAACTGGTGCCCTGTCCTGACCTCTAAGGTGGAGCATGAGACCCTCAGCGCTCTCCTGAGTTCCAGCATTGATGAGGGATTTCTTCTGGAAGGAGAATTCAGGGTTCACTGAGACCCAGAAGAGGAGCCAAAAGATGGGCGCGTGATGAGCAGAGAGGAGAGCCAAGCAAGGAGGAACTGAGACCGCAGACTAGGCAAGGGAAAGTAGAGTGACGTCTTGTATCGTGGAGAAAGTAGTAGGGGCTGGTTTCGGGGCCTTTTGAAGAATCCTCACCAGATGGTTTGGATTTGTTCAATGTGGCTTTTGTCCTGTGGCGATTAGATGGTGCCCCTCAGAGTCTGACGCCTCCCCCTAGGTGACGCACCTGAACTCAGCGTGATGAAATAGCATGTTTCTAACAGCCCCAGAGTTCCATGCAAAGTTCTCATTCTGTGTCTCACCATCGTCCAGCTACAACCAATGGGCTTTTCTTTCTCACTTAGGAAAGCTCAGTGAGGCCCCCAAAGCAACTGGGCGGAGCAATGAAAGGGAGTTGACCGAGGTCAATGCATTGAAATTTTATTCTGTTTTAAATAGCCACTCTGGAGCACATTGACACAAATTATTCCATGTTGACTCACATCCCACACAAACTGCTTCCTCTTGAGCCCTGTGACTTAGCTACCGGGAGCTAATAAGCTTTTATTTCCCTTAGTCTTGATTCGGCGTGTCGGCCTAGTGGTGGTCCTCACTTGCTTTTAAAGGGGAATTTTGAATGAAACATCTAATCAGCAGGTAGCTAATGACTTAGGTACTGGTATCTGTGGCGCCTTCCTGGAAAAATTGGGATTGATCAGATGTGATACTTTTAGCAGAACCACCATTATCCCAGTCACCATGATTAAAAATTTATTGATCAGAGGGTGTTTTTCGTAAGTAACAGAGACCTGCTAAATTAGCTAGGTAACTGGTTTATTACACAGAGGCACAGAAGCTCAAAGAAACAAATAGCCTGGCTTCCTGGGAACGGCTAAGTCTTCAGGTGACCTTCTCTTCGGCTGCTTTTATTTTCCTGGTTGCAGGCTCCCTGCGGAGACGCGTCTGCTCTATTAATCCCTTCGTACCTTTTCATAATGGCAGGTCACGTGTGTGGTTTGGGGCTGTCCCGGCTCAGACGGTCAGCCCCGACTCTCTGAATTTTATATCTCCAACTTGACATCCCTCCTTCCAATGCTGGTGTGAGGTGACTGATGGTCTCTGATGTCCGCCCTCTGCTGCCAGAGGTCAGGGTCACCTGGTAAGGTCATGGTCACGTAGGCCCCTCCCCCTCTGTAGGGCAGGTGGTGGGTGTGGGCTGTTCAAGGACAGGACTGTTCCAGGCATGCGCTACACACAGCTACTCAAATCTCCCTTCGTCAGGGAGTCCCTCTATCCCACACCTTGCCTCTGGTTACCAAGTATGATACTCTAGTCTGAATGAATGCTTTCAACCACAGGCAGCAAACACGAGGCTCTGAGGCTGAATCCGGTCTCCACCTTGTTTAATCCAGCCCGACACCTAGTTTCCACCTGGCGGCAGCGCCGAGCTCTCACTTAACTCTGAAGGAGCAGTTACATGTTCACAGTCCTAAAGTTACATTCGGCCCTTTGAAGGCAACCGAGAGGCTGATGTGGCCCCCGGTGACAATAAGTGTGACACCCCTGCTTTAGGCTGAGACGCCCAAAGCCTGGAGCGGAGGGCTCCCTTGGGCCTGGCGCACCTGGCCTTGCAGAGACGGACGGCGGCATCTCCAGTCCAACGGGCAGGAGCTCCCGGGAAGCCTGGCTCTGTGTCTGGGAGAAGCCGTATCGGAAACCGATGCAGATCCATCGCTGACGCCCGACAGCAAGATACTTAACATCGTTACTAGCTGTGCTAACTGATTTAATGAATAGGGAACATAACAAATGAGCGTGTTTACCAAGTTAACTTGTGAAAATGAATATCTGTAATTAAAGCGGCTCACAACTGACAGGCAAACAGGAAATTATTGTTATTATTATACACAAATCATCTTAAAATACCAGAACTTAATAAATGGGGGAAAAAAACCACAAACAATGGCTAAAACTGTCTGCTAAATAAAAAATAATGACGAACACCTGTGGTCTTTTTATAGCACTCCAGTGGAGATTTTTTTTTTGAAGACCTAATTATGTTTTTGTAATGCTACCATTTCATTATTTCTCTGTAGCATTATTAAAAGAAAATGTCCGCATTTTCTCTGTGTAGAAGGTCTGGCGCATAGATTCAGGCACGGGGTTTTCTTAATGCCCCTCTGACAGTTCTAGCTCCTTACCGGCGAAGAACGTGGGCTTTGGCGAGGCTGGGTGTTCCTCTCTGGTCGCACTGGAGCCGGGCCGGGGGAGAAGGGTGACGTAGGGCCCTTCAGGCAGGGTCTGCCAGCAGGGAACTGAGGACCAGTGTGGCTCACTGGGCACCACCAGACCCAGCTCTGTGGTTAGCCTCCCCGGTCTCGACTCCCAGCTTTGTCCCTTCTTAGCTTTGTGCCTCGGTTTTCCCACTTGGAAAATGGGGATAATCAAGCCCTGGCTGGCGTAGCTCAGTGGATTGAGCGCGGGCTGTGAACCAAAGTGACGCAGGTTTGATTCCCATTCAGGGCACATGCCTGGGTTGTAGGCCACGACCCCCAGCAACTGCACATTGATGTTTCTCTCTCTCTCCCTCCTTCCCTTCCCTCTCTAAAAATAAAATCTTTTTAAAAAAGTTTAACTTTAATTAAAAAAGAAAAAATGGAGATAATCATTACACAACATCTCCTAGAATTATTATTTAAACAAATAAACGGGAAGAGGTTATCATGCTCAGTACATCATAAATGCCAATCTCTGTTTTTCAGACACGGTAGACCTCCCTCTGCCTGAAATGCTCGTTGCCAGATCTCTGCCCGTTTCGTGAGACCAACTGTTTTGTTTGTATCTGTATAGAAGCCTTTTGTTAAGAAAGGCTGTTCCCTACCACTCTAAGGAAATGACATCTTCCTTTGCTCCCACCATTGTTCTTGTTACTCTATCATATGTCTAGGTTTTATTGTATTTATGGTGCTGAGCACATCTTCCTTGCCTGTCTGTGCCCTCCCCCCAGGATGGTAGCTCAGTGCGGACAGGCAGCACCTTATCTGGTCTTGCTTACTGCTCTGCCCACAGAGCGTAGGTGATTGCCTGGTACAGAGTAGGTGCTCAGCGAAAAGTTGTTGAATAAATGGCTATATGAACATTTTAGTAGGTACGTGTGACAGACTGAGTTATTGACCTATCCCTTATCCTGCATTCTTTGCCATTTGTAGCTCTGTCCACTAGAGAAAGAGTTTATTTCTGCAGAGTAGATTCTAGCCGTACATACCTGGATCAGATCTGGACCCAAAAAGCAGTTTGAAGCTGAGCCCAGTCTAACCCAGTCTAGACCAGTCCACTCTCAGCCAACTCCCACACTTGGGAGCAAGAAGAAAGAGTGTTTGAAGTCACAGAGCTTTGGGGTGGATGCGAATGTGGTCTTTGGTCAATAGCACGTCAGTTACCATTAGGATCCAGAAGAAGTGGTAAATCAATCTCGCAGGCAGGACACGGGTAGAAAATGTTTGAGAAGTAATTACTGAGAAAGTCTTAGGAAAACAAAACAGAAGATTAGCTGGTAGGTAAGATGAGGGAGAGTGTTTGGGCAAAAGAATTATCTGGGCCAAGTCCTGTGTTCAAGTGCATGGAGCATCTGGGAAAGAGCACCTAGGCCACAGGGAAGAATCTGTGCAGGAATACATTTGAAATAAGCTTAAAAAAAAAAACCAAACCCAGTAATTACAACTTAATGTTTGTGAAGCATGCTTCAACTTAATGAGCAGTTTCGAGCACACTCTCTTGTTTAGTGCTCATGATAGCCCAAGACAGCGCTCTGCAGAGACTTCGGGAACCCTGGTTGGGGTCCTGCCGCTGTGGCCTTGGGAACCCACCTTGGAGCATCTCTCTCAGCCTTGGCCTTCTCGTCCGCCAAATGGTGTTGCTCTCAGGGTTGAAAAAGAGGAAGTAAGTGCAGTGCCTGATGTGCAGTAGGTACCCCAAGTGTCCTCAGCCACCTCCCATCTCATTGTACATCTGACGACACTGAAGCTCGGGGGAAGCATGTCATTCATGTGTCACATTGCTAGAAAGTGGCATTAGGGCCACACTCCCATGTTAGGGTTCGCCCCTTGATACCATGGCTGCGTTTAGCAGCAGCTGATCTGTGAGGTCAAACTTGGGGATGGGGGCGTGGGAGAAGAACATCTTTTTGTTGTCTTTTGTTCCCCCGTAGCCACCCTAGAAAGAGTGCCCCAGGGAAATGTAGAATCTACATCATAGGGACCATCAGCATTAGTCAACCTTCCCAAAGGTGATGAGCACGGAAGGAGTATTTTAGTTGATGAAGCCGAAAAACCAGATGTTGCACTCCACCTCTCCCTTTACCGATCCCTTCTTCCCAAGCTCCCTGTCCGACGGATGGATCTGTCTGCTTCTCCCCGGCTGATCCATGCTGCTTACTCACTATCCTGGGTCTGATTCTGGAGTTCAGCCCCATTATACGTAATGCTTGTTCAAGAGATACGCAAGGTCTGCCTGGAAAAAGCCCAGCCCTTGTTAATATAACAAGAACAGTTTGTGTGACATGGGTGTCACCTGGCAGCCAAGGAGAGTGAATTGAAATGCACATGTGTGAACAAGGATGACTTCACTGTACTAGTCAGTGGGGACGGTAGATGCTGTTGAGTGAGCGTGTGTGCTATATAGCGGTCACAGTCAAAATGACTGGGTGAGTAGAACAGTGCATCTACATCAAATTTTGCATTAGGCTTAAACATTCCTTTGTGGAAACTATTTGGATGATTTAGAAGCTTTTGGGGATGATGCAATGAGTGCAGCTCAGGTAAAAGCGTGGCACTGACACTTCGAAGAGGGTCGAGAATCTGTTGGGAGTGATCCACCTTCGAGAAGGCCTGCGACAAGCAGAGCCCCTGAGGGTGTTGAATGTGTACGGGCTGCAGTCAACAAAGATCAGTGACTGACGGAGAACTAGAAGCCGATCTGGGGGTTCCCAAAACAACTGTGTCCGAGATTTTGACACAGGGTCTTGGCATAAAACTTGTGGCAAAATTCATTCCGCAGCTTCTGCTACCAGAGCAGAAGGAACGTTGTGCTGCTGGCAGTTGGGAGAACCGTGTGAGGTCCCAAGGTGCCCACTTTGAAGGGGACCGAGGTATCATTGTCCTATGTGCAGTGTTTCTTGTACAATAAGGATCTTCTTTAATAAAGGTCTTTATTTTTCATAATGTGTGGCTGGATACTTTCTGGACAGACATCGTGGAACATAGGGGTCTAGAATTTACAGAAAGTGATTCAGGTTGTGCAAGCAGTTGCTCAAAAATAACTTTGTGACTTACTAGGATAGGTGAATAGGTTGTGGACAGCTCATTCTTTTTTATTAGTTTCTGTTATACCCTTTAAGGCAAAAAAAAAAAGTTTAAAAAGACCATGTGCTATAAAGGGTCCTACACACACCCCTCGAGCCCTTCTCCTTGCAGGGAAGGGTTAACTAGAAGCCATTTGTTCATGTGCTGTGATTGGGGCTTCGGTCATCCTGCACAAAGAAGACATTGAAGTTGGGATGAATAAAAGGCAAGAAGCAATCAGAAAGTGGCAGGAGACAGTCCGCTGAGTAGCTGACCTTGGTGCCTTTCAAGCAGCTCTTGTTCTGTAAATTAAAGGAGAAATTGAAGACATGGTCATAAATATAAGACAAAAGTCAATGACAATGCAATGAAAATCTTATCATTGTGCTCATAGAAAGAGCCCCCTGGTGCCTGAGTTAAATAAAATAAGGCAGCAGCGGGCATCCTGGGTCAGGCACTGTTGTGTGAAAGTTTTCCTTCCCAAGAACACAGACTGAGAAGCAGAGGCAGGAATCCCACGTGCACATGGAAAACAGACTGTGAGGACAGGGGAAACCCCATTGGTCTCTGTCTCTTTGAGCCAAAAAGAAAGGCAAGGGCACTCTGAGTGAAGGGATTTTGAAGCCAGGGCTTTGAAAGGCAATCTCTTCATTTCTGGGAGCGGAGGAAAAGAAATACTGTTTGACCCAGAGCAAGTGGAAAAGGATGTTCTAGAAATTTCAAGTCAGTCCAGGAGAAAGATGCCGGTAATGCAAGGGAAGAAATATTTAAATGCTCTTAGAAGGTAGCCACCAGCATGGTGGCCAAACCCATGGGCTTTGAAGTCAGACAGAAGTTCAAATCTCTGCTCTGAAAATTTAGTATCTGCATAAAGCTGGGGAAACTCCCTAGACCACCTAAACCACAGTTTCCTCTTCCCACAATGGGGATAGCCGTCCCGCATCTTATCAAATTGTCCGTCAGATTAAATGCGATAACAAATGGAAGATAGCGTGGTGCTCAGTCAGCACCTGGGGCTGTCGCCCTGCAGGACGTGTGAAATGGTGGAGGAGATGGCGGTGATACTGGTGACACACCTGCTCCGGGTGATTTAGACTCCCAGTCTTTTTCTACTGAGAAGAAAGCTTTCTTTCCTAATTTATTCTGACCTGAAGAATTGCACCTTTTTATGTGGACAAAGTGTTGTTTAGAGATTTCCAATACACCACCTTGACTTTACTGTTTACATAGATGAAAAGTGGCTTTTATAGATTTTCTTTTGGGTATGCTATATGATCTGTCAACATTTAATAAAAAGACTTATTTTTGACCAAGACGGTCCATCAGATCAGTCAAACTAATATGGCAAAACCTCCCCTCTCTCAACCACAGTGACACAAGCCTGTTACGCCAACTTAATCTAATTCACTAAATGTTTAGGTACCTTGTAGACACAGACTCAAGTGATTTTTTTTTTCTTTGTGATTTGCATGGGAAAATGTACTGAGTCTGAAGACGCTGCGTGATCCTGGTGAACTGAAACCATTGCCTTCGTGTTTGCTTTTTAATTTGGTTCTTCGAGGGCTTAAAATCCCAAGGGGCTGGGAGGACCTAGCAGAAGAGATTGGAAAATGATTCCTGAATGGATATTGGGCAATTAATTATCTGAAAATGATCTGTCCCCAGCCCAGGGCAGGCTTGCTTTGTTGGACTTCAGTCAGGTTACCCTTCCCTCTTCTGTCCCTGCTCTCCTGGGGCTCGGAATCTTTAGCTTTTTAAGGCAGAAAATGTATTAAGAGCTCCTTTGTTCTAGCGGTGGTGCTGGGAGATTGTGTCTTTGCTGCTCTCGGTCTTCTGAGCTTGTCCCCTAGCCCTCCCAGCAGTCCCATCATCTCACCCTTTCCTCCTGTTACCCCAGTGTTTCCCTTTTCTGACTACGTGGGTCCGAAGTCCTGGAAAAGCCTATAAGGATCATTTAATCGAGCCCTTCCTGTGTAGATGGGGAAGTTGAAGGCCAGACAGATTGAATGACTTACTGAGGTCACGCAGTTAATTAGTGCAGAGAGGGGGCTTAAACTCCCACCGGGGGCCTTTCCTTTGAGCTTCTCTTCCACCTGGTTATCTCCAGCTAAGCCGCAGGCTCGCACATTGCAGGACAGGGCTGCCTTCTCGGTATCCCCCCTGCTATCATGGTGTCCGTGACAGAGCAGGACTCGTGTGTCTGTCTGCTGGTGAACACTGTGCCGAAAGCATCTTCCTCTCCCTCTCTGACTCATGTGCCCAGAGGAGCTCTGTTCTGTGGCAAGAGGAGACTTAACGTCTGCACTGAAGGGGCCGGGGTCATCAGGTGGGGGGCAAGGGGAGGTTGTGTCCTCTGTTACCTGGAGAACGATCCCTCGGGGCTTTGGGGATTCTCACTGATGAGAACAATTTTTTTTTTTTTTTGGTATCTCCTCGTGGCAAGACCTTAGCTTAGAACTTCCTATTGGCCAACATGCCTTCAGTTGAAGGTTACAGAGACCATTGTGAGCTCACTGAAGTAGGGAGGAGGGTTATTGAAAGGAGGCTGAACCACATCACGGCGGAGCCCAGGGGCCTCAGGGTGGGCCTGGTCCCGGAGACAGAACACCACCGCCGACCCAGGTGGCCGTGTCTTCTCGCACGTCTCTATCCCCTTTCCCCGCAGATAGCCCTTGGCTGCTGCTCCAGCCGCAAGGCCGGGATGATCAGGCCACAACCCCTAAGGTTCCCCCTCGTCCTGAACACCTCAGTTCTCGACACAAGCAGAGCTTGTCTCTAGCCACCTCTAAGCTGCAATTCCAGATTTCTTGGGAAGGGAATTTACTTGGCTCAGGTGGGGCCAAGAGTCCGTCTGTGTTTAGATGAAGTATGTTGAGGGACCCCGGGCCACAGAGTACCACGTGAGCGAAGTGTAGTTCTTGTAGACAGTCTGGCGGAGGGTGTGTGTGTGTGTGCGCATGTTGACAGACTCTGACAGTCTCTGTGAGGGGTGTGTTTGTCAATGCTACTATGACGACACACAACCCCCAAATCTCAGTGACTCACAACCATGAACACTGACATCTCACTGTGCGTGTGCTGGGGCTCGACGCCGTGTGTCTCCTGAGCCAGGACTCGGGTGGAAGGCGCAGCCCTTCCGTAGGAAATGTTTCTCTTGTCACAAAGAGGAAAGAGAGGCCGGCCCACGTGTGCACCTGCACTGAAAGCGTCCCCCTGGACGTGGGTCGGCTCAGGTCCGCTCACAGTGGGCTGGGAAGTCCCACGGCCAAGCCTGACAATGGGGCAGGGGACACACGCTACCCCCAGGAAGGCTCTGCAGCTCACATACTAGGGGTGGGCCGTGGGGTCCTCTCCCAAGGCCGGGCAGAAAGCGTGAGCAGTAACACAGCTGGCCCCCACAGCTTTTAATAACGGCAACGATAATTGACCTATAACAAGTGCTTAACATGTGCTCGATACTGTGCAAAGAGCTTTATGCAAATTACCTCATTTAATTATCTCAATAACCTTACAAAATCACTGCTGTTGTTCTCACTCTGTAGACGAGGAAGTGGAAGCTTGGAGAGGTTAAACAACTTGCCCCGTGCTGCAGCTCACAAGTGGGGTTTCCCAGAATCAAAGCGAGGTGCTCTGGGGAATACCCCCTGTACCAGCTTCCTACGGGTGCTGTAACAAACTACCACAAATTCAGTGGCTTAAAACAATGCACATCTGTCGTCATCTGTGAGTCAGAAGTCTGACGTGGGCTTCACCATGCTGAAACCAAGGAGTAGCAAGCAGGGCTGCGTTCCTTGCTGGAGGCTCTGGGGAAGAACCTGTTCCCTGGCCTGCTCCAGCTTCCAGAGGCCCCCA
This sequence comes from Phyllostomus hastatus, assembly GCF_019186645.2. NCBI lineage: Eukaryota > Metazoa > Chordata > Mammalia > Chiroptera > Phyllostomidae > Phyllostomus > Phyllostomus hastatus. Next base: position 27,204,514 of record NW_025334024.1, read on the forward strand.
CGCGCCCCCCCCCCCACAGTGTTCCCTGATGCACCTGCCCTTCTTCCGTCTCTGAAGTCGCCAGTGCGGGTGGAGTCCCGCCTGCATGGTGTCCCTCCGACCCCGCCTCCATTGCCACATCTTCTCTGCTCCCCTGCCTTCCTCTTCCGCTTTTCAGTTCCCCTGTAATTGCACTGACCACCCCCCCGCCCCGCCCACACTGACCCCTGGTATAATGCAGGAAGATCTCTCCATCTCTAGGTTCTTAGTCACATCTGCAGAGTCCCTGTGATCTGTAAGGTAACATAGTGACATGTTCTGGGAATTAGGAGGTGGACGTCTTTGGGGGACCATTATTCTGTCTATCATATCACCGTTCCTTTGGGGGTGCATGTGGTTTCCAAGAAACTCTTGAGAAAAGGGCGAAGATAACCATCCTTCCCACTCTCGTTTACACTGATTTTTCCATAAATCAAGACCAATGGTGTCTGCTCAAATTAAGAAGACAGTAACCCAGCAAATCAGCGTAGAGTTCGAAGCTGATCGTCTGTTAGCTGTAAAGGAGAGAAAGCCTATTGCTGGCTCTTCAAGTAGAAGAGCCGGCGCATTTTATTACCAGGGCTCCTGGCGTGGTGCCATAATTAATATATGGTAACAATATTACTAAGAACGAAAACATGCAAGTATGCTCTTAAAAATGTCAACATGAAAAGTAAACTTAATAAAAAATAGGCACAGGAACATATATAACAAAGATTATCTTTAATAATGAAATTATTTATGATCAAACACTTTTACTTAATTTCAGTTCAATTCTAAAATAGTCACAGTAATGTCATGATTAAATATTAATGCTAACAGAAACAACCTAATTGGGAGGTTATTAAAGCTTCAAATTAAGTTTTTCTTTCCCTAACCAAAAAGTTCCGCCTAGAAGGGCATCAGGGGATTTCTAGCACGTGTGTTTTATTAACATTGATTTGCTGGGCTGAGAGAGGGACTGTGTCAGGGGAGGTTAAGCCTGAGTTCCTAGGCAATGCTAATGAGACATTTTCTGTCTGTTCTTTGAGTAACCAGAGGAGTGGTTACTACTCCCGTGTTTCTTGATGCCGAGCTGGCTGTTGCTTGGGATATAGCCATTTACCGCTTGCTGCCTAGTAAACCACCCCCGGACTTAAAACAGCCGTCTTATCGCACACAGTCCTGGGGGTCAGCAGCTGGGGCTGGGCTTCTGCTGGTCTCACCTCGGGTCACTTCTGGTTGCTTGACTGGAGCTGGCGGCCTAGGATGGCTCAACTCACCTGTCTGATGGTTGGTGTTTGCCTGTCAGCAGGGCCACCCGGCTCTAGGAGGCTAGCCTCGGCTTCTTTACAGGGTGGCTGGCTTCCAAAATCAACCAGAGAGAGAGTAAACCCCAACTCACAAGTGCTTTTTAGGCCACTGCATTGGTGTGTTTGCTGAAGTCCCTTTGGCCAAAGGAAGTCACATGACCAAAGGAAGTCACATTGTGGGAGGCAACTGCAGGTGGTCATAGACACAGAGGCATGAGTTACTGCGGGCCATGACGGTTTCCATCTATGCGTGGAGAATCACCTGGCACACATGTAGCTTTCTCCAGAGAGACATGATAACAGGAAAGGGAGTAAAAACGTTGTGTACCCTTGTGTCCTGGTGGGGTTCCATTACAAGCTCCCTGTAAAGGATTCTTATAGCTTCGCAGAGTTGTAGGAAGAGCAGGGAGCCCCTGGTTAATGGCTCATGAATTGTCTACCTCTTGTCAGCCAGGACGCATGTGACACACATTTCACTGGACGGGACCCTACACTGGGCAGGACCTCAGGCTTCTATGCCGGGAGCGCCTTACGTGGCGGAGCCCACATCCGGATCGGGCTTCTCCGCAGAGCGGTGTGCGTGCACTTGTGTGCATCGCATTGGACTTTTTACAGGTTTTTTCCGCTACAGACTCGGTCAGTTACTGGGGGAGGATTGCAGAAATCTCCAAAGATAACGGTAGGTTTGTCTTTTCCAGTTTTTTAGTTCTCTTAGTTTTTGCTTCGTATATTTTGACACTGTTATTGGGCATATATTGTTAGCGTTGTTAGATCTCCTTGATGAATTACCTTGTTATCATTAGCTATTCTAATCTCTGTGATAATATTAGAAATATCATTAGAAGGTTCCAGGTAGTATTCTTGTTATGAAGTCTTCTTTGTCTTGTATTAATAAAGTTACTTTAGCTTTCCTTTGATTAGTGTTTACATGATATCTTTTTTCCTATTTTTAAATTTTTAGTTTATATTTGTTTTCTCTGGCTTTCAGGTTTTTTTTTTTTTTTTAAGCATTGGCTCTCAGCAGTTTATGATATCTCAGTGTAGTTTTCTTTAAGTTTATTTTGTTCCGGTTCGTTGAGCATCCTGACTGTGTGGGCCGATAGATCTCTGGCTGACATTTTTTTTCTTTGTCAACCATTGTTTTTTGAATTGATGATTTATAAACAAATCATAAACAAGGTTTGAATGTGCCAAGATACCAAGGAGTGAAATATCCATTGGCGGATTCTGGTTGGGTCGGAAACAATCAGCTTGGTATGATCTAGGGAGATTCAATCCATGTAGGGCTTAAAAATCTCGTATCAGGCGTCAGGACGGCGGGCTCTTACTCTGCATCTGTCATTTCTGTGATGTGTAAACTGGGGCAAGACACCTCCCCTTTAGTCCCTCAGCCTTCCTATATTAAAATTGAGGGATTGGGGTCTTCTGAAGCCCCTTACAACCCCCACCTTTCAGTATTTCGTGATTTAGTGCAGCCCTTTCAAAGCATGGCTCAGAAAACATGAATCTCATACAATGATGAGAAGGCAAGGGCCTCCCTGTTCCAAGGCATCTGGGAGACCTCACGTAGTATCGTATTTCATAGATTCCAAAGTGCCATTAAGTAAACACATACCATTAGCTTCTGTTCAATAAAGAGAGACAAATATCTGTCAACTAAAGTGTGAAACAACTCTTTCTTAGCCCTTGAAATTTTTATTTTACACTTATTGAAAGAGCTGTGTAATACTTATTTAGATATGGATTTTTATTGTAATCACTCTTGTGTTGGTCTAAAGAAGAAAATTTAAGCAAATTAAATTGCTTAGGTTCTTTCAAGGTTCACGTTGAGTGTGACTCTTCTGGATTTTTTCTTTTTTTTTTTTACTTAGAGTCATTGATGTTTGTGTTTTTCCACGAGGTGTCGTCTTCTGTGCCATGAGGAGTCTGGGCGGTGCCATATTTTAGAAAGGCAGGGTCCACTCTTGTCCTGGGGATTTTCTTCCAAGCCACTGTCACCCGCTCTGCAAATTGTCATGCACATGTTCAGCCGCAGCTGTTTTTTGGCTGATGACAATTGTCTGTTGCATTCTGATTTTGAAAATGTCAAAATGTGGGGTAAATGTACATTTTGGAATGAAGGAGATATGGTATAATCCCTTCTTGGGTATGCATAATGTATGATACATATTCAAGGCTCTGAGATACCCTGCACTAAAAAAAAAAAAAAAATAAGGTCTGTTTGATTGTGTGTATCGCAGTGTTTCCCAAAGTTATTTGGCCCCAGAATTGCCTCGAATGCCCCAGAATGGCCTCTTGGTCCTCTGAAATGTGTCCTCCACCCATGGAAAGGAGAGGAGTCCTGTAAAGTTGGGGCATGCCACTTCGTAGAGCCAAGAAAAGGGTGTGTGTGTGTGCGCGTGCGCATGTGTACTGTCACAAGTGTGAACAGTAAGCACCTGTTTACAAGTGCAAGCTCTTCACTCTCTCAACAAGAGGAGAGGTACTTTCCTTCCTCTTTTCTGGGTGTCTGGGCTCAGATTTGTCTTCTAGATGAGAAGTCCACCCCTCTCTCTATTTGGTGTTCGTCTGTGAAGGTGGACATTCCCAGGCAGAGCCCCCCCGGGCTGGGTCCAACCCAGCTGCGTACGTCCACCCAGATGGATAACACTTGGAAGGCCCTTCCCTTTCTCAAAAAGTTTGGAGAGTGGGACTCCCCTTTTGGGGGGCTTTTTGTGCTTCCAAGCACAGCTCTGCAGGCTGGGCTGGCTCCTCAGCCTCCCAATACAATGGGAGACTGAAGAATGTTAATTTCTTTTCTGCGTGGTACTTAAAATTCTAAATCTGGGCCAGTTCGCATCACAGCCAGGCTGGTTATTTGACTGGTGTTAGTAACACCTCGGGCTTCATCATCTCTGTGAACTGTGGTATATTAGAGTGCCTCGTGCTGTTGTTAGTGAGAATTCTGAAGCACAATTAGTCTTAATAGCTGCTGTAATTGACAAGAACCATTTTGTTGCATCCCTGAAACACTCTGTCCCTTCCATCAAAAGCCACAACACATGTATGTGTCATCAAGAAACCTGGAGAGGACAGAGGACTGGTGCAATTAGAGTGACAAGTTACAGATCTAGCCTTGGAAATGAAGACCTAGAGTTAACCCTGCCTTTATTCCCAGCCCCTAATCGAGCGCTATTATTTGCACGACTCTAACCCTCTGCCAAGATTGTGCAGTTGTTCTATAGGACTGATATTTACTTTAAATATACATCAAATATCAAAGAGCTAGGAGAGAGGTTAGAATGCAATTTGTGCTTATGAAGAGGTGGGTGGCTGAGGCCAGAGACATTATTTATCTTCTGATTTCTGCACTAGTCTTTATGAATATAAATAAGAATGTGATTCTCTGGGAAAATACTGTTCGTAGGGGAAAAGTCAATAGTAAGCCTGAGCTGGATGCTATAGGGACCCTGTGTTTTCCATGTACCTTCAGAAAGAGGGAGTCAGTGGTGATTTCCTTTGACGAGCCACGTGTGCTTGGATACTCAGTGAAATGGGTTCACATCCTGTTTTTGTTACATTGTTGCTGAGTAGCTCATGTTTTTGAATATGAATTAATTTTATAAATTTAAGTATAGCTCTGGCCGGTGTTGCTCAGTTGGTTGGAGCATTGACCTGTAGCCAAAAGGTTGCGGGTTCAATTCCTGGTTGGGGCACATATCTAGGTTGCCGCTGTGGTCCCAGGTCTGGGCGTGCGCATTCCTTTGTCTAGGTGCATACAGGATGCTTCTCTCTTGCATCGATGTTTCTCTTTCTCCCTTCTTCTCTCCCTTCCTCTCTCTCTTCCTCTCTTTCTAAAAAGCAATGAAAAAAATGTCCTCTAGTAAGAATGAAACAAATTTAAGTATAGTTGCTATGCAATATTATATTAGTTTCAGGTGTACTAGCTCATTTCTTTTTGTGGGTCAGCACAGAGAGAGTGAAGAGGGATGAATAGAGAGGGTCAATCATAAGCCTTGTGAAACAGGACTTTTAGAAATCTTGAATGTAGGAAAGCATTCCTAAATTTTCTCTTAAACATTACCAATTCTCAATTTTTACCTTCTTTTATTTCCCTGTATTTTATAGTACTAGCCCTTTTGTAGAATGTTTTCTGTGCTTCTTGGGCAAAATAAATCCCTTTTCTGGCGGTTTCCATGGTAACACATGGTTTGGTAAAAAGTGAATTGGGCTAATAGGAGTCTTGACTATTATGACCTTAAAAAAACTTCTCTGGCCTCAGTTTTCTCCTCCACAAAATGAAGGCGTTATTCTCACTGATTTTTGAGCTGCTGTCTACACTGCCTTGCTCTGTGATTTATGTAATAATGCTCTTGAGATAAATGTTGCATTCCATCTTGAATAAAACATCAATTCTTGGAATGGAAGGAAGATGGAGAAGTTGGGGAAATGTACGAGAGTGGAAGTCAAGACTGGAGACTCTAAGATAAGAATTCTGAAAAGCACACTGCCCACAAATTAGGACAGAGGATTAAAAGGCCTCTGCAAGGATCGACGTTTTATTTGGAACACTAATGCTTTTTGATTACCTCGTGGACAAACCAGAGCATTCCAGAAAAATCTCAGGCCTTCACCCTGAGGGCTTTACACATTTTTCTGTTTGTTTGTTTACTAATTTTAATGAAAATTTACTAGCTGGACAACCAATCAGTCCAATGGTTGGGTTTTTTAGTTTTTTTTTTTCTTATTCTAGCAATGAATTTACAGGAGCTAGTCAAATAGAGTTTTGCAATTTTTCAGACAAGTAGAGAAGATAGCAGAGGAAGCGAGAGTCATGTCTTAAATGAATATAGGAGTCCTTAGCAATCCTTACCAAATACTTCCAAATACTTACCAAATACTCTCTGCCTTCCGGGCCTGTAGGAGGACTGTACTTCCCGTTCCCCCGGTAGTTGGGTGGGACCGTGCACAGCCCAGGTCAATGAGTTGTAAGTGAAAGCACTGTTTGTCTTTTCTAGACTGGAATGTTGCATTCTTGGTATAAGACTGTCCAGGGCTTCCTTTTCCCCCAGCACAGTGACCAGCAAGATGCGGGGGTGGGGGTTGCGGGGAAGAGCAGGGGGTGTGCTCCATGCTCTGAGTGACCGCGGTGATGTGAGTTCCCCACTGAACTGGGATGGGCATGTATTGTGAGTTACGGCTACTGTTGTTGCAAGTCCCCAAGCATATGGAATTGCTTGTTACCAGATCATACTCTAGCCTCTTCTGATGTAGTCAGCTTGAGACCTGGTTTGATGCACAAACCACAGAAAATGTTCTGGCCACAGATGCAGGTCTTAGACCAGGGGTCCCCAACCCCAGGGCCGAGGACCAGTACTGGTCTGTGGCCTGTTAGGAACCTGGGAGCAAAGCTTGCCTGAGCTCTACCACCTGTCCTCACCTCCTGCCACCCGCCCCCCAAAAGACAGTGAGTGACTGAGATGGCTAGATTCACCTGAGCTCCCCGCTGCCCACCTCCCCTCTCCCTGCCATCTCCCACAAAACCGATCCCTGGTCCAAAAAGGTTGGGGACTGTCGTCTTAGTCTTTTCCAGAGAAACTGATCAATAGGCTGTGGGTGTGTGTAAGAAGATTTCTTACAAAGATTGGCTCACGTGATTATGGAAGCTGTGAAGTCCCCCAAATCAACAGTCAGGACAGCCACAGGCCACGGGGAAGTCCCAGTCTGAGTCCAAAGGCCTAAGAACCGGCAATTCCGGTGGTGTCCGTTCCAGTCTAAAAGCCAGCAGGCTCGAGACCCAAGAAGAGCTAATGTTTCAGGTCAAGTCTGAAGGCAGAAAAGGATCCATGTCTTTGCTTAAGCTCTGGGGCAGGAGGGGGTTTCCTCTTACTCAGCCTCTCTGTTCTATTTAGGCTTTCAACTGATGGGATGAGGCCCACCCACATCAGGGTGGGTAATATTCTTCACTCAGTCTAGATTCAAATGTTCATCTCATCCCCAAACACCCTACAGACACACCCAGAACAATGTTTGACCGAATATTGGGCACCCGGTGACCCAGTCCAATTGCGACATAAAATTAACCATCACAAGGCGCATTTGAGGCATGATCAGAAACAAGTTCGTTCAATATCTTCCATTCACTAGGAAATATCTCAAACGTGGTTTGGGTATACAGCATCAGACCCTTAAGTCCAGCACTGCCGTATTCTCCTGGGGTATTGCAGTCAGGGCTTCCTGAGTTGACTTAGCAATTGAGTTTCTTAAAAAAGAGCAGTTGGTTTATGTGTCAGGAATATATTATATTAAAAATTCTTTTTTGCCCCCTGGGCAAATTCATTTGACTTTGTGGAAACCACATGTTTGTATGTGGGGATTCTACCACCCTGCCTGCTGGGTATGGCCAACATTAGCATATGAGCATCTCAGTTTAGTAGCCAGTGTGGACTAGCACCCGAGGTTTTGAAATTCTTGGCGTTCTCTAGTAGACTCTGCCCATCTTAGATACCCCTGAAGGTCACCAAAGCAACAACCCCGAGGCACCACTCCAGCGGCAGCTTTCCACAATTTAGCTTGGAGCTCAACTTCTTGTTAAGTGAAAGTGATTAAAAAGGATTTCAAGCATGCAGCCCGAGACTGCTGAAAGTGGCAGATGGTGTGAGCTAGTACATTATGTCAAGGAATCCATGCACATTTTTGCAACCATTTACAGCTCTTGGTACATATTAATACTCCCAGAATGCTGTCATCACAGGAGCCTAGCCAGCTGACCCTTGTCAAATGTGCCATTTCTTTTTCGTTTCCAAAAGGCTTCATTTCAGTTGCCTCTTTCTATCCTCTCCTCGGAGAATCTTGTTTGGAGGTTTTGTTAAGAATTCAAGGCATTCTGAATTGCTCTTTAAGAGCCTCTTATTTCATCCATGTTCTCCTTTGTTTGGGATAGACGTTGGGGCCGGGGGACATTTACGCCCTGGCTGGCTGTCCATTGTGGGAGCTTTGCCCGTATGCACTAACACTTCAGGGAAGACAGAGGCAACGTGGGTTCGCACATTTCAGCTCATCAGCCCCATTAACGACTCGTGGTAGTGGGAAGCGCACGCTCTGGTCGACCAGCTGGTGCAAACTGAACTCCCTCATCTAGGTGGGTCTGTATGTCCTGGCGGACTGTTGGGCCTGCAGGAGGAAAGGTCTCAAACCTGAGCCTGCCCCCGCCCAGGCGGACACACCAGCCACCGCTCATGCTGTCTTTGTTGGAGCAACAGCCTCCATTTGCAAAATGTAAAAACGCCTCGGCTTGTGTCTAACATCTAGCTCATCTCTTTCTTCCCATGAGCTGTTTGGAAGTTTTTGTCAGTTTTGCTTCAGGGCTTCCTTGACTGTGACTGTCCTTTCTCATACTTGACGAACCACTGAGGCCTGAGTCCATCAGCAGAGACCTGCCCTCTAGCCACGATTGGGCACAGGCAGGGCATTGGAGATAGGAGGCCACCTCCTGGGCTTTGCTTTGGGCTTCGCGAGCTGTGCGGGTTCCACTGTAGGGATGCCTTGGCCATGGCGGGGAGCAGTGCTTCCAGGCAACCAAGAGCAGAAGATGAGGTTACACTTGATTTGGTCTCAGATGGAAGGTGGCAGGTAACACGGAGGAGGCTGGCTCACAGGTTGGGAAAGCCACCTGGGGATCTCCCCTCATATTTGCAGAGAAATTCCCAGGAAAGGGTAGACTTCGGGTGGTCTAAGCACAGGGGGACTCTGAGTCACCGTAATTTGAATATGAAAAGAATGTGATTGGGACCAGTGTCAGGTCCTTCTGCTCTTCTCCCTGGGCTTCCAGCAAGCCCGGAACTCATTCCCGAGTTCCTCTTATTTCAGCCATGGGGATCTGCAGTCTCCGGCAGGGTCTCCGTGCCTGCATAACCAAGTAGTCATGGACAGGCTGGCACTGTCTGATGTGCCGACGGCAGAGTCTTCAGGGCTCTTTGAGACCCTGGTAACAAGATGTCACCTGGTGGGTGGCAGTAGTGTTTTTGTCGGCAGGGAAATGAATGTTTCCACTGTCAGTCATCTAGGGAAGTGACTCATCACGGGGCAGCGAGTGAGAAAGCCTTGCATGCCGACCTGGTACCGAGCGATGGGAAGTCCCAGCGCCGGTCAGGGGCATGCGTGTTCTCTGCGTTACCTGGCGCAGGTAGGGCCTGTGGGAAACGGATCCAGGCAGTGAGATTTCGATGGGGAGAGAGGGGGCAAGACTCAGCCCCTGCCCTGTGAAGAGTTGGAGCCCTGAGAAGCTGAGGCGGACCCTGCCTCCGAGGGGGAACGTGGGACGGACAAGGAAGGCGCAGCTGACACACAACACTGTCTTCTCCGTGTGTCGCGGGCCGGCCCCAGCAATCAGCAGACACGCGCCTGAGCATCTGTTGAGTCGATACCCGGTAGGTGATTAGGTCCACAGCTCACACCTCCACCAGTCATTCGGAATGACAGGGGTACCTGGCAGCGGCGCCTTATCTGGTTTCACTCGGGGGAGGAACGAAGCACAAAGCAAATGGAACTCCTTGGAAAAGCAGGTCACCTTTATTCCTCCATTCTCTAGAGAGGTCGGACCCCACCCTTGAGTGACCAGGGCCTGTGTCACTTAGAGAGGAGGAAGGTGGCTGCCTGTGCGGTGAGCTTTCCGCCCTGCTGGAAATCCCTGCTCTAAGCAGAAATATCTCCTCTGCTCTTAGCTGCCTAGAATTCCCAAGTTATTTCTATGGGCTAAGCCTATGTCTCCAAGAGCCCCTATAGCAATACAAATCCCCACAAATGAGTCGTACATTCAAGCATTGTCTGCTCTCGATGTGGTGCTAGGAATTATTTCAACCCTGAGTGTCTCCACGTGGGCTCTGCATGCCTCTCGTGGTGTGTGGTCCAGGAGATGGCTGGAGGTGGTGTCTGAACAATCGAATCTGGTAGTCTTTTTTATTTTATATTTTTTATCTAGATAGTCACTTTTTATTTAAGGCAAATGGGCCTGCTGATGAGTGTTGAAGATATAAAATGTCTTTTGAATGAGCTTATTTAATTTTTAAAAAGGTAACGTGAAGAAAAACACTAAGTACAGTATAAGATAGGTGGAATGAATATGGAAAATAACCTGAATGATTCTAAGTTTGGAAAATGCTGATTTCACAGTGTATCTTCTTTCACGAGTAGATGGAAAGGCCCTGTAATGAGGGTGAGGCAGAAGCAAGGGTGGGAGTTCTTGGCCTTGATTTATTGACTAATTGGCTAACGGTGAGTGCTGAGAACAACTGCAGAGGGCGTAGGGAGGGAACTGATTCAGCGTGGGGACCAGACGGACTAGAGGGGGGACCCCAGTTCTTGCTCTGGCTCTGCTATGACTGACAAGCAGCTGGCAGAGTCCTAGGTGCCTGTTGGGTCATCCCCCTCTCAGATAAGTGACAGCCCAGAGCACGAGGCTGGGCAGAGCAGAGGTCCTGCCCGGGCTTCCTCCCTGGAGGCAGGAACTTGAACTTAACCACCCGTAGACCATCCCTGGGGCGCCCTGCCAGAAGAGGAGCCTGGGAACGACAGATCATTTTGGATATTAATTCTGGGGCCAGAGGGGCAATGGTTCTTGTGCTCCAAGACCAGGACTAGAAAAGTCCCCAAAGGCCTTGCAGTGTGACCAGATGTGTTTATAGGGTGTGCTGGCTTCACCTGTGGTCAGGAGGGCACACACATAAGCTGGGTCTGCTGATCGTTGAGGGGAGTGACCCTGGGTGTTTCAGAACTTGATCCCCTCATGGCTTTGAAAAGCAGCTACGTGGGGACACACAGGGGCTCATCTTGCTCACCATTCTTCTCAGGCCTATGGGTGCAGAGTTAGAGCCCAGTGAGCATTTTCTGAATGAATGAACGAACGAACGAACGAACATTTGTTGAACTAAGCTGAGCTTGATGATATTGAGAAGATATTTCACCTCTCTGAGCCTCTAAGTTTTCATTTTTATAGTCAAGTCTTAACTATTGGCTAAACCATATGCTCAGTTCAGTTCGCCTCATAAGGCCATGGTGAGATCAGATAAGCAGAACTGGTAATAGTTACTTACCATTTTCGTTCTTGCTGTGTGCCAGGTACTGTGCCAAGACCTTCCCATGCATTTGTCTATCCCAAGTGTCCTCGAAACAGCGGTACCCACTCAGGACACCTGTGACATTGTCGGGGCCCAGGGCAACAGGAAAACGCAAAGATCTTTGCGTTCCAAAATTTTGTTCCAATAATTTTGTTCCAGTAATTTTGTTCCAAAATTACTTAAGAATTTCAGGACGGTGACAGCAGAGTGGTAAACCAAGTGTGAAGCCCCACTAAGCAACTGCAGAGGTCGCCTGTCCATGAGCTGCCCCTGCCGACTGTCCCTCATTGGCCTATGATTTAACTGAGGCTTGAGAAGGTCACGCTCATACAAGGTCACTGGCTACTAAGAAGCACACAGGATTTATATCCTGGCAGTCGGAATTAAGAGTCCAGGTTTGTTGCCACTATCCTGTAACACCTTTCTAGGGAGACAAGGCATGCAGAAAATAGTGCTGCCTAAATATAGAGTGTTACTCCTTTTCCCCATCAACAGGGGCAGCCTTATGAATGAAGGCCGTGCAAGAGTTGTAGGGTGAGTGCGTTCTGGGGATCCAAGTAGAGCATGGAGATGAATCCATCACATGGCACTGTACACCGTGTTTTGCTGTGTGTGATGTGCACTTTTTTGCCCAAATTTTTGAGGGAAAAATAAGGAGGCACATTATACATGGGCTGTACTACTTCTCTATATAAATGTCTGTAATTCTTTCATTTATGCTTAGGCACTAAAAGTATAACTCTAGAGAGCAATAACAATATCCGTATGCAACATGATACCTTGGACTATGATGATTGGCTTTGTTTCTAAATATAAGTAAATACAAAATCGAATTAAAACATTAAAATGAAAGATTTTTTCCTGAAAGTTTGTGCCAGAAACATGGGTGGGCATTACACATGGCAAAATATGGGGAGTTTGACTTTGCTAAGAGAGTAGGTCTTCTGTCTCCTCACCACACACACACACACACACAACTATGTGGGGCAATACATGTGTTAGTGAACTTGACTGTGGTAATCATTTCGAAATGTAAATGTATATTAAATCACCACATTGTACCCCTTTAAAAAATCACATTGTATAACCTAAAAAGATACACTTTATGTCAATCATACCTCAATAAAGCTGGAGGCAGGGGTGGGAAGACCCCAAAAAGAGGCCACGGCCACAAGGAAATATCTGGAAAACCACCTCCTTTCAGAAGCCTGAGCTGCCACCTGGAGATCAGGTCGGAGGGGCTCCGGTTCTCTCACCAGACACGCTCTTCTCTCTGTCCCCCAGTCGCACTTAGGGACCGTCAAGGTTGCAACAGGCACTGATAGTTCTGAGGCCGTCAGCATGAGTGTATGCAAGGGGGGTCAGGCCGAATCAACCTGATGAATATCGTGGTGGAGTGTCTGCAAACCTCCGCAGGGAGGGGGGTGCTGCAACCCGCTTGGGCTCTGAGCGGGCGCTGGGTAGGGGAGATGGTGAAGTGGTGGGGCTGAGATCGGGGGCTGACGGCGGGGTGCAGACCTGGAGGCCAGAGCCGGTGTGTCGGAGGCTCCGGTGAGCCCAGCGGCCCGAGAAGCCCCGGTTTGCTGTTCCCAGAGAATTCTTCCGGGCCTCGCACCCTGCCAGCTCCCAGGGGCAAGGGCCTAGCCCTAGAGTGCTCCCCAGAGGCCTTGCTTCTGGGCTGACATCCCTCACCCCTCTTGTTTGGGAAAGAGGGCCCTGGGTTTAGGGAAATCAAATGCCAAGTACAGTTAGAGATAATTTTAGAATCTTGTACATCAAGACTTCTTTCTAATTCTCTTGGCAATGAACCCTTCCATTAACCCAAATAAAAGCTGTAGAGATTTCACATTGCAACCCTATAGGCAAGTGGTGCACGTTAGAATTCTCCACGTCTCCCCATTTACTGAGAGGGATTTGCTCGTCATCTTGAAGGCAGGGGAGAAAGAATGGACAGGCTTATGCACCGGGACCAGGAGTCAGCCAGCTTCTGTAAAAGCCCAGAGAGTAAAATAGTTCAGGCTTTGTGGGCCACATGGCCCCTGTTGCAACCTCTCGGTTCTGCTGTTCCAGCATAAAAACAGCCACAGGCAATACATACATGAAGGAGCATGTCTATGTTCCAATAAAACTTTATTTACAAAAACAGGAGCTGGGCTTGGATTTGGCCCTGGGGCCATAGCTGTTCACTCTTGATCTAGACTTGCCTTTTGTTGAATGTGCCTGAGGATTCCTGGGGATTGATTTATAGTGACTACAGTGGTTTAATGGATTTTCTAAAGATGATTGTGATTATTCATAATTTGCAAAGACTTTGAACCTAACATGCTATTACATGTGACTTTTAAAACGTGGTCAACAGAATTGGGTGCAGGGAAGCTTAGGGAACGTATCCAAGAACTTCCAGCTCGGGAGTGAGGAAGCCGGGAAGCTAGTTTTGGAACTGTCTCCCCCAAACGTCTGCCGCTGACTGGTCTAGAAATGACTTACGTTTCAGGACAGCGCTTCACACAGCCCGCTACTTGGTTAGGTGCCTACCAGAGGCCTTTGGTGATTCTAATGATATGATTAGGAAGAAGGAATTAGAAGGACGGCCACTAGGGAAGGGCACAAAAGGCAATATTAGCCCCCTCACTCTCCAATTAGTTCCCATCTCTCTCCATTACCACCCCCTCAAGCAGTATAAATCCTTCAACGTATAATAATACTTTTCAGTGGACCTGGACATTTTTATGAGATACGAGAATATATTTGGCCAAAGTCATGGAACTCATCATTTCTCAACAAAGTATGATGTCATTTAGAAATTCATGTTCCTGCCATTGTTTCGAGAATCCTGTTAAAAAAGCCAAATATGTTTTCATGGGCTCCCACAGCAGGGAAGCAGCCACGGTCGTGCATAGCCGTGTCAATTAGAAGTGGATTAATTAAGCGATGAGACAGGGGCAGCAGTGCATTGCGGAGAGGTTACTGCGCGGCTCACGGAGTGCCGCTGAGGCATCCAGCCAAGAGCCGAGCGACTTCCACCGGCCCAGGCGTTGCGGTGTCCAAGACATGTCACATTCTCCTGGAAACAGCGTCCTATGCCACCCATGTCCACCGTGAGGAATGAAAAGGCCCTCTTATTAACTAGGTGTTATTAGGCATGGGCAAATTGACAGCTGTTTCATTATTTCATAATTATGATTAACAGCCTTCCCAGTGAAGTCATCGTCCGCTCTCCCAAAGCCAACTGGTCCCTTCTGGGACAGTGTCACCAAGTCATGGTTAATGTTCCTAGGATCATGAAGTGCCTAGAGTTTCCCGAACCCTGGGGGGAGCGGTAGGGGGAGCTGTAACTGCCTTCAGAGACTGTGCAGGCCTCTTCTTGGGGAAGGGACCCGAAGAAGCCAAGAGCGGGGTCTGGGGTTGGATGTGCGTGGTGGTGGGGGGCAGAGGCAGGAAGAGGACGGGCATTAACTGCCGCTGGTCTTTGAACCGCACTCTGCTCTCTGCTAAGCACCGCCCCATGGATTTTTCATTTGGCCTCCGTAATCATTCTTCAAAGTGAACGAGCATTGCTATTACTTCTGCAGATGATAAAACAGGCTCAGAGCGGTTAGGCCACTGGCTTGAAAGTCACAGAGCTATTGCTCGGCAGCGTGGGCATTTTAACTGAGGGCTCTGGACTAGTGCCCGCTTTGTTCCCGCTTTGTGGGCAGCACCCGGACCAGGGGTGGCAGCTATGGCGTAGCGCAGATGCACCCCTTTGATTCATGGGAAATCACTGAATGCTTTTTTTTTTGTACTAGGCACTTCAGAAACACAAAGAAGAATCATTAGATTACAGATAATGCCGTGGGCTGAGGCGTGCTCCCCGTCCTGTTTGTGTGTTGAAACCCTAACTCCTGGTGCCTCTGGATGTGACTGTATCTGGAAGCAGAGTCTTTAAAGAGGTAGGTGAGTTCCAGTGAGGAAGCTCATAGGCCTTCATTCACTGTGACTGGAGTCCTTCTAAGAAGAGGACATCAGAACGCGCACACAGAGGGAAGACCAGGTGAAGACACGGAGAAGACAGCTGTCTACAAGCCGAGAAGAGAGGCCTCCAGAGGGAATGACCTGCCGACACCTTGATCTTGGACTTGTAGCCTCCAGAACTGTGAGGAAATGCATTTGTTGTCTGAACATCTCTGAGTCTGCGGTCCTTTGTTGCCGTGCAGACTCAGAGTGTAGTCCCAGCGAACTAACACGGACGGAAATGAAGTACAACCCTAGGCAAGGTGGGATCAGAGCTGGAAGAAAGGGCAGATAAAATCAATAAAATATCATAAAAACTTTTTGGGTTGGTGGGCACTTGGGCAATATGTATTCAAATTTTAAATATTCATACCCTTTGTGTTAGATATTCTACAGTTAGAGATTTACCCTAAATTATCAGGTAAACGTGCATGGATGTATTTAAAATGATGGTGAATAGAGGCTCACAGACCACTGGGAACTAGCTGTGTTTCTGTGGTTAGAGGACTGGGTCAATAGAGTGTGGCACCCGACGCCAAGGAATATAATGAGCCATTGGAAAGGATGAGGTAGGTTCAGCAACACTGATGGGAGGATGTCTGCAATGCATTGTTAAATTAAAAAAGCGGCGAGTGGTAGAGGAGGGACCCACCGATGTGTATTCACATGCATTAAACATAGAGAAGGATATGTACCAACTGTTAACAGTGCCTTTCTCTGGGTATGTGGCTACATAGGAGGACCTTAACTTTCTGCTTAGTTCAAGTTTGGGAGGAAGCTGAACCCTGAGAGGAGGGGCAGCTTTGGAGGCCTCCGCAACAAATCACGCTCTCCTCTCCTCAGAGGAGTGGTCCTGAGGATTGAATGAATGAGTGTGTGTTTGGGACAGTCATTCAGAGCAAAAACAGCCAACACCTGTCCAGTGCTGTTCTAAGTGCTTCACATGAAATGACTCATTCAGCCCTCCCTACAGCCCTTTGAGGTAGCGTGTGTGATATTGTGATTTACAATAAGATATATGTAATATAGATTTGGTGCTCTGGCACAGAGCTCCTAAACAAAAAAAAAACCCTTGGAATAAAGAATGGAAGTCATGAAAGTGTCTTTTGTTACGTTAATGAAGGGACTTCTGGACCTCCCCTAAGGATGGGGATTTGTTTCCAGTTTGGAGACTTGGAAATTTTATTCCCATTCCCTCTTTCTGGGGAGGCTACAAGGACCAAAGATTGTGTCCCCCCACCGCTGACCAATTATTAGGTCCACCATCCCTACGGAATGAAGCCTGCACAAAGGCCCCAGAGCCGGGGCGGGGGCAGTGTTTGGAGAGCGTCCAGGCTGAGGAATCAGAATGTTTCCATGAGCCACTGTGCCAGGCCCCAAGCTCCACAGGGACAGAAGCTCCTTTGTTCGGGACCTTGCCCTGAGTATCGCTCCATCTGGCTGCTCATTGGTATCCTTTAGCATCTTTTGTAATAAATTGGTAATCGAGTGAGTAAACTGGTATCATGAAGTTGTGTGAACCATTCTAGCAAATTCATGGAACCCAAGCAGGGGGCCATGGGGACCTCAGATTTACAGCCAGTGCCAGTTGGTCAGAAGCACAGGTCGCAGCCTGGACTCACTTGGCATCTGAAGTGGAGGATGGTCTTGTGGGGCGGAGCCCTGTGGAGTCTGGTGCTCTCGCTGGGTGTGTGGTGTCAGAACCGAGCTGAGTGGTAGAACCCCCAGCTGGGGTCAGGGAATTTGCTGCAGGTGTGTGGACTCCTCCCCACCGCCGCCTCCCGCCACGTTGGAATTGGTGGCCAGAGCTTGTAGTTTGATACCAATGTGAACCTCAGTTTACAGAAAGGAATTGAGGCCCAGAGACGATACATGAGTTGCTCAAGGTTGCACAGCTAGCAAGTGGCTGAACTGAGATTTGAGTCAAGGTAATTTGGCTTCAGAACGTTTTTCTGATCATAGTTGAGAAGACATGCTCTCTTTACAGGAATTGTATTGCTCAGTGTGGTTTATCCTGGGCGCAGTGTGGAGATGGCAGTGGTGTGGACAGCTGTTCCCACTTCTGGCGCATGTACATGTTCTGGACGGTTTGTTCTTTGTGTGAGTCATCACGTGTAATCTTAATAGCAACGTGAAGAAGGTAATAGGATTAATCTTCCCATTTTTCACCTGAGAAATCTGAGGCTGAGAGATACTGACTTATCCGAAGTAATAATAGAACTAGGACACAGAACGAACCCCTTAACCACTAGGCTGCACAGCCTCTGGGCAGCTAGCCAGCTTCAGCAGTGCTGTGACCCCCCATATTTATATTCAATTGAAGTTAGGCTTGAGTAAACATCAGTGGCCACTGGAAGAATGGAAGGATGAGCTGGATGTTTCCTGGAGTCACTGGCTTCTCTCTGGGTCATGCACATGTTGGCCCTCACCCCCACACAGGCCCCCTGCAGGCCTGAAGGGGCAGCAGAATCTCAGCAGGAACCAGTGTGGTCTGAGTGGGGTCCTTGAAGAGTCAGCCCGTTGGTGGGGACGATGGTGAGATGTTGGCTACTGGTACGAGCTGTCTGATTGCCCCCTTCTCTCCCCATAGCTCTGAATAGCGCCTCTCCCTGCCTCCCCGACGCGCTAGTTTAAAATAGCCTCTCCCGTGTGGCAAAAGGCTCCCTTCCACGGCTCTGTTGGGGGCGGGAGGAAGTGGTCTAATCCACTTCGAAAGCTGTTCTTCTCTTGCTGTTTTGTCAGGGAAGGTGACACCTGAGTCCACAGCTGGGTAATTAAAAACCCTCTTAATGCCACTTGGAAATTAAGTGGCTCGTATGCAACACGCCGAGTCCCCCATCCTCTGGGCTTGGGGTAATGAGTGTCTTTTAATACCAGTGCCAATTGTAGTTTGAACATCCTGAAAGGCAAATAGAATAAAGACAAGGAAATCTTTTAAAAAATAGGGAATAAAAAACCCCAAACAATTCTGCCCTGCATTTATGTGTCCCATAAGTTTGCATCTTCCTTTACTGCTTGAACTGGAAGCAAACCCCAAACCCGAAACAGCATGCACCTTTTTGGAATGTGGTTTGACTTTAAGCCATCACGAATTGTCTGCACATAGTACGGAATCTCACATTTACTAACATGTGCACAGTTCATTGCATTTCATTGGAAATTCATGTTGACTCTGTGGATCTGCACTAGCAAGTTACCATGAGTCTAACACACCCGAGTAGCAATTTGTCTTTTTGGAGCATTGCGGAGTGTTAGAGGACCCCAGATGGACTCCCTTTTCCCTGAAGTTGAGGAGGTCTGGCCAGGAACTGGGAATTGGGCTGAAGAGGTAACGGTTCATCCGTTCTTCTTCAGGGACCACTCATCTCATCTTGGCTTTGACTCAGTTCACCGATTCAAATGCTAATCTCATCCAGGAACGTGCTCCCAGCCACACCCAGAAATGACGTGTTACCGGCATAGACCAGTCACGTGGACCATTAAAATGAACCCTGCACCCGTAATAACTTGGCCCTAGAGAAGTTCCCCGAATCTAAAGCAGCCCATGAGAAAAGAGGATTCTCAAACTCCTGACTCAAGGTCTCGAATTAGAAAGTAAATCCACTTGGGGAAAGATGGCATTACGTTTCTCATGACTCTGATTTAGTGACCTGAAATTCATCGCCACTTCCACGATCGTGTCTCCAAGTCAGCTCGACTGCAATTCCTGGGATGGTTCACCCTAAAAAAGAACCCAGGAGCCTCTCGCAGTCTCAGCAACAGGTTGGATGGCGAGAGGCACTCCCGTCTCGTTCCTCTCGGTACGATGAGGAGCGGCAGCTGATGGATCCGAGGATGCTAAATGGCTTTATTAATCACACCGCACACCAAGGCCGTGTGTTTTCTCCAGGAGTCTAGTGAGAGATTGCCTCGTCTGCTGCCGCTCCCGCAGCATACATAATCAAGGCATCGAGCTCAATTAAAGGAAATGCCATCTTCTCATGACAGCAGGTGCAAAATTACCTCTAATTATGAATTTGCTAGGTACAACAGTGACTCTGCGTGAATGATAACGTCGCGTTCATTAAAGCAGTCGTTCGGGGTCTCACCTTGACACGCGTACAGTCTCCGAATCCAGTAGTGAGTCCGTTGTGAACCATCCACTGTGCTCTTGGTGAACTGATCTGGTCTGACAATTTGCAACCCCAAACGTTTGTTCAAAGTATAAGATTCAGGGTAAGGAATGTGGGGTCTGAGCCCCAGATTTACTACAGGCTGGCGTATGCCTTGCACGAGTCAGTGAATCTAGTCAGAACTCAATTCCCTTCCCTCACACGGGAGGGCGTCGGAGCTGGGCAGTCTTTAAAAGTCTTCTCACACTTCTCCTTTTAGTTGTTCCTTCTACCGAAATGTTGATCCCGTTGGGAAACAGTGGTGCCTTTTTAAAAACCTGAACAAAAATGAAGAAAGTTGTGAAGCCTGGAGTATTTTGAACCCATATTCGTGGAGCTCGATTTCTGAAAAGACAAACACCACGTTTGGGAAAATGGAATCTCTCAGTTTCCCCGTGCGCCTCCATATAATGAACCTGAACCTCAAAAGGCTGTATCCAGGGCAGCTGAAACTTCAGGAAAAAAGCATGAAGGCTCGTTTTGATGAGAAGACTGAACTCCAGATGGTTGTTTAGGGGGGAACCAACTTAGATTTCTGGCTGAAACTCAAAATGTTATACATGTGCCTACATATTTAATACTGTACTCCAGTTCCCAAGCCGTCTCTGATGGATTTTTTTCTTATTTTCGAGTCTGGGTATTTCTTTCTCCTCTAAATGGTTATTTCTCTACCCAGATACATGTGGGAGAATATTTAATTAGAATTGGAAATGTTTCGAGCCTGTTAAGTACAATCTAAGTGATAAGTATCGTGATCTTTACATGCTACAATAAGCATTATAATACACGCCTAATTCACTGATGAACACTTGGCATGTCTTTGACAAATTCTTAATAAATTGCTCAAAAGAGCCCTTTAGAAAGTGTCATTTCACACTGTATAACTCTACCTCTGATATTTCGCAACCTTGTCTATCTGCAGAAATGGGAAATTCTCTTGAACATTTTTCTTAACTGATTCTGATTTACGGCTTTTGGTGGAAACTCCCAGGGACTTGTTGCAATATACTGTAAATGAAATCTGCTAGCTACGGGATTGGGAAAGTGAAGGCTGCGGTCTCCAAGTTTGCACCTAGACAATGAATTGTGGGGTCCATCAGCACATAGAAGGCCTGAACCCTGCACTTGGTGTGCATCTTCAAGGGAAAAGCTGCGTGAGTCTAACAAAGACGAGCCACCAGGCTGTCATCCTGCGGGTATTGAGAGAAGATTTGTAGCAATTTAGTTCACTGTTACTGTTCGGGGCAGTGATTCCTTAGCGTCGAAGTACTCAATAAATTCTCCCTGTGCCCAGATCTCAGACTTTGCAATTAAATGTGGCTGTAAGTAAAAGATGTGTAGGAAAAATTAATTTAAAAGTGCGTTAATTTAGGAAAGTGTATGGCTGTGAGCAACTCAAGTTACCTGGAAGTGGGGGGAAAGCAATACTGGGTTCGGTGGGATCATTTATTTCTCTCTCCGTGCCCCAGCAAGCGGCTCTGTCTGCAGGTGTTCCACGGTGAGGGGCTAATTTCAGTCTCCTCTGTCTGCATTGAGGTAGCTGAAATGACTAAGGATATTCCGATGAGACAGGCACAGCTCAAAGAGGTTAAACGTATTTTAGTCAGGGGACCTGACTCACTGACTTTTTAAATGAGCGTTTCATTTTGAGATAATTTTAGATTTATGAAATAGTCACCAAGACAATACAGAGAGTTCCGGCAAGCATTTTACCTAGTATGAACGCCTCACATAGCCATGGTGTATTTCTTAAAACTAAGAAATTACCGTATTTTGCCATGTATAACATGCACCCATGTTTGTGTGAGCATCATACACAGGATTATTATACCCGTTATAATGCCCATGGAATGTAATCATTATACCCATGGACAATGTGCACCCTTAGTTTTCTCTCAAAAATTTGGGCAAAAAGTGCTCATTATACATGTCAAAATATGGTAACATGGGTTCATTACTATTAACTAAACACCAGACTTCATTCATGTTATATTCTCCCCCCTTTACTAATGCTTTTTTCTGATCCAGGATCTCACTGAACACCCCACATTGCGTTATCTGTCATGTTTCCTAGCCCCTTTTGGTCTGTGACAGTTTCTCAGTCATTCCTTGTTTTTCATGACCTTGACATTTTGGGGGAGTACAGGTCAGGTATTTTGCAGAATGCCTGTCAATTTGGATGTGTCTGAATGCCTTTTCTCACGATAAGACTAAGGTTATGGGTTTTGGGGAGAGTGCCACAAAAGACCTTTCGCATCACGGCACACCGTGCTAGTCCTCTGCCAACCCAGCCTACTAGGGGCAATGTCCACCTCTGTCTGTCAGTTTAGGTAGTGTCTGTCCCATTTCTGGGGCTACGTTTTGGATCAGTGGTAAGGACTGTGGCAGTTGATTAATAATGTCTGCCACAAGCACAGAATTAGGTCACTGTGACACACCATTTTTTTTGCAGGTGAAGAAACTGATTCAGTTAGCAGAACTCCATGTTATTGTTCCTGTGGCTCAGCTATCCATATCCCCAGCATTAAAAAAAACCCAGAATTTGTTGAACATCTATAATATGCAATAGGTTTCTCATCTGGTAGACTGAGAGAATGCAGAGGCTTTAGGAGAGACTTAAAAGATAACCCAACTTCCTCATTATTTTTTTTCATTAAAAACATTAAAAACTGAAAAGAGAGCAAATACCCCAGAGCTCAGAAAGTCCCATTTATTGCCTGAGGCATAGGAGCCAAAGAGGCTGGAATCTCGTCTTCTGACGGGTTCAGTGCGTTGCATTCCTGCTTAGACAAGCGGTTAACCATGTTTCTGTAAGTTACCGTAAGTTTCCGCAGGTATTTATGGCATAAAAATGAGCACTTTTCATTGTGTAGGAGAATGATACATCAAAACATTTTCTTTCTATCTCACCGAAACATTTCTGATTGCTTAATGTAAATGCATACTTTTTACAAACAACTGTGGGCTTTCAAAAATTTACTCGTGTGATAACAATTGACTACTAGCCATTCTCAGGTATTGAGCTCTGGTTGCTGGCTATACGTTGGCGAATAAAACGGATAGGTGCCCACCCAAGGACACACTATAGTGGAATATGCAGACATAAAATTAAAACAATGACAGTCACAAAGTATGAAGACTCCTGTGAAAGAAGCATACATGGAGTGCTGACAAAATGAAGGGAGGGGAACCTAATTGGGGGCGTCAGGGGTGACTAGCCTGAGAGAGTGTCACTCATAGTGAGAAGGAGGCCTGAGTCGGGGTGGGTCGAGTACACAGAAGCCCTAAAGGACAGGACAGATGACAAGTCTGAGGAACCGGAAGTAAGGTCTGCGAGGCTGGATTGCAGTAAAGCACGGAGCAGCTGGGATGGCACAAGCTACCCACCTCCCCTCGGTCCTTAGTGGTCCTCAGCACAGCAGTGGCTTTCCCTGGCACGCTGGGCCATCACACGGGGCAGGCAAGCGGTGCCTGGGAACTGATGTCCCAGCGTTGTTCTCAGCCTAGGATGAGTGGGAGTTGGTGGGGTTTCTGGGAGGCATATTCTGTGTTCCCGGGAGTCCTCAGGAGGACTGAGCCTCAGTTTCCCACCGTCGTAAGTTGCTTGACAACACACCTTTTACCGGCTTCCTTTCCCTCGCTGCCTCCCATCCCCAATCCTTTATCATTCCCCTCTCAAAGAAGCTTCTCAAGTTCATCCCTATTTCAGGGCCTCATTTGGAGGAACCCACCGGAAGGTCAATGCACAGGGCGACACAAGCTGAGGTTGGAGATGGAGGCAGAGGCTGCCCCATGCGACATCTGGCAGGCTTTGGAAAGAACTTTGAATCCCTTCGAATTGCAATAGGAAGCAACTGACGGCTCTTAAGGGAGTGACTTGATTAGATTTAGGTTTTAAGAAAGATTTGGCTTTAGAATTGTGGGTTTAGAAGACATCTTAGACACAGTCTATTTGAACCCTTACTTTGTAGGAAAAGCAAGTGAGATCCACAGAACTAGTGACTTGCCCCAAGCCACACGGTGCTAGACATAAGACTACTTACAAGTCAGAGTTCAAGACCAGTCTCCTAACTGTCTGGGACTCACGGGTGACTTTGGCTCTGATGACCTCTTAGAGCTCTTCCCCTCAGACAGCACTTGCTAAGCAAAGGAACGTGAGTTTTCATTTCAACATTGTGCTGCCGAGGATGGCGTTTGATAATGACCCTGCTGCGTTAGACCGTCGAAGCTGCAGGGGAGAAACACAGTTCAGACATAGCCCTGTTATTAAGTATTGAAGCCACTGAAGATTTTTGCTTCGTGGTAAGTATCAGGATAGGGCATGATAACTGTTTGCAAATATTTGTAAAGGTGCAGACAGTGGAGAGGGAGAGAAATTACTTCACCGAGAACAGTGGAGGAAAGCTCGAAGTAATGAGCTGGAACGAAAGGGAAATATTAGCTGAAGAGTGGGAAAAGGCTGTTTTCAATGAACACCAGCCAGATGCGTTTGCGCACAGACCCATGGTCCGAGTGAACCTCAGGAAGTGTTTGAAATAAGGAAAAAGAAGAATTAAAAAGCTTCACGCCAGCACATCTCTCTTGTGTTTCTTGGAGTTATTATTCTCTTATCTCCCCTCTTTTCGAGCATACTATTCGTTGTGTGTCTGAGACGCAGTGATTTTGCCGAAGAAGACGTGCTATGCTCTTGGCCAGGGCTATGAGAGACCGACTCAAATGTGTCTCATCAAACAGAAATGGATAAATAATGGGACCGCAAACCAACTGTTCATAATGATGTTGCGGTCGCTGATTGTCTGTGGCATTAGGAGAGAATACATTACAATTGTTAATAATTTTTACGGTGGTTTAACATTTGTGCCGTTTTAAACTGCAACAAAAGAAATGTCAAGGTTACCGAAACATGACATCTTCACCGGCAGATAAAAATTTCCAGTGTGAGTGTGAGTGGTTAATGTTAAAATAAAAACAAAATAAAACAAAAAGAGATTTTGTGTTCCTTAAGTTCTTTTCAGTGGATTTAAGTGGTTATTATTGAATAGGTAATTAAGGCTCTTTTTCCTCATTTTATTTGGATTTGTGGATATACCAGCAACCATGATTTCACTACCTATTAAAGTAGCCATAGTCTGCCCATCCAAAAAACATCCCTAACAACCTGCAGGTATTCTTCAGTTTGGGGGGATGTCTCCTGAGGATACGGTGTTACAGACAGGACTGTGTGGTTCCTCTGTGCTGACGGACTCTCTTCCTCACGTCGTTCTAAGGGTCATCACTGAACATGATTTCTTAGCACACTGTTTGCTTTGTCTTCGGTTAAGAGCCAGCAAAATAGATGCGGTAATTATATCTCCTTCAGACATGCCCACTTGATTGAGGGCTGGGCTGGAAATATACACGACATTATCATATGAAAAAGCCACATAAAGAGGCCTGTCTTCACACTGCAGAGTGACCCCTGCTCTGAGTGATTCTCAATGAAGCGACAAAGTGCAAAAAAAAAGGCGAAAGCATGCGTTTGACCGCGGGCCCATTGAAATACCACTTTGATGAATGCAAACACATTTGTCATCTACCCTGGGAGATGCTCTGTGTCGCTATCCCAGCGAAGGGTGTTGTAGTTGTGAGGACTGGAAACACACACGAAGCTAGCTTAAACTGGAAAGAGAAGTTAGTATGTGTATGTGTTAGTAAGGGGTATGTGTCAGAATGCACAAGGCGCTGGGGATTAGAATTGAGAAATCTGTCCAGAACCAAGGCTGATTCTTTTGGTTTCCCTCTGGGGTCATGTGATCTCTCATCTCTGCCTTTCTTTCTGTAACCCTCTCACTGCCTTGCAGAAGCTGGGCTTTCTTTTTTTTTTTTTTTTTTTTTTAATTAATTTTTAGAGAGGGGGAAGGGAGGGAGAAAGGGAGAGAAATATCAATGTGTGGTTGCCTCTCAAGTGCCCTCTACTGGGGACCTGGCCCACAACCCGGTCCTGTGCCCTGACTGGGAATTGAACCGGTGACCCTTTGGTTCCCAGTCCAGCACTCAATCCACTGAGCTATACCAGCCAGAACGGGACTCTCTCCTCTCTTCGTGTATCTGCCCTACAGCCCCTCCCTGCTTTGTACGACCTCAGTTGTGGCCATTTGTGGAGCCTCAGATTAGCATCTGTCAGTTCCAGTTCTGGATTCTGGGAGAGGCGATAAAGGCCATGACTTCTCTTGGGCTCCAGGGTGGTGGCTGTGGGAGACGCTTCCTGTTCTCACAGCTGCTCGGGTTCGAGCCTGTGGACTGGGGTAACTTTCAGAGCAAAGGGGTAGTTGCACATACCAAAATGTATTTACTACAGTTATCTTCAAATTTTAACCCATGTATTCATTTATTCATTAATGTGACAAATATTTAATGAGTTCTGACTGTGTGCCAGTCACTAGACATACAGAAAGGAAGAAAGATTCACTGAGGAAAAAAAAGGGCAGACATTATCCATGACCTCATAGAACATTCTGGGGGCGGGGGGGCAGAAGAAAAGAAATAGGTAAATGTAATTGGGAGAGAATAGTTGGGGGAAATCATTCATTCATGGTAGACCACCTGACACAAGGGAACATGGATGGTTTGCTACAGTTCAGACAAAGAAACACATGTCCAGTCAACTCCAAGTAACTTTTTCACCACTACCTAGGATCCAGTGTTAACAGCCAAGACCTTTCTAATGGCTTTTGTGAAATTCTTGCCCTGATATGCCTGATAAAAGTTTTTAAAAAACTTTTTCAATTACTGTTGACATTTAATTATTTTATATTAGTTTCATTTATACAGCATAGTGGTTAGACATTTTTATAACTTACGAAGTGATTCCCCAGATATGTCTAGTACACAGTTATCACAATATTATTGACTATATTACTTATGTTGCACTTTATATCCTGTGACTATTTAGTAACTATCAGTTTGTACTTCTTAAACCCTTCGCCTTTTCACACCGCTCCCCAGCCTACCCCCCATCTGGCAACCATCAGTTGAATCTATTTCTGGGTGTTTTTTTCATTTATTTTGTTTTTTAGATTCTACTTATAAGTGAAGTCATGTGATATTTGTCTTTGTCTGACTTAATTCACTTAGCATAGTATCTGCTAGGTCCATGCATGTTGTAACAAATGGTAAGATTTCATTCTTTTTTATGGCCAAGTAATAATGTATTTATATGTGTACCACATTTTCTTGATCCAGTTGTCTATATGTGGGCCCCTAGGCTGCTTCATATCTCAGCTATTGTAAATAATGCTGCATTAAACATAGGGAAGCATATGTCTTTTGCACTAGTGTTTTGGGTTTCTCTGTCTAAATGCCTGTAAGTGAAAGTGCTGGGTCAAAAGGCAGTTCAGTTTTTTTTTAAGATTTTATTTATTTTTAGAAAGGGAAGGGAGGGAGAAAGAGAGGGAGAGAGAAACATCAATGTGTGGTTGCTGGGGGCTGTGGCCTGCAACCCAGGCATGTGCCTTCACTGGGAATCGAACCTGCGATGCTTTGGTTTGCAGCCCGCGCTCAATCCACTGAGCTACACCAGCCAGGGCGGCAGTTCAGTTTTTAATGTCTTGAGGCATCTCCATACCTCTTTCCACAGAGGCTGCACTAGTCCGCATTCCCCCCAACAATGTACTAGGGTTCCCTTTTCACTACATCCTCGCCAGCACTCACTGGTAATTTATTGAAGATGGCCATTCTGACAAGTATGAGGTGATACCTCATTGTGGTTTTAATTTGCATTTCTCTGATGATAGTGACACTGAGCACCTTTTCATATGTCTGTTGGCCATCTGTATGTCTTCTTGGGAGAAGTGTCTATCCAGGTCCTCTGTCTATTTTTAAAAATTGGATTGTTCACTTTTTTTTTTTTGCTGTTAAGTGACAGATGCCTACTTCTGTCACACTGAGCCTCCTCTGTTTATCTTACCAACTCCCATCCTTTAGTTTTGCATTTAAAGGCCACTTCATGGAGGCCTTGCCTGTTTCCCCCCCAGCCCGGAAGGCTTCTGCTTTTGAAACATCATGACTGTGCTCGTCACTCCGCCACCGAGACGGTGTGCCACCCGTAGTGACTGGTCAGTATGCCTGTGTTGGATAAATTAATGAATATTCCCTGCTCTTTCCTACTGAGCTCTCTATATTGGGCTGATTAATTAATTGTGGAGCAATCTCAACCTCAGTCTGAAAATTACTTAAAAGTCAGACCTAAAATGTGGCCTGAATCAATTGTGTTGGCCTGAAGCACCTAGGTCTGCTCCTGTTTTTTATGAGAGCCCACGTTTGCACAGATGTTGAAATCTCTTCGTCTTCTCTAATGTGTGATCTGAGAAGTGTCCTCTCTTCACTGCTACGTGGTTATTTTTCAACAGTTCTTTCTTTCTGCCCCTTAACATGCAAATCCCATGAGGGCAAAGCCCTTTTTTTTTTTATCAGGTTTCTGTGACATTCCCAGTACCTACAATAGTACATGGCAGGCCCCTGATACCGATTTATTGTATGAATCAATGACTGTTGACTGATGACTCATTGAATTGTTTGGAGGACTGCTGTTGATATGGATATGATTAAAATGAGTCACACACAGAAGTAAATGAGCTACTACTGCCCTTCAACTTTAGTTTGAATAAATAAGTATTCCAAGATGGAATAAGAGCCACATTCAATTTATATGTTAGCCTCGCTTCCATTTTATCAAGGGAAACTCTAACTCCTTCCATCCTGATCTCCCCAATGTGCAGTGTGCCATTCCCTGGGCGCTGGACTTTCTGTCTCGTTTCAACTGCAAGTTCAGCAGGAGAAACAGAACTGAGGCTTGCAGGGCCCTGGGCGCCGACAGTGTGTATGTACTGCTCCTCATATTACCCTCATCAGCAACGTGGATTGTTGAGGAGGATAAATGAAGACATTATAGTTCAGGTTTGATCTCAAACCCCATTTGCATTCCCAAACAAAGAACAAGTCTGTGTTTCACTGTGATGGTATAATAGGAAGTAGAGAATTGTGGCTTATGTTACTTGGAGTTGATTTAAATTTTTATGAACCTGATACCTCTGAAAGGCAATAATCAAAATGAAACCACGGTAATTATTTTCATTTGAAAACATCAGAATGGGACCTCATTACATTCTGGTGAGTGACTCAAGAGGAAGTAGGGGAAGGCAAAGCACAGACTCCATTTTGAAAATAAATGTCTTAAAATATTCAGTAAAGTCATGCAAGGAAGTACAAAGCCAGAGGTGACAATTTTCAATCACTATTCCAAATTCTTTTAATTAAGGATGTCTTGGGATTGCAGACTGTGCGGGGACATACATATGTATCTATAATAAACAAGATGTATTTTGCAGAAATGGATTTGGGTTTTGGCATTGACTTGATAGGGAGATCAAAGCACTCGCTGGCGTTAGAAGGATTTAGATACATTTGTCATAGGCAGCTGTTATGCTAATCTCATTTATGCAGTTGTCAGCTGATAGGCTCTGATGAGCCAGCTGAGTGGGAAAATCATTATTCCATCCCTATTGTGATAAGTGTTATTTATTACTGTCAAATGGTATTAATGTTTGATTCAAAGATGGGGAGTGGGCACCATCTACATGAAGTTCATCCATTCATGGTCAACGGCAACAAAAAGAATCGCTGAATTCCAGCCAAACGAACTTCATTTCTGGGTGAAAAAAGAATAATGGATTTAATTTGCATATGTTTTAAAAGGGTAATGAAGTAATATGATGTTTATCCTGGTTGAAGAGTGGTAATTTTCTCTGGCGGGACTCCAGCCTCGCCGGAGCCATTGTGAGGCGTTTACTGTTGGGTTGGTGTGGCAGGACTTTTCAAAGCAGCAGGTGCATCGGGGGCTGAGGGGGGGCGCGATGATTTATTCATTAGGCCAAAAATGAGCAATCTGGACATCTATTTTTTCTTCATCTTCTTCAGAAATGTATTTATAATGAAATCCCCTCTCTCTTCCCCCGTGATGGCGATACCCCCTGATTTTCACATTCCTTTTGTGGCCTTTGACAATTTAATGATGTGAAATCCCCAACCCACCCCTCCATTCATGTCTGCTCCCCTTTTGCTATGATCAGATTTGCTGTTTCCACTCCATCTAAACTGATACCTGTACAGCCTGGTGTTTTGGGATGGGGCCCTGCTTTCTGGTTTGGAGGGTGGAGCGAGGAAGACGGCGAAGGTTGACTACCAACGGCTTAGGGTTTGTTCCTAGGCATTTTGTTAAATGAACTGCTCAGCTGAGCTCTGGGTTGTTAAAAATGACTCCCCTCTGGTAGGAGACTTGCCGAGAGCTGTCCCCTTTCCAATCCAGCTGCATCGGTTAATGCCGCTTTGGCTTATTTTTCTTGTGTTAAAAATACAGATAACCTAATTATAGCTCCTCCTCGGTTCCCAAACGCCTCACTTAATGACTCATTAGTGCAGTGAGAACACTTTCCATCGCTTGCTAAATAATATTCTGTTTCTGAGGACTTCATCTTCTTTTTATATGTGCTCTGAAAAAAAAAAGTTTGACTCAACATATTTCAGAGCCTTTCGATTTTGCTGATTAGCTACATTTTTATAACAAGCTGGTCACTTTTCAGGATCCAGTTTCCCTCTTCCTTTGGGGTGGATAAAAATGGGCCAGGTGCCTTTGCTCGGTGGGAGGAAGACATGGGTCCTAAGAGTTTTGTTTAGGCCTTGAACTCAAAGAACTCTGTCTTCCTTCTCGCCCGATATTTAATGTAGCTTTAATGGAACTCAGGACCTTCCATGGTATGACTTAATCCTCCCTGTTTTGCCAGAAGCCAACAGAATGCCTGGCACCGAAGGCCCTCAAGAAATATTTGTTGAATAAAAGAACAGACCTTAGGAAGCTCAAAGTCTAGTTCAAGGGTTGGCAAGCTTTTTCTGTCAAGGACCAGGTATATAGCAAACACCTTAGGCTCTGAGTGCCATATAGTCTTTCTCGCCATCATTCAAACGCTATACAGGGTGAAAGCAAACACAGAAGCATGCACAAGTGGATGGGCATAGCCATGTGTTAGTAAGCCCTTGTTTAAGGATATGTAAATTTGAATTTTGCATAAATTTCATGTGTCATGAAGATTGTGTTTATTTTGATTTTCTTCCAACTAATTAAACATGTTATTCTTAGGCCATGGCCATACGAAAACAGATGGGCTGCATTTGATCCCGGGGTCCCAGCTTGCTGACCCTGGTCTGCTGCGTCCACAGGACACTGAAAGCACTCACCTTGCTGGCCCCACCTGCCACTTCTCTCTCCCTCTGGAACTCGGCCCCAGCCCACTCGGCTGCTTTTCTGTTATGCAAACCCGCCACACCGCTCCTGCTGCTAGCCCTTCGCCTTTGCCGTCCTCCTGCCTGGAACCCTTGGCCCTCAGGTGTTCCCCAGGCTGGCTTCCTTCTCATAATTCATGTCTGGGTTTCAGCTCCGATGCCAGCTCCTCGCCGAGGCCTTCCCTGATACTCCATTTCCGCCGAGTGGGCATTCTCCCCGCAGCTGTTGTCTTCTATTTCACTGTTTTATGTCCTCGTTACCATCTACGATTTCATTTGTTTACAAATAAACACGTCTGTCTTTTAGAATGTAAATCCCTCGAGACCAGGACCGTTTTCTGCCTTCTGGAATGTGGTTCCTCGGCGCCTGGACCTGTGTCTGGAACGCAGGAGATGGTCAGTCGTGGTTTGCGTGCAGGACGGAGAAGAATGGCAAACAGAAGATACGCGCTCTCCTTCTGGAAGTGTTTTCGGTATTTCTCCCCCCAAAGCTCAGCAGTCAAATAAGGCAGAAAATACAGGCACTGATACCTGTAACATGACGAGGCCAAGCCCTGCGAGCCACACGGGCTTGAAAGACAGGAAAGCTGACCTCCCGAAAGAGGAATCGCGGGTGCCTTCCTGGAGGTGGCAGTCTCTGCACGGACCCTGGGGCTGCAGGGAAGAGCGGGGAAGGCCTGCTGTGGATGGGTTCGGGTACCGAGGAGAGGGCGAGAGGACGCAACTCCCTGAGGAGTGTTTATGACTGCCACATTCAGGTGAGGCCCCCCAGCAAAGAGGCTGAGACGTGAATGGGAACGAATGTGTAGCAGAGCAGAGCGTTAACTTCCTGGTCACACCTGTCTATTAAAGATCTACAACCACAGCAAGAATTAGACCCTCAGAGCTTCGTCTCCCAGAAAAGTGGGGTCCATGGACCGTGAGGGCAAAAGAACAGGCATGAAGGATTTTATTCTTGCTGTAATAAACAATGTCTTAAGTTGGATCTGGTTCTTCCTGGCCACCTTCCTCACCATCATCTCTACATGCAACCTTCACTCCGGCTTCCCAGAGGTACCTTGCTGTCTCATTCCTTTTCACCTGTCTTCCCCTTTCTCGCTCCCTCCCTTCCTCCCTTCCTTCCATCCTCCCTTTCTCTTTTTCTCTTTCTCTTTTTCCCTCCCTCTCTCCTCCTCCCCTCTCTCTTCCTTCCCTTCCCTCCTCCTTCCCTCCCTCCCTTCCCTTCCTTCCCTTCCTCCCTCCCTCCCTCTCTTCTTTCCTTTCACTGTCTTAAAGTATTTGAATACAGCTGGGGGTCAGATTTGACCTGCCCAATACTTTGTTTCCCTCAGTCTAAGCAAACTCATCTTCCTCCTTCAGAATTGTGCTCAAGGGCTGCCACCTCTTTCTCTGTGCTTCTCTGGTCCCATGAACCTACAACTGCCACACATTTTATTATGCGAACTATTAGTTTTGGTTGAACTCCCTGTAGAGCTCTTGGGAGGTGAGGATTAGAAAGCCACAAGCTGAGACCATGTCTCTTGGCCTCTTGTCATCACTTGGCCATCAGCTAAGTTACATGAAACTCACTGTGTCATTAGATACAGGGATGATGATGTCAAGGGAAATGTTACAGCATTCCTTTATATGTTTCATAAAAAGAGAATTTGAATCAGTTCCAGAAAAGTGTGGCTTTCTTTAAGCAACTGGTGTGTGTGTATGTGTGTGTGTGTGTGTGTGTGAGAGAGAGAGAGAGAGAGAATTCTTTGCTTCGCCCCCAGAGAGCTCTCTGCCTCATCTGTAGCCCACCTCTATCCGTAGAAGTTCACCTAACCATTTGCTTTTCTTCATTTTGCTTTGATCCTAACTTATTCTTTGTTTGTTTTACACTCTTGTATTTCTTTTTTTTTTTTTTTAAGGAAACTCCAATACCTCTCGGACATGAAATGGGATGTGAATAAATATAAATCACATTTAATTTTATACTTTTGTAGGTTATTATCTGCACGAGTTCCAGAGAATGGGGGAAGGGAGCTTGCAGTCTTTTACCTTTCTGGCTAGTTTCCACCAGTCCCCTGTAATGCACTGTGTATAAATACTTGATGAATAGACAATGAAATATTGGATCACATAAATCAATTTATTCTAGATAATCTATTTAGAGTGCAAATAAAATGAGGCAAATCACAATTTTCATTATCGAGAATGAAGATGGGTATTTGAGATCTTTGCCATATTTATAATTTTATTGCTGGAGCTCCATACCAGAGCAGTTAGCGAGAATAAGTTTAAGAAGACTGAAATTACATCACATTATAAGTGACACTTCCAAGATTAATTTTACAACTTGTGATTTTAATTTTGGTGCAAATGTATTTAAAATTATCTCTTGTCACCGTCTCTTATTAAACATAATGAAACTTGATGATGTTCTAATAACATTAAACTGTTTTGGTAGTCACCGAGGTTGGTATGAAAAGACTATTCAATCTAAGAAAATAGTGGATCATTTTTGAGAGAAAGTATTTGGGGAGCTTTGAGGAGCTCAGTATTCCATTCATCTCACACACTACGTTATCACTCACACCAGCGGGCAATTTAGAAGATATTCTGTATGTTAGAAAACTGGAGTGCAATTAATGGAGCGAAATCAAGAACATTTAGCAAAGGAGGAAGCAAAAATAGAGGGAAGATCATGTCACTGCAATTTGGTGTCTATGTTCCTGGCTGCCTTTTATTAGTAGTAGGACATGAAAAACACTAGGTCCCAAAAACCTGATAAATAAAATCATGGATGTAACTAGGGCATTGCATTTACCGTTTTAGACCTTCCTTGTCTTCCTTCCCTCCTTTACTTCCTTTTTTCCCTTTCTTCCTTCTTCCTTTCTAACTTGGGTCTCAAAGCCGTGGTATAATGTTCTTCTTGGGACAGTTTTTTCATTGTGCCAGATGAGAAAGAAATTACTTTTGGATGGAATGATGTGACCCGGCAGGAAAACAGATAACGGCTCTTGTTTTTCCTCACGCTGGAGTGGAAGTTGGCCCGAGAGCTTGCTGCATCCCCGACATTAGCTAGTTTAGAGGCGTCACGTGTTCAGTTCGTGTGTCCTCCTCCTCTTGACTCTCTTGGATCACGTTCTTCTTTGTCCTTAACCTCATTCTCACATGTAAATCATGTTAATACAGCAAACGAGTATTGAAAACCTACTAGATGTCAGGTGCCTGCTGGGCACAGGAGATGCCGACCAGCATCAGAATCAATATTTGCCATCCAGGAGCTCACTGGTTAGTGGGAAAAACAGACAAGCCAACTAGTGATTCTGGGAGGATCGGATAGGTGTTGTAAAAGCCTATGCCCTAAGTGCCAGTAGGAAGAGAAGAAAGAGTGACTGAAATGGGCGTGGAAGGACCTATGGAAGCCCTACCTAGAGAAGAGGGGAGAGAAGCATTTCCGGTGTAGGAGAAGCATATGCAAGACCAGCGTGAGCCCCACAATGGAACTATGTTCAACGGGAGCAGAGGGAACTGGTGGGTGGGCAGATGGAGAGAGTCCTTGGAAATGCAACCCGGCTCCAGCTGTGGAAGGCCTTTGCCGTGCTGAGGACCTGTGATTTTATGAGGACCTGTGGGTCGTGGGAAGCAGTAGATGTTTAAAATTAGGGAAGTGGTACAATGGACCGGTGGTTAAGGAAGATCATATTGGAGCAAAGAAGGACTGAAGGGAAAACTAGTTAGGAAACTATTGACCCAATCTAGATGAGAGGTGACGAAGGGTCCAACTAGGCAATGAAAGAGGGAATATATTTGAGAGGTATCTAGGGGGTGACATTGACACTGGGGACTTACTGGACAGGAAGGGTGAGGTACAGGGAGGCATTGAGGGTGACTCCAAAGCCACCAATTCCCCTGTGGGTTCATGCCAAGGTGAGATGTAACTGATTGTTGTCTGACACCAAATGTGACCCCGGTGTCTAGGGACAGCGTGTCATGCAGAGGAAGTTCTGTGGTTCATTCATTCGTTCATCCATTCATTCAAGTACTCACTCTCCCAACAAATATTTATTGAGAAACAATGCCTAGATGGCAGGCATTCTGCCAGCCACAGGAAGACGCTAAAAACAGAGAAAAAAAAATCAGTGGCAAACTATGACTTGATATATGTCTCCACTGTGAAATGTCCACCACAGTCAAGTTAGTTGATACAACCTTTGCCTCACGTAATGCCATGTTGTTTTGCTACAGAGCGTCCATCCCAGTTTCCCTCTACATGTTTCTTAGGCAGTCTTCATCCCTTCCTCTTTGCAGTCAATCTATTTCTGTCATAGTTCTTGATTTGCCTGGGATTTCCTTTTTATTCACTTAAAATTAGTATATTTCTTGGTAGCCAAATATATGTATTTTATCATGAAAAGTTTCACACAGATATAGCAGTAGTAACCCCCACGTTTCAACCACCTCGTCTCAATCACCAATAGCCAGCTCACAACCAAGCTGCCTGCATTCACATGACCTCCTCCTTCACCCACACCCCTCTGTTTCCTTGTTCCCACTGCTTTCTGGACTTGCATCGAGACTAACTTTGCTAGAATCTGTCCGTTCTACCATTTCTTGGGTATCTTTCACTTCTGATTTTAGCTCTTGTCTCTTCAGTCTGGATAACTTTGTAATAAGAAACTTATATGCTCTTCCATTCTTGATTGCCTAAAACCTACTCTTTTCCTACAGCTATAATCATGGAATGTTTCTATTTGAACAATGATTTGCTAAATTTAAGCTTTTCCATAAATGAGTTGACTTTAAGATGCCCCTAACTCTACAGTCTGATTCTAATCAGCACATTAATGAATGGGTACCGAAATGGACCTATTTGCAGATTGCCAGATTCGATTTATCCTTGTTTAACTAAAAGCTTTAACTAAAAGCAGGGCTTAAAATACTGAAGATGATGAAGCCTCCTCCAGGAATGACCATTTCTTGGTCAAATTGTGCTTCAAAAAGAGTTTAAGGAAATTGTTCCTATTTGTTGACAGATTAGGTCTAAACCAGGAATAAAGCTTAAATCATCAAATAAATCATCACGCAAAAAAAACAATGTTAAAAGTATAGTGTTTTTGCCCTGGATGGTGTAGCTCAGTGGATTGAGCGGGGGCTGCGAATGAAAGGGTCACCGGTTCAATTCCCAGTCAGGGCACATGCCTAGGTCCCCAGTGAGGGCCAAATGAGAGGCAACCACACATTGATGTTTCTCTCTCCCTCCCGTTCTCCCTCCCTTCCCCTCTTTCTAAAAATAAATAATTAAAATCTTTTAAAAAGTTGACAAACACTATATATTTAAAAATATATAGTGTTTTATATATATTTAAAAATAAATATAATGTTTTCATTTTACGTTCTCTGGCTACAAAAATTTTTTTGACTCTAAAATAAAATGGTGAGCCATGATTGGTGTATTTTTTATGCGCCTGCTCAGGTCCTACCTGCTTAATTGGGCTCAGTTTCAGTGTGTTTCCTATGACATTTCCATCCTGCAACTGTCAAGCCAAAGAAAGAATTAATATCAATAATCCAGTGATCAGATATAACCCGTAAGATCAGTTGTCCTTGAAACTACAAAGACATAGGCAGAAAAGAAACCTCATTAATTTTACTTTCTCACGAGATAGCGTAAGATGGGTATTCCTATAAGTGCAAAATCACACATTCGCATGTATTTTATTGCATTCATTGTGTTTTCAAAAACAATGTAAACCACTGTGTTAAAAGAAACTCTCTTCTCCCAGATGGCATATTGTCTACTCTTATTTCATTTCTCACATATCTAGAAGCAGCCTTAGCAGCTACTGATTTTTGTCCTTAGAGGTTTTCATTTTTGTGCATTTGTTTTAACAAGCATTGATTGATATGTCGTTTTCTCAGTTGCTGAGGCCTTGCTACCTTTGCTGGGTAGGTTGAAAAATAAAGGCAGAAAGAGACAAAGCTGGAAAATAGGGAGGACAACACGCCATCACAATGAAGCGACTGTGCCCCGCCTTGCGCAGTACTTTAATTCCGCTGATCCAGTCCCGACATGCGTGGTTATGGCAGTTGAACAGGCTGAAGGATGAAGGAGGCAGAGAACAGAGAACTCTGGCACTTCCCTGCCGTGGCTCAGTGACTGTGGCAAAGCCTGGCTGTATTTTTTATTTTTATTTTTTAAAAGATTTTATTTATTTTTAGAGA
The DNA here is from genome assembly GCF_019186645.2 of Phyllostomus hastatus. NCBI lineage: Eukaryota > Metazoa > Chordata > Mammalia > Chiroptera > Phyllostomidae > Phyllostomus > Phyllostomus hastatus. The sequence goes on from NW_025334024.1 coordinate 27,241,573, forward strand.
GGGAAGGGAAGGAGAAAGAGAGAGAGAAAAAAAAACATCAATGTGCAGTTGCTGGGGGCCCTGGCCTGCAACCCAGGCATGTGCCCTGACTGGGAATTGAACCTGAAACACTTTGGTTTGCAGCCCGCACTCAATCCACTGAGCTACACCAGCCAGGTGTCTGGCTGTATCACCTTAAGATCAATCACAGAAAAGAAACTCTTAGCGCGTGAGGTACAGCAACGTCTCCCCGCCCCCCCCCCCCACAAAAAAAAATGCTTCAGGACATTCATCTATTGAGCTATCCTGAGAACAAAAGGGTCTGTTATACAAACATCTTTTGGAAAATTTCACAGTCTCATCCTGGAGGGTCACAGTGCAAATTAGCATATTAAAGGCTCCGAGAAATCCTGGAGTTATAAAAACAACTCGGTGTCGCTTATGTTTTAATGCAATGCAGAACCTCTCTGCACAGGACACAATTCCCTGGCAACGCAGGGTAAGTTTGGCTTGAAGCAAATATCCATTTTCTATGACTTTGGTTAACACAGTGCACATCAAAACCCCAGGTGCTTCAGGGATTAGTGCTCCGATATCACCTCTGCTTTTAACATGCATGACTCAAAAGCCCAAGAAAGCCAGTTTAAGGGGGACAGAAATCCGTCCATCCATTCATTCATTAACTTGTTTCGATAAGCATTTATTAAGGAGCGACTCTGGCCTAGGCAAGATGTTGGTGATATAATAACAAAATAAATAAAACCACGCCTGAGGGAGGGAGCGAGAGTTTCCCTGAGGAAGCGGTGGTTGGGCTGAATCTTAAAGCATGATTAGACGGGCAACGGGAGGGAGCTGGTTGTGGAAGGGCATGCCGAACAAGAGGAACTGCATTTGCAAAACCAGAAGGCTATGAGCATAGCAAACTCGGGGGTTATAGGTGAATATGTCTCCCATTATTACCATTGGTTGCTCATGTCTGTATTTTCTGTGTCGCCTACTGAAAGGTAAGCTCCATGAGGGAGGGCCTTTGTGGAGTTGGCCGCTGTGCTCCCCACACTGAGCATGTTGTCGGTCTTACAGTAAGGGCCCAACAAATGCTTGCCAAGTGAATTGCAAGGAGCCTGGTATTGCTGACACCTACCGCCTCTGAAGGCAAGACGGGAAGCTGAGGTTGGGAAGGTGGGCAGGGGGCGGATCATGAGGGGTGCTATGGGTCACCGTTGGTCACTCCCTGGTAGGTGAGGGTGAGCCATTGAGGGGTTGTAAGCAGGGGAGTGCCCTGATCAGACTTGGTTTTAGAGCCATTGCCTGGTGGAAGAGGGGAGGCGGACTGGGGGCTTTGAGCCTGCGGACAGTTAGGAGGCCGCTGGGTAATGCGGGAGGGAAACAGTGAGGGTGGGACTAAGATGGCAGCTGTCGGGAGGAGGGGAGGGGACAGTGTGTATCAGGGAGAGTGGACCAGCCGTAGGGACGGAGTACGGGGCAAAGACAGGGAGCAGAGAAGGATGGGGAGGAGTCAGGGTTCTCATGTTTCTGACTCGGAAGGTTAGAAACGCTTTTTAACGGAAATCTTCAGACATACACAAGGCAGAGAGACTAGTGTCATAAACCCTCACGCACGTCACCACCCAAGAGCTCTCAGCGCGCAGCCAGGTCGGCTTCATCAGCACTGACTGCCTACCCCACACCCTCACCTCTGCCTGGAGTGTGTCGGAGCAAGTACCAGACAGCCTACTGTTTCATCCACAGACACTTCAGCCTGTGTATTTTTAAGAGATAAGAACTTTTTAAAAGCATAAATACAGTATCTTTAACACACCTAAGAAAATGAACGTTTGTTTCTTCCTATCTAATTTTTTCTCTGTGTTCAAATGATCTCAAAATGACTTCCTCTAGTTGGTGCTCATATTAGGATCCCAAATGAAGCCCACACGTTGCATTTGGTTGATGTGTTTTCCCTCCCTGACCCCTTCCCTTGTTTGTTCGCTGAAGAAGCCAGGTCCCTCGTCCTGTAGAATGTCCTGGGTCCCTGATTACATCTCGGTGGCGCCTTTCATCATGTCCTTCCAACCCCTGATCTTTGGGGAGGTTGGTACTTAGACCCTATTATAGCTCCGCACACAGCCAGGCGGCCCCTCAACACACAGAGGCTGTCGGAAGGCATGAGACAGGCAGCGCTGGGGGTGATGAGCTCACTGGGTGTAGGCACAGGTAAGGGTTTAGAAAGGTGCTGTCAACCTTTGGGGTGTGTTTGGGCCACCCAGACTGGGTTGCTGCCACCACCTTTACCCAGATGCTCTTGGAAAGGAAAGAAGAACACAGTGAAAATCCTCGGGACCCGCTGGAAAGCCGTCCACTTGGTAGATACAGCCGCCTCCCCTGGGTCTGTGTCTTTATCAGGTGTTTCCAAAGGTGCTGCCTATCAGCAGGAGTGCTCAGTGGTTATCTGGGTGGTCATGATGGAGTGCCACACCTGTGGAGCCCTGGTTGGGGTTAGTTAGCTGAGTGGAGTGATGGCACCTGTCACCGAGGAGGGCTGCTTAGGGTGGGAATTTCCCACTGTGGAACAGCCCCTGTTCCCCCGTGTCCCCTGAGGGGTGCCAATAGCCACCCCTGCAGACTCTGCTCAGAAAAATGTGCACTGTGCTTCTCCCGGGATGGCGGGGGGCTCATGGAGGCCGGTGTGCGCCTGTGCTCCCAGTGCCGTTTCGTTTCCCTCTGCCTGGCCCTTCCCTGGCGACTGAAATAAGCAGCTTGGCTATTGTGTCTAGGCGTCGATGTCACACTATTCCTGTTGTGAAACCCAGGGGAACTCTCGCCTCATCTGAAGCAACATTATTTATGGTCAGGTAATAAACATTTCTGTAGACTTACTATGTGCCGGACATTCTTATAAATACTTTGTACATATTAGCTCATTTAATCCCCCTAACAACCCTTTAAAAATGATGTGATAACTATCCCCATTTTGTAGATGAAGAAATTGAGGCACAGAGAAGTTAAGTAACTTGTAGAGGTCACACGGCTGAAAAGTCAGAGCAGTATTCGGACCCGGTCAGGAACTAGACTCTGCCCTTTCGGCCGCTATGAAATTCTGCCTGCTGGCACCCGTGGTCACGTTAGCACGACATCATAGCTTAAAGGAGCCATGGCAGTTAAGCGTAGTGGTGCGGGGCATGAGCTTTGGCATCAAACAGGCCAGAGTTGAATCCGGGCTTTGACACGCGGTGGGGGAATAAGAGCATCTTAACTCACCACCCGGCCAGTTTCCTCCTCTGTAAACTGGGGGCTACAATTCCAATCTCACAAAGTAGCTGTGAGGATAAAAGGGAATGATGTACTTGAAGCCCCTGATACAGTTCTCAGAATACAGTGAATCCTTCAGAAAGGTGGCTGTTATAAACATGGCATCTTTCTAAGGAGACACCACTGTGCCCAGCAGACAACCGTGGAGGGGACGTCCCTCCTTTCCTTCCCGGGTGCCCAGCCAGACATGGCGAGTGTTGGCTGGCCCGTGGAATTATTTAGAATGTCAATCTCATGTCTTTACTATTCTGTTAAACACAGTGGGGACCAAAAGCAGAGAAAGGATCAATGGGGAAAACTTATATGCGTGAAGTTTAGAAGGTGCGTTCAAATGCATTACCTCTAATATAAATCAATGGCGCGCCGGCTCATAGAACCAACTGGACGCATCTGTTCCCATCTCTGCATTTGAGACATTGGCTGCTGGGAGCTTTTATACACTGAAATCAGTACACAGTTCAATCCGGGCTTGTCCCCATCCCGCCCCCAACCATCAGACAGCTGATTGTTAAACACGGTCCAGCACAACGCTGTCACTAGGTGCTGCCATTATGTGTTAACACAGTCCTTTCAACAACCCTATGAAGTCACTACTGTTATCCTTATTTTTATCGTAGGAACCCGAGGCACAGAAAGGCAGAGTCAGTTGCCAAGAACTGTGCAGCTAACAGGACGCAGAGCCGAGATTCAAGCCCAGGACTCTGCCTGGAGACCCACACTCTTACTTGCTGCCGGCCCCTGTCTCTCCACCTCTACCACTGTCCTCGTAGGGTTTCTGTCCCTTGGGGGAGGAGAAATACATACACAATGCAACTAGAGAACAAGGCATCATTATATTAATGAATGCATTAATTCCCACATGCACGTATTCAACAAATCTTTGTGAGTATGTGCTATATGGCACGTGTATAGAAGAGATCAGAAATGACAGAACAAATGGGTGATATGGGAACCCACAACCCCTTCCTCCTGTCCCCCAAACGTACTGTGAGCTTCCGGGGAACACACACCGGGCCGTGGTAATCTCCGTGTCTCCTCGAGAACTACCGTGGAGCCTGACACACAAAATCGTGGGGTAAATGAATGAAAGGGTCAAATTGGGGAAAGCCTGTGGGCTCCTTCTCGGCAGGGCCGCCTCGTCACGGCGCGGTGTTTCCCGATTGGTTGAAGAGTTGGGTTCCCGAGCCAGGAGGCCCAACCTCAGTTCACGTCTCCGGGGACCTCTTTATCATCCAGACCGTACAAGTTGACCCGTGAATGAATAGAGACTCTGAGATATTAGGGTCAGTCCTCTCTCTGAAGACAGAGGTCCGGCAGGACACCCGGGTCAGGCCGGGGTCACAGGTGAAATGTCCGGCCGAGAGACGAGCGAAGCCTGGGCTAAGGGGCCAGTGACATGCCCGTAAAAGTTATTGTCTAATTCAGGATGTTTTTAAGAGCTAAAGAGGTGCTGTTAATAATCTCCCTGGGACAGCAGCCATAAACCCGGACGGTCCCAGGCACGTTGCAATGAACAGTCGCCCTACTGAAGGGTCGAGGAGGGAATGTTGCAAATTAAAGATAGCACATAATTTGTTAGAAGAAGCTCCGCACAGATCCGGGAGACCAGAGTTCTAACGCCAGCTCTGCCTCCTCCCGGCTCGTCACCTTTGAGCCACCTATTTCTTATCCAGGGCGTTAAATAGATCAGAGGCTCCCAGCCATTTTTTTTTCCCTTGGTGGAATATTTCTTTTCAAATAATTCTTTCACGAGAACATTTGGGAAGATCTCCAAGCTTTAAGTATTGCTGAGTCGTAGGAATGAGATTTATTTTGTTTCCTTATCCTTATGCTTCCTTAGTCTTATTTTATCCTCAGGCTGAAACAGATCTTCATAGATGACTCAGCATATGAGCCCTGAAAGAGCTCAGCACCGACTCCTTCCTTTACCAGTTAGGGAACTGAAGTCCAGGAGGGTAGGATAGGTTCAAGGTCATGTAGCCAGGCAGACCCAGATGGCTTCGCCGGGCTGTAGTAACACGGGAAATCAGTCCATGCTTTAAAAAAAAAATAACACTTGAAACTATTTGTAGTCTTAATGCATGTTTCCAGATCATACATTGTACAACATGTGGGAAAGACAAGCAGACAAAAAAAAAAAAAACCCAAACAAACCCAACTTGAATCAACCGTCAAAACTCTCCCGCTGTAGCCATTGTAACCATTCTGGTGTGTGTCTGTCTTTTCAGACATTTTTTTCCCTGTTTCCAGTGTTCTTTCCAGTCTGCCATCAAGTTCGTATTTTTTCCATTTTGCCACTATTTCCGTCTTCTATGTCATCCTTCCACCCTCGCACGATTTTATTGAAATTACAGCGAAAAGTCATAGTTCACACATTGAAAAGTCCATGAACAGTCCCACACGAATGCAGCCCATGGAGGCAACATGCAATCAGAAAGCGCGTCTCGGCAGAGAGCTGCGGCACAAGGAACGGGTCGGGGGCCTGGATGCTAGGTAAAGCCGGATATCTGATTGGCCAGCTCCCAGCCAAGTGAGGGGTAAACTGGATCCAGACATCAGGCAATCAGGGGTGGAGATTAGAAAGCGGGCACAGCTGGCTCCGCCCAGGCCCCTGCTCCCCAGGAACGCCCTGGCCGAAGACACGCCCACTGCTCTGAAGGGAAGACAGAGGGGCCTTTGGGGGGGGGGGTCAGGAAGGCGGGGTCCTGTAGTCCCAGGTCCGGGGTTGTCGGGCCCATGCAAACGCCGTTGTGCCCCCGCCCCCGCCCTGACTTCCCCGCATCTCCACTTGTACGTGCTCCTGAAACTTGCTGGAATTGATTAACTAACTGCACCTTGTTAGAGCCCTTGATTCTTGTTAAAAGTGAAAAATTGAGCTCATTAAATTAAATCCCAGAGATGTTTCTGAGAGCAGCCTAATGTCTCTGGAACATGATGTAGCATTAAAGTTTGTGAGGCAGGAGAGCAAAAGTTACAAAGGAGAAGCAGAAAAAAAAAAAAAAAGAAAAAGGAAAAATGTTTTCAGGGACGGTTGTTTTCCACAGCTGTTAAAATCGTATTTCACAGAGGATCCCCTGATCAAAACAATTTCTTAATCTCGAAAACCACTGTCTCAATGTGTCTTATCAGTGGCCGCTTTTAGCAGAAAGATGCCACTGGCCCTTCCCAGCCCGCCTGGAGACTGCCTTTCATCACACAGATGGGGCACAACGGCCTCCCAGGCCCATTCTGGGCGCCGCGTTTGCATAACGACTTGCCTCCTTAAAGATGGGCCGTTAAACCAAATAGTTTTCGAATTTCTTTGGTGGAATGGCTGCCTCTTTACTTAATGTTGAAAACTGAAGGGAGTTGAGGGAGGATACTGACTAAACAGGCTTTTTAAATAACTGCCTCTGTAATTATCTGCAGAATTAAACCCGCAGAACCCCCATTAGCTCTCGTCAGAAAATGGAATTATGAGCATTTCTTATTAACAGCAGCTCAGACTCAGCTCACGGTACTCACGTGAGTAATTATTATTGGTCAGGTCTGGGATTAATTTTTTTTTAATCTGGAGAAAATAAATTTCTTAGCAATTGCCTGCCTCGGACATGGCGGGAGCAGACAAAGACATGTGAACTTTTATTTTAGGGAGAAGAAAATAATTTTAAAATGTAATTTCGCCCTGATTTCGGAGGGAATTCTTAACGCAAGGCATTCTGTATGTAAAGGGATTATATGTCACCAATGCAAAATGAAATACGAAACAAACCAAAGAGCTATGAATGTCCTAAGTGCAGAAAATAATATATAATTTATGATACTTTAAATCTCATTAAAAACACTAGCTTTGGTAGCTTCCTAGCAACCACGTCCCAGGAGTCTCTCTGTAAAGAGATTGGCGCTCCCCAAGCTCAGGGTCCAGAGCTTTAATAAATGAAGCCCATATGGTGACTAGAACAGGCTTCCTACGTGCAGGCCATTTGTCTGGGTGTTCTCAAAAGCCTCATATGATAGTTTATAATTTGCTAATCCCACATAATAAACATGAAAGCACTTTGTTAAACTAATGTTCAGGGTCTAAATTAAACCGGTCAAGGCCGGAGAGTTAGAAAGTTGGAGATCCTTACTTGTAGCCTTACTTGAAACCCTTGAAAAGGGTTTCAAACGCTGGGGCTGGGGTTGGGACCTTGATACTTTTTTTTAAAGCACTGTCATATTCACTTTTCCGTTTCTCATTCATAACCACCCTGGGAAGGAGAGAGAGCGGTTTCTACTGTGCCCATTTGTCACATGGAGAATACTGAGGCTCAGAGAGTGAGGTCATGGCCATGGATACCGGGCAAGTCAGGGCCTGAGCGGTTCTGCAGCAATGCAATGCTTCTCTGTCGCTGGTGCTGACCTATGGTGAACTTCTCACCCGTCTGAAGCAAAAAGGAAGAAAGGACAATGAATGTTTCTAATAACGCAAAACAATTTACAAGTTTGTGTGAGTGTGCTGTCTTTGACTTTGAAACACTTTATCATTTTAATAGGAAGTATTTGGCCTGTGTTACAAGACCGCTATGGTCGTAGTTATTTACATCATGATATGCTCGATGCTTCTGCCAGAGACCCAGCCGGGGCCCCTGCCCTCCGGACATCTGGTTAAATGCTTCTGTGCCCCAACTGCATGACTCGTGACAGTCCAGAGATGTCCCTGGGGTTTCTAGGTGTTTCTGGGACTTACTCGTACTGTTTCCTCGTAGGCACTGAGGGTCCGCTCCAGGGAGTCGGGTTCGAGGCCCCAACGGCTTCAGTGGCGTCTCAGTAAGGGATGTTGTCCGTGCATTACGTCTGCACAGGCAGCTCTGTCCTGTCCTGGCTGGACTGGGAGTGGTCAGCTCCAGGAGTCCTGTCTGTTTGCCCAGGCTTTTAAAGTGGACATTACTGCGAGGATCGCACCTTCCTTTTTTGATAGTAAAATGATCTCTATTTTATAAAATAACGGTGATGGTAGATGGAAGCTGCTCTTGGTTTGCTTTCGTCAAAATTAAACCTCGCCTACCGCCGAAGCAGTAAAAAATGTGCTGGCTGGCGACCTCCAGCGTCGACCCTCCACTTCATTCTTTAGCAGATAAGCAAACACGAGACCCGGGTGCGTGTGTGTGCCAGCACCACACGGCCAGGGGACGGCAGGGCCATGTCCAGAGCACAGGTCTCCGGGAGGCCTGTGGCCGTGGTGGAGGGACACTCCGGAGCGTCAGTTTTTATTTTAGGGGAAGTTATAATTTTTGATAGACTTCTGCTTCTGTTTCTGAAGGAATTCACACTGCAACTGCTTTGTTTGGGATGGGATCACAGGCCAGAGAGGCAAAAAGAAATGGGAACTACATCAAAGAGAAGCGGACACCTAAAATGCAATGACTAGAGCCACAGGAGGTTTCCGGGGGCAGCGCCGTCGGGTCCCACCGAAGCAGGGAGGAGCCGGCGTTCCCAGAGTCCTGGGCGGGTTCAGCTGGTGGAGGCGGGGGCCACGGCAGAGCCTGTCTGGCGGGAGCTGAAGCCGTGAAGAAGACACTCCACTCCGACTGGTGAAGACATGGCCCGGGGCAGAGGGTGGCGGCGGGGAGAAATCCAGTCTCCTGTCATTGCCTCTCGCCAGTTTAGTCCACGTGCAAACCGAGTAACATCGGGGCCTGGGAAATGCAGCCGGTCTGTACAGATCCACTCTTCTAAAACACAGGACAGAGCACAGGACAGGGGAAGGGTGGGGGGGCGGGTCTGAGGGCACACAGGGCAAGGATGGACGCAGGGCGGCAAAGGTAAAATAGCCCTTACAGGCAGGCATGGAAAGGAGTCTTGCCCGGCAAGCGGAGATTTAGCCCTTGGAGGACAGGTGGCGGTCGGGATGACGGATGGACTTGGTGGGCTCATCAGGAAACAGTGGCAGATGGGAGGAGCCCCAACAGACAAGTAGAACATGTTAGTAGACAACGCAGGAGCATGTGCTAACATCCATGTCGATGTCATGGTGGTTTGGCCATACATGGCCCAACATGGCACTGGGGTTCAGAGCCAGTCTCTGGGACAGAAGTAGCCACAGCAAGACAGGGGCGGTCCCTGTGAGAGTGACCGGAGATGCCCGAGGCAGGCAGGCCTCGAGAGCAAGAACAGGATCCTGGGATACGACGTGGGGCCGGAGCTAGGAAACCAGCGCCAGTGGCTTCAGGTGGAATCTCAGCAGGATGGACTGGAGCTCCCTGAGGCCCCTGCGAATCAAGTCGGGACTGTGGCCAGCGCAGCTCACAGGCGTGGGCCCGGGGGCCCCGGCGGTGGGCAGAGGGACCAGGAGCCTGGAATCAGGAGCCAGGACTCTGGGGCGTGGCCCCCCATTGTTTCTGCCAGCCTACAAGTCCTTCCTGCTTTCAGTAACACCCCCAGTTTGGGGGCGGGGACTACTGCCCCACTTACCTCAGTCTGACCACTGTCCCCCACCGTGACTTGGGTTGGACACGTGACCCAGGTCAGTTCCCTGGTGTCTGAGCTGCGTGCTTCTGTTGAACGTTGGAGAACAAGAGAATCTCCTTCTGCACAATTTAGAGGTCGTCCTGAGGATGTGAGTCCGGGCCTGTCTGGAGCCACCAGCTTGAAGAGCACCGCAGCAGTAAGGCCCACAGAGAGAGGCAGAGCCCGGAGATGGAGGGAGGGGCCATGTCCCGAAGCCATCGCCGGGGTCCGTGGTGACACCTTCCTGCAGCCAAACCTCCCAGGTTCCTCGTCACTTGAGCTCCTTTCTTCCCCTTTGCCGAAGTCAATTTGACTTTTGTTTCTCAACCAGTTACAATGGGAAAAGTGCTGTTATACTGCTCCTTTCATTATTGTTACATTTTCATTTGCTCTTCCCGTAAAAAATGGGTAAGAGACCTGAAATACCAAGTTGTTTGTTTTTTTTCAAACACCCAGTGTTTTCTCTGACTCTCTCAAATTGCCTTGAACTTCCCCCTGGGCTTCAGTAGACACGGTCACAGGTGAACCACAGGTGAACGGGAGATGTTGGCCAACACCCTCACTGACTGCAAGGAGGGTCCAGAGGGGTCCACCCCCGGCGTTTTTGGACCAGTGAGGGAAGTTCAGAGGAAGAACAGCCCCCAGAACTCTAATGTCCCCCCCACTCTCCATCCTATGAAGCCTTGGACGCATCCGAAATCAGGCAAAATCCCTTGTTTCAACACAAATTCTCAGCTTATCTACAAGGCCAGCTCAATATACCAACTAGCTCAATTCTTTGTTCTTTTTTTTTTTAGCTCAATTAACAGGCTATTTGCCGAATTGATCAAATGAAGCCACGAATTTGGCGCCCTGTGGAAACTGCGTCTAAAAGCCACACGCGAAGGCCTCCCTGAGCTCAGCGTTCGGGGAATCCAGCCCACTCTCCGGCGTGCTCGTGAGAACACTCCACGGAGGAGCGACGTCGTCTTCGCACAGGCAGCACGTTTGCACTTGGCCTTGCAGAAACCGAAACACTGCAGATTTTTACGAACACCCTGGTATTAGTTAGGACCGTCCTGGTTAACATGGCAAGGTTCCTACCACCTCCTTAGGTTCCATCATTTGCCACAATGTCTCGCAGAGTCGGGAACAGTACGATGACAGTTTCCTTATGAAGGACACGCAGAGGGCGTGGGAGCGAGCGCAGAACTCCCATGTTCTCTCCCCGTGGAGTGGAGGGCGCACCACCCTCCGGGCACACCCGTGCGCTCACCAACCAGCACACTCCATTGAGCTTTGGTGGCCAGAGATCTCACTGGGGCCTTGGTGTGTGGTCATGGGAGATTACATCGCAGGTCACGGGGTTGAACTCAGGGGTTGCAGGTCTGAAAGTTGCACACTGGCTCAAAGCTCCAACCCCTCTATTCATATGATGGGTCTTTCGGGGATCACCTGCCCTCCCCCCGCCCCGTGAGTCACCTTATTAGCATAGCAGGAATTCCCAAGGGGCTTAGGAGCCCTATGCCAGGAGCCTGGGACCACACCCAACCAAATTCTCTTCTGTACCTCACAGGGTGGTCCTCCAACCATCTGGCCGTCTACCACATTACGGCTCCTGCTACTTCCCCTTTCTCTGCCCAGCCCTTCACAGCCCATCCCAGATGACGTCTCCTTTAGGAGTCCTTTCTGATGGCCACCGTGCTCTTCTCCACCTCGACACTGCTGTGAAGATCCTTTTTCTCTGAATGCAACTTTGCTTTCACTTGCCACAGAGTCTCATCCTGGCTCCAGCGTTTCTCTGTCTAACTGGGTTGCAAATTACCCATGAACCCAAACTGCTTATTTATTTAAACCACCTCATTGATTTAAATATAGCAAGAGCTCCAAAAATAGTTACCTCATTGAATTGACTATTACAGATGAAGCCACTTCATAATAAAGTTTTCTTGCAATTAGAACATGGAATCATTGGCAATGGAGCCTAAGACAATTCCTCCCTGGACCCACCCGTTAAAGCGCTGAGGGAGGGGCATGGTATATGCCAGCAGACTATATATTTCTCAGACTCAGTTTCTTTCTGTGCCATTTCAGATATCATATCAAGGTCTTAGGGATAGTCTGAGAAACCTAGGAGGGGAGCTGTAAACCCTTCCATCGATATTATTGAGATTAAGAGAATTGGTAGTATTTGCAAGACCGAAAAACTGGATTGTTAGTCCCTGTGTCGTGCCCTGACCTCTGACTGCTTCGCACGGGGACAGGAAGTGTCTCTGTATCTTCTTGGGCTTGCAGATGCTTGTCACACCTGCAGGACCTCGGGAGCGGTTGTGATTTCCTCGGGGCAGATAATCGGGATTATCGGTAAAAAGCATTAGGAAGACAGTCGCTGGTGTCGGGACGAGCTGATCCCTCCTGGTAGAGTCACCCCCAGTGAGTGCCCTTAGCTCTCGTCTGTGTCCACACTCCTCTCCCCCACACTGTCTGTTTTCCACCTGCGTCCACGCCCGTCGTCAGCAATGACTAACCCTTGACTGATAGTGTCCTAGTCACAGGAAAGATGAAAACCAAGTTCGAGGCCTCCTGCCTCCAACGATTGGGAGCGACATCACGATTTGAAACGTGCCTCCTGGGCACCAAGGCAGCGCCACCAGCTGTCCCCGGGGCCTTCAGTCTGTCCCTGCATCTCCCAGCACGCTGGATGCTGTTGATTTTTTTTTTCCCAAGGGGAAATACCGGGCAATTGTGGCGTAGAAGCCACAGTCACCTGATCAGGGCTGACATGATTTCTCAAGTCTAGAGCTCTTTTCCTCGTCTCCACGTCTAGCCGTTCTGGAAAGTTCCTCCCCTCCCTCTCCTTTGTTTCTCTCCAAGTCTATTTACCATGTTGACGCAGGGGTGTTTGCTCTCGATGCTGTTCTGGGGTCCGGAGTGTCTAATTGACAAATTATGTTGTGCTTTTGGTGGCTTTAAGTAATCATTTAAAATAAATAAGATCATAATTATCAGTTTTCATTTACCCATTTATTAAGTAACAATGTTCACACAGAGCAGTTTGATTTTGTGTTATAATAAGGCAATCTCTACATGATGACAGATGGTGTTTCATTTTGCCGACACTGTGCTAAAGTGCTTTGAGTTGTGATGTGTTTGATTTTATTAGAGATCAGATTTAACACATGCATGCTACATAACTGCAATCACATTCCCATTTCTCATCTGTAGGAGAAAATGAAACTGTGATGAAATGTAATATACTCACCCTCAGGCAGAACTAGTGGGACTGGGAATTGCAACATAATAAATCTAATGGATATTACACTATAGGACCCTAGAAATTTACTGTTATTATGTTCAGGGAAGGAACTCGGTTTCGTAAAACTCACTTTTATTTCACTGGCATCATGCAATTTCACATTATTTAACTGTTGTGTCCCAACAGCAGAGATGGGATTGGTGGTGTTGAAAGGGAAACTCGCCCCCTAAGGAACACAAAGGGGTCCAGGAACCCAGGAAAGGAAGCTAAGGGAGGGCAAAGGGCCCCCCAAAATTACATTTACCAAATGCAAATTACAACAGTGGCATCATGTCGGTCACAATAGATTGTTGGGATTGTCAAATGAAGCCTCATTTAGCCACGCCGCCCGCCCGTGCGGCACCCGCTGGAGGGAGATGCATCTGTGAAAGCTCCCACTATGATATTGACCTCGTAGGTTCCCAGCCCTCCCCTCCTCTCTCCCTGGGGGTGGGGTGGGGATCTAAGTTAATTACACATCTAGTTATTGATGTCACTGTCGATGGAGCTTTTCTCCGATGAAGCCGTTGTCAAGTAAAATTCCAAGGGCGGAGGCAGCTTTCCGGGCTCCGGTGCCAGCAAGGTGGAGGCCCGTGACTCCCCATGGCGTGCTGAGGGTTGATGTGGTGGAAGCTACTTGGCTTCGCTTCCAGTAGCTTCCCAGGCGGTCTCCCTGCCTCCAGCCTCTCCCAGTTGTCACCCAGCAGAGCCGCCCTTCCCTGCCCGACTCAGCCTGAGTGACTGCTTTCACCGTGTCTCTCCCAGGCTCGGAAGCCTCCGCCACTCCCCACGGTGCGGCATTCACACCCCTCTTCATTCAGCTCTGACCTCACAATTCCTTAAAATAAATCCCATACCCCGGTGAAGTATGTCTCTTCATGGTTCTTCAGCCATGATGAGCTCACTTCCTTCTTTGTCCTGGTGCAGGGTTTATTGGGTTGCAAGTGACAGAAACCCGACTCCAGTTTATTGAGGCAGAACTGAGGAAGTCAGGCATGCCTGGGCACTCGGCACAGGTGGGCCTGGGACTAAATGTTTCTCAGGTGACGTCTCTCGATCTGTTTCTGCTCTAGATGGGAATATTAATGCTTTCTATTACTGCTAACTACTTTGTCTTTAGGACAGGGGATATTAGAGAGAAGGGACTGAAACTCAGTCTTCCTGGTTCCAGGTTAAAAAATCCCAGGGAAGAACTCTGATTGGCCTGGTGTGTGTCATGTGCCCATCTCTGGCATAATGGTTGTAGCTAAGAGGTTGGGCCATGTCATTGACTCAATTTGGTTTAGGATAAGCTCCTCCCACAATAATTCTGGCCCAGAAGGTGGGTTCTGTAACATCATTAGAATCAGGGACATGGAACAGAGCCGGAAAAGGAGGGGTGCTGCTGTTCTGGGCAGCCAAAATAATCGATGTCCCCCTCAATGCCTATTTAGGTGGTTGTCACCACCTGCTATACCTATGTCCCCGTTCCTTTCCTATTTCAGTCTGAACCATCTGCCTTATAGAATGAAAGGTAAGGGTTAGGGAGAGAAGGCTAATTTTTCAGTGCCTGTAAGTCTGGATGTTACCTAAACTAATTCCCACAATTGCCCTACAAATATGCTGTCTTATATGTTCCAGGTGAGCTTAAGAAAGCTGTTTTACCCTGATTGGCCATTCAACCAGGCTTAGCAACCAGCTCTGCTGGGCTCTGCTCATAGTTTTGAGCATTTAGGGAGGGTTCAGTTATCTTGAAATGTGCTAGAGCACGTGAAAAATTAAAGCGCCCGCACACTCTACTTCTATGATTCGAAATACAGGATGGATTGAAAGCATGACTATTCCATTTCCTTGATTTTGTATTTAGATGACTCAGGGGCCAGCAGACAGACTGTAGGTCCACTTTTCTCATGATATTTTCTTGGGCAAAGACTGGGTCTTGTCATGTCCCATTTCTTTACTCAACAAGTATTTATGGACACTTGCCGTGTCAGTCCACTATCCACCCCCCCACCTCGTTCTCCTCCCACGTTAGATTTTGTTTCTACATGGTTCACATCCACGCATCCATCCTCGGTTTTATACAAACAGGTCACCTCGCTATTTCCTGACTTCTCTCGCCTCTTCACCTTTTCATGAACGGATCCTCTGCTTGCGATACCTCTCTCCGCCTTTCTGCTATTCAAATCCTGCTTATTCTTCAAGGTTTGAGTCAAACTCCGTTTCCCCTCTGACCTTGTATGCCCCTCCCACCCTGTTCTATCTGTCTCAGTAATGTTCTCACTCCTCTCACTATTAGAGACATTACTCATTCTTGCTTAGCCTCTCAAACCAATGTCTAATAGTAAGCTTCATGAGGGCTAGGACGGTATGCTTTTCAGGATCCCTATAGCAAGCACCTCAGTGCTGGGTATGTAGTAGGTATTCGATAAATGTTTGTTAAGATGATAAAAACTCACATACCAATATAAAACCATTTAGAGAAATGTAGTGGATTACTACAGGCTACATGCATTTAAACGTTGAAAGAGGTAACATAATGGAGTAAGACCAAAGACTCTGCACTTGAAGCAGGCTGTGAATTCGGGCTCATGTCATTTCATCCGCAGCACCCCGGGCCAGCCTCCGTGTCATCCTTTTGTGAAGTGAAGATAAGACTTCCTATCTCAGAGAATCTCTCTTGTTAGAATTACATGGGCTGTAGTTTATAAAGTTATGAAGAGCCTAGATTCATAAGCTTCGTAAAGATTGGGGGTAAGGAGCCTGCTTCTGGCTGTCTCCACTTGGGTCCTGGGGTGTGCTTATCTTCCAGGGGGGTGGGGTACTGACTCATTTGAGAGTCAGGTGTGCGCCACCAAGGCCAAGGGGGAAAGGACAAACACCCAAGCATCTGAGCTCTACTTACAAGAGAATGTTAAAATGAAATGATCAGATCAGGATAAGCTTTAAACCACATTTGACATGAAGTCTGTTCCCTTCTCAAATCCTCAGTGTGGGAGTTGGCAGAGGGAGGACAACTCCAGTGAGACAGGGTAGGTGGGGCAGGCTGCTCAGGAGGGGTCATTGCCTCCAGACTCGAATGACAGGGAACCAGCCGTGTGACAGTTTCAAAGAAGAACACTTCAGGCAGAGGGCACTTTGCAAAGCCCCGAGGCAGGAATATGCTTGAGGAGCGGAAAGAAAGCCACAGCAGCTGGAGCCGTGAGGGTGCGGGGGAGGTGGGTGGAGGCCAGATCACTCAGAGCGTAGTGAACCACAATAACAAGCTGGGGTTCCATGTCATTTCAGTAGGAAGCCCCTGGAAGGCTTTAAGCAAGGGAGCCGTCTGATAGCCAGGGTCCAAGGTGGCCCCCGATGGCCCTTGCTCCCCGGTCTCCCCACCCTCGCACATCGAATGAGGCGGACCTGCAACCAGCCGGCCACGTGGAAACACCAGACGTGACTCCGGAGGCCAGGCCGTGGAAGACCTTGAAGTTCCACTTTGTTCCCTCTCAGTTCACTGCTCAGGCGGAAGTCAGCTGTCCCACCACGAGGACATTCGTGATGCCGCTCAGGGAGAGGGCCGCGTGCAGAGGAACGGAGGCCTCCAGCCAACAGCCGTGTGGGTGAGCCACCTCAGAAGGGGACCCTCCAGCCCCAGTCCAGCCATGAGATGACCACAGCCCAGGCTGACCTCCTGACCACCACCTCTCAAGAGACTCTGAATCAGTGCCATTTAGCTAAGCCCCAGTCACATGCCTGGATCCTCACTCAGAAACGCTATGAGATCATCATTTTCTCTCTTGAGCTGAGAAGTTTTGGAGTTCTTCGTTCTGCAGCTGTGGATAACCCTATTACCATAGACAGTTCAAGTGGTATCATCGGATGGACACGTTTCACACTTGGGCTTCCAGGTGGGCAAAGAACTGTGGAGGATGAAGAGTGAGAACGAGGAAACACGGAGCAGGCTCTGCAGGTATTCAGGTGAGTGACGGGAGTGGCTGGGGCCAGGGGCGTTCTCACCAGGGATGGTGAGAGGGGTCAGCTTTGGTCAGCAGGTGATGTGATTTCCCGAAGGACTCCCTGCTGAGGTGACAGGGTGTACAGAGTCAGGCTGCTTCTGTCGGGTGAACGGTGGTGTTACTTACTGGAAGTTTGGAGAGAAAATTCTAGACCCCACTGGAAAAATAAAGATTGTGTGGAATGACAGAGAACGAGTCAGTTTAACCAGAAACTGTTTTCTGTCACCTACAGGCTGCAAATAAGAACTGTCTCTGTTTCAATAAAAACATCTTCAGTCAGTATACCCTGGCACTGGCTTCCCTCTCCTCAATGAAGTAGAAGACAATTAAATCAGAGTCCAGCTTCTAGGAGTTCATTATGCCTCATTGAAAATGATAAATGACTCTTGGTGACCTCATCACCTTGCCAACGTGGGCCCACCTCGTTTTTCAAAGAGCTAATGAAACCGATGGCTTTCTCCCTTCTCAGTAGCGGGGCCAACAAAAACAGCGCACACCATGAAAAGCAAAGAAGCGGAGAACAAGGCAGAGGGGAAAGAAGGAGAGAAAACCCACACTTGACGTTTTGAAAATTGGCCAAAGCGACTTTGAAGTGCAAACTTGAAAAAAACAAAAAACCCTCCCCATCTGCATATTGATTTCCTATCTGCCCCCTTCCTCCCATCCATCACCACTGGCACGCAGCTCCGGGCGCTGTGTGCGTGTGTCGGCGAGCTGACCTGCCCTTTTTTCTTCGGAAAGAAAGGAAGAGCAGGGCCAATGATCATAGGAAGGGCTTTGGAGTCCACAAAGACGTCCATTAGTACTGCTCTGCTTCTACAATTACCCTGCGCCAGAGTGAAAACTCGAATTACTCCCCCTTGTTTGCCCGGAAAGGGACGAAGCCGGCCCCAGAGCCTGGAGGTGGTGCAAGGAACGGGTGAGGGGCAGGAGCCTTGGGGCGGGGCTTGAGTTCTGGCTCCCCCACTTTCCGGCCGTGTGGCCTTAAGCAAGTTATGTCCACTGCTCTGAGCCTCGGTGTCTTCATCTACAAAATGGGGATGATTCAAGTGCACAGGCTTTTGTGAAGATTAAGTGAATTTATATTACATTAAACAACGAGCTACTGCTGGGCGTAGAACCAGCACTGAGGAGGAGTCAGGTGCCAGCTGTGTTTTATTCTGACTCCCGAGTGTGTATTTTTTCTCACTGCATCACCTCCTCATCACTGAATGAGCAAATCTTCTGACTGTTGCAGAACTCTATTCAAAATACGTGATTTAGGATCGGGTTTGGCAAACTGTTTTGGTAAAGGGCTGGAGTGTGTATATTTGAGGCTTTGCAGGCCATATGGCCTCTGCCAGAGTTACTCACCTCTGCTATAGACAATATGTAAACAGGCATGTATGGCCATGTTGCAATAAAACTTTATTTATAAAAACAGATGGCTGTTGAAGTTGGTGTCCTGACCCCTGACTTAGGAGACAGAGCCTGGTAACTAATTTCAGGTCTCCTTGGTATGATTATGATATTTATACCGCTGACTTCTGTTTTCACTGTATCTGTCCTTTTCCAGGCGTTATTGGTCCCACGGAGGGGCTCTGTCTCTATTCTTTGGGGTCCTGTCTTTGGTCACCAGCACAGCAGGCACAGACTTTGTTGGTTGGTTACTTTCACGGGTTGCATAATTTAATCATAAATGTATTATTAATCATAATTTATTTTCTATAAGCCACACACTTCCACATCCATTTGAACCTGTGGTTCCTGGACCCACACTGGGGTGGAGCAAAAAAATCAGATTCCAAACAACTTTTCTTTGGCTTTAAACATACTTGCCTTGTGGGACTTCCAGCCCCATCCTATTCCCTCGAGACAACCTAGGAAGCTACCTGCAAGGAATCCTGTGGTACCCAAAAACTCATTTTCATGGGCGTCCTTACGTATAAGTCATGTCCCCCTCTGCTGTGGGTTGCCGGCACACTGCTCTCTGTCCCCACAGGTGACCCATCTGGCAGGGTGCTGGCAATGCCCTCCAAAGTCACCCATTGCTTGTACATCTTTCCATTGGTTGGTGACTCTTCCCAGTGGAAACCGCTGCGAACTTGGCTTTTCACGCTGGACACTGTTAGTGCGCATGAGATTTTTAAAAAATCCTCAGTACTGGCCTTTTCAATTTCTTGCCTTCTGTCAAGGTTATGGGTGAGGCAAGAGTAAAAACATTGGCTTTATACCCTTTTAGCCAGCCCTAAAGGGAGGATGTGGCATCCATCTTATTGTCTTTCACTTGAAGGGTTTTCACGGCACAGAGAAGCTCGATTTAACATTGAACTGTCATGACAACCTTAGGAAGAAGATAATATGATGACTGCCATTGCGCAGATGAGGAAACTGAGGTTTCAGGAGAAAGAACGACCTGCTCAGGGTCATATACTTAGTGCATTTGCAATTCAAGTCCAATTTTAGCTTCAGGACCAAGATTTTATTCTGTGTTGTCTCAGCACCGGGGAACGTTTTTCTCTGATGGTCCTCATTCCAACACTCACCCCCGCTAGAGTTGTTGGGCCAGGTTCCTGGTGTGGGGGCCACTCGAGAGGCAACCACACACTGTTGTTTCTCTCCCTGTCTTTCTCCTTCCCTTCCCCTCTCTCAAAAATTAAATAAATACAATCTTTAAAAACGATAGTCCTGGTATGGAATATCCCTCTTTGTAGCTAAATTTTAGAAAGTGGTGATGTTAGCTTGGTCTAAACTACACACAACGCTTAAACATCAAAACCATGATCTCTAACATTTAAGATCCAAAATAAATACATAAATAAAATGTTTACACTTACAGTAGTCATTTGGGATCCTCTACCCAAAAGAATGCCATTGCCTGGCCCTTTTAAACACTCCCAGAACGACCTGCCTTTTAACTTGAGTGTGACCAACGTTTCTTGAGACAGAAACCCAGAATTAAATTCCTAAGTTGACCCACGTCCCTGTCGCCAACATCCATTCTCAGCGCGCTGCAGTTCCTGGGAGAAGAGCTATGGTGTGAGACTCCGTCTGACCTGGACAACGACGAGCGTGGCTTACGTTGCTTCAACACCACTTCTCGAAACCATTTTTGACACACGTCTCGTGGAATGGGACCGATGGTAGAGACCTTGGGGGCAGATGCAGCACAGAGAAGCCTGTGTAGTTCGGGGGGTGTCCCCGGCCATCCAGGAGAGAACCGGGAAGACAGAGGGAGAGCCAGCGGGGAAAGGGGGCTTTCGAGACCCGCCTGCTGTGGTCAGGACTTCCACTCCCAGGATAGACACAGGCGGCCGGACACACCCCACAGGGCGGAGCCAGCCTCCTCAGCGGGGAGTTTGCCCCTCCCTGAGCAGGGGAGAGCTGTGTCGGATTCCGGATTCCAGGGCG
The DNA here is from genome assembly GCF_019186645.2 of Phyllostomus hastatus. Classification (NCBI taxonomy): domain Eukaryota; kingdom Metazoa; phylum Chordata; class Mammalia; order Chiroptera; family Phyllostomidae; genus Phyllostomus; species Phyllostomus hastatus. The sequence continues at coordinate 27,261,970 of NW_025334024.1, forward strand.
TGCCTCTGCTTCTGTCCCAGGTGGCATTACTCATGTAGCACCATTCCACCCTTCGCAGGGAAAAGCACAGCAGGCTTATAATGCCTGAGTTTTTAAACATTCAAAAGGCTGTGATGCTATAAATAAGCTTCCTGTGTCAGAGATTAAATCAACCAAGATGCCTGCCATGCCAACTTTATTTCTGAAACAACAGAAATAAATGTTTTCAACAGAAATCAAAATACAAGCTAACCCTTTCTTTCTGACAGGCTAATAGGGGCCTTGAAAATCACAGTAGCGGACTACCAAGCGGATGGTAAGATGCAGAAGCCTTTCTGTGGGGCTTATCTGGTTGGAGCAGGCCACAGCCATTACTCGTTTTGGAAATCTTTTGCCTGAACTTGTGGCATGGTGCTGTGGCATCAGGACTGGGCTGGGTTGTTCCATCAGGCAAGACTTGGTCGTTGTGTTTTGGATACACCAACACCGACACTGTGTCTTTGACATGGCTAATAACAGGTTAGCAAACAGCTGTCCATTCTCCTTTCTTTGGCAATGGTACCCCAGTTTTCTGTGGGAAACCATCCTTGCACATTCTTAGTCCTTGTGGTGCTGTGTGGGCAATTCCACCCCTAGCTCCAGGGGCATTACGGGGGCTAACCAGTTAGAGCTGCCTATCTCTTTGGCTAGGAAGATTGGTCCAAAGGTAAGCCAATCAGCTAGTTGGACCAATTGGAGCAAATCTTGGAGCTTGGATGGAACTTCTGGGAAAGAAAGAGCATTTTTGTTGTTGTTGTTGTTGGCTGGGGTTACTAGCTGGAGCTGCTGAGTTTCATCGTAGCCATCTGATCACCTGAGAGCGAAGGTAATCCAGAGTAAAGCCGAGATAAGAGATGGAGAAAGATTCCCGATGGCATTGTTTGAGCACTTGGATACGGTCCTGCTGGAAATGAGAGGCGTTCCTGGACTCCTCTATATGAATACATTCTTTTCACCAACAGTGGGTTGGATTTCTGTCACTTGAAATGGAAATAGTCCTCATTCAGTGGCCCCACTGATTAATTCAGCCCAAGTGCTGAATTCAGTGATGAAATGTATTTATGGATTGACCTGTTGTGAGACCAGGTTTATGCTGACTCAGTGAGAGTGGCTGGTTTGGCAGCTCGGGGCACACTCAGCTCTAGTGAAACAGGGTGGTCGTAGGACGGACGCCCAGCAGATGGAGGGTGGTCCTGAGAAGCTGGGTATGAAGGCGCGTGTGCTGCTGGGGACAGAGCTGTCTCAGGGGGAGATTGTTTAAAACTCCAGGCTCTGGAAAAAGTAGACTCCGACCAGGAATCCTTAGCCTGTGGAAGTAGCTTTAGGGAAGTGATGAGATTACACGCCTTGTCCCTGGAAAGATTCACCGGTGCTCTTTCCCACCAAGTGTCCTGTGTAACTTTGGGTAGCTCACAGAATCACAGAAACTCAGTTATGGGACCCTGAGGACTTCAGGTCACATATTAAGAACCTGAGCAGGTGACTTACCTTTTATATGTTATAGGATCTCTTGTGAACGATCTATATTTGGTGCATAAGACTTCTGAGGGCTTATGTCGGGCACTGTATTTAACACAGTGTTTGTTTAATTTTTAGACTGACACTATGGGTTAGGTGCTATTATCCTAATTTTACAAATGAATATTCTGAAATACCAAAAAGTTACATATTTTTTTTCCCGTAGCTTGCTCAAGGTCATGTAACTTGTAAGTGAGCAAAATCCAAACCTCAGTCTAGAAGACACAAGCAGCCACATTCTACATCACTTCACTAACATTATAAATTACTCGTGGTTCCCCATGCACCCAGTCCATAATGCTTTGGATCCATACGTCTAATTTAAATGCAGGATGATGTGGTTTAAGCCCATTGCTTCATGGAGGTAATTTGAGATTATGTAGGTTCTCATCCTAAATTAGACCAGTGACTTACAATATATTACTTAGTGTCAAGACAGGCTCTTTTTTTATCGGGAAGTATGATTGGTACATTTTATTTTTTTCCATTTTCCTTATTAAAAAATAGAGAATTGCAAAAGGGAAATGTGCTTATGAAAAGTCAACACAGAAATAGAAAGCAGCGAATAGGTAGGTACAGTGCGACAATCTTCTCAGTGGCTCCTGCTGTCTCACTCTGCAGAGGTAATCAAGGTGTGTGTTCTCTCAACCCTTTTCTCCAGATTTACAGTCTTCCCACATCGCATGTGTGTGTATATTTTTAAACAAAAATAAAATCACATACCTTGGTACCTTTCCATGTCAGTGGTACACACTGATGACTACTTACAAAGGAGTTCCTGGAATCATATTTCAACCAGTAGGACTGAGACTTTCCCTGACCAATCAGAGATGGGCAGCTATATCTCCCCCACCATTAACATGCCACTTACCAATCAGAGTGGGTCCACTCCAACCAATCAGGACCAGGACAGAGCTTTATGGACCAATCAAACTGTGAAGACTTGAAGTCCTCATATGAATGAGGACAGACCAATCAGGGATCAGGGGTGGGGACTTCTGTCTGTATAAGTCAGCTCCCCTCTGGCTTGCAAAGTGAGCTTTCCCTTTCCAGCAGAGACAGGCTGCTGCCATTCCCAAGCTGGAGCTGAAGCGCTGACGATATCTCTCTGGGCACAGCTGAAAGATGTCTCAGTGGAAGTTGGAACACTGAAGGCATGTTGCTGGAAGCAGACACAGCCAAAGATATCCCATGGGACCTGAGCGGTGTGGAGAGGACCTGACCAAAGTAGAGCCGCCTTGCCCGAGGGCTGCCTCACAGCTGTGCTGTAACTCCACTGAGCTGTTGCAGAGCTGAGCCGTTTGCACAGAGTAGTTTTCTCCTTACCTGCGTACCAAACCGGGGATTCCTATTGGGGTTGAATTGGCTCCAATCATCATTGGTTGACAAATCCCAGAAAGAGACAGAGGGCTAAAGAGTAGCTCCCTGTATAGCAGAGTTGTCTCCCGAGATCAAGAATACTTCGTATCTTGGATTCCCTGAATCATCCCAATAAATCCCCGAGTTTTTCTTGAGATAATGTGATGGTTTCTCTTTCTGATAACCACGATTCCCCCTTGAAACACTCTCCTCAGGCTAAGAAAATATTTGCTCCCTCCTTTGTACGTTTGAGAAAAGGGGGTGATGGAGAAGCTTCTTTTCGTTCTGTTCCTAAAGGTTAAACAGAGACATTCCGGGGAGGTGATTCCATTTGACTCTGTCTGCCATTTCTCTGATGGCCCGCTTATTTTGGAGACGTGCTGAACCTCATCCTCAGGGACTCCCGAAGAAGGCTCAGCTTGGAGGATTCATGAATCCATTTGTTCATCAATTAAGGAGCTCTGGAAGCAGACGCTCTGCGGGTGGGGCGCTGCACCCTGCTCTCAGCCGGGGGTCGGGGTGGGGGGCATGTGGAGATGTCACACCCCCTGGCGAAGAGTCTCCAGAAATGTGGCCTCTCCTTGGAGGTCAGTGCAGGCTCTGCCGTTACCCCCCAGAGACACTGACAACTTGGATGTGGCCGTTGAAACCAGAATGACAATTTTAATCTAAGCCGAGAAGCTCAAAGTCAGCGAGAAAGTAAAAGTAATTCCCAAAGAGTGTCTGATCATGGGGGGGGGTGGTGAGGAGCAGGGGACAAAGGAGCTGTCCAGAGGAAATGCTTCCCCTCAAGGACTGGGCAAACCCAGGGCGATGAACGCAAATTCATCTTTTTGCTTCCACCGACACGTAAGCGTATATTATGCGCACACGAATTAAAAGCTTCATTGTTGCGTCACTGGGGTACAAAGCATGCACACACCTATGAAACCCCAGTGAACGTGCATGCAGAGGACTGGCTTTCGTGACGGGGTGAGTTAACAGTTCAGCTCAGCATCCCCACGGGAATCTCTGCCAAGACAAATCTCTCCTTTTTCCCAGAAGCTTTGAAAGAAATGGGACTTAATAATCTTGATAGAGGAATTTGTTGTGAGAGACATGTTACAGGACAGTGAGTCATGTTCTGTCCTCTCCCCAGCCCCCGCTGCCTTGTTCCCTGTGACCTGTCCATTGCTACCCAAGCCAGTAGACAAAAATTCTACCCACGGCCCCGGAGGATCCACTGGGGAAGCCCACGCCCTTAGGTTCCCAGGGCCCCTGGGTCTCCTCTGTGGGTTTTCTCACTCAGACTGGCTTTTTGCATGTAGCACTGAGCATCCGGGAATGCAGGCTGGCATTAGGAAGCAAGTCTGGTTTCTTTCTTTGTCTTCCCTCCCCACCCCCTAGCCTTTTTCTTTAGATTGCTGCTTTCAGCTGTGTATAAATTAAACACATTCTTGTGCTTTTGCAGGTCACATCTGGGATATTCTGGACATCTCTGGTATAAACTCTGAATTTATGAAACCTGTAATTTGCTGCTCCCAGCTTATAATGCCTGACATTGTCGCTGTTTGCTTGGAGTTTTGGTATCTGATGTTCTTAATGTTAAGGTCAATTTTATTGATGCTGAACTCCGTGCCCTCATTTCTTCCTCCATTGCGTGTTTTTGAAGCACACACTGAGAGGGTAACTAATCTTAATATCTTGTGTTCACAATTCTATTTAGCATGAAATCAGTAACTGACATATTAATTATAATAATCTGTTAAATATACTTTACCTACATGTTAATTATGGGAGACCATTCTCATTTATTTCTCTGGGTAGCCTATTAATTCAACCCAGATGGTACAGCTTTGTGAGATGGTAACACTGAGCATTTGCAGAATAAATCATGTTGCCAAGATACAGCAGCAAAAACGTTATCAGCTGAATAAGCTTTAGTCTCGTATAACCAGGAAAGAAAACTTACCTATTACTTACAAACTTACAGCTTGGTTACCGACAAGCTCAGTATTCCAAATGTTTTTAAAAATGTTTTGGGGACCTCTCATGGTTTCCTCCCAAAGAGTGGATTCTTTATGTAAGCTCAGTGTCCCATAAATAATTCCAAAAGAGGGAAATGGAATCCTGGCACGGGGAGTTCATCATAACTTGGGGGGAGGGGAGGCAGGCCTCTGTGCTTTGCTTGGACATTTCGATGTCAGGACTGGCGTCGTTCTGGGACGTGCTGACGCACCTCTTCCTGCTTCCATCACTGTCTCTCTCCCTTTAATGTCTTCCTGGATGCTAATTGGCGGAACTCTGGCCTCTGTCCCTTCGGGGCTCTCTAGTTTGGGAGGCTGAGTCATCTCTGAGTGAGGACACTGTCCATGATGAAACTTGGGATGGTCCACGGAGCACTCGTATCATCATCTTTCTTGGGGAAGATGTAGCTTCCTTGGCCAGAGATCTTTTTAGTTCAGCCATGTGGTTCTACAGTTTGATTGGCACCCGCTCATTATTTGTTTCTGTGAAGAACTGTGCTAGTTTTTGGGAACCAGCAGGGGGACCAGACTCACATGGGCTTTGCCCTCATAGAACTGATGATGTGGCGGAGGCCGTTAAACAAGCGGTGATTGCCCTTGGCGGCGTGGCTCAGTTGGTTGGGCATCGTCCAGCAAAGTGAAAGGTCACTGGTTCAATTCCCGGTCAGGGCACATGTCTAGGTTGTAGGCTCTGACCCCAGCTGGGGCACGTACAAGAGGCAACTGATTGATGTTTCTCTCTTGCTTTGATGTTTGTCTTCCTCTTTCTCCCTCCCTTCCCCTCTCTCTAAAAATAAATAAATACAATCTTTTAAAAAATTAAACAGACAGTTGCAGTGTAGTGTGAATCAGGGTCAGGCTGTGGGGACTATGGCTGTCAGAGCACACAGCAAAGGCCCCCAGTTCAGACCGCGGGAGGTGCAGAGACGGCTTCCCCGAGTAGTGGTCCCATGGATTGTGTCTGCAGGGTGAGCAGGAGGTAGTCGTGCGGGGGCTGAAGAGCGATGCAGGTGGAGGGAACAGCATCTCCAACCGGTGCACCACCTACTCACAGGATTGAAGGAAGTTGGTGCAAGAGGAATGGAAGTTTCAGGGGTAGAGGCATTGCCAAGACTTTCAAGAGCTGTGGCTGGATAGGAGTGCAAGGGCCAACGATGAGGGTCCCCGCAGATCATAGGAAAGGGGGTCAGCCCTCAGTGGGGGCCATTGAAGAGTTTAAGCATGGGGGCGACAGGCTCTGATCTACAGCTTAGGAATTTCATCCTGGGCTTTGCCAGAGAGAACGGTCAGCAGACTGGCGTGGTTGGCGGGGCAAGACATGGCGGCGTCCCGGAGCCGAAGAGGGTCAGGGCTGTTTCCACCATCTCACCCCTTTCCGCTCCGCCTCAGTCTCCTCTGTTTCTCAGAGCCTTTTCCCACGTCCCCAGCCTTCGGCGAGCTCTCCCTCCTTTCCCCTTTCGGAGCCGTGTTTTACAGATTTGGAAACAGGCACAGACTTTGCCTCTCCACTCCCACGGACACGGACACGGGTGCGTCACCCCCACCGCCACGTCGGAGGGTGCCTTCCTCCTTCTCTCTGCCGCTGTCCCTCTCCCACTGACATGTGGCTTGTGGTAACCTCTGCGCTTGGCCAGATCACGTCTCACGGTGCCCTTGGCCACGTTGGCCCCTTATGTATTGTGAGGTTATGTTTTGTGATTGCTCCTGGATCACCCAATCTAAAAACAGCTGTCCCCTCAGTCTCCCTCATAATGCCCCATTCCTCCCCTTCATCGCACTGGCCACAGTTGTGCAATTGGAGGTTAATTTGCTTGTTGATTTGGGCTCTATTCTGCCCCCACCACTAGACTCTGAGTCCTGTTTGGGTGGGGTCCAGGTCTGTTTTCCATCATTGTGTTCTGAGCATGTAACGTAGCACCTGGTACATAGTAGTTGTGTGATAGACAAAATGTTTCTTGAGTGACTATTATTTTTGTCAAGTGGAAGGCCCTTTAATTCTTGGGGGCAGTGCTTGGATTTCAGAACACTTTTCTGGCACGTGCTTTTAAGCTGAGAGGAAGCGATGGTGACGGGGGGCGTAGAGGTGGGGACTGTGAGCCGAAAAATGTGGCCGTGTCCGGGAAACAGCCTCTGTAGCAGTGGCTGGAATTTACGTAGGTGACTCGGGCAAGCCCACGGGAGAGAGATTTGCCCGAAGAGTGGGGGCTGCAGGACAGGGGAGAAATTTTACACATCCCAATAACGGCGCTAACACGCAGAGGAATTTAGGAAGAACATAATTGTTTTAGAGTTGGTTTTGAGTTTTAGATGCTGCCTTCTTTTGTTTTCTGAGGAATACTCCTTCCGTTCTGCCTTCCCACTTGCCTGCATCCTTGGGTTCATGCACTCTTCCAACCAACATTTCTTGAGTGCATGACGTCTCCTAGGCTCCGAATCGTACTGGAAAGACAGTGATTGTCACAAAAGCGGGTGGCTGAGCTCGCGGATGCCAAGAGTGAAGCACACCTTCGAGCTGTACGATCCGGGGAGAGGCCTTAGCAAAAGGTTTCCAGCTGAAAGATTGTGTTTATCCAGGTTTGACATCCCCTCCCCTGGCTTTTCTTTCAAAAAAAAAGATGCCGAGAAAGGATCGGGGCCGGCACAGCTGCCGAAGCCTCCGAAATCACAGCTGAGCCCTGCGCGCTGGGTTGAACACCAACCAGAACCCCACATCCACTACATGGTTAAGAGGAACTTCTAGCTGGGGAATATAAAATTGTAAATGGCACAGATAACGTCAGTCTGAGTTACTGTTTTCAGAATGACACAGATGTTAGGATAAGGGAACATAAATGGAAATTAAAGAGAAACAAATTCAGAACAGATGTCAGGAAGCATTTTTTTTTTTTTCATGCAGAGAATCACAAATGTGTGGAATGGCCTACCAGGCTCGATTGTTAAGGCAAAGACACAGGGGACGTGCGGGAGCTGATCAGATGGCATCGTGGGGGAATTAAGCAGTAAAAGAGGAAATGAGCGTGCATACGGCGCCCAGCTTTCAGCTAATCCTCACCCGTGTCCTGTTCTCATGTTCCCGGGGCTTGCACACTTACTGTGGATAAACACACGCAGACTTCCTTTGCTTTCCGTTTCCACGGATTGAACCCATCTCAAAATAGTGATTTTCACATCATAAAGATGACATTGGCAGAGAGAGAGAGAGAGAGAAAGAGAGATCTGTCCTGCAGTTATTATTATTTTTTTTGGAGGGAGAGTGTCATCCAGGAACCATGCGTTGAAAGGGAACGTTTAAGATGTGCGTCTCCGTGTAACTCCCGAGAGCAGGGTGCGGCCGTAAACCAGCCAGCCCCCTGCGCGCTCTCGGGCCGCTGCGGTTCTGATCCTCACCGAGGAGGCACATGGCCTCCCAGGGCTCCATTGGAGGACTCCCTCTGTGCTTCTGTGCCCCCAGCTCGAGGCCTCCTGGTGCCCATGTCCTTTCAAAATGTCCTGTGGGGGGGCAGGGAGGAAGTGAAGCTAGTTCTCAGCTTTCAGCAGCTACTTACTGTGAGGAATTTGAACCGGGACGGGGCAGTAGGACCTTTGCAGGACCGTGACCCCTGGGCTCCCTTTCATTGTGTCTTCAGAGCAGGCCCTGGAGACACTGTAACCAGGTGCCCCTCTGCGGGGGCATCGCTCCGGGGATAGAGCTTATGGTAATAGGGGAGGAGGGAGAGAATAGCAATGACTCTGGGCCCCAAGGGAAGGTAGTCGAAGATAGAAAGTAGAGTAAAACCTCATTAATCTGGACCCTGCTAATTTAAAATGCATGAATAATTCAGACCCGCCGGCTGGGCTGAAGTTTACCTTTGTACTAGATATGGGGGATAAAAAAAAGGGGGTTTGCTAAGCAAATTAGTAGTGTAAACAAGATTGAGGGTAGGGAATATATAACCTATTTAAGTGGACAAATTGTTTTCGCATACGCGGTTGAACCGTCTGCAAAGGAACGACGAGTGGGTCAATTATGAGTAATCTGGTCCGTTCATTCATCTTAGTCCGCCGGGCGACCGCGCCGAGCGTCCGCAGGGTGGAAGTGAGCAGGCAGAGAGTTCTTCCAAGCTCCCAGGTCACGTGGTTTCGGTTGTTTTTCTTTTCATGGTTTACTCCAGATTTTAAGATTTTAAAGAGCTCTTCACAAACATTTCTGGGACCCTGTCTGTCCCCTGTATTGACAACCCTTTAGGACTGAGGTGACTGACAGAGTAGCCAGTAGAACAGAGTAGCACCGGCCCAGGGCAGGTGAGGAAAGCCGGTGTGGCCGCTTTGGGGCTCCTGAGCAAGAAGGGGGCGCTGCAGGTCTGAACGCCTGTGTTCTCATCTGACCTCTGCTCATGACCCCCCTTGGGGTTGGACAATCCACTTACTAGCTTTGGGCCTCAGTTTTCGCAGGCACGAATGGGGTCAGATCGAGGCTGGCCGAGGACTCTGGCAGACCAACCATTCCATGATCGTCACTTATCTTCTCTGAGACAGCTTCTCTTTTTTGCTATATCTGTAGTAAAAAAAGTATGCGTCTGTGTGCAATAATTCTCATGCTGTTTGATACTCAAATGATATAACAAATAGAGCATAATTATTATATAAGCAATAACTAAGAAGAGCATAAGTCAGAGCAATTGTTGCCGTATCTCTGCTGATGTCGTGTCTTAAGAATGAACTCTTTATTCTTTCCTTGGGGCACCCTGACTTTCTCTTCCCCTTCAGCGCCCACGGAGTTCTTAATCACACGTCCCCACTGAGCAGGAGCGGAAGTCCCATCCGCTCCTCGCCCATCCTGCTCGGCCTGCAGAGAGCTGCATCCATCCAGCGCAAGGTGTGGAGGCAGAAGCCCCCTTCTCGCTGAGCGGCTCAGTGAGCAGTGAACTGCAACAGTGGAGGAGGAAGTCCACGCCTTTCCCTCAGCCGGAGACCCTGAGTTGTGCCGATTTTAATTCTAAGGCCAGTGGGCGTGGAGCAGCCAACTGGCTGGTGTAAGCAGGGCTTTAGACTTTGGTTGGTATCGGTCTCCGGCCCTGCCAGTCACTGACTCCTAAAGGCAATCAATCAATTGCATATTGATTTTGCATGCCGTTCCCATTTAAGTGGTTCTCCAATGATGCTTGATCAATGGACATTAGAACCTTTGCCGCCTAAAGACATCATCACCTGGCCACTTCCAGGTGCGGACTCGGAGACGCAGGCTGTGCTGCTGGGCTTGCGTGTCCGCAGCTGGTTGGAGAGGCACAGGCCCTTGAGCGTGCTTTTGACACACGGAACTCAGTAGCAGGAGAGCTGCAGAGAGCTGCTAAAATCATATGTAAATCTCACCGGCATGTACTGTGTATGGATTACGGGCTCTATGTAGAAAATGGGAGAATGTGAGCGCCGTGAGTAGCTTTTGTGGGATGAGGGTTTTTAAGCAGAGCCCGCAGTCCTGCTATCTCTTCCCAGCAGCAGGACCCCGCCTCGTGGGGACAGTCTGGGTGCCTTTCATGTAGATAGACTCATCAGGCTCGGAAAGTCAGCGTCTGTGAAATGACGAACTCCAGTGAAAGGAAAGTTTGGGTGAGGCCCTTTGACATCCTTGAAAACGAACCCGAATTGATGCAGTGCCCCGGGCAGACTGCTGCCGCAGCGTTTGCCGTGTTCCTGACATTTGTCAGCAAGCCTCGCTTTATTTCTCTTTTTTATTGACTGCTTGCTGCAAGTGCCATCCTGCAAAGAGGGCTGTGAGCTTTGCAGGCAAGTGCTTAGGTCTACGTGCCAGGAGCACGCACTCTCGGTGAGGGGCGGAGCACGGAGGCCAGGGGTGAGCAACGATGGACGTGGTCGGTCAGTCTGCAGGGGTCATTCACTTGGTGCGTAGTATCTTATCCTAAGTAAGTCAGTGTATAAAATGAACACTCAAATGTGATGGCTGCCGACACTCAGGAACTGGGATAATTCATGTGCAAAATCGAGAGTTCGGATTCTGTGGGAAAATGTCAGGTGACTCGGACACACACAGGTTGCACATTCCCTCGTGGTCACCACTAGCTGAGGAGTGGCTCCTTCCCGTTCGGTGGGTGGGGGGGATTATCTCTCCTGTTCATTCACCACAAGTGAAAATAGAAACAACATAAGCACTGGCTACTATTCAAATTGCTCTTGCTTTCTCAGCAGCTCGTAGGCAAGGTGTTCACTATGCTCTACCAAACTGTGCCCCGTTTTTCCTGCCGGAGTCAGACCTGTAGTACGTTCAATCCCCACCAGCTCTGCGGTCGGTCCGGCTGGTCATTAAGACAGAGGTTTGACGCTGTTGTTTTGAACAGAACTCTAACTCCCTTATTCCCAGGAACATGGCTATCATCGAAACAAGATTTCAGTAAACTAGAGAAAAAGAAATGATATTTCTGAATCGAGGAAAAGAAAAACTAAAGTTAACTAGTGCTCAGGTCTGCTGGTATATAGCAAAATTTTGATTCTTTTTTCACTACTCTAGCACTGAGGACAATTATTTGCATCAACGACTTTTACTGTTTTTACCTCCTTTGCCTCTTGATGTGGAAAAGAATTTTTAGATGTTCTATTGCCCTCTCTCTTCCAGAAATTTTTGACCAGTAGGAGAACGTGTATCACCTGAGTAATGCCAGCACATATTTAATCATTGTGTCACTTAAGAATAGAAAGAGAAATCTGCATAATCAAGAAGTTTGCATAATTAAATACTAAAAATTGATAAAATGGACAAAATAAGAAAATCAGTTTCATTTTGGTACATGGAGGATGTAATTCGGAATAATGCGGCAGCAAAGATAATACATAATATCTCAGGCTCAAATCAAGAGGAAAGAAAATCTCTTAGCATAAATTGCTATGTATCTATAATTACCTCAGACCCTACATGGGTTGATAAAAAGAGTCATACCAGTTTTGATTGGCAAACAATGTTATTTCATTGTAAAAAAACAAAACAAAAACTGAAATCCCTTTGTGGGTAGTTAGGTATTCTGTGGGATGGAATATAATCCTATCTGCTTTTCTGTTTTTCTCTTTTATTGCTGCAGTAAATTGTGGGCAACTTTATGATGAAATTCTTGATTTATTTTTAAAAAATATATTAGCTTATTATTTATTAATTCTAACAGATTTCTCTTATAAACCCTCAATAAATATGAACGTATCTGTCGGCTTCTAAATATCTGATGGAAGTGAGAGAACATTACATCTGATGGATGGTGGCGATTTGATAACATTCTCCTTTTAGGTTGTTTGCTCTTTATTGCTTTTGACAGAAAAACGTGCAGTTAATTAACAGCTCGTGTCAGTGGAAGGAAAAGATACAGAGTTAGTGTAGTCAGTCTCAGATTCTTCTACCAGGAGTAAATACATCATTATTTCTAGAAGTTTACGGGCTCACTGTTGATGTTTTCCTAGGTTCAACTTTACTACAAAGTTCTCTTTAATCTGCTGCTAGAAATTATTTTCAACAGAATCAAAGCTTTTGTTATTACACTGGAGAAGTGGCCAGTGTCGCATATCTGTGCTTTCCCTCTGATAAGGGATTTTGACAGTGAGGTGGACACGAGGTTTCCATCTTCACGGTGGAGTGCCCAAGTGTCCCAGCTTCTCCACATTCCTGTCAACATTCCACTATATTTTCTGTTTTCTTTTCTTCTTTGTAAAGGTTTTATTTATTTATTTATTTTTAGAGGGGAAGGGAAGGAGAAAGAGGGAGAGAAACAGCAATGTGTGGTTGCCTCTCGTGCACCCCCTGCTGAGGAGCCAGCCTGCAACCCAGGCATGTGCCCTGACTGGGAATCAAACCAACGACCCTTTGCTTTGCAGGTTGGTGCTCAATCCACTGAGCCACACTAGCCAGGGCTCTTTTCTTTTCTTTTTACAATTCTACAACACATCCTCTGTGTGTTGTACTGTGTGTTTCCCTCCCCAAGTCAAGTCTCCTTCCAACACCGTTTATCCCCCTGGTACCCTCTTCTGCCTCCGCCCACTCTCCTTTCCCTCTGGTCATCACCATAGAGTTGTCTGCGTCCGTGAGCTTTTCCCCCAGCTAGTCATCCAGCAGTAAAATGGTAATGCAATGCCATTTCCCACCGACCAGATCGGCTAAGGTGGCAAATGCAACACCAAGACTGTGCACACACGGGGCAACCGGAACACTGCCAGAAAGAGTTGTGTAAACTGACACAACCACTTTGGAAAACTGGCAATGTCTACTAAAGCTGCACTTACATATCTATGGACTTATACAACACAGCAGCCCTACTCCTGGGCGTATACTGAACAGGGACTCATATGTGTGGTCACAGGAGACGTGTACAATACTAACGTGTGTACAGGAGCACGATTTGTAATGGCCATCAAGCAGAAACTACCCACATGCCCATCAACAGTAACGTACACAAGTGAACGGTGCCCCAGTCGCACGGTGGAGTGCTGTGCTCTGAGAGTGAATAATATACAAACATCTGTAACACTATGAGTGAGTCTCACACGCAGAATGATTAAAAGAGAGACCCACACTGAAGTTCGTGTTGTGCAATACATTCCTACAGAAAGCAAAGCAGCAAACTTCTCTGTGGTGTGAAGGAAAAGTAGGGGTTACCCTTGGCGGGGGACTGGCAAGAAGGATGAGGGGGTGCTTCTCTGAGGTTGGGGATGATCTTTCTTTTTGCTTTTTGAAATGTGGGTGCTGGTTACACAGATGTGCCCGGTTTGTGACAATTTATTGAGCTGCATATTTATGACTTGAATGTACGTGGACACGTATTATCTCTGTATTTACCCATGTCTATACCTTTATTACACTTCATTTTTTTAAATTGGCGGCAGAGCTGGCGAAGACTCGTCCCTTTGTTGCTGTTGACTGAATTTAGCTGGATGATAATTTTACAGTTGTGGTTGCTCTCCTATCTCGAGCGACTGATCTCGGTCATACTTCCTCCGGCCCCCGTAAGTGCCATCGTAAGGACCACGGTGTCTTGCAGTGGGCTTGGCATTTGTTCCGGCTTCTCTCCTGCAGTAGAAGGTGGAATCGGAATTGCTAGCAAACCCATCTCAGAAACCGGTTTGTTCTTTGGTTGAGGCCAGTGAGCTTTAGGGCTGCTCAGCTTTGCACAGGGCTTCCCAGGTGCAGAGACTCGGAGAGCAGCCCTGGCTCACATTTACATACGACACATACGCGCACTTAAAACATATATATGATTGGCTCGAAGCAGCGCACATTTGAGTAGGTTTGTACGGATAGCATGTAAGACATTATGTGCTTTAATTACCTTGTGTGATTATCTGTGTGATTTAAAAACAATTTATGACGGACATTGGCCACCTCTGATGATTCACAGGACGGGGTCATAGATAGCATATTTCCCATTAAAAAGAAAAGAATTGAGCTGCACCTGTAGCCAGTCTTGCCCTGGGTCTTTTCAACTGGGCTTGCCTTTTTGCTGAAGCAAAACTGTAAGTATTCTGTCACTTGCAACCAAAAGAAATTTAACTGAACACTAGCCAAAGAGCTGCCCCTTCTCTCTCTGTCTACTTGGCCTGGGAAAGCATTCGGTGTGTCATTTCCCAGAGAGCAGCGGGAGAAATACTGGGCTGGCCCAAAATTTCGGATGGTATTTCCCATAAAATAAAAGGTACTATTCATTCATTCATATTCATGTTCAGCAACAACTTCATTGATCTGGATATTTTGAGTATGTCGCCATCTCCCACGTGGTATAGTGTCAACTGTTCTCAATTAATGTCTCGATTTGATTGCTATCAACCTCAGCTGGTCCACCCGACCATGGAGCATCGTCCAGAGAGGAATCTCCAGCACGAAACTTTGCAAACCACTTTTCACATGTTTGATCAGTCACGGCACCTCCCCCATACACTGCACAAATCCTTTTTTGTGTGTTTTAGTTGAATTTTTACCTTTCTTGAAATAATAAAGCATACTATGATGAGAGTGTTGCTTCTTTTCTTCCATCTTCAATATTAAAATGGCTACACAAAAATTCATGAATTCTGATAAGTTTATTTTAAATGCACGCTGATAGGACAGCTGTCACAATACAATCTAACAAAATTGTTTCAAGTGATGTTAAGGACAACCAACCACTACCAGAGTCATCTTACAAAAACTGTGGTACATTTACACAATGGAACACTACACAGCAGAAAGAAAGGAGCTGTCGCCTTTTGTGACAGCACGGATGGAACTGGAGAGCATTATGCTAAGTGAAATAAGCAAAATACCATATGATCTCACCTTTAACTGGAATCTAATCAACAAAATGAACAAGCAAGCAAAATATAACCAAAGACATTGAAGTTGAGAACAGACTGACAGTGACCAGAGGGGAGAGGGGAGGGGATAACGGGGGAAAAGGGTGAAGGGTGTACAGGGACAATTATAAAGGACACATGGACAGTAACAAGGGGGGGCTGGAAACAGGGGAGGAGGTGGGGAGGGCTGGGGTGGTAGGGAGGGGTGGGTGGAAAAGGTGAAAACTTGTACTTGAACAGCAATAGAAAATACTCCTGAAAAAATAAATAAATACTTTTTTAAATTAAAAGAACAAACAAACAGCTTTTTGTCCATCCCAATAAAAGAAACACTTGGAAGGTCTTCCCTTTCAGAATGCAGGCGGTACTTCTGGTGGAGATACAGGGGCCTGCTCTCTTTTGGTCCTGGGAATGTGTCGCCCCCAGTGATGCTTGTAGGAGCGAGGCCATTTTCTCAGAACAACGCAGAAGAAAGCTCACTCACACTTGTGCACAAACACACACGTGTTCCTATGTTCAGACAGGCTGTCAGGGGAAGGCTGAGGGATGGAAAGGGCAGCCCCCAGTGTGCTTAGAGAGCACGCATGTGGCTTTCATGACATTAGTCCCAGAGAAGGGCAGGGATATGTTCCGAAACCTGCAGCTGGCCGGCTTGGCTGCTCTTCCCGACTGAATCCATCCGCGTGGACCGGGCGGCTGCCCCTCGAACCTCTGCTGGGAAATAGTCACCCGCCAACCCGGTCACTGCGCCGAGAGTCTTCTAAAAGCTTCCCTAGGTCTCTGCGTTTAGTCGACCCTCAAGTTCCCGATAGCAGGTGGATTCTTGTAGAGGAGGGTAGTGGAGAGAGTCTTTCGGCAACCCAGGGTTATCCTTCAGAGAAAGATGCTAGGTGCAGCCCTGGGCGGGTGGCTCGGTTGGTTGGAGCATCATCCCATACACCAAAAAGGTTGCAGGTTCGATTCCCAGTCAGAGCACATACCTACGTTGTGTGTTTTATCCCCAGTCGGGGCATGTGTGAGAGGCAACCGATCTCTCTCTCTCTCTCTCATCAATGAAAAGATACCCTCGGGTGAGGATTAAACAAGAAAAGAAAAGAAAACAAGGATGCTAGGTTGAGGAGTGCCTACATGTCTGAAAGAAAGGGTGTCTGGGAGACGTACGAATACACAGAAAACTCTGGGTGACATTTCCTTCTTTCTTGTCTGTGTAAGGGCATGCGGGGGGGGGGGCTATTTATCCAGGATTCCCGAGGGAAGACTCCAGAGCATCACTTCTTGGACAAAGATACAAAATAGGAAGGAGTAAAGGGCATTTTGAAATAATTGGCAGGGAGCCAGCAAAATCAAATAATCTTATTCCAAAATCCCCTTCCAAGTGTGAGCAATAAGCTGGCAGGGCCCGAGTGCGGCAGCTCTGTCTGCTCTGTCGTCGTTTTATTATGTATTTTTATTGGTTATGTTTTCCTCTGTCCCCTGTTGATAAGGGTACTTAACTGTTCATGAGTCCTGTTTGAGAGTGGTGTCTTTGATTTCCTGACCGGAATTCTAAATGAATGGGGGTGAATATAGCAAGGGGGTGCCCGGAGCTTCTGGTGGCCCCTCGGAGCTCGGCCCTGTGCACCTGCATCAGGCCCCGGGCCTGACTGCTTTAGCGACTCCCCTGCCCAGGATCTAGGCCTCAGTGCCTGCCTATGGGGTCTGGCCTCACCTGTCTCTGTGACCACTCGGTTGTCATTCCCACCCCGTCCTATAGAGGGCTCCAAGCACACCTGGCCTTTTCCCAGTTTTTCAAAGCAGCCCCGAATTCCTCCCTCCTCAGGGCTTTGCACTCACGGTTCCCTTTACCTGGAAGGCTCCTTCTGGGCCCGCCAGACCGGTGACCTTCCCATTTACAGTCTTCTGACTCCTTACGTGTTTCCTTCACAGCCCTTGGTCTCCACCTGGGTTTCCCCCAAAGCAGAACCAGGAGTAGGACCCAGGAGGTGATTCCAGCAACTGGGGAGAGACAGAGAGGCAGGGAAGAGAGGTGAGACAAACCGTGTGTTAACAGGCGAGTCTCAGCCGTGGGCAACTAGGCCCGTCCCCCTGGGACCCTCCAAGAGATCCTAGAGCAGGGGGTCTGCAAACTATGGCCCGGGCAAGTTTTTGTTTTTTAAGTTGTACTGGGACGCAGCCATGCTCATTTGTTTGTGCGTTGTCCGGGCAGCGTAGTTGTGACAGAGACCATATGGCCTGGAAAACCTAAACTATGTGGAATCCGGCCCTTTAAAAAAAGGTTTGCTGAGCCCTGCTCTAGAACATCCTCAGAATTGTCCCGTCGAGAGGCAAGGGGGCTGGGTATTTACTGACTACCTCTTTTCTCTCACTGGCTATAAGTTGCACCTGGGGGTGCCACCTGCCCCAGAGGTCACCCTTAGGCACAAGGGTATCAGTGCTTAGGGGAGGAAGCTGTCAGCTGGTATGGGGACTGTGTCCTGAAATTGCAGGTGTTCCCAGGTGGGAAGAGGGGATGGGGGCAGGGCATCCCACGGCACCAACGCTGGTGCTTACCATCATCATGGTCGATTAATTAGCTAATTAATTGTGCTATTATTTAGCGACTGTCTCTCCTGCTTCAGTCTCAGCTGCATGAAGGCAGACACCGGGGGTCTCCTTTCTGTCCCTTCTCCAGGGCCTGGCACAATGGCGGGCACATGGCAGCTGGTCAGGATGTCTGTGAACTGAATGGCGAATGAATGGGTGGCGACAGATACAGAAACTGAGGCTCCGGGAGGTTCGCTGTCCCGGCCACGCTAACAGAGATTTGTGACGAGGCCTTTGGGCTGCAAACCAAGACGCAGTATAATGAGTTGCTCGTGTGTATGGATGGTGAGCCGGGGAGGAAGTGGGCGTGGGGGGTGACATAGTCACGGAACACTGCAGACCACCACAGCACGTTGGCTGGGCGGATGAGGGAGGAGCCACACCGAGAGGCCCTGGTGTGAGTTCTGGTTGTTTGTGTCCCTTACCATCTTGGGAAGCCTCAAATCTGGAACTTCCAGTCATCAGTTCCCATGCGGAAAATTCTACGTGGAGTAGCACTTTCCTGCCCACGTGAAGGTGGTGGAGCGGTGACCTGGGGTCGCCGGCGTCAGGACCAAAGAACCTGGGGTAGAATCTTCAAAAGTCTTAAGTTAATGTCAAGGCCGCCGCATGGGTCACCCCAGCACCTGTCCTTCCTGAGTCCGCACAAGTCGCAGAAGTCCCAATCCCAGGGATGTTTTTAGGGAGTCCTGTCCCAACTGAGATTACTCCCAAGAGATTCCAGAAGAGCCAAATAGATGCCAGGAGTTCAGTTCCCTCGGGAGGTGCCGAGGTCCCCAGCAGGGTGGTGGAGGAGAGGCACAAGAAAGGGAACATGGCCAATAAAGTACACCAGTGATTAGATCAGCCGCTACAATGGGTGTCCGGAGCTTGGCCCCAGGAAGCCCCGGAATTACCCCACCCGAGGGTCCAGGGGGCTGGAACATTCATACACACCCTCTCAGGAATCGCTGGCCGAGGGCACCTTCTGCGGTCGTAACTCCCTGCGATTCCCTGGCACTTCTGGCCTGCTCTGCACACGGGCAGCACAGCCTTCTGAGGACCCCGACGGGCCTGGCGGGCATTGTGCTAAGTGAAACACGTCAGACCCAGAGAGAGAGAGAGAGAGAGAGAGAGAGAGAGAGAGGCACTGCATGACGTCACTCCTATGCAGAATCTAAGAAAGTCAGACTTGTAGGAGCAGAGAGTAGAACTGTGGTCGCCAGGGTCTGGGGGGAGAGGGAAGTGGGTGGAGAGACGTGGATGACAGTGTACAGACTTCCAGTTACGAGACGATTCACTTCTGAGGATCTAATGTATGTAACAGCAGGGTGACTTGAGTTAGGAGTGCCGTATTGAATACTTGAAAGTTGCT
The DNA here is from genome assembly GCF_019186645.2 of Phyllostomus hastatus. Lineage (NCBI taxonomy): Eukaryota > Metazoa > Chordata > Mammalia > Chiroptera > Phyllostomidae > Phyllostomus > Phyllostomus hastatus. The sequence goes on from NW_025334024.1 coordinate 27,281,104, forward strand.
GAGAGAGTAGATGCTAAGAGTTTTCTCCACACACGCCGTCTGTGAGGTGATGGATGTGTTAATTAGCTCGACGGTGGTAATCATTTCACAATGTGTCTGTATACCGATTCCTCCCGTGGCACCCCTGAAGTCTGTGCCATTGGTATCTGTCCATCACATCTCACGAGGCCGGGGAAAGCCAGCCCGCAGGCGCGGAGACAGAGGCCCTGGCAGCTGGACCGCAGCCTGGGAAGGAGCCGGGGGTGGGGGGGCGGCGGCAGGCCAGGCACTGACGGTGCGCGGTGGCCTTCCACTGCGGCTGAACACGAGCAGTGTTCGGTGGCTTAGAGATGGACAGACCTGCGTTTTCTTCCAGGTCCCACCACTTACTTTGTGACCTTGGACAGGTTATTGAATGTCTCAAAACCTCAGTCCCCTCTTCCACACAATGGAGGCGAACAGAGTTCCGAACGTCAGGGTGGCGGGAGCCCTGGACGAGGTAACACACGTGGAGCGCCGCGCTGGGCCTGACTTCCGAACCCGCACCTGCCCATCCCTTAGGGATTGTTATCCTCATCTCCTAAAGGGGCGCGTCCGAGTGGAGGGAGGAGCCTCGGGAAGCGAGTGCCAGGCCTTGGGGAGCTTAGCCAGCCCGTTCAGAGCTCTGGAAAGAACTCCAACTGCTCGAGGCTTCCGTGAACATTCGCTGCCTCTCCCTCCCCCAAAGGTCAAACATATGCTTCGAGTGGGACATTGCCTTCAATCACTTGCAAAATCACAATTTGCCAGAACATTTTTATTAACCTTGAAACCTGTCCAATCTGCTGAGGAATAATAGGCCACAGTGATATGTATGGTAATAAAAGTCCCAAACAAACCTGGCCAACAAGTGACACATGGACTCTCTCTTTGCACATAATTAAGTGTTGTTTGAAATGCGGAATGTGATCAGCACATACAGAGCTGAGCTCCCCGGGGGGGCGGGGGGAGCGTTCACATGGCACTCTGCCAGAGGGGGAGGCGCTGCTTTGCTTCAACGCAGAGGCAGTGACGGTTCCCCTCCGGAGCCCCAGCTCGCGCGGCGTTGAAGCCAGCCCGGTGTGCGCCAGCTAGGGCGGTGGGCCCGGGAGCTAGCGGTGCAGGTTAGAGGGATCCGCTGCAGGGAGAAGCTCCACAGGAGGACGATCCCATGTCCCCATCCAGTCACACGTGAGCGGGTGGTCGGTCATCCTGGACTCGGTCCCCTGGGAACAGACTTGCATGCAGATGGCTCCTGGCAGAGTGGTCTGAGCAGGTCCTCTTGCAAGAAGCGGGAAGGCCGGATCGGGGCAAGGGAGACGGTCACAACGGAGGCCGCAGCCCATCCCATGGGGGCTCTGGCCTAGGGCCCCTCTTCAAAACTGTCCCAAATAGCGGCGAGGCAGCCTGAGCTGATCTTTAAAAACCATTTTAAAAAATGTTGTCCAAGAGTTATGTCATTATGTAGTTGCCAGAGTGGGAGGATAGAACTTCTTTTATTTAACAGCTTTTAGCTTGATTTGTAATGTGTAAATATCCAGACATATGGTGTGTGGGCTCCTACGTGTGGTCCTGCCCTGGGCCTTCCGCGCAGCACCCTGGCGGCAGCCTCAGGGGAGGTGTCCCATCTCAGAAGCTTCAGATCCGTGGAGGTGGAGACCGGGTGGCGTGAGCGCAAGCAGGGACAGAAGGCTGGCCGCTTTCTGGCTCTGTGACTTTGATGCCAGAGGTTGGCATGGTCTGTCATCGTTACACCTCTTTCCCAGGTAGGGACATTGAGGATCAGTGAGTTTTATTCTCTCGTTCAAGGCCATTCTGCTGGTAGGTGGTGGAGTCTGGACTGAAATGAAGCAATGGAACCCAGAGCCTGTACACTACATGGCTCTGTGTCCAAGGCCAAGCATCTCCCAGTCAATCCAGTAGGTGCTGGCACTGGATCCACCTCTCTGCTCGCTGAAATTCTCTTTGAATTTTAAGCTCTGTGCAAATGTCACCTCTCCCATGAAGCCTTCTCTGATTTTTCCTCAGCCACATTTCTTTCTTCACTTTGCTTATGTTTCTCCAGACACAAGCTTATATACCCTGATTAATATTAAAATTACCTGTCTTTATAGCTTATTTCCAGGACTAGAGTATACGTTCCCTGATACCAGGGAGTCCACCATATTCATTTCTGTATTCCTCCATATTAATTTTCTCCTGCAACAAAGCCCCACAAACTTAGCAGCTTAAAACAAGACAAAGTGATTAGCTCACAGTTTCTGCAGGTCAGAGTCTGGGCCCGGGCTCCTCCTGCAAGCCCACTGGCTGTCGGCTGAGTTTGTTTCCTTGTAGACGTAGGACCGAGGTCCTGTTTTTCTGCTTTTTGGCAGCCGGAAACTGCCCTCCGCTTCCGGTTTGCCCACCATTCCTTGCCACGTGGCGCCCGTAGGCAGTTGACAGCATGGATGTTCACTTTCTTCCAGCTCAGCCAGAACACATCTCCTCCTGGCTTCCTTCTCTCTGCAGCTGAAGAAACCTGATTGTAAAGCACTCACCAGATTAGGTCAGGTCCACCCAGAGTAATTGTGCATTTGCAATGTAATCTGACAAACACAGGTGTGGTATAACCATATCCACAGATTCAACCTCGACTCGAAAGAGAGGAGATTACACAGGGGCAGGGGGGAATGGGGTTCACCTAGGACGCTCCTGCTATGCCTTCCACCACCTAAATGTACCCTGTGGAAGTCTGCAGCGTAGTGAGTGATTCCTCGTGTAGTGTCTCTGGTTTTCTCAGTTAACTGCACTTGGCGTGGAAACGCAGAGGTCAGGGTGCCTGCTCTCCTTCAGGCTGGGAGACGAAAGGAGGGACTTCTACCAGAGTGGGTGAAAATGATGGCCTCACTCTTACTCCTCTAATCTAGTATTTCCAGAAATAAATACCCCACCAAGGAAACACGGGATGGCTGTAAGTGGCGCACAGGCATGGGAATCGATGACACTGAAGGACGTGGTGAGGGACGCATTCCTTTTTCACTCCTTTTCTGCTACCTTTTTACATCACGGGGACAGTCTCCGCTGGGTGCCAGTATGTCCTTAACACCTCCTACACTCGTGAGTCTCCCTTGGAATGAGACTCCGGCTCAGAGACGGAAGGGTGCATCAGCATTAAGCCAGCGCTGAACAGCATTGTTGTTTGCATTGTACCAATTTTTACATCCTCTTGATTTTTTTATCCTCACCTGAGGACTTTTTTTTCATAGTGTTTAGAGAGAGAGGGAAGGAGAGAAACGTTGATGTGCGAGGAAAACATTGATTGGTTGGCTCCCATATGCTCCTGAGCCAGGGACCGTATGTACCCCAGCCAGGGATCAAACCCGCAACCCAGGCATGTACCTGGCCGGGAATCGAACCCACAACCTCTCGGTCACAGGACAATGCTCCAGCCAACTGAGCTGCACCTACCAGGGTGGCCCCTTTCAATTCGATACCAGCTTCTACTTATGGTAATGATAAAAGATTTCCTAATTAAACTTCTTACTTAAGAAAACAGTCAATGTCCACTTAATTAAATTGTTACATAAGTGACAGTGCCGGTGGCGGGACACGGACAGGACAAAAGCCTTCGGTGTGGGATGCGAATGGTGGAAGTTGAGGGAACGGTGCTCTGATCGGGGTCAAACGAGCTGCAGTATCTGGGCGGGGGCTGGACGTGCAGGTGGGGGTGGAGCGGGGGGCTCAGTTGCTGATGCACTGACACTGACAGGGGAGTAGGAAAGGCCTTGGGAAGGGCCTGGAGGCAGGCGTCTCGTCCTGGCTCGGCCACGTACCGCCTGCTCGATGCTGAGCTCTCACTTCCCTTCCTGCACGCGCAGGGCCCCCGGTGAAGAAAGAGGGAGGCGTTTGGACGTGGTGCTCACAGCGTTCTCCTGATGGTCTTGTCCTGTGACCCTGTGAACGACGCAGGGTGTTCCATAGAAAACCTCAGGAGTCTGATCCTCGTTTTAGCATGTCCCTCTGAAAAAACAGTCTCCCCGTAGCTGATCACTTACAGCAGGGTCTCCCAACTGTCGCACTGTGGACACCTGAGGCTGGGTCATTCTTTGGCGTGTGCTGTCCTTGGCACTGTAGGATGTTTCAGCGCCTTCCAGGACTCTACCCGTGGCGTGCCATAACCATCTCCCCAGCTGTGACAACAGACTATGTCTTCAGACATTGCTAAACGTCCCCTGGGTGGGGGGAGGGTGCGAAGTCGCTCCGGCTGGGAATCACTGATGGAGGGAAGACCCACCTGTTCTGTGTAACGTCTCTTCCATTGGTTCCAACAGCGAAGTGTCACCCCATCTCTACCTGGCAGTACTTGCAGGCCGCAAGCTGCCTTCCACGGAGCAATACGAGACACTCAGCCACCAGATCAATCAATTGGTTCATTGACTGACGCACTCAGTAATTATTTACTGAGCAGGTGCCCACTGAACACCAGGCATGCAATGATGAACGAGAATTTTCAAGAGCTCGCAGTTGGCCGCCATTGATTTGTACATCATTCCTCGAAAACCATAGTAATTAAGCTATTACTTAGGTACTAGTTTATTTTCATCTAACAAACATTTCTCGCGTGTCTGGTTTTTGTTGGCACTGTGCTGAAGCACGGAGGCGGCGAGCAAGACAGACTGCTACCTGTCTCCGCCGAGGCTCCGGCGCGCACGCCATGCTGTGAGCCATTGTTAGGCGCTCAGAGGCGACTGTGATGGATGAATAGGAATATGATGAATGGAGTCTACCTCGAATAGGCTCCAACTTAGTGCAGACCATGAAGCACATGCATAATTGAGGATATTGGAAGTACAAGGCATGGGCAAGATTCCCTCTGGCTGGGGAGATTGCACACGCCTTCACGAAGCATTTGAACTAGATGATTAGAAACGACGTCTGCTAAGTGTTGCTGTGTGTCTACTTTAGAGATGGGTAAGCTTCAGAAGGCTGAGGCGGTTGTCCAAGGTTGCTTAGCTAGGACAGCGCTATAGGTAGAGGGAAGGGGGGAGGAGGCAGAAAGTGGGAGGGGGGAGGTTGAATCCATACACATCTATGTGGCACCAAAGCTGGGTGGACTTGTCTACCCTCCCAGCCAGATACTAAAGGGCGTCGTGGAACGTCTCAGAGGGACGCAGGTGGAAGTTACAGAGGTGAGGGAACAGCAGTAGTCAATACCCGCAGGTGAGCACCTGTAACAGGGCGGCGTAAGAGCAAAGGTGTGAGCCCTTCTGGCCCCAGGATTCCAGGCTCCCCAAAGAGTCCCGTCCCAGTGGGAAAGAGATGCTGTAGCTGGGATAGAGAGCGAGGCTCTGGCGGCTGCGGCAGGCAAGCTGAGCACAGTTTGAAAGAGGAAAAATTTAGTGGCCAAATTCAACATGAACTGCCTGGCACGTGGCCTTCCCTTGCTTTCGTTGTTTAGACCTTTGAATCCTTTTAGGGCATGACATCAGGGAATGGCTCCCTCTTAATGAAACCTTGCATTAAAGAAAGCCTCTTCTTCTTCTTACATGTAGTCTTGGCTTTCTCTTAAAATTGGCTTGCAAAACAAATTCACATTTCGAAGACGGCACCCGTTGACCAGAACAGAAATCTCGGCAGGGTCTTTTCCAGCCTCGCTGCTGAGCGCACTGGATCACCACGGAGATCACGTTACATGTTCGGCCGAGGAGCGGGGGAATATTTTCGGTTCGTGCCGTACAGAACACCAGCGCATGTTCCTGCAACAGGATTTCATCTCTGTTTGCTGCTCCCTTCCCCTGCGAGTTGTGATTTGTACATAAATAATAGAGAATCTGAGAGCAAATGAAGCAATTTTATCTTGTTCCATCAAAAGAATTTCTGTTGGCAAGGGAACTTTTTTTTTTGCTAATGGTCTTTAAATATCTTAAAAGACAGTTGCGTCTAGCCACAAATGCCTTCATGTTGAAAAAATTTTCCCAAGAACGCTGACAGAGGTAGGTCTTGGAAATGTAAAGAGGTAGAACATTTATAATAGAAGACATTATAGCTACATTATTACAAACTGGCAGTCTATCAATCTTCGAGCATTAAACCTTTGGGAAACTTCCCTGTATTTACCTCGATGGGGTCCAAATAACAATAAATAGCAAGGCTGAGGCAGGTTTCTTTTGGAAAAAAACCAAAGTGATTGATCAAAGCGAATGTGGCTGCATCTCCGCTACCTCATAGGCTCGCTGAGATCAGAAAGAGAAGCCTTGTGTCATTCAGAGCAACAGGCACAGTGTCTTGCTTCCTGGGGCGCCGGAGCTGGTTTGTGCCGGTTTGTGCCGGTTTGTGCTGGTTTCTGCAGGAATTTTGCAAGCCGATGGTACAACCCGTGGCTGCTCAACATTGGAGATAGTGGGCATATTCACGCCACAAAATAGACAAATGTTACAAATAAGAGTTTTTTATTTTGTTTTGTTTTTCTGAATTCTGGTTTTCCAATGGAGTACTGCACATAATCTAGCACCCAGGAAATGTTTGCTCATCTAGAATTTGAGAGCTCCTATTTTAGGCAAATAATGACAACAAAAAAGTCCTAAACTAATGCTTTATGACCGAGACTGAGATGTTTACTTTTGTCACTTCCATTTCACGTTGTCCTGGTTCGAGTCAGGACAGTCAGTCAAGAAAAAGAAATAAAAGACCTTCATATCAGCAAGAAAGAAATAAAACTGTGTCTGCTTGCAAATGCCGTAATCATACATACAGAAACCTTAAAGAATCCACAAAAATAAACACTATTGGGAGCAATAAGCAAGTTCAGGAAAGTTGCAGGTACGGGGTCAGGACACACAATAAGTTGTATTTCTATACAACTAGCGATGAACAATACGAAAATGAAATTAAGAAAGCAATTCCATTTGCAATAGAGTCAAACCAGTGAAATACTTAAGAATAAATTAAACAAGAAATACAAGAGTAGTTATACATGGGAAACTATACGATGTTTTCCTTTTTATTTTTTTTTTATTGCTGTTCAAATAGAGTCGTCTAGAAATCTGTAAGAATAGAAAGTAGATTAGTGTTCGCCAGGGCTGCTGGGAGGTCGGAGTGGGGAGTGACTGCTAATGGGTAGAGGGTTTCTTCAGGGGGCGATACAGGTGTTCTGGAATGAGATACAGAGGTGATTGGACAATTCCGTGAATGTTCTAAAAACCACTGATTTGTACTTTGGAATAGTGAACTTTATAGCATGTGAATCATATATCAATAAAGCCGTTTTCAAATTTCCAAAAAAGGGCAGCAGAAAGCCAGCCTAATGTGGTAGTCCTGATGAGAGATGCTGGTGACACAGAAAAGGGGTGACAGGAGATGAAAAGAAGTGGGTGGATTTGAGATGTTTGTAGGAACCCGCTCACTGTCACGGTCACGTCACCCTGTCCCAAAGCAGCTCGAGCCCCAGCTGTGGTTAGCGGGCCCAGAAGTGGCGGTGGGGTGGGTTTTATTCTGGGGACCTGCGTTTGCTCCGCATTTCCCGGTCCATTCAGCCACCCATTGGATCCTACACGAAGCTGATGCAAAGCTGGAGTTAAACACCGGGGCAGCATCTAAACTTCATCCACAGCCAGGTTGTTTTACTGAGGCCATTTGGACATTGATTCAACAACAGAAAGGTCAGGGCTTAAGTAGTATCCTGTTCCAGCAGCCAACCAAAGTGCCCCTTCCCCCTCAGGTCCTTACTTTACTTAGTTCAACTCAACTCAACTCCACAACACAATGCAGCTCAGCTCAGCTCAGCTCAGCTCAACACAATTCGCCCCAACTCAGCTCAACTTGAGTGATATCAGTGGTGTCCACCAATGAGGGCTGTGCTTCTCTGAAAGCAATGAGCATGTAACAAACATCATGTCATTTAATCTTCAGAGCAGACCATCAGATCAATATTGTGATTATCCCCATTCTATAGATGAGTGCATAGAAGCTCAGAGGGTGCAAATAACTTGTTAAAGATCTCCTAACCAGTTAAATGTTGGGGTGGGCATTTTTGTCCAAGTCTGTCTATTGGCTAAGTTTATGCTCTTAACCAGTTTTGCAGGACCATTTACATAGTTTGTGGCGCCCAGTGCAAAGTGGAAATGCAGGGCCTTTTGTGTTACAATTAGTCAGAATTTCAAGAGGGAGACAGCAGAGCATTAAGCACAGAATGAGGGCACATACCACACACCTATGAAGCCAGCCCTGCATCTGTGTCTCCAATTTGCATAATGTCAGTTATGTAGATTGGAGACGTACATAGACTTTACAGATTTGTAGGTCTCGCCCCTGAAGAACCCAATAGAGAGGGATGGGGTAGATCCCCGAAGTCTGTATTTCTAACAGGTGTTTTACGTCATTCTTATTACCAAGCAAATTGGGGAAATTGCAGTGGGCGGTGCTTCCTGACATTTTGGGGGGACCCGCTCCGTGCTGGGCACTGTGCGCATGTGTGGGGCGAGTGGGAGGGGGAAATCAAGTACATGCATTAGACAGAGTCCTCATCTTCCAATCTTGCCCTCGCTGACACCTCTGAAACCAGAAACGGGCTCCTTGATTCCCCCAAGTCGAAGCTGCCTGAATTTGAAAGCACTGCACAATTTATTCAGAAGAAGTCTTCCGGAAGGAGAGGGGCCAGGCCGCAGGACTCTAATCTTGAATATTCAGGGAAGCAGCGTGCCCTATTCAACAGGGCTGATCAATAATGAGTGCATTCCCACTCCAAACGCGCGCATTATGTACAGATACAAAATATACAATGCCCCCAAAATGGGGAAAGACATTTCTGATTGAATTTTTTTGTTTGGGCTTATAAAAATAACTTGTGGTGCATCAATTACTCTCCATTTCCATGGATACAGGCAATACTTTATTATGTAAGTCTACAGCTGTGCCGGTTTTTAATATAAAACCCAGATTTTTTCATCTATTTCTCTTTCATAGTTACTGAACTGAGATAATAACATCTTTTACCTATGAATGTATTCAGTCCTTTTTTCCCCCACCATCTTGCAAACCGTTATTGATTAGAATTTCATTTTGTGGCTTTTGTAATAAAATCTCCAGTAAACGTTACCATTGCAGGCAATGGAAGGGCGGGGGTGGGGTGGAGAAGGTCCTTCTTTATGTATAGTTGTGTAAATATGTAAGTATAAAGAATGCAGTGTGGATGCGTGCTTTTCTAGGTCTAACAAGTGAATGCCTGGGCATTGTACTGACTGCCAATGTGCTCTGTGGCGGTTTTCACATGACTGTTTATGAAATGCTGAGAAAATTTTCCTTTACTTTTTAATTTTTAAAGAACCCACTACCCTCTTTCATGGGAACACAACTTTATTTCTATAGCTCTCCAATTTCCAATTCAGTGCCATTATTTTAGCTCTGCAGTGATGCTCAGAGTTGATTGATATCATGTCGTTCTTCCCAGGTGTCCCTGCGCAGAAAGGGCCTCCCATCGTCCTTGTGGGTGTTGGGGCAGTGATAGGAAGGGGGGAAGAGAGGGTGTGGCATGGAAATCCAGGGCAGGCCCTGGCTGGTGTGGCTCAGTGGATCGAGTGCTGGCCTGCGAACTGAAGGGTTGCCGGTTCGATTCCCAGTCGGCACATGCCTGGGTTGTGGGCCAGGTCCCCAGTAGGGGGCACACGAGAGGCAACCACACATTGATGTTTCTCTCTCTCCCTTCCCCTCTCTCTAAAATTAAATAAACAAAATATTTTATGTTTTATTTTATTTTATGTGTCCAATATTTCTGAGTTTCTATGGTTTATTCTGATTCCTGCATAAGACATAACTATTCCTAAATATACAGAAATACAGATACATGCACTGATGTCACTAAGGGCAAAATTTGAGAATATATTAATATAATAATTCATAATTTATAGGGGAGATCATATGGCATTTGTCTTTTACTGCCTGACTTATTTCACTTAGCATACTCTTCTCCAGTTCCATCCATGAGTCACAAAAGGTAGGAGCTCCTTCTTTCTTTCTTTCTTTCTTTCTTTCTTTCTTTCTTTCTTTCTTTCTTTCTGTGTGCTCCTTCTCAACACAGCTCCCCACGCAGTCTCCACCACTGATCAGAGAGGGCACCTACAAGGAAACTCCTCCACGGTCTCTGACCTAGGTTCGTGAGTGGCTGGTGTTAGGGTTTGTTCTGGGGACGAATTTCCCAACTGATCATGGGGGAGAAAGAAAGAAAGTATGTTGTCACCATTTGAAAAAGACAAAATGGTGTAACTGTTAGGCAAACAGAAATGGGAATTGAGGGGTTAGGAGAAAGAGATCATCATTTTAGCTCCATAAACATCTCTGTTATTATTAATAACGCAGAACAGAAAGGCCAGCTGAAATCATTCTAATTGCTTCCCTCCAGGCGGTGAGCCTAGAACTGAACAGTGTGACAAGCCAACGCAGGACCCAGCGTAAGGAAGTCATTATTACCTTTTGCCCCTGGGAGTTTGAGGAAGTGAGACTCTGAGAACACCCTGATGCTGAAGGGGAATCAAGCAAACGAAAAAAGTTACACGTAAATGTCAGCTTTGAGTGGGTGTAGATGAGGGCCTTTGTGTTGCTGTTGGGAGGTTCTCCGAAAAGCAAGCCACCGCCTGCAAAGCTGCACCTCCACCGACAGCTGACTGATGAGAGGGCACCAGTGGCCTCCGGTCGGGGACCTGAAGCTTCCGTGATTGTAATGCAGGACGCACAGCGACCGCTTTGCCTTGGGCTCTCTCTGTCTCTGCCGCTGGATTCGAAGAGTACATGGGACAGAGCTAACTTTCTAACTCCACAGGGCTTCTAGGATGCCGGAGACTCCCTCTGAGGCGTGGGCTCAGTACCTTCGACATGCAAACGCCCCCATCGCACCCCAACCTGGGCTGTGGCTGCCTGAGTCAGAGCCGGATTCCTCGCCCGAGCTGGACATGTGGGATTTTCTTTCCCCACATTTAGAATTAAAATACTGGGTCTCTAGCAAGTGTTATTGGACCTCGAAGGCTATTTAGACATGAGAGAGAAGAGCTCAGGGTAGACCTGATGGGTGTGGCTCAGTTGGTTGGAGCATTGTTCTGCAAAGCAATAGGTCACTGGTTCGATTCCTGGTCAGGGCACATGCTTGGGTGGCCAGTTTGGTCCCCAGTCAGGATGTACGTGAGAGTCAACCAATCAATGCTTCTCTGCCTTTCCTCCTCCCTCCATGCCCCTAGCTCTAAAAATAAATAAATAAATAAATAAAAACTTAAAACAAAATTTCAGGACAGTTGGCATGGGCTGCTTGCGGGCAGAGCAGAGAAACTCCAGTGGGGGGAGGGGTTGGCTCTGCTGTCTTAAAATAAGGCCCTTTTGATGTCAGCTTGCTTAATTGGGCTTCTTTTCTCTGCGAGCAACCCTGTCCTAACACAAAGGCCCCCCCAAAGCCGGGGTGTGCCCCTCCGGGGTGCACGAGCCGTGCTCAAGCAGCAGGAGAGGGCTATGTGGCACGCGGCCACGGTTAGTTTCTGAGCGTCACCACCGCTCTCCGCTATGAGAAAGAAATTCCCTTTCAGTCCTTCCGATTGTCTCAGTTTGGTGCTTGTCTTTAACCCCTAAGCCTTGCTAATTTCCTATTTCAACAAAGAGAAGATAGGGCTTAGGCTGAGAGTCTTCAGCAATTGGCATTATCTTGCCGGAATTTAATAATATTATCTCGCATTTAATTTTAGGTTGCCTTCTTTTATCATAGGTGGTCTGACTTTTCCATTGCCCTCATTCTGACCCACAGAAGCCATCAGAGATATATTTTCTGAAAAATGTTGTTTAAAGTCACTGCAGTTTTGGGGTAATTTGTTACATGGTAACAGATAATGGGAACCGAATCCATGCCAGATAATTCAATAGAGGGCAATCGAGGTGGAGAACTGGTTTGAAAAATGTTGGAGGAGCTCAAAGAGCACCTGAGGACGGCCAGGCCACCCAGAGTTGACAACGGCAGGAAGTCGCTTCTGCTCCTAAGACTGGAGGGACACAGAGAGCAGGAGGGGCCACTGGTGTCCAGGAGCAAGGGCCACCTCCCAGGAGCTGGAGCCATGGTGGCGACGTCTGGTGGGAGCTGGAACTTCAGCTGCTGCCGAGGACAGTCTCCTAAGTGGGAGTTTTAAATACTTTAGCTTCTCCTCCTCTGCCACTCTTCAGTCCGCCGTTGGGCCTCCCGTGAAGCTGGCTGCTGAGGAGGCCCAAGCACCGTAAGTGGCAGGAATCAGTCCCTGGGACACAGAAGAGGACAGGGCAGATCTAAGAGCAGGTGAGGCCAGTGACCAGCACACGGGGCCACGTGACACAAATCGAGGCAAAGCGCTTCCAAGGAACCACTGTGGCCACTTGGCCCAGAACAGAACAGAGGACGTGAAAGGCATGTGGGGTTTCATAGATTGCCTTTCACCCGGTCCGTGCACCACCCTGATTCCTGGAGGCCTGACCTCATCCTTCCCGTAGGGTGCTACTGGTACCGGGAACAATCAGGGCCCTTGGCGGGTGCGCGTGGCTCACTTTTCTGACATTTCAGGGGTAAAACGTCTTTGGGCGGAGATGGATGCTGAGGTCACCAGGTGACTGTCTCTGCTCAGCTCTCAACTCTGCTCCTCTCTGTCTTGATCCTCAAGTAGTTGCTTTTCGTGTCGGGACAACTCGACTACCACCGGCTCTAGGCTTGCATCCACTGGCTGAAATCTCGGCGCCTGTTTCTCAGGAGCTCCAGCCACAGTTCCAGCGTTGGGTTGCGCTGGCTTGGCCTGGGGCAAGGGGCCATGCCTGCCCTGAGCACCGAGACCAAAGAGGCGGAATGCTCTGGCTGTTCCGACTCTGCTCGCCTGCCCGTCCCTGGGGGCAGGGCATGAAGTGGGGTGGGGCGGGAGTCAGCCTCACCTGAGCGGAAGGGCAATTCACGTAACAGAAATGAAGGTGCTTGTTCTAAGAAGAGGGGATGCTGGGCAGGTACAAACCATAGGTGTCTCTCCTAATCCTTCTGGCTCGTTTATTACCTGCCTTGTTTCTACTCCCCTGTGGTCCCAACTAGCCAGGCAAATATGTCTTACTCATTCATCTGTGCATTCCAGCACTATTTGGCGTGGTGTAGGGGCCCAGTCAGCGCTCAGTAAATGTTTGTGGAACCGAACTGAGGTGGGAGCACTTGCACGATACATTTATTTCGAGAGCACAGTGGCTGTTTCCTGTACCCCGCAAGTACAGACTGCACTTCTTGCACTTTCCCTTCGGAAAAGGGTGGCGGGTAGAAGAGAGGGGAGCCCGCCAGCCCCCACGTAGCCCTATTCCCGCTGCTGAAGCTTGTTCCCGCTGCCCGGTCTCCCGGGGACCCTGGCCTACCCAGCCGAGAGCTCATCTCCATTTGCAACAAATTAGGAAACCGGCATTTTCCCTTCGGCTGGCCCCGGGCTCAGTCTTTCCCTTCCGCTGTGAACTGCGTACAAGCACCACTTCCTCCTGTCGGATGTTTCAGGACAATCTGACACTTCAGTTGTGTTTTTCTCATCTTTCCGATTTAAGAGAGAAAACACATCGAAGAGCCCCGTTCGGTGTTCTAGGCCCCCTGAGAACAGCGCCAGCATTTCGCTGCAAAAACGAAGTTCCTCCAGCAGGCCGCTCGACTTAACTCCAGACGCAGCCTCCGCACAAGGCCGCCACGGAGGCTCGGACCCCACCAGCCCTTGGCCTCCAGACCAGCCTCCCACTAAACACAGCCATTGTGGAGCTTGTTTATTAGGGTGGCATTAGGAATGGAAAGATGTCAAAGAGTCCCTTATAACAATGTTGGAGACTGAATTCACAAAGTTCTTTAAAAGCAACGAATGGTTTTTGAAAAGGCAGTGGGACACTTGGAAGAGACTGTAATGTCATAAATCAACCACAGGCCCCTTGACTGGACTGCGCTGCCTTCATGTTTATTGCCGCTCATGGAAAACTGCAGTTAATTCTTTCCTATCTTCCCCCACACTCCTGCAAAACTCCAGGAGACATCTAGGTGAAGCATATTTATATTGCTTTCAGTAGGGTTGACCAAAACCAGCCTTCAGAGTATCTGTTGGAACATGGGCTCTTTTAAATTTTATTTTCAGTGTTTGTTTTTTCAAAAGGATAGTATTGGTTAGGGACCTTTGCGTGTGGGCATCAGAGACGGACTCTAACCAATTCAAGAGGATGGGATGTGTTAGAAGGATGTCAGGAGCTTGCTGAATTGTCCAGAGCCTCGAGCCTGAACGAGAATGAACAGGAACCAGGGAGCTCTGCGGGGGATGGAAGACAGGACTCACAGGAAGTCTCTTACAGAGGAACAGCGTGGCCAGAATGCGGCCACCGCCTTCAACCATTGAAGTAGCTTTTATTTCACCCTCTTAGGTCAGAGCATCCAATTGGCTGAGATAAGTCACAATTCTGCTCCTACGAGGTACCAGGTTGTGGAGAGAAAAGGTAATCACTCTGACTTCTGCAGTGGAAAGCAGGCCCCTGATTTGCTGTGTCATCCAGGTGACAGACAACGGCAGAGTTAACTTCCAAAAAGGAAATTGTGGAGCTGCTCGAAAGTGATATCAATTAAGACAATGCCAGCTGCTGTAAGATGTATCCTTAATACTATTCATTGGCTTAACAGGATAAGTTTATTTCTCTTTTACATAATAGTCCACTTTTGTTGTTCCTAATTGTTTCTTTCTTGTGAAAATAATGTTATTGAAGTACGATCGGCATTTGAAAAGCTGTATATATCTAATGTATACAGGTCAGTGTGTTTCAGTGTTAAATGCATCCGTAAAAACATCACCACCATCAACATCAGATTCATCACCTCTGAAGTTTCCTTCCATCTCCTTCATCATCATCATCATCATCATCATCATCATCATCGTTGTCATCATCATCATCATCATTGTTGCCATCATGATGATTTACCCCTTTAACAACTTTCGAGCATACCACCTCATATGCAGGCATTGCTGACTGCAGGCACTGCGCTGGTAGTAGAGGTCCAGAACTCGTTTGTCATGCGCACCCGAAACTTTGCGCCACCCCCCTCTCCCCCCCCGCCACCCTGCTTTGGTGACCGCCCTCCTGCTCTCTGCTTCTACGAGTCCAGCTTTTTTAGACTCCACAAGTGAGACGATACAGGATTCTTCCTTCCGTGTCTGGCTTATTTCACGTAGCATAACGTCTTCCAGGGCTATCCGTGTTTTCGAGTGTGGCTGATTTTCCTCTTTTGAAGGCTAAACAACATTCGATTTTAAGTACATACCGCATGTTCTTTATTCATTCACCCATGAGTGGACACTCGTTTCCACCTCTTTGTTACTGTGAATGACGCGGCAATGAACGTGGGAGTGCAGGTGTCTCTCCGAGGTCCTGTTTTCATTTCCTTTGGTTGTATGCCCAGAAGTGAGGCTGCTGGGTCATATGGTGGTTCTATTTTTACTTTTTTGAGGAATCCATAGGGGCTGCATCAATTTACATTCCACCAACAGTGTCACTGTGTTCCCTTTTCTCCACATCCTCACCGATACTTATCTTTTGTATTTATGATAATAGCTATTCTAACAGATGTCGGGTGATATCTCACTGGGGTTTTGATTCGTATTTCCATGATGATTAGTGGTGTTGATTATCTTCTCATACACCTGTTGGCCATGTCTACATTTTCTTTGGAGAAATGTTTATTCAGATCCTTTCCCCATTTTTAAAAGGTTTTATTTATTCATTTTTAGATAAGGGAAGGAAGGGAGAAAGAGAGGGAAAGAAACATCAATGTGTGGTTGCCTCTTGCACACTCCCCACTGGTGACCTGTCCCACAACCTGGGCATGTGCCCTGACTGGGAATTGAACTGCTGACCCTTTGTTTTGCAGGCCAGCACT
This sequence comes from Phyllostomus hastatus, assembly GCF_019186645.2. Lineage (NCBI taxonomy): Eukaryota > Metazoa > Chordata > Mammalia > Chiroptera > Phyllostomidae > Phyllostomus > Phyllostomus hastatus. The sequence goes on from NW_025334024.1 coordinate 27,296,987, forward strand.
CAATCCACTGAGCCACACCAGTCAGGGCTTTTTGCCCATTTTTTAAAATCAGATTTTTTTTTCTATGGAGTTCTATGAGTTCCTTGTACATTTTGGATATTAGCCACTTATCATATATAAGGTTTGCAAATATTCTCTCCCTTTCTGTAGGTTGCCTTTTCATGCTGTTGATTGTTTTTGTTGTTGTTGTTGTACACACTTTTTTTGTTAGATATAACCCCACTTATTTAGTTGTGCTTTTGCTGTGTGTGTTTTTGGTGTTTTATCCCAAAAAATTATTTGCCAGACAAATGTTAAGGAGCTTTCCCTCAGTGTTTTCTCTAGAAGTTTTATGACTTCAGGTCTTATGTTTAAGTCTTAAATCCATTTTGGATTGATTTTTTTGCATGTAGTATAATGACTGAATTTCACTCTTTGAATATTGATATCTAGTTTTCTCAATACCATTTATTAAGGAGATTATCCTTTCCTCATTGTTTTTTCTTGGTGTCCTTGTTAAAGATTAGTTGATTGTATAGATGTGGTTATCGTTCTGACTCTATTCTTTCTCTTGGTCTCTATGTTTGTTTTTATGCCAGTACCGTACTGTTTTGATAACTATAGCTTTGTAATGTAATTCGAAACCAGTAGGCACGATGCCTCCAGCTTTGTTCATCTCACTAAAGAATGATATGGCTATTTGGGGTCTTTTGTGCTTCCATGTGAATTTTAGGATTCTTTTTCCTATTCGTGTGAAACATGCCTCTGGAATCTTGATAGGAATTGCACTGAATCTGTAGATTGCTTTGGGTGGTATGGACATTTTAACAACATTGATTCTCCTAGTCCATTCATGTGGGATATCTTGCCCTTTATTTGTGTTTTCTTCAGTTTCTTTTATCAGTGTTTTATAGGTATTGGTGGATAGGTTTTTTGCCTTTCTAGTTAAATTTATTCTTAAATATTTTATTCTTTGTTGTGCATTGTGAATGGGATGGTTCTCTTAATTTCTTTTTTGGATAGTTTATTATTAATGTGTAGAAATACAATGGATTTTTGTATGTTGATTTGATATCCTGCAACTTTACTGAATTCACAGTTCTAAAAGGTTTTTGGTTTTTTTTGGTAGAATTTTTAGAGTCTCTATATATGTGGTTATAACATCTGTAAACATAGGCAAATTCACTTCTTTGGATTTGGAAACAGCATAAGATTCTACTCTAAACCCAAGGGGAATAACCTTTGTGGAAATTTGCTGGGGCCTCAGGAAATGGGTTCCCCCCCAGAGCACCCAGAAGGAACACAACCTCGTGGTCCCTCAGGTGCAGCCTGGTGAGACCCATTTGAGACTTCTGGTCTCCAGAACCGCAACAGAATGAACTGGAGTAGCTTGAAGCCCCTATGTGGGTTGTAATTTGTTATGGCAGCAGGAGGAAACGAACACCCAGGTATTGTGCAAAGCCCCTGGCACACAGTGGGTGCTTTCATAGTTGGTAGCAAAGAATGAAGGGATCATTGTGCGTGTTTCCCACTGGATCACCAGCAACATGAGGGCAGTTGCTCTTATTTCTCTTACTTTCTGCTCAGTGTTTTGCCATGTGCTGGGGCAACACCAACACTCAGAAGGGCTTCTGGACTCAGACTGAGTTCTTCTACCTTTGGGAACTGATCAATGAATGCCGTGGGGGGAGGAAGAGTGGGAAAAGGACTCAGCCTGGAAGAGGAGCCAGGGGCTCATAAAAGGCAAATTGGCTCCTTGCTGAATGAAGTGTGGGTGTGGCCAGCGCAGGGTACCCCCAGTGCCCATCACAGAAGCCGGGTGTCAGTGCCGCCAGCCTCCAGGCGAAGATGCTGGAGGAGGTGGGGGAAAGAACCGTTAGCTCATCTCCGAGATGCAGAAAGGGGCCGTTTCTCCGGGTCAGAGATGCTATTCATGGCGGGGGGGGGGGAACAACGTCTTTGTGAGCAGGCCCGTTTCTGTGTGCCGACACTGTTTGCTGAGGCTTCGAGAGGAATCCGCCCCGTGCATTCAGGGAGCCAGGCCCGGTGCAGGCTCGTCAGGGGAGGCCAGTGCACGGCAGGGTTCTGCACGTTTTTGGGGGGATGCACTCGGGCCCTCCCGGAGCTGCAGGTTCCAAAGAGGAGAATCTTGGTTATCGGGTTACCGCTGATCAATTGATCGGGACGATGCTGCTTCAAATCACTGAATGTCTTCCTTCATTTGGGAGAAAGGGGAAAAATTGGTTTCAGTTCTGAATGTGCAGGGTAAGAAAGCCAGAGGTCACTTTCGCTTTCTTTCAAGCTCTCTCACTCTCTTAAATAAGGAGAAAGGCTATATTTTTCCATGGATTAAGTCCAACACAGAGAAAACTGTCACTGTGAAAACAATAGAATTTATCTCCACTGATATAGCTTGACACTGGGACAAGTGCCTGAATTGTTGCCATAGCAATAAATGTGTCGGACTTATGCATGCGTTCTCTGCTATAGGATTTTGATTAATGGCATTGACTAAATGGTGTGAAGGGGGAGAGACCATGCCAAAGGCCCAAGGAGAGGGTCGGGCTGCATGGGGTGTGCCGCGGCCCACTCGGAAGGGTGGCAAGTGGGGTTGGCGAGAAACCAGTTAAATGGGGGGCAGAATCCCTTCAGTGGAGTGGCATCTGCAGGGCAGCAGAGCCCTGTGGCAGGGACCTGGGTGCTGGTGGGGAGGGTGAGGCTGTGCCAGAGCTTGGGCAGGGCCAGAGAGCTAATGAAATCTCCTGTCTATTGGGTGTTTCCTATGTGCTTGTGCTGAGGATTTTGTGTGTCTCAACTCATTTAATCCTTACATGGATCCTATGAGATGGCTTTTAATACTGTGTTTCTGATAAGGGAAATGCGGCACAGAGAAGTCAATTAACTTGCAAAAAGTCACACAGCTAGTGAGAGTCAGGTTTCAAAGATGTCTAGCTCCAGAGGCTGAGCTTAACCATGGCACTGGACTTTGCTCCAGGAACAGATACTTCTCATCGGACCTTACCCATCGATGCTGCCATGCGCGTGATACTCTGGGAAGAAGCTGTGAGACACTGCATGGTTCATTCACACTGTTCTTTTCCTTCCGCCACGAGACCTGGGTCTCAGGTTGTGGAAGACACATGGAGCAGAAAGGTACAAACTCAGTTTGATTGCATCAGCCTGTGGAGTGAGTGAGAAATAAACTTTTGCAAGCCACTGAAATGGTGGGGATTATTTGTCACGGAAGCCATACCTAGCCAAAGCTGACTAATGCACTCTGTCGACATTAGATAATGTGTTAAGAGATAACTTTCCCAGGGAAAGTTATGGGTGAGCGTCATATAGCTATAGGGCTCTATGGAGTATTTTGGTTTCTATTCACAATGCTATCGAGGGTGTGGACGGTCTAAGACCACCCAGCTTTTCCAGACACGATAGATGATGGATGTGCTGACTGAACAATTTATCCTTTAAAGAGAATGGGTCCAAACCACATGATCACAGATACTTTGTGGGAAGAAAATAGATTGGAGTTCAAATAAATTTGGAAATAAGGGTGGGTTAAATGAAGTTAAACAGGTTTCTTTCCAGCCAGACTTCGAAGAGCTTTTAATATGCTAAGGGGAACCTCCCAGGGAGGGGGCTGTATATAAAATGCACTGCTTTCCAAATTCTTTGATCACAGAACTCTTCCTTTTTCAGAGACTATTTCATGGGCTTAATGTTCTGCAAAAATCTCAGCAAATGCTGCCTCTGGTGGCAGCAGAATTTGCATATTTCTCGCATATTTCCCATCTTTTGCAGCCCTGTATCTTTTTCACTGGTGTCTCCTCCCAGCCTTTATTTGTCTCCCCTCCTCTCCTGTCCCTTTCCAGACCCTATTGTCTTGTCCCCTCTTCCCCACCCCTCTCCTGTTCACCCTCCTCACCCATTTTCTTCTTGCTCTCTCTGGTTTTTCAAGAAGCTGCTGAGTTTTCTCTGGGCACATGACCCCGGGGAAGGTCCTGCCTGATTGTCCAGCATCATTCCTGGAAAGTAAAGCTAGTGATGACCCTGCCTGCCCGTCCCAGGGGAGGTGTGCCTGCTACAGTGATGGGCTTGAACACCACATCGGCCTCCTTAAGGGGAGATCCTTTGTTCTAGACTCAGACAAAGCAGCACAGTCGGCCTTAAAAGAAAAAAAAAAGCTGTTTCATTTTATATTGGAAAAATACAATGTGACATCTGGAGAATAAATTGTTCAGTCAGCCAGAAATACGCCTTGTAAAAATTGCTTAGGTTTCTGTAACAAGATTATTTACTGCGAGTGTTCACCTATAATACAGCACACTTTTGAAATGGACCTTTTATGAAACACATCAAGAACTGTAGAAATGTATTCAGTGCATTAATCTATAGCACTGCACCCTTTACCACACTTTTAGAGCAGATTTCAAAACTCAGACCATCTAATGAGAGAGAGAAAAAAGTTATTCTTGTCCTATATTCATTCCAGCCATGTGTTATATGGAGCCCTTGGGATATTTAACATAATGCAATAGGCTTTTCAGCATGTACGCACACCCACCCACACTCACGCACGCTCACGCACGGACTCACACACACTGTTACACACACTCTCACACACAAACAAAATATATGACTGTTCAGACAAGTGCTCAGTTTACAATGTGCTAGCCCATATTTCAACAGCCTGCGTGCAAGGCGAAGGCTGGCTATTTTAGATACCAGAACTTTATAAATATTTAAAGATCGTGATTTAATCCAAATGAGAGAGCGCTCAGGTGCTGTCAGTTACTTGCCATAACTCCTTCTTTTCTGATCAGGGGGTGACAGTTTGGATAGCAGTCTCCCACCTCGGCTGGAATCTGGCAGCGGGGCCGGGGCTGGGCCCGAGGTGGCTGAAGCAGGTGGAATGTGGAGAAGTGGGCCAGGTGGGGGGAGCGGGACAAGGCAAGCCCTGTGATGGCCTGCACCGCCGCTCCTGGCTTGGCTTTGCTACTCTGACTCCAGAAATGGGTTCTTCCAGCTGGGCAGCTCGAGTGGTCCAAACCCTTCTGCATCAAGGTCAATTCAGCTGCTCCCTTGAGCCAACGGCTATCAGCTCTGGAAGATACACAGCAGCGTAGAGACTGGCTCCGTGTGATTTCCCAACAACCCACTGAGAGGCGGGCCCAGGTCCTCTAAGTCCACCTTAGCCCAGAACGCGCAGTGTTGTTGCTGGCACAGCAAAAGGGAAGGGAAGAGGCCAGTGTGGAGATTCAGGCGAGGAGAAAAAGACCCAGACCCAGATTTTCTCTCCAGTGACAAAGATCAGCTTATTCCTCAGCCACCCACTTGGCATCACCGAGCAACAAAGGTTGCATTAAGCTCAACGCAGAGCTGGTGGCAGTTGTGCGTTATCTGTGTCTTGGAGGGTTGCATTCTGGAAGACTGGCCATGTCCTGCTTCTTGAGGGTCTCTCCTCCCCGAGAGCAGGGCGCTGGAGAAAGCCTGCAAGATGGCCTGCCTGTTCTCACTGCAGAGCGGGCCCCTTCCTGCCGCCTCCGCCTGTGAACTTCAGGCCCCTCCCTCCGGCTCTCGTCTTCCCTCCTGGTCCGGTGGAGCCTGAAGAAGGGCCTCCTTTTGCTGCCCCCGCTCAGCTTTCTTGGACTTCTTTTTGCAGTGGGCGTTGGCATTTTCCATTTTTGTTTTTCTAGGGCTCACACTCTGGGCAACTGTCAACCTCCTTGAGAAGCTTCCTTTCACTCACCGTTTCCATTCCTTTCGTAGGAGTGTTGTCTTTATTCTTTATCATCCAACCCAAAGCCTTCCATGTGACCCTTTGGCTCACACAAATGTTTCCCCCTTTGTCCTTTCAGGTAATCTATTGAACCATGTATTGTAACGATCACACCTGGCCTTGTCTTGCTTCCTCTACCTTGTCTTGCCCTGTATGTTAAGTAGAGCAATGGAAAGACTAGTGCACCGAGGGTAAGAAAACAAGGAGTCCCTAATCTCCACCCTACTCCTCATCCAAGGATATGTTTTATTGGTTTTTATTTTAGAGAGGGGGTGGAGAGAGAGAGATAGATAGAGAGAGAGAGAGAGAGAAACATTGATTGATCACTTCCTGTACATGCCCCGACCAGGGATGGAACCCACAACCTTCTGGTGTACAGGATGATGCTCCAACCAACTGAGTCACTCGGCCAGGGCCACACCACCACTTATTAGGCATGTGAACCTCGTGCAGATCTCTTAAGCATAAATATATATGATGAGCCTTAATTCTCTCATACAGCAAAGGAAGGTGTTAACTCACATTGCCCGTCTCACAAAAATAGAGTTGTTAATATTGAGTGAACTAATTAGGTAAATGCACTTTAGAAACTAAAAATGTGGGTAGAGGGAGAAGACAAAGCTTCCTGGAGAAGGAAGACAATCCAACAAGGGCCCTCAAACCGATGTCGTCAGCCGAAACACGTGAGCCGTGGATTCAGCACCAGGTTGATCAGAGAGGCACTGGAGGAGGACTTGACATGCCGTGTCGGAGACAAGGTCCCAGAAATTGAACAAGTGCAGGCTCCTTCGATAAGGGAACTTGGTTCAGCATTATCAGCACTTGAGATTTCTCTCATCACCTCCATTATCTTCTTGGTCTTTACGATTCTTGGCTTCTGGTGACCACGAACAGATGGGGCTGTCATCTAGATACTATCAAAACTATTAGAGTTTCAAGTAAGAGAAGCCAACTTGAGAGAGTTCGAGCAAAATTTAAAAAAAAAAGAAAAAGAAAGAGACTGTCTACTGGAACCCGAAGGGGAGGAATATCGTCGGGTCTCGGACGGGAATTGCTCTCAGAAACTAGAGAGAGAGCAGGAATCCAAGTAGTGCTTTCTGCTCCTTCTGCTTCTCTCTGAGCATCCGTCCACACCGTCTTCTCTTTGCGTATCAGTTCCTGCTGCTTCTTAGCCCGTGCAGGGTGGGGCACCAGAGCCCCCAGGTTAAGGGCTCTGTCCCACGGCATCGCCCTCCGCTTCAGATGTTGGTTGCAAGCCTGGATGGTCACCCGTCCTCTGGACTGAATGGCTGTAAACGAAGACGATTCCACAAACCCCACCTTGGGTTGGATTGATTTGCTAGAGCGGCTCACGGAACTCAGGCAGACATTTTACTTGCTGGATTACAGGTTTATTATAGAAGGATGTAGCAGGAGCAGCCAGATGGAAGAGATGTAGAAGGCAAGTGTGGGTCAGAGAACTTCCATGCCCTCTCCAGGCTGCCACTCTCCCCGTCTCCATGTGGTCCCCAACCTGGAGGCTCTCCGAGATTCGTAGTTTTGGGTTTCTATGAATGAGGGCCTTATGGCATAGGTTTCATTGACTGAATTATTGGTCAACGGTGATTGAACTTAATCTCCAGTCCCGCTCTGTGTCCTGGAGAGGGGGTGTGGGAGATAACATGAGACTCCTTTACTTATCACAGGGGACTCCAAGGATTTTAGGAGCTCTGTATCTGAAGCTGAATGAAGAGCAAGTATATATTTCTTCTTAGAAATCACAACATCACACCAATCAGTTTTGTCTATAGAGTGGGTCAAAGAGCACAGACACAGCTGTCAAAAATCCCATCTCCGTGGGAGAAAGAAGATTCTCTAAAACCTGGAGGATTGCTTGGAGGCTGGGCTAACCACTTCCCCCTCCTCGCAACCTCCCCCCGGAGAAGACTATGCAATCTATCCCCTCCAAGTGCCTGTGCTTCGGGAGAATCACAAATGACCAGTTTAGGGAAAGCTCGGGCATAGGGAGAAATGAACAAGAAGAAAAAAGAGCATGACTGATTTTAGATGCCATCCTTCAAAAAAGCAGTAACATGAACCCAATCTTCTTCGTGAATTCAAACTTTGACCATGTCAACGTTGTTCCTGGATGTTCCTACAGCGCGTGCAAGTCTATTTTCCTTGGTCTCAATAACTTCATTTTCTGCTGGGCTTATCTTCCTGCCTTGCAGCTGTGTGTGTGTGATGCTTCCGACTTGGAAGGTTCACAGAGGCGCTGGAATGTCCAAACTCTTTGGTATTAAATGCAAGGCCCTTGCATCCTGGACTCCTGCCTACTTTTCCGGCCTCAGCTTCAGACTCCTGCCTGCTTCTTCACTGTCAACTATTACCACTCCTGACCTTGACATTTCTCTCCCAGACATTTAGAACTGCTCCTAATTCCAGAAGCAATGCATGGTGTTTGTGACTCCCTACCCCTGCACGTCCTTTTTTCCTCTTGCTGGACGCTCCTTGTCATCACCTGCCCATACCACACACTCCTGCTCACCTGGTAGAAGCCGGCTCACATACATCCCCCTCCAGCGCGGTCTCCCCGAGGCTCACACGCCCCCGTAGAAGAGGATGACGAAGTAGCCTAGCCCCACACAAAGGGACACTCATGCCTCCGTGCATAGCACTACCTCCAATTCTTCCATTTTTATTCATTTATGAATTATTTACATGTAGCAGCCATGACTCTAAGCTCCCTTGGGGAGGCTCTGTTTTATTTATCTTCCATGTCTAGTCCCCTGCAAACACACACCTTTGCACGAGAAAGCAGGATAATGTGAAGATTAAGTATGAGAACTCTGCTGCCATGTGGACCTGCCTGAGTTCAAATATTAGCTCTTCTGATCCATGGCTGTCACCCTGGGCGAGTGACTTTACTCTCTAAGTCTCAATGTTGACAACTCTACAATGGGAACAATCAGAAGACTGACCTGTAAGGGTCCCATGGAAGGATAATGTGGGGATTTAATGAGACAACATGTGTGACATAATAAGCCGTCAACAGATGCTGGACATTATTCTTCAAAAATTCTCTGAACAGAATTCCTCTTCTGTTGGATGACTTCCGTCAGGGCAGGGGACCCTTTTTCTTTACCCCTTTGTTCTTTTGGCTGGCCAAGTAATTCAGACAACCTACAGTAGAACATCAAATGTTAATATTGCACACGGGGAATACACATAAGCAGGAAAATCCCAAAGACAGTGAAGCGAAATGAGGTATCCTTGCCAGTTTGGGCAAAGGAGAGGAAGGTGAGCCATTCATAGGTAAAGATGAGAAAGAGCCAGCATTTGATAAGATTTTTGCAGGGCCAGCTAGAAACAACGGAACCACAGGGAGTCTAGCAGGAAGAGCTTTTTGATGGGATCCTGCCACTCTGCCACTCTTAATTCACACGTGTTAAGGTGAAAATGCTAAGGTGATTATGTTAAGTTTCCCTTCCTGAAGGAGATTTTTTTCTCTCTGAATCTCTTTAGACAGGAAATCGGGAGGTTAAAACAACAACAACAACAAAAACCTCTTCCTAAATCTGTTGGATTTGAATTGTTCTCAGCTCAAAATGATCTGTAGATTCAGGGGAGACTCGCATCCAACCTCCATACTTGGAACATGCTCTGTTTCAACAACAAAAATTCTTGTGCGCCTTGGGAGTCTTTACTAAGAACAATGATAAACCATCGTTCATTCCATGGGCCGAAGTGCTGGTCACCAGAAGCAGGTGCTGGTTACCACAATGAGTTTCATCTTCTGTATGCTTTTTTAGCTTTGATTAGGTTCTCCTTTTCCTTGATGGGGAAGAAGTGGAAATACAAGCTGAGCTTTGATTTCATACCCAGGGAGTCTCTCCAACAGCCAGAACAATGGAATGCCCCATCCTTCTCCCGGCTGGCCAGGCTGATTTCTGTTCAGTTCGTCCCAGGACAACAGAGGAGCTTTCATGGAGTTCTAGAACTCTGAGCTTCTCAACCAGAACTCCAGGGAGAATAACCTCTTACTCTGCAAGAAAAAAAAAACAGAGGTTGGTGCAAGCAAAGAAAAAGAAAGACATTCTCTGTCTCTCTTTCCTCTCTCTTTCTGACATCCACTCTGTTTGTGAGCTATAGGATTTTTGGATTTTGTAAGAAAATACACTATTGTGCTATGTCAGCTGCTGTTGACATCTCCTCTTTCCAGATCGTATTGGAGGCTGTTCTCTAAAAAGCCTGAGGACCAAAGGCTTGGGGCCCTCGGCCTGCTTCTCACCCAGCTTCTTGAGCCTTCTCCCACCCTCTCATGTGCTTGCTCATCGTTTCTCCTCTTTCGTCTCTCGCCTTTCTGTAGTCCCCCCCCCCCCGCCCATCTCTCCCCTCCCCTCTCCCTTCCTTACCTCTCCCAGTACTGAAAAAGCAAATTCATCCCTGGTCATGTTCTATGATTCTAGGAGAGGAGACACAGTTCCAGCTGCACACAACCAGCCCCTGTGTGGTGTGTGTCACGTGTGAGCACCACTTCTGTGTGCAGGCACATGCCCCCAAGGTCCTGGCACCGGAACACGGCACACGCCGTCTTGCCTCGCGCCGGAGAAGGTGGGCAATGCTGCTCTGTCCAGAAAAGCCTGCGCTTCCAGAGCCACTGCCTTTGGCCCCAATGTAGCTAACCTTCTAGCTTTTTATTTTGAAACCATCTCTCGTCGGACTCCGCAATAATTTGTCTAAAAAGGAAGCCCGATGGCCAGGCACGGATGGACCGGCCCAGGAACCCAGTAGATCTCTGGCATGATGCAAATTACTGTTTGGAATCTGCTGCCGCTTTCTTAAATATTAGCATTAGGATTAAACAGAAATGACTCCTGTCCCCAAAAAGAACACTAGGTTTAGGGCCAAAGGGAGTTGCTTCTGACACTTATTATGATAGATTAAAAAAATATTTCAATTTGGAGAAAATGAGATAGGAGATAACTAGGCACAGAAGAGAGTCGTCTCCCTCCCTCCCTCCCTCCCTCCTTCCCTTCCTCCCTCCCTCCCTCCCTTCCCGAGGGAATTGGATCTGAAGCCATGCACGTCAGAGAATGTACCCAGGAAGATGGCAAACCTGTGGCAGAGTCAATTTAGTTACAAGATCACAATCTCCTGACTCACAGGAGACAGTGTTAAAGGGTAGGGAACAGCCCCAGGTCTGTTAAAATCATGCTCTTGCAGCAAAACCAGATTCTGAGTTGCTTTTCGGGCTCGTTATTGACAAAGCCCCTTTCAGGCTGGCAGTGCACGGTCCACGCCGTCAGCATGTTCAGGATGCCACTGAACCAAGGCCTTGGCTCCTTGGGGCCTTCCTGCCCCACCCCTGCCCCTCCTCCTCCTCCCAGACTGGACCTAGAAGTCAGGTCCAGTCGCTTGAAAGACAAGAAGGGAAAGCGAAATCCCCGACTAGGGCTGGGTTTCGGGTATGCATGGGACGGCAGGGACAAGGAGGCCACCGCTCGGGGCCCTCTCACTAGCACTACTAATAAACGGGTGAACAGCAGCTGCCGAGCACCGACGGTGTGCCGGGCACGGTGCCAGGCACTTGTGGGCGGGGTCAGCAAACCACGTCCGCCCTACTGCCTGCTTCGGCACGGCCTTTGAGCTCAGAATGGTTCTGACCTTTTTTAACGGTTAAAAAAAAATCCAAAGAAGACTATTTCATGACTCATAAAAATTATATGAAAATCAAATTGCAATGTCCCTAAGTAAAGTTTCCCTGGCACACGGCCAGGTCCATTCACGCATGCACGGTCTGTGGTTGCTTCGGGGCTGCAATGGCCGTGTTCAGAGGTTGCGGCAGAAATTCTATGACCCGCGAAGCCTAAAATATTCACTCTCTGGCCCTTTACAGAGAGTGTGCCGACCCCCACTGACGCGCATTATCTCAGTCCTACAGAAGCTGTCTAAAGTAGGGGCCGTGATCAGCCGAGTGGCTGCCGGTGGGCAGGGAATGGGGCTGCGGGGAAGTCATTGTACTTACAAACGTCGCATGATTTCCTTCTCTAAAAGACACTTTTGATGACTTACCTTTTTTTTTTTAAATCCTCCCCTGAGAGTATGTTTACTGAAGTGGAGGGAGGGGGAGAGAGGAGAAGGCACATCAGTGTGAGAGAGAAACATGGATCCCTTGCCTCCCCGATGTGCCCCGACTGGGGATCGAACCAGCAGCCTTCTGGTGTGAGGGACAACGCTTCAACCAACTGAGCACCCCGGCCAGGGCACCTACGCCCCCTTTTAAAGATGAGAAGTTTAAGGCACGGAAGGGCCGACTAACCAGACCTCTTGGCTAGGGAGTGGGAAGGTTCGCCCCCGGCAGTCGGTCCTCAAATCGGATCCTCTCAGACCTTCTCCTGTTTTCCTTACAGGGCCGTTGTGAGAATAAGAGACAGGGATGGTCTTGAGAAACAGCAGTTACCACAGGGAGGAGTAGCACGGTCGTTGGTGTCGTTACGGCTGCTTCCCCTGCGTGCCGGTCTCAGGAGGTCCCTAGCTGAGGACCCTGATTGGGCTCAGCCCTCCCCGGCGGCCCTCTTCTTCTCCTCCGCCCAACGAGAGAGAACCAGACTTTTCAGGAGGCGTGGCTGCCTTTGCCGTAACTGAGTCCTGCCCAGACGGCCTGCACACAATCCTTTTCCGGGCCAGACCCCAGGAACCTAAAAAAGCTCAGGCAAGTGCGGTGGCTAGAATGAATAAACACCAGTCGCCAAAGGCCGGTGCTGTGCAGGGGTCCTGTAGCACAATGTAAAAGGGGGCACCACGTCGTAAATTAGCGTTGCTAAAGTGAATACTGGATAGTGATCCTGAGGAAGGCTGTTTACCATCCGCACTGGAAGCGACAGGAGCTGTGTGGGAGCCAGAGCCATTGGCATCGCCTGGCGACGCTCAGGTCTGCCGCTGCTGATGGATTACCGAGCACCTTGGCCATTCTCCGTGTGCGGTGCTGTTTAATGTTTACCTAAAAACCAATGGGGCAGGGATGCGCTCGGTGTACCTTGCTGAGGGGGATGACAGAGGTCAGCGGTGGTGTGCCAAGCCAAGCAAAGGACATCTATTTTAGCAGCCACCCCCCTCCCTGGGCTAACACACCTGGTTTTGTCCTCTTGAATTGGTTGCATCCCCAGCTCCTGAAGCTGGGAGAAAAGAGACCCTGTCAAGACATGTGCACTCATCAGTCCTCTCTTTCCCAGCCTCCCTTGTCTGGTCTGGTTCCTCCCAGGAGCAACCTCCATTTTTTTAGGTGCTGTAGGCCTACTCAGACAGCTGGGGGACAGTACTTTCCACAAGGGCAAGTCCTGGGTAGAAATTATGCACGCACTTTAAGAAACATCCAGCCCAGAGTCCCGGGGTTCTCGTACACACCTTGAATGCCTCGGATGCCACAGAGAAAAGAACACCTCGATTTGTTGGCTTTCTTTCTGTCTTTGAAACCTGACGTCCCATGTATCATGTACTCAGGGTCCTAACAGGATGTATGTAGCTGATCCGTGTTTCTCTTAGGAGATTCCACCTAGCACAGAGGCCACACAAAGGAGGTGGCGGAGAAGAAAGGTTGGGTGCTGACGAGTTCACCCACACTTCCACTCCACATGAGGCTGAGGGCGGAACGAGGGTCTGATGGTCCCTCCTGGCTTCTCCGTAACACACTCAGCCCTTGATTCTGAATGCGAGGGTTTGGTTTAAACACACGTGGTATTCCCCGAACATGGCCCCTGACTTCTTCTTAAAGAGCTGTGAGACTAGTGACTTGCTTTTTATCTTAAGAGGTAGTGCCGATACCCCACCGTAATGAGGGAGTCCGATAATAAGTGAACCCCATTTAAGTTTATTCTTTTAAACCTTACTTCAGCAGATTTTGCACCTTCTGGGATTTGTACCAGGAAGGACAAATGATTCCTCTTCTTGGTGTTCCTTCTCCTTCATACCATCACAAAAAATAATTCCATGTAGTCTAGCCCATTGCTTAATTTTCATTTGGTTGAGTCGAGGATTTCTCAAGCTGGAGTGAGATACAGACTCTTTTCAGAGGACATTATGTATCCTGGGCCCCGATGAGGATACACATTATTTTTATTAAAATGTTAACATAGAAATGAAAAATCAGGTATAAACTCCTGATGCTTATTATTTGAGTCAACTGTGAAACCAAAGCAAATTAGAAATGAAATGCAACCCTCACCACAGACCCCATACAATTCAGATTCAACTCTCAGATAAACAGGATAGATCATGTTCCTCGGCCGCAGTGAAATCCTCCCCGAACACGGCCGTCACACTTAGGGCTCTGGTGCCCGTTCTCCGGGGGCAGGACGCCGAAGTGACCAGGAGTTCTCCTGCGCTGTCTTCTCTTTCTCGTCGCTTGACACGAGTCTGTCGTCTCACGTGACTTGATGCACCGCGTCCTCACTGCCCTTTTCCGCACGGAGCCCGCGTGCTGGTTAATAAAAAATGCAGAGGTCTTTTCTGAAACAGCGTGATTGAACTCAATTAGAAGGTTGTCATCCGAGAGATCCGCCATGTGCTTCTATTGATTTTTTTTTTCTTTTTTTTGCTTGTCATTGAAATCGCATGTGACAATAAACATTTCTTTTGGAGAGAACCATGTGTGCGCAGCCTCAGGGCCTGTGGCGTCTAGTCGGAGCGCGGTGTTCTCAGACTCTCCTGATGACCTTTCCGTGTTCCTGCCAGTCACGGCCCTTGGCCTGCGCCCCATCGGAGCGTGGGCTGTTTAAGGGACCTGGCTGGCCAGTCAGGGGGCCTGAGCTTTAGTTCTGGCTGTAGCCCTAACGAGCTCCAACTCTGGCCAAGTCTCCTCTCGGGATCCGCCATCTCTAACCAGCCCAAGATAAGCCACCGGCATCTCTTGTCCCAGCTACAGCAGCCTCCCCACCTGCCGACCTGCTTCCCCTCTCGGCCCCTCCCCCGCGCGTTTCCCGCCCTTCGGCAGGGGGTGAGCTTCTTAAATCGTAAATGAATCGCGTCACTTCCTTGTTTACTACCCTTCCCTTGGGGGTCCAGTTTAGTTCCAGTAAAACCCATGGCCCCCAAGACCGTGAACCGGCTCCACCTCGCTTCCTCTCGCTGCTCCCCACGAACCAGCCCTCCGGGTTTTCATTTCGGTGGTTCCCACCGCCCCCACCCTCCCCCAGATCAGGCTTTGAGACCGGCTTCTGCTGCACCCCAGGGCTCCCGCTGCTCCCGCCAGTCCAGTGGGCGCGTCTCTCTGTGGTTGCTCAGCGTCCCTTCAGTCTCCGCTCGCGTCCCCACTTCTCCACGCGGCCCTCCTCCGGTCACCTGCCTGGACGAAGCGCCCGCCCTGCATCGCTGTCCGTGTCCATCTTCGGCGAAGCTTCCTCGCACCACCCGCCGTTTAGGGTTTAGGGGCGTGATGAGGCTGCGCAGCCCTCTTCGGCCCTGTCCCCTCCCACTGGGAGGGCGCAGACCCTGCAGGCCCCGTTTCACCTCGGAATCCCCCACCCCTAGGGCCGTGCCGGCGTCCAGTAGGTTTGAAATCATGTAATTAATATTCGCGGAGGAATGGGAACGTTCCCTGGGGCTGCTTTGCTGGGCTTCGCTTTTCTTAGCTGTGAAATGGGGCTACCGCCATCTGCTGTACTTGGTGCCATTCGCTGATGGCAGAAAAGCCCGTTTTGCAGCTCAGCCGTGTTCTGCGTGCGGGGGACACAGAATGCCTTGTAGAAGTTCAAGGGGTCTCGAGAGAGTCAAGGGCTGGAGGCTTGGTGTCAGGAGCTGGGTGGAGGGTGTGTAGGGAGGGGGCTGACGCCCTGGGGAGCTCCCCCTCCTGCAGGGGCACAAAGAGCCCCGGGCCCCGGGTGCCTCTCTTCCCACTCCTGAGGGCCCGGCTGCCTTGGGTTCGGACCACAGCGCGCTGCACACACTGTCGTTGAGTGACCGCGCCCGCGTGCGGAGGAAACTCTAGGAACCTCTCACATCTCCCGTCTCTTCTTGAACACTGCTGCTTGGAGACCCCCTTCCCGCTTCCGTTCTCCCGATGGAGGGAGTTCGACTTGGCCCGTCTGTTCGCTCATTCAGGGAACACGTAATGAACATGCACAATGGGGCCAGCACTGTTCTGAGTGCTTCTATGCAACTGAGAACTTCGCTCCTGCTCTCTCTGAGCCACAGGCTTCGGGTTCGGCCTGCGAGCTTCTTTTCCGAAGCCCCTGTCCCTCACGGAGCTCTGTGGCATGGCGACCACGTGGTAGGGGCAGAGCACGCTGCAGCAGGACTTGGGGACCTTACCTTGCCCTATTGCACACTGACGGAGTGACATTTGGGTGGGTGTCTTTACCTCTCCAAATCAAGGACTTCCTAGTGTGTCAAACAGGGCTATCAATTTCTGCTCCACCTCCTCTTGGGGGGGCTCTTGCCAGACTTGAAACGATAATGACTGTGAACTCAGAGCAGAATGCAAATATAATTAACTGAATGGCTGCAAAAGGCTAAGCCAAGATGAAGATGAAGACACTGATGTTAACTACGTAGTTACCGTGTGCCTGAGGCAGTCCCGGAGACTTCAAGTTCCACACCTGAGCCCTCACAAGAAGACCACCACACAGAAGGGGAAATGGGGACTGAGAGTGTTTGGGTCGCTTTTTCAAGGTTGCACAGACAGTAAGCAGTGAGGGTAGCCTTCACATCAGAGCCGGGTGGTTTCCAAGGCCAGAGTTCTCACCGCCGCGGGCGCTCGGAAGCGAGCCGGCCCTGGGCGCCGCTGCACCGGGCCATCCAGCCTCTGCTGAAACGCCTCCACGTGTCTGTGGTCTGACTGCTTCCGAGCCCTGAGCTGAGGACGGGCAGGATGGACGCACGGTCAGGGGGTCTCTCTGTGGATAACGTGAGATCCTTTGTCCTTCCTCCATCCGACTGCAGGTGCCCCCCAGAAGTTACGCACTGGCTGGCAACGGGTCCAGAGCTTGAAAAACCCCGTTTTTCCTTTCACACAATCCAAGTTCCTTCTTCCAAGTCACCATCGTGAGCTGTCGGCTGCACAGTGCCAGGCATGCTTCCCTCTCCTCTGGCAACGCCACCGCCCTGACACCTGCTTTCTGAATGCTGAGAGCAGCTCCCCATTCCACTGGCGATGACATATCGGGGGTCATGGCCCCATCAACAGAGCTGGAGGCGGCAGCAATGTGGTAGTGGCCAACACCCCAATACCCTGAGCTTCATCTGTGTGCATTCCCCCTGCCCCCTCCCCGCCCCCAGTGCTGCAGACAGCTCCTGTGGACTCGGGGTATCTCAGCCTCAGAGCTAATAGAGTTAAAGCAGCTGGTCAATTTAAACAGGAGCAGAGCCAGTGAGATGTTACTGTATGCTGAGATGGTGCTAATAAACTGTAATAGATTTCAGCTAACAATTTAGTATAAATCAGACATCGCACTGCTGCAGAGGTAATAACTTTTGGCACTAAATAACAGAAAATCAAGCTCTGTGATGTGCTTCAAAAGCATCTTCATCGAGCCTCTGAGATCCAGGCAGATTTCACTATTGATTACCGCTTACTCTTCCCCAAGCTTTCAGAAAACAGAAAACTGCTCCAAAATACAACCCCAAAGGAGCCTGGAGTTTTTCTCCCACTGGCTCCATAGCTCATTTCCATGAAAGGGTCTCTGGAATAAAAAAACGGGAGCCCTCTCATGAGTAAGTTAGGAGCCAAGAGGCTATACGGTCCTCTCAAGGGCATGTAAAACACTTGTTCACGATTTTCTGGAATCTTCCAGAATGTTCACCTGCTGAACCCACCTCCATTTAATTCTATTTTAACAACAGAATCTATACTTAGCAAGTTCAGGAAGTAGCTCGGGTGGGGCACTAGAGTCCATTGGGCGTGTAGCAGGGTCTGGACTAGGCATTAGGAGAAGGTGTTCAAGTCCCAGCTGTGCCATCAATTGTCCATGAGACGCTGGGCCGGGCATTGAACTCCCCTAAACCTCAGTGTCCTCACTGTCTGCCTCAGAGGGTTGTTGTGAGGTTAGAGGAAAATGTGAGAGTCCCTGAGAGAGTAGGTTATGTGTTATGAAATTCAATAGGCCACATGACCTCGGTCTGAGTTCAAGTTTAGAGATGCCATCGTGATCTTCAGAAATGGCCACCACGTGTCGAGTTATACAGTGGTCCTTACCCACTAGTCGCTCCACTCTGTAAGCTGGGGGCCTCCACAGACTTGGAACCATGTTCAAGGTCAGGGCTAGAGCTTCGATGGTCTCCACCGGGGTCCGGAGATGGCGTCACGAACAGAACTCTGTATGGCGTCATTGTTACTGAGCCATTTACCACAAGTCACTGCATCTTAGACCCACTTTCTGCCTGCTACAGTTTACCACCTCCGGGTCAGGGTGTGTCTGTCTGGCCTCGTCAGGTCAGAGTTGAATTAGCAGGACCTTTTTCTTTCTCAGGGTCACACAGCGATGCTGCATCTTACAACTATTGTCCCCTTAGATGTGACAGCATATGGAACCGCCTATGACGAGCCAGGCGCGCCTCTGGGTGGTGCAGAGAGTGGGACCCAGGACAGCGTGTCCCTCTCTCCCAGAGACATGATAGTAAAATTAATACGACTACCCTTGGAGCACGTGGCTGGCAGCAACGGTATATTGAAAAATTTCAAGTAACTTAGTAGCCAGCTGTCATCGTAGTGTTGGCATAAAAATAGGTAGTTAAATCCTCTGTATATTCCCTTTATTATCTGCTGCCACCTTTGCAAGCCATCATAAAATAATAATAGCCAACATTTATTGAGTGCTTACCATGTGTTCGGCATTACGCCACACAGTTTAAATGTATTGCGAGCCCATTTCATCTCTGCCACTGCCCCATAGGGTGAGTACTCTTATTATCATCACTTTACTTTGGGGACATGAAGGCTAGGAGAGCTGACGTGCCTCACACAGGGTCCCGAGGCTGGTGAGGGCTGGGGACGAGGCTCACACCCAGAAGGCCCAGCTCCATGGCCCGTGGATGTCACTGTAGCCACTGTTGACTCCTGCCTCACAGTGCGGCCCTTTACTTCCCTCCAGAAACCGGACGTTCTCAAACTCACACACCCAGAAGGTGTCAGCACCGGGAGCAGGGCCCAGCTGCCTCTGAGTCCCAGCCCAGCGCTCCTCTGCCCCCCTTGCTCCCTCAAGCCTTTGTCAACATTCACGGCCCACTGACGTCGCCCTCCTTGCCATCGGACCCTCCCCTCCAAGAGCAGGGTCAACTCGCCCATGGGAGGGGTCTGGTCGGCCAAGTCTGTCCAGCAGGGCCGACGCTGCCCGGTAGGCACCAGCTCTTGCGCAGCCCAGATGTCTCCTCAGGAGCATCCAGGGCACGGTGGGCGCAGAGGGGCCCATCGCTGTACGACTGTCACCGTGGGCCAGCTCTCGCTACTGCAGACCCCAGTCGGCTCCGTCCTGGATGGCCATTCGGCCACCGAGACCGGAGCAGTAGAAGCGCTCCTGAGCTGCTTTTCTGAAATCGTAAGACTGGATTCTGGAGGGGGAAACAGTTTCAGCAGCTGCACCATGCCCTCTCACGTGCTTCGAGTGTTGTCCTACAAATTATTCTCAGTCCGAGTCTATACCCTGTCTGGGGAAGGGAACTGGGTGGCTGGGGTGCAGGGCCGCCGCAGTGATTTTCCAAGCATGTCCGTTTGCATCCGGCACCCTGTGAATGTGCTAGGTATGGAATAACTATAACAGCAGAGAAGGTCTGAAGCCCTGCCGTGGGTCCACGGGAAAGTACCGAACCCGCTGTAACCGAGCAGTGGGGTCCGCAAGGGCTGTGCGTTCTCCGGACATGGACGGCAGCATTCACGATTTATGCGTCACGAAGGCAGAGCTGCTTGCTTCTCTGGGAGACAGTCCGGGGGCAGCTGTCCTTGTTTTGCCCGCCTCCCATTCTCCCTCAAAGCTCATCGTGGCTCCTGGAGCATCGGAAAGCGAGTTTTCCTGAGCTCTCAGCTGGAAGAAGGAGAGACAGAGACATCCCCAAGGGGGTCGTCTCCATGTCTGACCTCACTCCCTCCTGTTGCCTTCATGGGTAAAAGGGGGGTGGCTTCTCTTTCGGGCCCCCTGGGGGCATCCTTTCCCCTGTGTTGCCCAGAGCCCCTTCTTTCTCCCTCCTGCAGGAATTGGGTTGCAGTTGAGCACCCCCCGCAACCCATGCTCCCCTCCCCCCCTGTTTGGGACCCCCGCCTCCAGCAGTGTCCGACAGAAGAGAAGCACAGGTGTGGAGACTCAGGATGAACCCGCTTTGATGCTCCTGTCTGGGAACACTGCCCTCCACAAACACATGCGTTGCTCATACATTATCTGTTGGCTACCTACCCACGTGCCCATCTGTCGAGGTGGCAGTGTGCCTGATCCCAGGCCCCAGAGCCAGCTCCAGGAAACCCAAGTGCCAATCACCAGCGAGTCGGCTGTGGGAGACTTCGCCCCCATGGGGACCTTCCTCCTCCCCTCCCCTTGAGAACCCCGGGACCGCAGGCATGCTTCTGACTTTCCCACCTGGGGCCCAGCTGGGGGTGCAGCCCCTTTGGAGGCAACAGAAGGGTGCCCTGGAGGACGGGGCCCAGCCTAAGCCTCCTCTGTGTTTGCGGAAGGGGAGGCGGGGTGGCATTTAGGTGTGCGTGAGTTGGATGGGATTCTGTCCACCTGCACGAGGGAAAGAGGGGGGCGTCAGTGTACAGGAATTGGAACCACACCCCTTCCACCGAATCACGTGTGTAAGTGTGTGTGTGTGTGTGTGTGTGTGTGTGTGTGTGTGCTGAGTTAATCCACATTATCAGTAATAAGTCAAATGTCTTTACCCCCCTGCCTTGCTCCAAAGTGGGTTGGAGGGGCAGATGGAGTGCCAAGGGCCCGTGCAACCTGCTAACAAGGGCACGTCCTCATCTCTGTGATCTAGCGAGGCCCCCACAGGCACCTGGCAGGGAGGAGGAAGACCATGGACTGTGGTTTGTGGCTGGCATGACGTCACAGAAGCAAGGGAGTGGCTGAATGACTAATAGCTGTCCCCTCGCAGAGTCGTCGTGTAGTTGCATTGTGATGATGTAATTGTCTACGCTAATTTCGCGGCACCTACCGTCTGCCGAGCACCCTTCTAGGCTATCGGGAGGTGATGCCGAGCAAGACGGACAGGAGCCCCAGGCCCATGGAGCCGATCTGCCATCGGGAACAGGCAGAAGCGAAACAACAAATTCACCCTGAGTGAGAAGTGCGGAGCTCCCTGACTTCTGATCCCGTGCTTTTGCTCCCGCGGAGGGCAGGGAATGGAGAAGGCGTGCACGCAGGCACGCACGGTGAGGCGCATTCACCCCCACAGAGACACGTGCTCACGTGTATGAATGCACACACTCACACGTATACGCACACCATCCTCGGGGACTTGGGATGTTCCTGAAACATACATTATTTTTACTTATAAAATCCGCAAGAGAAACCCCCATGTGATCCGACGGGGGATGTGGTCAAGGACCCAGAGAGATTGAGGTTCGTTTAGAGCCGTGGCCGGGTCACTGCACCCCCAGGTCAGAACATCTGAGCATTTCCCCACCGTCCCCAAACCCGTGTCTGGCCCTCGCTGCATCGGGGAAAGCATCGCGGCTTCTGGGTCACAGACTCCTCTATGTGTAACCCGGAAAGTGACAGAGGTGAAGGGCGGTTGCTACAGAATCAGAGTGCGGGGAAGGTGGGCAGTGGGAGATTCCAGCATGGGAGGGGGGTTCTACTCCACTCCCCCTAATTTCTCCTCTGCCCGAGAGATTCCGTGGTTCCTGGAACACTCCAGAGCTCCGACCTTTTTGAGCTGGTTAGATGCTCAGGAGTGGCAGGGTGGGAGGACCTATGGTTTGTCCACATGGTGAGGTCACTTACGTGTCAGTGGGAGACAGTATGCTGTCTATAACGGAGAGGATGCGCTCAGGAAAAGTTAATATGCCATGAGATGAAGACAAAGTCTCCTCTTCCGCATATTCGGACCACTGTTTGTGTAATACCCAGATTACCACACACAAGTAGCCCGTTAGAGTGTTGCCATGGTGACCATCTCCAATTCTGAACCAGCAGGATTAAGAAGACAATGTCTGTGAAGCCCTCCGTGGCTGGGGAGTGAGTGCCCCTGGAGACAGAGGAGGATCTGGGGTGGGGGCAGCTTCCACTGTGCCGAGAGGGGGCAGACCCTGCGCCCTGGGCAGTCTGCTGTGTGAATGGTGACAGGGACCCTCCGCTCCACAGACAGGGATCTTATTAGTCTTGACCGTCGCTCTGTCATCAGCACCTACCACAAGGCTGGTACAAAGTGGGTACTCAGTGAGATCGGATGGATGGGTGAATGAATGAATGAACGGCTGTGACTTCCTCTTCCCCCAAATGAAGTAAATGTGGAGGGAACATAATTGGTGCAGAGAAGGGGTGGTGGTGGTGATGGCAGGGGTGAGAAGATAACTCATTATTAGACTAGGAGGCGACGCACCTACTTCCCTGGTGCTGGTTGCAAAAGCCCAGTGGGGGTCAAATCGCCAAAGATGAAAAATCGCCAGTGGGTTGAGAGCACTGATGAGTATACGCTTCCTGCGAGTGTTGTAGAAGCATCATTTGCTGGGCTGGTCGAGTACACTGTGGTCTTTCCCTGTCTGGAATGCCCTGCTGCCCTGTGCACGACGTTCTGGAAACGTATCTGGGAGCACAGAAGCGTGTGTGTTGCTGAGGGCGAAGCTTGGCTCCAGGTAGCAGGGAAGAAGAGGAAGGTGGCTGTAACAAGAGGAGCGAGTTCCTTTCTGATGTGGACATCCGGGGCCGTGGTGGGGCTCCGCGGTCTTCTGGAGCCGAGCTTCCAGATTTCCGCTCCGGGAAAAGCTCTTGGCACAGGGCAGGCTTTGAAGAGCTGTAAGTAGGGTGTGGGTTTCCTCCACACTGGCCCTTCTTTGTAGACATTCCCTCCTCCTCCTCAGTGAAGCGTGGAGTTGTTCTTGTTTCTGTGACCTGTGCAGGCGCAGGCGGTGCTTACGAAGACTCCAGACCGAAGGGATCGGGGACGTGGTGTTCCAGAGGCGCACGGCCCTCTCCTTGATGACGCTGCTTCTCCTTGTGTTGGCTCTTCCACTTCCATTACTGCCTCAATGAATGAAGTTTGGAGAAACACATTTTTTTCAGTAAATGAAATGCATATGTGGCTAGCAAATCAGGTTTAGTTTAGGATTTCCCAGCATGCCCCAATGTGTAATTGTGTTGGGTGATCTCCGGGACACCGAGAAATGTTTGTGAAGATGTTCTTCACGAGTCCACACTTGCAGGTTTCCGTGAAAGAGACGCAGCATTTGCCCACTAGGATGGACTCCGAAGCAGGAAACATCACTTGTCTTACTGGAACACTCAACTCAATCACACGAGAGAGGAGAGTGTCACTCCCAGACCAGCTTCGCAAGGACATGGCCCCAAGCCAAATAACGGGCACTTAGCGCTGACTGTGATGGCTTCTGGGAGGCAACAGAGTTCTGGGAATCTGGGTGGGGTTTGAGAATTAGGGTCCCCAGGGCCTGAAGTCAGGGGGGAGATGATGACATGTTCATGGCCTTGATTGACCGGGTAGGAAAGGGTAGACACAGCGCTAGTCCTGATGGAAGCCAGAGAAGTTTACCAGAGGAAGCACGTTCCCATTTTTATTGAGATATAACAAACGTATAGTGTTGTGTTCGTCTCAGGTGTACAACGCCGTGATTTAGATGTACGTGCATGTTGCAAAGTGACTATTACATTAAGTTTACTTAACACCCATCGCCTTGCAGTGACAAATTTTTTCTTGTGATGCAAACGTTTAATTTGAAGATCTACTTTCTCAGCAACTTTCACATGCGCAAGACAATATCGCAAACTATAGTCATCACGCTGTGCACCCCATCCCCGGAACTTATTTATCTTATGACTGGGAGTTCGCATCTTTTGACCATTTTCACCCATTTCTTCTATCCCTCCCCACTTCACCCACCGTGAATCCATTCACAGTTTGTACACTTTTGATAGCAATTCCACGTTACTGATTTTTCACCTGCTCCTTAAATTTGAATTTTCAAAGGTGTTTAAAATGAAAATGAAAAGAAGTCATTATGAGAGTGTTTTATGGTGTTGGAGGCTCATTGGGCGGCAAGAGATGGCAAGGGACACATGTAAGGAAGCTGTTGTGAAAGAATTGGAGGTATCCTGTGAACCCCAGAGCAAGAAGCAAGGCTAGGAGACCAAATACTGGGACCAGGAATTGTAGAGCCGTTCGGAGTCTGGTGACCTTGATTGACCAGCTGTCTCTATGGGAGTCCAAGGCCCATGGTGGCTGCCACAAAACCGTGGCACAAAACAGCAGCCCCGGCCACCCTCCGGGTCTACACACTCCTACAGTTCCGCACCCAAAGTTAACGGGTACTGTTTCTTCATGCCCCAGTTCAAAAAGCTGGAAAAAAATTAATGTGATCGGTCCAGCTTAGGTTACCTGTTCATTCCTTGTCCAATCAGCCGTGATGGAGGGGGAGGCCATGTGGGTTTCAGAAACAGAGTCTTTGAGAAAGGAAAAAGGGCAGATTCTCCAAGAAGAAATGTGGAGTAGGCAGAAACGCTTCCCAGAGAGAGTGATTGGCATCTCTAACTTATTTACCTGGAAGCAGAAGCAGAGGTGTTGAGCTCAAAGCCTAGAGGGTGGATTCCAGGGGGACAGAAACACACATTCTGTTTTTCCTTCTTGCGGCTTCTCCATTTACTTCTCCACCATCTTTCAAATTACTACCAGCCGAGCAATCAATACAGGGTTATCAACACAGGGACGAGTTAATTAAGATGAGCGAATTAATCAGGTAATTAAGTGGCCTTCCCTGCGAGGGTGAGCCTGTTGAGGTGTTGGTGGCATGAGGTCCCATCGAGTTGTCTTTGTGGGGGCCTTTAGGGGTCATGGTAGCTGTGGATCATTCCAGATTGAACCCAAGGGACTTCCCGTCCTTACTAGGGGGCACATGATTTCTCTGGTCTTAGCCTTAATAAGTCTTATTCCAGTGCAAACTTCTGGCACCTTGGTCCTCTTGTCACTGTATGAGACTTTTGTTTCAGTGCTACACGTGGTAGTTGACAACCCAGTACTTATTTTTCCCTTTTACCCAATAAACAACACTCCACTCCATCTCTGGTAGACCAGCTCAAAGACTACATTTCCCAGGCTCCCTTGTAACTAGACAGTGGCCAATGAGATTAAGAGGGTTTTCTGAGGTCCTTTGAGGTCTCTGAGCTGACCCAGCTGGGAGATTCGCCCTTTTTATTTTTGTTACTAAAATTTTCAGTCTATGATTTCCATTTCGTTCTTTCTTTTTTTTTAACTTTTATTACTTTACCGAGATTTTCTTTTTTTTTCTCATTTGTTTCAAGAGCATTAATAGTTGATTGTTGAAGCCTTGTTAAATGACTGTTTTAAATTTTTCGTCAGGTAATTCCAGTGTCTGATTCATCTCAGTGCTGGTGTTGGCTGATTGTCTTTTCTCATTCAAGGTGTGATGTTCTTGGTTCTTGGGATGATGGTTTTGATTGTATCCTGGACATTATGACTGTTCCTGGTAGGAGAGAGACTGTGCATCCTACTTAAATCTCTTACTTTAGCGGGCTGTGTTGGTTCAGCACACTGGGATGCCTGGCATGCCTTTTGGGCTGCAAGAGGTGCAGCTGAGGTACCCCAGGACGAACGTGTCTGACGACCGTCTCATCCTCAGAGCCGTTCTGGCCTTGTTTTGGTCTGCTGGGTGTAACTGGTGCTGCTGGGGCTCCCGCTGGTCCTAGAAGAGCTGCCTGAGGGGACACAGGGGCTTCCCCAAGCCCGCAGAATGGAGGCACTGCGGGGGAGGGGGGAGAAGCCTCTCAACACCCCCAGACACAGAGGGGTCCTGGGGTGCGCTGCATGTTGGAGCTGGGTCCCTCTCAGCGGGGTTAGGGGGGGTCTCAGACCCCATGAAGAAGAGCAGCACTTTCCCGACTGCTTATTTTGGGGGCAAAGACATAGAAGAAACCTGGTTCTGCTGATTGGAACCCATCGTACCTGCTTTAGACTAAATATCTCTGCTCTTTTCTTATGGAAGAGAAAAAAAAATCTATCCTATTTCAGCCGCTGTTATTTGCGTTGTCTGTAACGGGCACAGAACTGAATCCTAATGGACATGATATCGAAGGGGAAGGGTGGAACCGACAGTCCCTGGAGTGGGCTGACCCCTGCTCTTCCCGACGGAGCAACGTGCCAAGGCCGTGTCCGTGACCTGTGCGGACCTCCTTGATGTCAGGCGTGCTTTCTGCTGAGTCAGAGGACTCCTGCTTGAGTGAAGGGACAGAGTGGCTGTGTCGAAAGAGTGTACAGTCTGGGAAGCTTGCGTCTGACTCCCAGCTTCATCACTGAATGGCTTTGGGACCTCATGCACTTACCTCCATCACAACTATAAAACGGGGGTAAAGCAGCTGTGACTCAGGTCACTGCGAAGATTAAAAAAGTGTAATGCACACAAGGTACCTGGTTGATAGTAATTTTATTGTCATCATTATCACCCTTACTATCACCTTCTACCCATAGCAAACATTAAATACTGATTTTGTTGGAAATGACCTACATAAAATACAACACCTACATGGTCAGAGCAGATACTTACAGAGCACTTTCTATGAGCCGGGCGATGGTTCCACACCTCGTGTTCGCTCATTTGATCCACACTGAGTGAGGAGGCGGTCATCATGGTCGTTAAACGTTACGCTCCTTTAGTGAGTGGGAGAGGCTGGGGCTCAAGGGCTGAGAACTTTCTCAGAGTCACACAGGGGTGACAGGCGGCGCTGGGATGTGATCCTGGGCCTGCCCAACTCCAGGGAGAAAGCTTTCATAGAAGGGAAGAGGCATTTCAAAGTTTGGGGTTTGAACAATTTCCTCCCTCCCTCCCCCCCTCCCTCCCTTCCTTTCTTCCTTCATTCCTTCCTTCCTTCCTCCAGCCATTTAGCCTTCCAGGCTGAGCTCTTACTTGGCGCCCATTCTGTGTTAGGCTTTGTACAAACAGAGACGGACAAAACATGGCCAGGCCCTTAAATGGCTTCCAGTGTGATTGTAGGAGACAGAAATGTAAAGAAATAATGCACCCTAAAAATCTGCAGTTGCAATGAAGTGTGTGTGCATGGGTTCATGGGGGGCACGCAGCAGAACGCAGTCTGTTCTGGGGGTGCAGAGGAATGAGGCAGCCCTCTAGCTCAGGAAGCCCGACTCTGCATTTCCTGTAAGATCTGTGTTCGAACAGAATTGGAGGGGTCTCTATTTCCTGTTTTGCTTGGGGCAGAGAAGTGTGGCGGCGCTTACCAGAGCACACCTGAACGAGGACTTCCGCTAGCTGTGAATGGAAGGAACCATTCTCCTGTCAGTGTCAAGCCAGAAAGTACTAGAAAGTGCTTCAGCAGACACGCTCCTTCCCTTCCTAGAGGTCAGAGGAAGTGCCAGGGCAGGTGAGGCTGTGCTTCTGTCTTTGCTTATGGCCTCCTGACCTCATTGGCCTCTGCTGCTCCCAGTTCCCACCAGTAGGTGTCCACTGGCTGGATTAGTGAGACAAAGTCCATGTGGCAAGATAGATAGAAAGGAGGTAAGCAAACCAGAGGCTGGGCTGAGACGGAAAGGCGGACGGATAGATGCTTTTGAATTCTTACAAGGGACTGCTGGTCATTCCTTTTTCTCAAAAGCAAAATCAGTTCAAAAACACTTTGGCTCTTTCAAAGACACTATGAAGAACACGTAAAGAAAAGTCACAGGATGGAAGAGAACACTGAAATACATGCAGCTGACAAGAACTCGAATCTAGAATATAGAAAGGACTCCCACAACTCAATAATAAAAGGCAAATTACCCAATAAAAATAGATAAGAAATTTCAACGGACAATCCACAAAAGACCAATAAGCACATGAAAAGATGCTCCCACTCTCTCTTAGTCATTAGGGAAATGTAAACTAAACCTACCCCGATGCACGACCACGCAGCCACTGGAGTGGCCAAACGGAAAAAGGCTGGGAAAGCAGGTGTTAGGGAGGGCGAGGAGCGACCAGAATTTCCTTACATTGCTGGCAGGGTTGTAAAACGGTATAAACACTTTGGAAAACAGTTTGACGGTTTCTTACACTTCCCTTATGACTCAGAAATCGCACTCATGGATATTTACCCGAGGCAAATGAAAACATGTCTACAAAAAAAAAGTACACACGAATTTCACAGTAGCTTTATCCACAATAATGTAAATGTCGGTTATTAAGAAATAACCTAGATACTCATTATCTGGTGAATGAATCAATAAGACGGGGTGCAGCCAAACAATGAAATGCTACTCAGCAGTGAAGAGGAATCATCACCTGATTAGAGTGATAGACTGCTGATCTACAGCTGCACAGAATACGGATGGCTCTCAATAAAAAAAAACAAACAACTTCAAGGCTGAATCTGAGCACAATAAGCCAGACTACGCACAGTATGCATCCATTATAGAAAACTCTTAAAAAATACCAAAGTGACCGTATCCGTTTGCTAGGGCTCCTGTACTGACACCACGGACTCGGTGGCTGAAAGTGCAAAACCGTATTTGCTCACGATTCTGGAGACTTGACGCCGGGGATCAAGGCGTCGGTAGGGCCGGTGTCTTCCGAAGGCTTCTCCTGGCCTTCTCCAAGGCCGTCTTCTCCTCAGGTGGCCTGCCCTCTGCGTGTGGGTCTGTGTCCCGATCTCCTCCCCTTACGATGACAACCGTCCTAGTGGAGGAGGGCCACCCCATGGCCTCCTTTTCCTTCGCTGACCTCTGTCAGGGCCCTGCCTGCACACACAGTCATATTCCGCAGGGCTGGGGGGTTGCAGCGGCAACAGAGGGACTTGGGGAAGCACACAGGTCAGCCCGAAACAGCGACAGAAAGGTCCCCTGGAGCCAGAGGTGAGTCTGACTACAAATGTGCACGAAGGAACTTTTCAGGGTAGTAGAAAGTGTATAGTAGTTTTACACTGTAATTGTTCTGTATCTTAGTTTGCTAGTGATATGGAGCACGTCCTCTTTGTCAAAACCCACTAACATGAATACTCAAAGTGCGTGCATGTGTTGTAGGTGAAGTACACCTCTATATGGATTTAAAATAAGACCCTTTGCAATTTTTTTAGCATTTTTGGTAATAAAAGTAATACCTGTTGATTATAGAACACTTGCATTACAAAAATAATAAAAAAACAAATTATGACGACCTCAGATTATTCCCCTGACATCATAATACTGTATGTCATTAAGTTATATACGTATTACATATTTGTCACGTATACCCTTCAATGGCAAAATGCGATACATCCTATCTTCTGCTTTTTGTTTCACTCAGCAATATAATTTGAGTCATGACAACCATGCATTGTCCTTAAATTTTATTCTGCTCCTTTATTTTAAATAATCGTATGATCTGTAGACCATCATTTAATTAGCTGATTTCAACTGTTTGACACTGAGGTCATTTGTGATATATTTTTCCTTATCATAAGCAAAGCCATACGTTCTCATGGTTAAACCTGTGTGCAACAAATCCATAATTATTTTCTTTTTTTAAAAAAGATTTTATTTTATTTTTATTTTTAGAGAGGGAAGAGAGAGAAAAAGAGAGAGAGAGAGAGAAACATCAATGTGCGGTTGCTGGGGGCTGTGGCCTGCAACCCAGGCATGTGCCCTGACTGGGAATCGAACCTGCGATGCTTTGGTTAGCAGTCCGAGCTCAATCCACTGAGCTATGCCAGCTAGGGCTTTTTTTTTAAAAGATTTTATTTTATTTTTACATAATTATTTTCTTAAGAAGCATTCTAGAAGCAGAATTTCTGGGCCCAAGTTTTGACAAATGGCGAGGCTTTGGTATCTATATTATATACATATAAAATTGTTGTGTCTGTGTCACCTATTGTTGGGGACGTCTGAATTGTCATCACATGGGGTATTTAGAAGTGTCTTTGCCTGCTGAGAGGACGGAAATGACACCGCAGCGTTGTTTCAGTTTGCATTCTTTGGCTCCACTGACCTAGTCTTCCTCCCTCGGTTGTGAGGAGCTCGGACCCAGAAGCTGAAGTGAGTTCAAAGGGCGGAGCAGCAGCCAGAGGGACGACTTCTGACTCTCTAGGTCTCCCCACCCCGGGGTCAACCTGCTCGCACTGGTCCTGACACTGAACAGGTCCCTTGGCCCAGGGAGTTTCTGAAGCAGGTCTTAAGTTCAAGTACGGCCCGGTCAGTGGGTGAGAAAAATGCGTCAGTACCCAACCATCCTGGCCCAGTTTCAGGCAGTTAGCACCAAGGGGAAGGAAACAAATTCACTTTCAGGCGTAAGCAGCTTGATGGCCAACACCCATCCTATCATCTCCTTCACGAGCATCAGGACCCGTTAACACTCCAATCCGGTTACTCAGCTCTCCCTTGGGGAACCAGCAACAAAACAGAAAAGACAGTGCCGGGACCACCCTAACAGCATCCATCCTGTTTCTGCAAGTCTCCTTTTGAACGGAAGGGGGCGGGAGACCAAATCACGCTTTTTAGTGATGATGGAAAAACAGAGCACTAGCTGGTTGGTAGAGGGGCGGATATTTCTCTTCTACAGCATCCCGAGCTCCATCAGCTCAGGCCCCTGCCTTGTGCTCCGCTTTCTTGGTGGGAAACGAAGTCTGTCTGTCCTCCCGTCTGCAGAAAAACCTTGAGCTGGGACCGCTCCCGAAAGGCAGGGCTGCGGGTGGAAGTGACAGAACAATGCGGCATATTGTGAACACGAGAGCCGATGGGGTCAGAGCCGCCCCGGGGACGCGAAAATACATATTTATGTAAGACGCAGTAAAATTTGCCTGCAATTAAGTTTTACCAAAACCCTCAAATCTGTTGTTTGGTTTTAAGCAGATGTTGAAAGGGTTTATCCTGGATTCTGTCTTTATTGATAGGATGTCTTTTGATCTGCAGCCAAAGAAGAAATCTGGATGTTATTTTGGATTTGGAAATTTCCTTTAAATAAACATATTAGTTAAGTATGTAAATCTGCTTATCATCACTTCGGTCATATTGCCAGAGTGGGAAACATCTGTGGCCTGGTCTCAGCCGACTTATTAATTCACACTTAGAGTACGTTTCGCTCAGGTTATGGCTGAATAATGTCATCTTGATTGCCTGCGTCAGCTGTGTCTCGAAAACCGTGTCTTCCAAGTTTGAGGTTTCAATTTTGACTCCTGAGAAATCCACCGAACACAGGGCCCGTCTCGGCCTAGCCCTTTGGGCTTCCGGACCCCTCCGGGATTGATTTCAGAAATTAATTGTTAACAATTTGGATTATGACGGAAATCTGTGTTATTTACGTGAACCGGCCAGCGTGTAATTCCGGGAAGGGATTATATGACCTCCTCGTGATAAGCCCTGAAGTGGGGTCGTTAACACAACTTTCTGCCATAAGGCGCTCGCCACTGGACGGAAGCACCTCTCCCTCCAGTTAAAACAGGGCTCGATCGACCTCCGTCTTTAAGTCTGGAGGGAATCGTTTTGTCCCGTGGGCTGGTGCGTGATGCGTGGCTGAGGCCTGGGGGCCTCACTAATACAGGTAGCGGAGCATGTAAATCCAGGGAATCTTTTGCTCCTCGCGCTCCTCTGGTCCAGGGAACGAGCGGCAGGGACGATTGTGGGGAGCACACCCTCATGAATGAAGACTCGGAGCTCATCAGAGGAAGAGGCTCCAGGACTGGCTGACCGAGCAGCTGGGATTCATGTTCCAGGGCCCAGGAGAAGTGCATGGTGGGAAAGGGGGATTTCAGAGAAGCCGCGTTGGCGTGCGTCTGCTGAAAGACGCACTAGCTACCGGAACCAAGAGTCCACCAATTTCCACAACGTGAGAGCGCGAACGTGGAACTTCTAGTCCACGTTTCAGTGCAGTGTCTGTCAGCGAGGGTGGGCGTGGGGGCTTTGTTCCAGTCACTCACGGATCGGGCACTGTGCGTCTGGTGGCTCTGCTGTCCCCGAGGGCTCCGGAGTCCTCCGTCTGGCTGGAGGGTGAGGGAAGTCCGAGAGCTTGGAGGGAGATTTCATACGCCTGGCCTGGGAGTGATCATTGTCCAGAATGCAGCCACAGGGCTGTATCTAACTGTAAGGTAAACTGGAAAATGCAGTCAGGCTGTGAGCGCAGGGGAGAACATTTGATGTCCAGTTAGCCTTAGCAGGGGCATCTTGCCCATAAGAGTAACAGCAGCAGCCCCAGCCGGGGTCGCTCAGTTGGTTGGAGCATCATCCTATAAACTAAAAGGTTAGGGGTTAGATTCCCAGTGACGGCGGGCATGACAGGTAACCAATCAATCTTTCTCTCCCTTTCTCCCTCCCTTCCCCTTTCCCTAAAATCAATAAGCATGTCCTAGAGTGAGGATTTAAAAAAAAGAATAACAGCAACAAACATCATGGTTACCATAGCTAACATTTGTGGATGGTTTAACATGTGCCCATCTTGAGCTAAATGGCTTGCGTGCATTATTTAATGTTCTTCCCATTCAATAGGAAAGCAAACTGAGGCTGAGGGAGCCGAAGTAACTTCCTGTGTCACATGACTGCCGATAGTGCAGTTGAGACACAAACCCGGGATGGGACTGACGTTAGAGGCTTGTGGCGTCTCTGGGCCACAGTGGAAGAAGAAGAGTTGTCCTGGGCCCCACATCAAATACAGTGTGACATGAAGCACACAAAAAAGTCACATAATATTTTAAGTAAATTTACGATTTTGTGTTGGGCTGCATCCAAAGCTGTCTTGAGCCGCATGCGGCCCGTGGGCTGCGGCTCGGACACCCCTGCTCTCGATCATGTGACCTCAGGTCTTCTCTTCCCCTTACCCGCAGCTTCAGGTGCCTTTGGCTGGTGTTGGGCCAGCCCTGTTCCCACCCTTTCCCCTGGCCCTGGGCTGAAGCTGTGCCTCCTTCTCCCTGAGACCGAGAAACGGAGCCTCCGCGTGAAACCCCTTCCGCGTCCGTGGGCACACAGTGAACCCTAGTCCGGGAGAGACGGTCGGGCCTCCAGTCGTCAGCCACGCAGGGTCGCTGCTCGGGGTGGGAAACGGGGAAGGCTGGTGCCTGAGGGGTTCTCATCCCCAGTGTCACTTTACTTATCATTTCCCAGGTCACAGGCAGTGAAGTGTAACACACACCTCAGGGGCCCCTCGGGCCCCAGATGATTCTGAAAAGGTGGGCTGTTTCATTCTTTGTCTTACCCCAAACCTGTGCTTTGTAGACCAACTTATTTACTTTCTCCCCAACCCACTCTCTCTTCCCCTTCCCCTCTATCCCTCCCCGCTTTCCTGGATCTTGGTGCTACTTCCTCCTCCATTTTCTTCCTTTCCCCTCTGCCTTCCTTTCATTTAAAAGATTTTATTTATTTTTAGAGAGAGGGGAAGGGAGGGAGAAAGAGAGGGAAAGAAACACCAACGTGCGAGAAATACATCAATTGGTTTGCCTCTCGCACCCGCCCAAATGGGGACCTGACCTGCAACCCTGGCATGTGCCCTGACTGGGAATCGAACTGGCAACCTTTCAGTTCACAGGCTGGCACCCAACCCACTGAGCCACACCAGGCAGGGCATCATTTCATAAACGTTCTCTATGTACCTACTTGTTACCTGATCTGTAATAGGAACACAGACAGTCAAGGTTTCTCCCTTCGTGGTGCTTACATTATTTTCCCCAACAAAATAAGAGCTCTAATTTCTGTAAAAACATCGTTCATGTGAAGAACGGTGAGAATCTCAAAGAAGTTGTACAATGTGAGCAGGAGAAAATTCAGCTAAACTCCCCGGTAAAGTGACTTCTTTCCAGAGACCAAGGGCATGGGAGTCCAATCCAAACCGTGCACACAATACCCGCCACTGCATGTTTTGGAACACGCGGGGCTCCTTCCCAGTAACGACACCCATGGATTTTAAACTCAGCAATGCCCAGGGTTTGCTGCGGGGATGGCAGACATTGCTAACTGATTGCAGCACACTTTGCCTCCGAACTCAGATGCATCCTCCGAGTCTTGGTCAACACAATGCCGTTGGCAGCCCCGACCAAACAACTGAAATTGGCATGGGCGATGGACCTGTGCGCCGCCCTTAGAATGTTCTGTGCCAGCTGGGTTTAAATACGGAAGTGTGGGCGCCCCAAGGTGTTTAACACACGCGTGTCTGGGCGGTGCCTTTTGTGCACAAAGAAATAGGTATTTGAAGAGAGCGAAAAGTAAGCCCACACTGCTAAGTGGGATAAAAGCAGAGGGGCCGAGGGCAGGATCAGGGAGGAGGCAGCACCTCGCTGTGCCCCGAGAGCCCCGCGGAGCGAGAGCGCGTGTCCAATGGCAGCGAGCGGGGACGGCAGGCCCCTGGGCTCCGCACCGCGCTTGTCCCCACGGCCACGCTCTGTGGGCAGGGGATGGGGTCGGGCAGGCGTCAGGGCTGTTTCCGTGAGGAGGCCCGCGTTGCCGGGACAGACTCCTCCGCCTTCCCGCCCCCGCCCCTCTTGGGTCCCCGACTGTGCCGCCCTAGTAGAGAGGGGGAGGCCAGGAGGCACTGGCTGGCGTGGCTCGTGGACTTGGATACACGGAGACCTGCTCGCCCTCGCCAGAGTGGCTGGAACCAGAGAGCGGATTTCTGCCAGCGCCAGGAAGAGACGGGGTTAGCAGACAAAGAACTACCACCAAGATGTTTTAATGGCCGGAGAGCAAGGACTCCCGGAGCCCGAGTAAAGATTTTCAGTTCCGCCGTGCTGACTTCTGTGTGTGTGTGTGTGTGTGTGTGTGTGTGTGTGTGTGCACCTAAGGAGTTGTGGAGCTGTCCCCCCAAGTGACTTCGAGGACACCTGCCCCCCCAATAAACGCGTGCGGAGGCAGGGCTGTGGGGCAGGGTGGGCTGACGGTGGGAGTGGGCCACCCCGGTCCGGGCAGTGGAGGGTGCCTCGTCTCTGGAGAATGAAAAACGGGGCAGAACCAGCTAAAACCCATTTTCCTTTTCACCGTAACCCTGCTCCAGCTGTTCTACACTCCTGCCCCCGTCCCCAGTGCGGAGCCACGGAGCCGCACATCTGAGACCTGAAGGGTCCCTCGGGGCAATTAACCCCTGCGGCTGAGACTGGTTTCCTGCCCCCTTCTCACACTGCCCCTCCCGGCACCCCCCGCCCCCAGGACTAGCCCCACGGGACTCGAAGGTTTTTATGAAGCGCACACTCTCAAGACGTGGGAAGGGCACATTTGTTGTGTTAACAATGGATATTTTACCTTATTAATGAATTATTTAATGATTGCTTTCTCTCCCCGGGCTGTGTTTATTTACTTTCCTTTCACTTGGAAAGTGTTCCTTGAGTTTCTCCTATGTGTCAGGCCAGGTGCGGGGCACGGGAGGGCACCACACAGGGGATGAGTCGGTGACAAGGAGCTAGCATTCTGGAACGGGACAGACAGTGAGCAGGTGAAGAGACGCATCAGCAGGATGGTTTCGATAGAGTCACCGACTAGATCTTGTTAAAAGGTCCAACTGCTGCCAAAATCTCACTCCGGGCTTAAGGACACACAGAGGCTACAAGTGAAGCTACGGAAAACGATGTTCTGTGACCCTGGTCATCAAGTGAGGGCAGGGGTGGTGATACCTCCATCAGACAAAATAGACTTTAAATCGAAAACTGTCACAAGAGACAAAGTGATGAAATGGTCAGTGCGTCAAGAGGCTATAATGACTATAAGTGCTGTGTATGCACCCAGCAGCAGAGAACCTAAAACGATAAAGCAAACATTGATGAAACTGAAGGGAGAAATAGACAGCAATGCAATGAGAACAGGAGACATCAGTGCCGCCCTGTCAGTGACAGATGGAATGTCCACACTCGAGACCCATAAGGAAACAGAGAACTCGAACAACAGTG
This sequence comes from Phyllostomus hastatus, assembly GCF_019186645.2. Taxonomy (NCBI): domain Eukaryota; kingdom Metazoa; phylum Chordata; class Mammalia; order Chiroptera; family Phyllostomidae; genus Phyllostomus; species Phyllostomus hastatus. The sequence continues at coordinate 27,332,708 of NW_025334024.1, forward strand.
TAGACTGGATGGACCCAACAGATACGTGAGGTCTGCCCAACAGCAGCAGGAGGCTCGCCTTCTCGGGCACACAGAGAACTTTCTCCAGGACAGAGCGCGTATCAGGTCCCCAAAACACATCTTAACAAAACTGAAATCGTGTCAGCCTCTTTTCTGACCACAATGGAGTGAAACCAGAACTCAACAGCAGAAGGAAAATTGGAAAACTCAAAAATATGTGAAAATTAAACAGCACCCTCTTGAACAACCACTAGATCAACAAAGAAATCAAAAAGGAAATTAGAAACTACCTCGGGGGCAAATGGAAATGAAAACACGACGCACTGAAACGTATGGGATGCGGCAAAAGCAGGAATAAGAGGGAAGTTTACTGCAACAAATGCTTACATTAAAAAAAGAAGAAAGATCTAAAAATAAACAACCTGACTTTATGCCTCAGAGAGCCGGAAAAAGAAGAACAAACCGAGCCCCAAGTTAGCAGAAGGAAGGAAGTAACGTAAACAAGACGGTTTTAGCTAGTGTGAAGTGCAACGAAGGGGAATATTCCAGTGTAATGAGGTGGAAAGTGACGGGCAGGGGCGGGTCTGTGTGCGGTAAGGTGATCAAGGATGACTTCTCGGAGGAGGTGACATTTGCACTGAGACTTGCAGGACTGGAAGAACCCTGCTGTGGTAGAAGCCAACAGTGAATGCCAAGGTTCCGAGGCAGGGACACGTCTGGCACATTGGAAAAGATCAAAGAAGGCCTGTGCAGCTAGAAATAAGAAGATCCGTTTTAGGGAAGGAGCTGAAGAGAGGTGGCTGGTCCGTCACAGAGGATCGTAAGACCGTGCCACCGAGATTGCACTGTCGGTACCAGCAAGGGGACGAGGGATGAGAATTCAGTCGAAGCTCTTTGCCACTTTCCCCCTCACCCTCTAATTATTGTTTTTTTTTTTTGCTTTGCCACGTTGGTGTTTACTCGCTGCAGCTGACTCTTCTTCCTCTCACGCCAGTCTCCCCCTCTCCCCAGAGCTTCCCTGCCCACCTTCGCCCTGCCCATTCATTCACCTTCCGGATGTCTTCTCCCTGGCATCTGATTCCCCAGGACGTGTTCCTCCGTTCCTCGGGCGGGCGGGCGTTCTGGTGAGGAAGGCGGGTTTGCACGGCTCTGGGCCTCGTGCTGACCGCCGCCCGATGTCGGACGCGATGCCGGTTGTCCGGCTGGAGGAGCTCAGCCAGGAGGACCCGGGCCTCCCTTTGTGCCCGAACCGTGTTTAGTGCCTTGGCCTTGTCCTTGAGCCTTCCTGGGGAAAGAGACGAGCCTCCCAGTCAGGAGTGGGGAAGAAGAAAGGGGAGGTGAGGAGCTGCTGGGGCCTGGGAGAGTTCAGAGGAAAGGGGAAAGGTCAGTCGGTGATTCCCTTGCTCGACCTCTGGGCTGAGAGAAGTCTCCTTGTCCACCACGTCCAGTTCTCTCTTTCGGTCTTCAACAAGGGCTTCTTCCTTCGACCTTGGTCAGTGCATCTGAGGGAGAAAAACAACCATTTAAGAACTTAAAATATAGCCCCTGTTTGGTGTGGCTCAGTGGACTGAGTGCCAGCCTGCAAACCTAAACGTTGCTGGTTCGATTCCCAGCCCGGACGCGAGCCTGGGTCGTGGGTCAGGTCCCCCACTGGGGGTATGCAAGAGGCAACCTCTCACATATCAGTGTTTCTCTCCCTCTCTCTCTTCCTCCCTTCCCCTCTCTCTAAAAACTAAATAACTAAAATCTAAAAAAAAAAGCTTTTGAAAAGAGAACTTAAAACATAAAGTCACCTGAGGTGGAGAAAGTCTGGCTATCCTCTGATTAAAGAATAGAAATAATGCCCCCCCCACATGCATGTACACGTGTGCACACGCAGTCACACAGTTTGTCAGCAGTCGGTGAGCCCTGGTTGCTGGATGCCACCTCGACACAGGTCGGGCGGGTTCTAGCTTTTTCCTGGAGTGGTACATGACTTCTGTGGAGTCCCTGCTTTAGTTTATTATTTTTTTTTAAAGAAAATAAATTATAGGAATTGTGCATCAAATTCTAGCAATACATGGAGTCGTAGGAGATGAAGGGTGGGTGAATCTTGGCTTCTCGTCTAGAAAAAGTACATGTCTTTTATGTTAGAGAAAAAAAGATGACAACCCCCAGTTTCTGCAGTGGGGAGGGCAGAACTGAGCCCTGGGTGTTTCCCGGAGCCCCCCGCGGAGGGCGGCTCAGTGCAGGACACGGCAGGATGTGGTCCCCTGAGGCTGTGGCAGAGGTCTGAGTGGACTTGTTTTCACCCGTTGTGACGGCCGGAGAAGCCCCTTCTGTGTCCCAGGGTTCCGTGGGGAAGGTAAGCCAAGTACACCACGGTCCCCACTGAGATGACTTCGGAGATTCAAGAGTCCATATATCCTTTACTCTTCAAAATGCGACTTGAGGACCTGCCAGTATTACACGGTCGCTAAGAATTTGTTGATTACTTGCTGGTTTCTGGCTCCGGATTGGGCAGACAGGACCCCTGGCAGTGCTGTCCGGTTGGGGATGGAAGGCACCCCTTTATGGGACTGGGATTCTCCTCATTCCCAGTCACAGAAAACCCAGACTTAAACAAAGAGATAAATTACTGATGCATAGAAGTAAAAAATCCAGGATTGGGGTTTTGTATCCGTTATCGATATATAATAGATCACCTCACCACATTGTAGTTGGAATCCACTATTTTTATTAGCTCCAAACCTGTGGGTTGGCAGTTTCAGCCGAGTTCAGTTGGATGGCCCTTCCTTTCTCCACTGGGCTCCCCCATTCTTCCGAGGTTGTGGGTGCGTTCAGTAGCGGGGCTCCTGGCCGTGGGCTGGACACTTGGCTTCCCTCCACGTCGTGGCTCGTCCCCCAGCAGGCCAGCCCAGGCTTTGCGGCGCAGCGGCAGGCTTCTGGGGAAGAACGTGTGAGCCTGCCCTCACTTCCGCTGCGTGACATCGGCCAGAGCAGGTCACCAGACCAGCCCTTCTTCTAGGGGCGGGAAGGAGTTTCCGTCTCCTGACCCTCTCAACGGAGAGAATCTGCAGACTCACATTACTAAGGGCGTGGCTTGGGGGGAGTGTGAGAAGTCGGCGATGGTTTCCCCCAATCCATAGCTTTAAGGCTGGCTGCAGTCCGGGCCGTAGGTGGGGCTTCCACAGTGCCACTGTTCGCCTCTGCTGACCTTGGCCTCTGTGGACCACTGGCACCATGGCTGCAGCAGTTCCAGTGTCCACGTGCAGGTCTCGGGAAAGGACAGCCCATCCCATCACTCACTGCACCTCAGTCTGGTGGATCGTGCTACCGTGCTACCGTAGCTAAAGCCGTCTCTGTGGCTTGGCGAAGGCAGTGCGTCCATTGGCTCAGACTAGTCACATGCTCTACCCTCGCACTGGGGACAGAGCCCAGTAGGCGTATCAAGGCTTTGGGGAGGGGAGTGACGGGACCTCGGGTGGACGTGGGTGGCTCTTTCCAGGGAAAGGACTGGGCTCTGCTGGTCACAGGGATGATGGTGGGACGCCCGCAGACATCCACAGTGAACCCGCAACAGGACACGGCTTATCTGCTGAGCCTCTACCTGCGGGGTCCACAGATCATGCAGGAAGTCAGGTGAGGGGCAGTGCCCCAGATTTGAACCCAGGCCTTCAGGTCCCACACCCTGTGTGTTGGCCTGAGTTATTTTCCTCACCACCGGGCATTGCTCTACACACTAAGGGTAATAGATGTCCCTGCTGGGGGTGGTGGAGGGTGCTTTTACTTTGTAATGGAAACATCACCCCGATGGCAGCCTGGGCTTCCTCCGAGATCAGCTTCTGCGTGCTGTGGGGCCGATACCCTTTCAAACACTCGCCCGTTCACCAAGGCATTATCTCCCCACACTTCTTTGTCCCCACTTATACTTGTCAACCTTCCGATCCTTTTGCTGCCAGCCGAAGCTTCGGGAAGCAACAAATAAACTCAGGGATTGTAAAAGGATTCTTATTAAAGCGTGCCTTCTCGGAGGCCCAGAGTACAATGCCCTCCCTTCTGCCCTTGTGAAAAGATGTGTTTTCTCGTTTAATTAGGAGAGACCTCCATTCCGTCAGAGGGGGACAAGCGGGGCCGCGGGATGGAGGCCCCGGGCCCCTGGAAGGAAAGGCTGATTTCTTTCGGCTCCAGCCCCCTCGGAGGGCGTGTTGCAGCATTGTGGAGGAGTCTGCCGTCGTCTGAGGCGCCTGAATGCACGGGAAGCACCGTGTGCCTGCCGCACAGGAATCCGTCCCAGCCTCCAGTTCGTCGTCGGTTTCGTCGTCGTTGTTGTTACTTGGCAATGAAAGCCTGTGTTGGGGAAATGCGAAGGCAAGTGCGTTGTCGATTAGGGCCCTAGTGGGAAGCAGATGGCGCACTTGATTTGGGGAAGTCAAGGGGAGCTTGGTGAGGAGATTGCTTGCAAAGACGTGAGCAAGGGGCCACGAGGGACTGTGTTGTGCCCGGTGTGAGCGACTGCGGGGAGTGAAGTCCGTTCGAGCAGAGGGGGGCGGGCCCTCCGTGGTCCGGGGGCCTGATCTGGCCCGCTCCCTGTTGGTGAAAGTAAAGCTTTATTGAAACACGGCGATGCCCGCTTGCTTCCGTACAGGGTACGGCAAAATAGGCTTCCAGCTGTGAGCACACGGAACACAGGATTTATTCCTGTGTTGTTATGTATTGATGATTGCCTTATTTTCCACGCGAATGACTGTAACCCTACTTTTGCCCCGCCCTGTGCTGCCGGCGGCCGCTCTCCCATTTCGGAGGCAGAGCCGAAGGGTTGCGCTGGAAGCTGTAGGTGGCCTGCAACACCTGCAATGCTTACTCTCTGGTCCTTGACAGAGCACGCATACATCACGAGCGTGAGAGTCAGTGTGTCCTTGAGTTCTGCACACAGTCACCTCAGCAGCCTCACTCCGGCCTCCATCTGGCTTGCCGACCCAGGGTCCGGAGAGGAGCTCTGGGGGGAGGCTAGCCGCCGGGTGCTCCAGCTTTCCAGGGAGAGATGCGGCCGAGCCCTGGCCACGCGGCAGACGCGGGGATGAGGGACCAACCTCACAGCCTTTGTTTCCGCTGCCTCCCAAACCCTCACGTGGTCTCGCCCCCTGGGCAGGCCCAGGGCCAGGGTGCCAGTGAACAGGTCCTTGAAGGCCAGCCTCTTGGAGACAGAGTTGCGGGGGGGGGGGGGGGAAGAGGGGGAGGGAGTGTCCTGGGCGCAAACCAGGGGACGAGAGGGAAAAGTGCGGGAACGTGCTTCCCATCCCAAGGGGCCCCAGCCTCCGCAGAATCTCAGCCGGCCCGGCCAAGGGCGGGGGTGCTCATCCAGCCCCAAGAAACTGCCTTGCCAACATACAGGTTGTTTACCTTAAATACACACAATCTTTATTTGCGAGTTAGTAAAGCAGGCCAAAAAAGAAATTGTACTAAAAATGGAATCCAAGGGAGGAAAGTTGCCAGTCCGTCTATTCAAACAACGCTTGTTTCAGCCTGCAGAAGCAGGAGACGCCTCCCAGGCCTGAGTTATGAAAGACAGGGTCGGCCCTTCCTGCTGCCCCACACGGGACAATTGTTAGCAAACGGTGATTCTCTCATTGTTTGCCTACGGCCCGTTCCCCCAGCTGTAGGCTCTGGTTCTCCGCTCTACCCGTGTATCCAACCCAGTGCCTGGGACGCAGCAGTCCTTCAATAAGTGTGTGTCACATAAAGAATGTCTGAAAGACCTTGAACTTGAAAATGTCACAGCATGTCTCTGGGATGCAGGGTGATCGGGCAAATGACAGACATGGGAAGTCGTCACGGGGAAGTCCCCGGGGTCACACGGGTAGAGTGGAAATGAGGAATTTCCTGGTAAAGACACATGCCTTACATGTATTTAGTTGTATCTTCATTCAGAACATACAGATCACTTTGCCAAGCGCTTGGTGTAAGACTTGCCTCCCCCCTTTTGTAAAGGCTACATCACTTTGCTCAGGGTTCTAGACTCTCTCTCTCTCACGTAAAGCGTGTTCACAATGTATTTTCTGGGCTTCCGTTTCCTTTTCTTTAAAACGGAATAGGAAACCTCACGAGACTAAAGGACTATTCCAGGGCTGTTCCTATATCATTCTTCACCATTTTCCTCAATTTTTGACAGATTTTCCAACACTCTTTTTAGCAACTTCCCTTTATTGAGTATTTCCAGAGCATTCCATGTAGCGTTCACATTGAAACAGCCCTAGCTCCTTTGCTGTTCCTGTTGAGTTGATGCACATGTCACAATAGCAAATGTGGCCGGCGCAGGCGGGTTTGGGGCTGAACGTAATGGGTTCCTAGTGACAGGCATAGCAACTCAACCGACGGGAGGGGGGCCAGGGACGCCCCGGAAGGGAGTCTGCTTCTCACGAGCCTTCCACCTGCTGGGAGCATGAGCACATTTTACAGGCAGAAGGGAGAGCTTTGGGAAATTTGGTGACTGGGTTAAGTGGGGTTTATTTAAGAGAGATTTTACTGTTTGTAAATGAACACTCGATATTCTTGAGCTCTTGTGGCAAAGGACAGTCCTTTCATCACTGGTGTTTGCCCTTCTACCCTCTGGAAACAATGATAGGAAAGACAAATGAAACCCAGACAGCGGCGCTGCTGGCAGCAGACCCCGATGAGGGGGAGCGCCCTAGACTGTGTCTGGTGGTCTCTAGCCCAGCACTGACCCCGGTAGTCGTCTGCTGGCAACTGCACGCACCCGTTTTCCTTTGGCTTGACTTCTGCGTGATTACTTGGACTCTTCCCCCCCCCCCCGAGTGGCGAGGGAAAGGCAGCCTGGGTCCAGAGCCAGAGGCGCCGATCCAGGGCTGGAGCAGGACAGGGACAGTTCCAGGCCTTTCTCGGAGGAAACGGTCTGTGGTGGAGGGGAGGGTAGTCATCCAGCCACAGGCGCTCCGAAGCTAGCACTGCCGTGTACGACCCTGGCGACTTTGGGCAGGGCACGTGAACTTCTGTGTCTTTATTAAAGTAAGTGATAATTAATGACTAAGTAATAAATCATAACTGTGCCCTAGCTGTTTCACAGAATTGCTGTCTCAAGTGAAAAAAAAATGCACTGTACAAGTGTGAAGCATTTCCCTCTTCTTCCAGATCAGCATGTGTAAGGGTCAGGATGTGTTACGCTGCAGTAACAAACCACCTCAAACTGCCGTGGCTCAGGAAAAACAAAGGCTTGTTTTTTTCTCAGTCGCATCAGGTGTCTGTCATAGGTCAGCCGGGGTTCCGGTCAGGGTTCTCACATGCTCTGGGACACAAGAGTGTCCCCTTGGGTATGGCCAAATGTCATGGCAGAGAGGAGAGAGAGAGCTCTGTAAGGTCTCCACCCGCCATGGAATATTCGATCCAAAAAAGGAAACAGGAAACTTCTGTTGGAGATTCTTAGTTAAAGCTGTTCTATGTGGCCCCCACCTGCTGCCAAGGAGGCAGGAATGTAACCCTCCACATGCCTCGAAGAGGGAGAACTAAAGGTGTTTGGGGAAGAACATCAGCAACTACCACGCCACCACTTTGCTTCGTCTTGTTCTCCTCCACTGCTTTCCCTTCCTTCCCTCTCTCCTCGCCTTTCTTTTTCTTTCCTCCCTCTCTTTTGTTCTTAGATAAAATGTAGTGCAGTGAAGCTATAACCTTTAAGGCAAAGCCAGATCTCATTTCTTACTTACCATCAGTGTAGGCAACTTTGGGCACATCATTGAAAGCCCTTGCCAGTCACCTCATCTAAGAAAGGTGTTCATTGTGAAGGTGAAATAATATGCAAGCAAAGTAGAAACTTAACCAAGGTCTGTTTCCTTCCTCAGTCCACCCGTTTCTCCTTTCTTCTTCCTCTCCATTAAAAAAAAATTATCCTCGAAGGAAGCAGGGAGGGTTCGGAGGTCAGGTGTGGGGCCGGAGAGAAAAACCGTTTCTGGTCTTATAACGTCCTCTACCTCCAGCCAGGTCTTCACGTGACATGCCAGTGGGAGCCAGAGTCAACCCTGACCCCTCAAGGTCACCTCAAGGCCATCCCAAGGTGTTGAGAGTTTCCAGGAAATGCTTAGCGAAGCAGTTGCTCTGCCGCTTCAGCAGGCCGTCGCCCCGGGAGCACTGTCTGCGTCGCTGTTCTCACGGGGGAAGGCCCCCTGGTACCGAGCGGTGCGAGCGCTTCCCAGCCTTCTTCGCGCGTCTGTACGTCTGACGGGCTTCCAGAGGGTTCCAAAGCTGCTGGTCTCCGGGCCGTGCTTTGAGGAGTGAGGTTCCAGGGGACACAGATGAAGATGTACGGGCTGGGGACCTAAGTGAGAATCTTGGATCTGCTCCTGGTGCGCCCCGAGGCTCGGGCACAGCAGGCACCCAGTCCCAGGCTCCCCGTGCCCACCTGGAGGCAGCAGCAGCAGTCACGTCCCCTCCCAGTGTTGTCGGCGAGGCTTACATGAGATCACACACGTGAAACAGTCTGCCAAGTGTGGGCTATTGGTAGCTCTCAGGGCTTCAAGCACCGGGCTGTCTCTCTTGCGTGGCCTCCCGCGGCAGGTGCAGGAGACGCCTCTCCCACGACGTGCCGCGTCAGCATTCCTCCGCCTCCAGAGCGGTGCACCTGGTGTGTTGACAAGTTTCAGGAAAATGTGGGAGTCTCGACGACGCACACGTCTGGGTGGGCAGGGAGCTCGGGGAGAGGGTTGGGGGGTGGCCCCGAGCTTAGGAAAGTCGGTTACAAATGCTCGACACGATGGCGTCTGCACTGAACAGAACCTGTTAAACCAGGCCACTGGCGGGGGGACCCTCCTTTCTCTTATGGGATGCGGTGATAAAGAAATTACATAGTTATTTGAGAGGAACATAAATAAAGATTAATAGGTTAATGAGTTATTTTCCTTTCATTACTAAGCTATTGTACTTTATTATAATTGCTTTGCACTCATTTAATTAAATTTGAACTGGGGCCAACACAAGATAATTTGTTTTCCCTGTACCGAACAATGAGTATGCAGATTGGATGTACTGAAGCAGTAATCAGCCCTCTGTTTGCAACACTTTTCTACTCCGAGTAGACATTATAATTGATAATTTGATTGTTGCAGCACTCTGTGCAATATATTTTAAAGCAACATTAACATAATGGAAATTATGTTGTGAGCTTAATCTCGGCTTTTCGCTGAGAGGTGATTATCTGGCTTCTTAGTGGAAACCAGTGAGAGGCTGACAGTATCAGATCCCTCTCTGTCCCCCCTGCTCTCTCCCCGCCCCCTTTCTAGTCCCTTACTCTCTCCTTTCCATCCTCCTCCATTCTCCCCTCCCTTCCTTCCTTTTCTGTTTCCTTCCCCTCCCTCCCTCTTTCTCTTCCCTTTCTTCCCTGCTTCCCAAACCACGCTCTTTTCTTGCCTGCTTTTCCAGAGCTGCCCAGGGAGGCAGCGGAGGGAGCAGGGAGCGTTGATAGGAACCGCTCCCCAGCTGCAGTTCCTACTTTGGAGACCTGTTCACGTCCGGGACATTGGGGAGCGAACGCTAACAAGGGCCTTTCCCACAAACAACCAAGTGAGGCATTATTCAAGGTGGTCATCGCGACAGCCCCCCCACCCCACGCTTTGTGCTGTTGACAGACTCGGTGGGTTGATGCCCAAGGCGGTCCTGAGTTCTCTGAGGGCATTTCTGCAAATCTGGGCAGAGGCGGGAAAAGCCGCTGGCATGCTCTTTGTCTGAATTCCCTTCTTCCCTTGGAGCCACAAACACTTGCCTGACAAGAACGTGGCCTTTTTCCCGACTAGAAGACCCTCTGGGACTAGTTTCCTTTGGCCCGTGGGTCCCGTGTCCCACCGTGGACTCGAGGTGTGACATTCTGTTTCAGCTCCCGGGCTGGAGACCTTGGGCACAGGTGGGGAAATCTTTGCAGCCGGGGGACTTCCGTCGACTCTTCCTAACTCTGCAAATATTTGTTTCTGTGTTTGTTTCGGGAGGAAAAACACCTGGGATGGCTGGAAGTGACAGTGTGTGTCTTGGAAGAGCCCCAGAAGAGGGGTCTAGGTGTACTTTGTCCTTTTCTGCCTGGTCCAGGCTCCGCATTTGTTGCAAAAATGGAATTTCTTTGAAGAAAAGCCTGCTTTTATGTAAAAATTAAAAAAAAATTTTTCCCCCTTCTCTCATTGCCTTTTCTAAGGCCTGGGCACCCTCACTTGGGCCTTCTGTTAGAGTTGCAAACTGTCTGTCCACGTGGACAGAAAACATACCAACAGACAGCGTGTGCCTTTGGAGAGGAGAGTTCGGAGAAGGCAGGTTTGTCTCTGTAATGTGTCCATTTCCTCCAGTGAACCCTGGAGAGCCAGCGCCGGCCCTGAGAGTCTTGTTTGTTTTCTTTTCTTTCTACATTTTTTAATTTTCTGCAGAAGAGTAAACTAGACCTTGACTTACACACCAGTTCAGAAGTGGCACGTGGAGTTTTACTTTTTATCCCCTTGTTTCCTCACCTGTTTGAGTCGTGTGTTTGTTCAAAAATGGACTTCTCTCGACTGGATGTACTGTTCTAGTTATTATTGTTAATATTATTAACCTTTTTTTTTTTTAACCGGACAATGACGCAGAGGCTTGTGTTGTGGTTACATTTTACCTCTGTTTAAAAAGAACAGAGCGCAGCCCTGGTCTGCGTGGTTCAGTGGGCTGGGCGTCGTCCCACGAGAGCGAGAGAGGAGCCTGAGACCCGAGAGGATGTGGGCGGGGAGCGTCCCGTGCGGCTCTCCTGTCTGAGGTCTCGGCCCCGTGGTGACCAGGCCTGAGCCCGCGGGCAGCCCCTGTGGCTTAGGGCTTGCCTGGACAGTGATATTTACCCTCCATGCCGCACTCACGCTGAATGTGACGGTAAGCGCAGCCCAGGTGCACTCTGTGCGTCTTCCCGACATCCCCACGAGGTGGGTACCGTGAGGCATCTCCGCCTCCCGGGTGAGGAAATGGAAGTAGGTAACCCGTCTGAGCAGCCGTCGGGGTGTCGGGGCTCAGGCAGCCTGGCCCTGCGGGGCTGTTGCACTGCACGGCCTCCCGCAGCTTTCTGGTTAGACTAGGCCTGGAAGCTCCAGGGACCCCTGTCCTCACCAGCCCCCAGCTATGTATCACTCCGCTGGGCGACTACTTCGAAGGTGCCTTGTCCTGCGGGAAACGCTTCACAGCCATGATCTCTTCATGAGTTACTCATCCAGGCCAAGCGGTGTGCACTGTTACCCCCATGAGAGTTAAGGACAGCGGGGTTCAGGGAGGCTAAGTCGCTCCGCCGGTGAGTGCAGGAGTCAGGGTTCCGACAGAGGTGCCCGCCAGGCAGCAAAGCCAGGACTTCCAGATGCTGCGTTTTCCACCCGGCCCTCCGGCCCTCCGCAGCAGGGAGCGGGCGCGTGGGGAAGGAGAGCAGGAAAGGCAGGCGCAGCCCCTGACCTGCCCCAGGGAAAGCGGCCGAGTCAAGAGCCAGGCAAGAAGTGAGGGTCCTGGAGACCATCACACACTACCCTCCTCCACCCGGCTCCCTGTCAGGACGGGGCGCAGTCAGGGCAGGTGGATGCCGGTTTTTAATGACCTCCGATAAGACCCAAAGCGCTTTACAACCCACTTCCCCTTCACCTGGCCCAGTGGCAGGGCTGCCAGCATGCAGCCGACCCTGCCGGCGCACCATCAGGGCTGGAGGCTGAGAGTGTGGCTCTCCCCGGTGTCCTGCAGCTGGAGTCTGGGGGGTGTGTGCATTCTGTTCCAAGCGTGGGGCAACAGCCACACCCTGCCCAGGGCGCACCGTCACTGTGGGGGTGCAGGAGCAGGGGAGGAAGGGGGGCCTGGCTGTGTGCCTCTGAGAGGCACGCCGGGCACTTACCAGGTGGTACTAGTCAGGGACCGTCCCCTCTCTGCTCTTTCCGTCACCAGCTCCTTCTCCCTTCCCTTCTCTGCTTGTCTCTCGCTTCTTCCATCTCCTTTCTGGAAAAGGAGGCCCAGCGTGCTCGCGCAAGCACTGCCCAGGAAGGGGGAGACCTGTTTGTGGCTAGCCGAGGATGATGGGCGCTCCATGCGCACCAGGCGGCCCCCGCTCGGGGCGTCAGCTGCGGACCAGCCCAGCAGGCCCCTTCGGCTGTCTGTGGCCTGGGCGCATCCACCTGATTATGGTTCCTGGCCCTTCTGCAAAGACAATAGATTTTTTTCTGTGCTATTTACAGTTACATGTGTGTCTGTATGGTCGGTATGGTCGATTTTACATTAAAAAGAATTTCAAGCCCTGGGTGGCGTAGCTCAGTGGATTGAGCGCGGGCTGCGAACCAAAGTGTCGCAGGTTCGATTCCCAGTCAGGGCACATGCCTGGGTTGCAGGCCAAGGCCCTCAGCAACTGCACATTGATGTTTCTCTCTCTCTCTCTTTCTCCTTCCCTTCCCTCTCTAAAAATAAATAAATAAAATCTTTAAAAAAAGGAATTTCAAGATCATTCGCATTGTTTGCACAACCAGATAGGGCCACACTGGATTTACCCTCCCCCACCCCATGGTAACCGTCATTTGTCACCGAGTTCTGCTGTCCCTGTGGGTGGGGTGTGCCTCCACCCCCCCCCCCCAACACACACACCACACTCACTCACTCTGTGTCCCACCCACCCGGCTTTGGGGTTTGTGCGAGGCTGGGAAAGATATGACCCCAGAGGGACCTCGGATGCTCCCGAAAACGCCTGTGGATAGAGAATTGACGCGTCTGTGCTTTGCTGCGGGAGAAAGACCGGGAACCAACCAACAAACAAAGAGGCAGCGATCGCCTGGGAGTGACCTTGGACAACAGCTCAAATGACACGTCCTGCACAAGGTTCTCAAGGTGCCATCACATGTGGGAGCTCAGGGCTCCTCGAGCCTGAGAGCCAGGGTCTGCGGGGATCGGGCCGGAAGAGGGACCCGAGGCGCAGAAGGGGGAGTGGCCTGTGCAAGGTCAGTGACCTGCCAACGGCTGGCTGGCGCAGGACTCCAGCTCAGTTTTGCTCCCTCCCGGTTCAGCGCCCCCTCCCCCCGTTTACCAGGAAGTCTCTCCACCTCCGAGTCTTTCCCCAGCGCCTCGGCCTGGGCTGCTCTAACTACTGGGCAGGTGTGCAAGGCAGCTGTGCAAGGCAGCTGTTCCCGAACGCACTCCAGCAGGTGAGGAAGCTGAGGGCAATCGGGAAGCTGAAGGCAGAGGAAGGAGTGGACCTCATCCTCCCCCCACCAACAATCTACTGTACTCTCCCCACTTTCCTAAGGGGTGAAAAATGAGACGGGGGAAGGAGAATCCAAGAGCACCAAGCCACACTGCCTCTCTCAGGGGAAGTGTTGCTTCCGTTTCGGGAGCATCTACAATGTGCCGGGTGTCTGCTGGGTCCCTGCCGGGTCCTTTTTCTGCCGAATCTCATAAACCCACAACATATTCCTAGAAGGGCACGTCCCGACCTGCCTGTCAGCACCGAGGAAGCTGACGCAGGCTCAGAGTGCCCACAGGGCTGCCCGAGGTCATCCCCCAAGCCTGGGTCTGACCCCGAAGCCCGCCCTTCCTCCGCCAGATGGATTCTGCAACAGAAAAAAAAAAAAAGTCTGCCGTGCTCCCCTGATTCACCCAGAATTCTGTAAGTCAGGGTCTTCCCTGAATCCATCTCTCAGCAGCGACCCCTCCTGGGTGTGTGGGGGTTCCTACAGGTCCTCTGGGCTTGTTGAGAAGTTAGATAACATTTAGGCCGGGGGTTTTTTTTTCCATCCAAGAAGATTCAACAATATGAAAGGAGAGATATCGTCCCACGCAGGAACCAGTGGGACACCGGGGGCAGCTCTCGGCTCTCCGCTGAGCTTACGGTCGTCACTGTTAACGTCCCTTTGAAAGGGAGCAAATCTGGTTCAAACCGAGTGGCGAACATTGAGGAAGCAGAAAGCCCGTGCCACACCCTTGACACGGAGCACCGGGGGAGGGGGTGAACATTAACCAGAAGGCAAACACGGAAACAGCGAGAGGGGGCTGTGTGGAGGGGAAGGCCCGCGAGGCTGGGTAGTAACAGGAGCCTGAGCTCCTGGACTTGGAGGTCCGCCAAAGCCTGGGTTCAAATCCCTTCTCTGCTGCTTACTAGCTGCGTGCTATTAGGCAAATTACTTAGCTGCTTTTAGCCTTAATTTTCTCTGTAGATCTAGGGGGATAATCACATATTCCTGTCGTGTTGTGTAGATTAAATACTATGTATAGGACACGCTGGGGGAGTGCAGGGCATTATTATGGGCTCCATCATTGATAGCTCTTATTATCCACAATTAACCTGCAATGAACCTGCTTTCAGGCTCTCCCCTCTCAAATTTCTTTGCTGTGCTCCTATTTTAAGCACGAGGTCACAAAGGGGTTTTTGTTTGGGTATTCTTTCACATTTCTAGAGCACGTTCTATGGCCACTGCAGCTTCAGGCTGCGTCCCTGCCGCGGGGCCAGCTCTCTCATCCCTCGCGGTAGGACCGGCTCCTTTATGGTGAACAAGGGAGACTGTGGAGGCGCCGAAGAGGGAGGCGGGTGGGGCCCCTGGACCCCACGTGTGGAGGGAAGAAGGAGGACAGGACTCCAACAGGTTTTTAGAAATGCGTGCAGAATGGGCTTGGCGGAGAATGCCAACCGCGTGTTTCACCCGAATCCCAGTCCCAGGGGGAGGGACGTCCAGGTCACCTGACGTCGTGCAGAAATGGAAACTGGCGGAGACACGGGAAAGCAGCAGCCACGAGGCTCAGAGGAAGCAAGCAATGAGCACCTGGCTCCCAAGAGCGGCATGAAAGCAGCGGCATGAAAGCTGACACCCGTCCTTCCCTAAAAGAGAAAAGGAGGGCGTCCCGTAGACCCGTGCGCGCTGCCCGCGATGCATGCGGCGACTTGGGATGCTCACAAAGTCTGCTGCGCCATTTTGGAGACATTATTACGAAGAGGAGACTGTGCCATTAGTGACACAGGGCGATGAGGGGACTGACACCAGGCTGGTACTCTCTGGGAAGGGGAGGGGAGGGGAGGGGCTCTGGGAGGGACAGGGCATTCTTCCGAAGTGGAACAGAGTAAAAACTGAAAAGGTGGCGTTTGTGGATCTTTCCCCCACTCCGGTCTGCGTCCCCCGAACCCCGAGGAGGCAGGGTGGTCCAGAAGAACTGTTTGCTAGCCAGGGCGTTTCACGTATGCG
Source organism: Phyllostomus hastatus (assembly GCF_019186645.2). Classification (NCBI taxonomy): domain Eukaryota; kingdom Metazoa; phylum Chordata; class Mammalia; order Chiroptera; family Phyllostomidae; genus Phyllostomus; species Phyllostomus hastatus. The sequence goes on from NW_025334024.1 coordinate 27,347,878, forward strand.
GGCATTAAAAAAGATACTGAACATTTACCTGGGAACCAAACAGAGAAAAGAGAACGATGCATTGTGGAATTAAGGCAAGGAGTGCCTACCACAGCCATTCTGATGATTTCGGAACAGCATCCAATAATTGGAGAAAAGGAAAAAAGAACCCCAGGAAATGCTGAGTAAGTGATACACTTCAGATCTGGCTCTGAAGTCAGACAGCTGGGCGCAACCCTCACCCCTCAGCTGTGTGAGTCTGTGCCAGTCCCTAACTTCTCTGAACTTCGGGAGCCAAGCAGGCCCCCACCTCACTGTGTTTTTGTGAAGATCAAAAACAACAATGCATATTAAGTAGCTAGAATGCTAGAATATGAATATTCTGTTAAGTAGACTAGAATAAGCCAGCCTTGGAGTGGACAAAGAGACAGCTATCAGCATTGCAGTTATTACCAATGTCGGCCCGTGCAGCAGTGCTGGAAGATGGATCATGTTTTACATGTGGGGAGGCCACGGCTCTGGGAGGTTAACTGTTTTTCCCAAGGCCACATAGGCAGGAAATGTTGGCGGTTGTATTTGCACTCCAGTTTGTCTGACACACTCACCCCCGATTCTGCCTCCGGGCAGGGGATAAGAGGGAAGACGAAACCCGACAAGCTGGCTACGTGCAATCCATGATTCCTTCCCAGCTCCGTTTTTCTGGGCACCCAAATCATTAGCGCACACGTACATGATTTCTACCCCTAGGAGGGCTTTGCGGCCCTGAGCGGACACCTGCCTTGTATTTGGAGATCCCGGGAAGGTGAGCATGCTCAGGAGTCAAAGTAAGCGGGGCAGGCGGGCGACACGCATCACAAACAGATGAAAGCGGCACTCCGGGCAATGGCTCGGGGACAGAGGGTTCGGTTGTCTAGCAAGTGACCAGGGAGCATCCTGAAGACGCAGAGAGCCCTTGCGGGCCTGGCCGTGGTCCCGCCTCCGCAAGCTTCCTGTCTCCTGGGGGCATCTGTGTGTGCCAGCTGCTCTCCTTCTGCCCCACTCCCCCTTCTTTCCTGCTCAGAGCTCGGCATCTGGATTTTGTTCCGGACAGTCTAGCCCGAACAGTGGATCATGCTTGGTCTAAAGCAACCTGGACCACCCATTCTTCTAGGCGGGTCATAGGTCAGGGATGGATCTACGGCTCTGTTCTAGCCAAAGAGATGTAGGTAAATGTCTGCAAGAAGCTTCTGGGCTCTCTTTCTGTCAAGAGAGACATGTGAGGAAAATGTTTCCCATGCCTGCTTTGTTTCTGCTTAGTATGCTGGTGTGAGGGTGTGATGCTTGGAGCCGTAGCAGCTGTTTTGCAACCATGAGGGGAGACATTGCTGATTCATTAAGAATTGCACATTAGGGAGAGAGAAAGGGCCTAGGTTTTTGGCTGTGCCAATTCTGGAATGACTTACTACCATATACCTTGCTCTATCAGGTAACTAGAGGTTTCTATGGCTTAAACCACTGTTTTCAGTTCCTGTTCTCAGATGGGGCCTGGGTATGTGCTGTATGTTTTAAATAGTTCCCAAATCACCCTAATAGGGTTAGGGTTGAGAACGACTTTTCTAACCCCATAAAAATCATAAGCATTGTTTGAAGTGTGAGAGCTATCCAGGAGAGGAAGAGTGGAAATATCTCAGAGAAGGCAGCACCCACTTTTCCCTGGGTAGGACGGGTGGGGTCTGGGTCAGGAGGCCAAGGGAGAAGGGTATTCGGGACAGCGAAGCTCTGGGAGGCGGAGACCGTGTGGGGGGAAGACCAAGTAGCCCTACTCGGCTGGACCACAGGGTGTGAAAAGTAGGAGATGAGGCTGGAAAACCGGTTTAGGGCCGGAGAGGGTGCCGGGTGCTGGCTTAGGGACATGCTGAGGACTTGGTGCTGACCCTGAGCTAGGGGTTATAGAGGATGAAGGGGGGGTGAAGACCCAGCCGGCACTGCTGAAAGGACCCCGAAGCCATTGTGAAGACAAGTGCACAGGGAAGCTTCCCAGGGGGTGGCTGGGGGAGACAGCCGCAGGGTGTCAGGGTCAGGACAGAACGGTGTGGGGTGGAACAGGATCGTGGGGTTTGCAGTCATTAGAAGCGGAAAGGGGCCAACTGGCCCAGTGTCCGACTTTCTAAGGGATGCTGGAACTTCCTTTACGACGTTCTTGGGAAACGAGTCGTGTGCTCTGTCCAGCCTCTTCTGGGACAAGGACATCACCCGTTTGCATGTATCATCAGACAGGTTTAGTGACCATTTAGTTTTTTATTCCACTAGCCAGAATCAGAGCCCTTCCAGCTGTAGCCCACTGACCCTAGCTTTGCCCCGCGAGTCTGGGTGGGGTCAGCGGGTGGTTGCACTGCTCTCTGGCACTGGCACGTCCAGCTCCCTGCCCGTGGCCTCGCGGTGGGGGAAGGGTGCCTCCCCGACTCCTGACTTTGGGATGGCCTGAGTTCGGCAGCTGGGGTGCGGTGGCTGTGAGGCCAGCAGAGGCCCTACGTGTGCCCTTTCGGGAACGCCCTGCTGTGCCTCCTCCGGTCACTATGGGAAGACTGTCGCCTGGGACACCTACTGATTCCCAAAGGAAAAGAAAGGCAGGGAGCCCTGGCCTGGGGGCTCAGTTCCTTGGAGCATCAGACCATATGCCCAAAAGGTTATGGGTTCGAGTCCAGACAGGGGACCTACTGAGGTTCCGGGTTTGATCCCTCATCAGGGGTGCATATGGGAGGCAACCAATCGATGTTTTTCTCTCTCTTTCTCTCCAATAAACATATCCTTGGGTGAGGATTTAAAAAAAAAGGAAAGAAAGAAACATAGGGAACAAAGCAGAGCCCAGACCACGCCCTGGAGCCCAGCCCAGCCCAGCCTACGTCAGCTCGGCCAACGCCAGGTCAGCCGCAGAGACGCAAGAGGCAAGGAGATGTGGTTAGAAGCCAACACAGCATTAATGGGGCGGTGGCTGGCTAAAAGGTACAGCAACAAAGCATCGGCTTACTCCCTTTTCCACCTGAACGCTCTTCAAATAGACGGCGGTCACCATTACTTCCTGCAAATATTATCATTTCGTTCTCATTTGTCTCCAGTGCCGATAGCTATTCCTGGGGTGGCATGCATTCCAAACCCCTCTGCGCATAATTGCTCACTCTTTCACCCAGAACTGAGTACACAGCACTCCTCACAGAATCTCGGATTGTCACTGCCCCGCCACTGAAAAGAATACTTATTACTGCGGCTTAAAATTGCTTTAAATTAAAAAAAGAAAAGCAGCTCCGTTGTTGGGTCGTATTGAGCTTTGGGTCAATGAACAAACCCTGTGATCCTTTCTGACTCGGTTGCCATGAATCCAGCCCCTGGCCCTGCACTGACATGGCTGCCTTTTCCGGTGGTAAAAACAGATACTATGACTGAAATTGTATGTGGTAGAGCTTTGGGCCTGCGGACCTAGACTGCCGATTCCATCTGAGTCCTCATTCTGCCGCCAAATGTAGCAACTATACCTTCTCTGTGTATGCCCCCGAAAGTTCGGTGAGACACTTGCTGTGTCTGCATTCAGATCACCAAGGAAAGACTACTGAATGGGACAGGGGTAACGATGGAACCTTAGGGCCTAACTCCAGAGACTTCTGGGTTGAGGAGGAGTATGGTCGGTGGGTCCAAATGGGCAACAAATCCGTTTTTAATTGTACCGTCCCCTGCTCTGTGTGTTGGCGAGTTGTCCACGAGAATATCAGAAGAGACATGGCCAGAGGCCTTGCTTAGATTGGTGCTGATCAGTGAAGGAACTTAATTAAAAAAAATGAAAATTTGTTGGCTTCTGTATGATCTGCTCTTGGAGAACCGACACCGGGTCTTAGGAATGACCTCTTTCTTTTCTGCATCTTCCCTCTCTTCTTGTGTACTATTTCTGAGTGAAATGTAATGAAAGACCCAAACCATCCAGGTTAATACAGGCGTATGTGGCCATGGTGTTGCAGCTCGCGATCGGCAACTTTACGTCGGCAGAGCTCGCTTTGCTATTTTTGGTCAAAATGTCATTTTCACGATTTGAATAGCTGATAAAGGGGAACATTGTAAAATTATATGTACAACAGGTCAGAGAGTGAAGTAGGTCCCCCCATCACAAGTCTGTCATTCTGTTGCTAGTTTCGTAAGTATCTTTCCGGAAATAGTTTGTATTCTGTGCATTTACAGTCACGCACACACACCCACAAGCACCCACACACACCCACACGCACCCACAAGCACCCACACGCGCACGTGCTGTGTTCCCGCCGCACAGGCAGCACCCTGCATCCCACACGCTCTTCTGAAGGTTGCTCTCACGCGTGGCAGGGAATCTCGGTGGCCACTTCCATCAGCAAACCTCGACGCGCCTTGTTCTTGGAATAGCTGTGCCATGCCTCGCTGTGGGGATCAACTTTGTGTCGACGGCTGTTTAGGTGGTACCACTTCTTTAACAGACTCTGAGCTCTGGCATCCTCTAAAACCTAAAACAACTGTTTTCCCCGTGCCCAGTTCTGCAGTCGGAGTCGGGTCCGACTGAGACGGGTTGCTAGTCTTGCCCGTGTCATTCCCGTAGAGGAGTGAGTGATTTCCAACCGGAGCGCCACGACAACCTTTTAACTGTCCACTCCCTGACTATTTCGTCAGGGACACTGACTCCTTTCCCTCCGACTGTCCAATAAAAGACTGACTCCAGCCAACATAACAGTAGCCATTCGGTGTGAATGAAAACCAAAATTGTACCTCTTTTCTTACTTAGATTGGCAAAAAATACAGTTTTTGGTGTGCTGCAGAATTTCAGCCTTTAGCGTCTATGTGCCAGGAGACGGAAGAGGTCGGAAATCGCTGTGTTAGGTGCCCCGAGGTGGCAGGGCCGTTTGGGGCGGGGCTCCGCCGTCACCCTGGGGTGGCTGGGTCTTCGCTCCCCCTCCGTGTAGTCTCAGGCGGTCTCTCTTTCCTCGGGAGCCCGCTGTGGGCCCTCTGCGTGCTCCCACGCCCAGTAGGATAACTGGGCTCCTTGAGCAGCAGCTCAGAGCTCTGGAAGCCCCTGGGCCTCCCCAGCGCTTAGGCCTCTGCCCCTGCTCTGTTCTGTTGGCTGGACCAGGTCACAGGCTCAGCCCAGATTCACGAGGAGGTGACTGCCCATGGGTGTGGCTATAGGAAGATGTGGGGACTCCAGGGGAGACCAACCAGTGAAGGGATCTGGACTGCCAACAGGTGTACGTCCCCTGTCATCAGACTTCAGATATTTTGCTTGAAAACATAATTACATTTGTTAACGGCTAAAAGTCACTAATTTACATCATGGAGTTGGAAGAGGATGCAGAGAGATCAGCCATCCCTTCCCCTTCATTTGACTGATAAGAGACCGGAGAATCAGAAAGCTTAACGGCCAGAGGAATGACAACATCCCCTGACTCATGGCCCCAGGGTCAACAACGCCCCAGTCTTCACACCCCTCCTTACCCGTCCCTGCTTCCCACTGGGGCCCATCTGTGGGCTTCAACCGCTTGAGCCCCTGGTTTACCAAGCGCTCACGGAGCGCCCGCTCTGTTCCAGGCGCTGTTCCGGGAGGTCGTCACTGCAGTCACACAGTGACGCTGGTCTCGCGGCCCGGACAGGTGTGCCGGAGCTGGCCTGAAACTCCTGCGCGCCTCCAGCGCCACGCTCAGGGACCTCCTGCTGGTAACTTGAAACCGGCCACGGTGCGAATAAATACAGCACAGAAACCGGCTAACACTAGCAATGGAGATCTTTTTTTTTCAATCTCCCAAAGAGCTGGTTGTTAAACATTCACCAGCGCATGGTGGACTTAGCCTTCAGTCGCCTTCTCTCTCAGGCTGAGAGGGGTTCTGGGACCGCAGTCCAGGCTGCCCAGAGGCCTGTGTTGATTCCCTCACTCATTGATGCCCTCATTCAGTAAACATTTATTGATCAACCACCATGTTACAGCCTCTGTGTGAAGGAGGCCGTTCCCACTCTTCACCAGACACCTGTTTTCCGTGAGGAGTGTGGGCCTCGTGCTGATAGATATTATTTTTTTAAAAGAGAAGCTGCTGATCTAGATTTTTGTGTGGAGTTGCCCAATTTTTCAATGTGAAGAGCAAATTCAAAAAAATGTTAAGCTACTGTCTGGGCCGACCTAAACGCATCTTTAAGTAGTACTCGTCCTGGGAGCCAGCAGTTCATGACCTCTGTCCGATCCTATCAAAAGCGTGTGACATCTGGCCCCTGGCCTCCCCACTCCTCCGCTGCCCCAGCAGCCTCGCTGCAGCTCATTGGCCTGGAAATCCGGGCACCCACGTGGGACTGCACCCTGCACCCTGCACCCTGCGCCCCTCGTGGTGAGTTTGAGGCGTGCGTCCTTTGGTGGAAAACCCTGCGGGGGCCCCCCGGTGGTGCCCGCCTCTCCAGCCGCACATCCCACTCTCCGCTGAGCCGCACGGCCCGCTCGGACTTCTGTGAACAGCCTGTGTGGCGTTTGGCCCCAGGCCCTTGGTACCTGCCGTGTCCCTGTCCCCCTCCCGGACACCATGCTCACCCAACGCAGAGGCGGCTTGCTCAGGGAACCCCCGTTCCCCCAGACCAGGGCAGGTTCCTCTCATCGATCCGCTGGTATTACTGTGTTTTGCTCCTTGTGGTGGCCACGGAAATGCACTTCCTCGATGTCTTACTGAGCGGAGCGTCGTCGCTGGCTGTTGTCTGAAGCCACCGCCGCCTCTCTCCCGAGGCCACACTTCCCACGACTGGGCGCAGTGGGGACCTGCGGCAGGTCCGTCCTGGGAGCGTGAGGCCCCTCGGATGGGCAGCTCCGGCAGGGCGTCCTGGGGGCTGCCCTGCGGTGTATGACCGACCACCTGTCTCTCGCCTTCCCAGAGCGGCTCCCCCGTCTGACGCGTCTGCCAGTCTTCCCCAGCCCCTCCCTGTTTTCGCTCACAGACTCGTTCTTGCGTGTGTCATCTTACCGTCTGCTTCTTCGGGGGCCTGACCTACAGCACTAAATGTATGTATTTATATGTGTGGATATCTGACAAATGCTTGCCTCGAAGACTAGACTAGGAAGGCAGGATGGGTTCGGGGGTAGGTTTATCTCTGGCTTACCATTAAACCCCCACATCGCCCGCAAGGCCTGGCACACAGTAGGTGCTCGGGAAGCACCTGCTGATGTGACAGACGCATGGAACAATTGAAAATACGACACATTATGAAGATAGAATCCATGATTCCAGGTATGCTTATTCTAACGACAGGAAGCACTCGTTTCAAAGTGGAAAACGGAAATTGGGGAGCGCCCCCTGGAGGACAGGTAAATAAACGTGAGACACATCCAGCCAGTCCAAGGAGTCCGTGTTGTGGTGTAGGGACTTAGAGCCGGATTACATCCTGCTGACTTGGAGGGACCGCTGGTTTCTCCTTTCCCTCGGTGGCAACAGTTTGGTCACGGGGAGCACGCCCAGCCGTCCAGTCGGGTGCTGCTGTGTGTGATGATAGCTTCAGCAGTGGTCGGTGCTGCACACGGTTGACAAAGGAGCTTTGAGACCCAACTCGCTTGAACTTTGCAATGACCCAGCACAGCATCTTGGGAGAGTCACTTCCTCTCTCCAGGTTTTGGTGGTTCCATCTGTACCGTGAGGCGGGTGGCCTAGGGACCCCAAAGTACGTCTAGCTTGGACAACCCTGCATTCTGTAAGGGGTGGACAGAGGTCAAGGGAGAAACATCATCCTTGTCATTCTTTTCTATACTCCCAGCTCTTACCACAGTGCTGGGGACGTCAGAGGCGCTCCAGAAGTCTTGGTGGAATGAATGAATAAAAATGTGAATTCTCTTTCCGCTGGGGACACAGTGTTTCAGGGCCCTAATCTGTGCAGGTAGGGAAGGCAGGGAGCAGCTGTGTACCTTTGAGGGAGTGGCTGGGCGATGGGCCTGTGTCAACAACCGTTTGCCCAGGTGTGCAGAGGGGCCAGGGAGAGAGAACACACATTAGTTCCCTTCCTCGCAGTAATGATCCAGAAAGCCCAGCTTGCCTCTCTGCATTTCTCCAGGCACCGCTGGAGTGGGAACCTGTTTTTTGTTTGTTTTTTTTTTTCCTGACCTGCCTGGACAGATAGGTAGGAAAGGCGGTGGATCAGCTACTTAAAAGGCTAATAGGAAGGTTAAAGGACAAAAGTAGCCAAATCAGCTGTACCTACAGTAAGCAGTTAAGGGAAACACAAAATGAAAAGATCTGAAATATGACGTCAAAAGCGTGGGAGAGGGGAAGTAAAAATGTAGCACTTTAAGAATGTGTCAGAACTTAAACGCCCACCGGCTTAAAATAGATTGCCATGTATATTGATATACATAAATGTCGTGATGACCACAAACTGAAAACCTACAGAATGTACACAAAAATAATAAGGAGAAAGGAACCCAAACACCGCAGTAAAGAAGACCAGCAAACCACAAAGGAAGAGACCAAGAGAAGAGGAAAGGACAGAGAAGAACTACAAAAACAACCCAAAGGTAATGAACAACACGGCCATCAGTACGTACCTACTGATAATTTCTTTAAATGTAAGTGGGCTAAATGCTCCAATCCAAAGACATAAGGAGGCCCTGGCTGGGTGGCTCCGGTGGTTGGAGTGTTGTCCTGATACACCAAGGCTGAAGGTTCGATCCCCAGCCAGGGCACATATAAGAATCAACCAATGAATGCATGAATGAGCAGAACAGCAAATCAATGCTCCCTTTTCTCTAAAATCAATCAATAAAAAAAATTAAAAGACACAGGTTGGCTGAATGAATAAAAAAACATGACCCATTTATATACTAGCTAAAGAAGACTCATTTCAGATTGAAAGACACACACACACTAAAAGTGAATGGATGGAAAATGATACTCCATTCACACAGAAATGAAAAAAAAATGCATTAGCAGCACTCACATCAGACAAACAGATTGGAAAACAAGAGACCAAGAAGGTTACTACCTAATAAGAAAGAGGTCAGTTCAAAAGGAGATATAACATTGGTTAAATACAGGACCACATAAATGTAAAGGCAAGTATTATTTGACCGTAACACAATAATGGTAGAAGATTTTAACACCCCACTTACATCAATGAATAGATCATCCAGTTAGGAAATCATTTAGGGAATACGGGCCTTCACTGACACATTACATCGCATGAACTTAACAGATACCTGCAGAGCATTCAGTCCCCAAAGTGCAGAACACACATTCGCTTCAAGCACACAAGGGACAATTCTCCAGGACAGATCACACATTACGCCACAAAACAAGCCTCAGTAAATTCAACGAGACTGAAATCATATCTAGCATATTCTCTAACAACAGTGGTGTGAAACTAGAAATCAGTTACAAGAAGAAAACTGGAGAAAAAACCCGCGTTGCACTAGAAAACATGTCACTAAACAACCAATTTCTTTTAACAAAGAGATCAAAAGGGAAATGAAAAACAATCCTGAAGCACATGAAAATAAAAACCCGACTTCCCAGAATCTATGGGAGCAGCAAAAGCATTTCCAAGAAGGTGATTTGTGGTAATACACACCTATCTGGAAAAAAAAAAAAAACCCACAAGAAGAATTCCAAGTACATCATCTAACTTTATATATAAAGAAACTAGAAAAAGAACAAACAAAATCCAAAGTTAACAAAATGAAGGAAATAATAAAGATCAGAGAGGAAACAAATAGGATAGAGACTAAAAAAATAGAAAAGATCAGTGAAACGAAGAGCCATTTTTTTTATAAGGATAAATAAAATTCATAAACTTGTAGCCAGACTTCAAGTCCCCCTGACTACAGTATAAACCTGTCCACATTTCCCCTTTTCCTCTAGAACTGCCCCGTATTTTATTCCCATTCAGATCTTTCCCTTGGTCAACTAACTTAGCCATAGACCCTGGTTCGGAGCCAGCTGTTACTTACCCAACCGCATTAGACTGGACCAAGGATGGAGAAACTGGGGCAATTGAATTGTCTGTCTCAAGAATTTGGTAAAGAGTTCATGTGTGAGCAGGTCTTAAAATCTCTCATTACAAGAAAAAAAGTGATAACCGTGTGAGGTGATGCATGTCAACTAAACTTACGGTGGAAATCCCTTTGCAGCGTATCCGCACATCAGATCATGATGCCGTACCCCTCGAACCTGTGCAATGTGATGTGGTAATTATATCTCAATAAATCTGGAAACAATCAAAGGGAAATAGGCACACAGCCTGAGTCTGTTAGCTGCAGGGAGCCAATAAGAGAGTCACGTGCCTGAGAGGCTGGGACCGCGGTTGTGTGGCCCCCATGGGGGACCCCGTGCAGCCGCACAGCGGGGACCAACCCGTCGGGAGGGAGAGAGACCCAAAGCGCATGCCGGGAGAGAAGGAGAGAGCGTCGGGACCAGAAAGAGAGAGAAGGATGAAGGGAACGGCTACCTGCTGGCGTCCCACTCCCCACGAGGTCTGACTTTATCACCTGCACTTTGATTTTGTGAGTTCTTCTGTAGTTTTAAAATAAACTCTTTTTGTTTTTGTGGCAGGAGCAACTGATCGGGGCTGAGCTTTGTTTCCCGCAAAATTTATATGTTGAAACCCTAACCCTCGGGGCCTCCGAATGGGAGGGTATTTGGATGTAGGGCCCTTAACGAGGTGATTAAGTTAAAATGAGGCCATTGGGGTGGGCTCTTCCCCTCCCTCCCCCCTCCCCCACTCTGCCTGGTGTCCTTAGTGGAAGAGGAGGATGGGGACTCCCGGAGACACCGAGGCTGTGTGAGCCCGGAGGGACGCCTGTGAGGAGGGACAGCAAGGAGGCGGCCACGTGCAGGCCAAGGAGAGAGGTCTCGGGAGAAACCCACTCTGCCAGGACCTCGAGCCGGGGCTTCCAGCTTACAAAACACTGAGAAAATATATTTCTATTATTTAAGCGCCGTCCCCACCCCGGTCCACGGTATATTGTATGGCAGCTTTGGCAAACCCATGTAGCAAGTTGAAGTGGAGTTCAGTGCTTTCAGTGACTGTAGCAGAAAACTTAGACTTAATTGTATCAAAAGATAAGAATGTAGCCCTGACTGGCCGTAGCTCAGTGGATTGAGCGTGGGCTGCGAACCAAAGCGTCGCAGGTTCGATTCCCAGTCAGGGCACATGCCTGGGGTGTAGGCCACGGCCCCCACCAAACTACACATTGATGTTTCTCATGTTTCTCTCTCTCTGTCTTTCTCCCTCCCTTTCCTCTCTAAAAATAATAAATAAAATCTTAAAAAAAGAAGGAAAATCGCAATCCTAAAAAAAAAAAAGGAATTCTAGAATCAAATAGGGGTTTGGCATTTATAAAATAATAAAAATTAAAAAAAGATAAGAATATGCCTTATTCACACGACTGGAAATCAGGAGGGACAGAGCTCCCTCCTGATTCATTCGGTGACTCATGGCATTGTCACGGGTCTATTCCGCCCGTGTTTCTGCCCCACCATCCCCGTCCCAATGCGTCAGCTTTGACGTCAGGCTGGGTCCTTTCATGTGGGCAGGGTGGGGGTGCCATTTCCAGACCTGACATTGTCCAGACGATGACATTATTCTTTATTCTTGAGAGTTTGTTTTCAAGAGCAAGGAATCCCTGAAAAGCCCTCCTGCCCTCGTCCGCACACGTCTCATTGGCCAGAGAAACGCGTCCCAGGCGGAGAGTGAACCAATCACTGGCCGTGGACATGGGGCCGTTGTGATAGGCTCTGTCCTGGGGTGGCCCCATGGAGGGGGGTGGGTGAGGGCTACCCAAAATGGCGATGGGCTAAGCAAAAAGGAGGAATGAACTTGGAGTCGGGAACCAAAAGACCCTTTTATAGCGCTCCCTGGCCAGCCCTCCCAGGACAGATTTGATAACAGGTTTATCACGGAAAATTTCGGCAGGAGGGTTCCTGAAAGAGAGACACCTTCTTGACCATCACTCCTCTGATCTATGGATCAATGAACATATGTGAACACGAGCAAATACAAAATAAGTTGGGATTTTCATAACCTACATAATTCACAAGTTTTGTATGCGTTCTCTCATTTGCCCCAGATAATAATTTTACAAACGTGGGAAGCTGTGGCTCAGACACTTGAGATGATTTGTTCAAGAGCACACCGTGCTGACTCCTGGAGTGGCAGAAAAATGACGGGAAGGCACACGTCCGTGAGTGGTGGTTGATCAGATTAGAGGTATCAGGCAGTAAACTCGTAGGAATCTGGGTCAGATTATGAGGACCCTGAATGTCAGGGGGAGGAGTTTGAAACTGGTAAGACGTACAGTAAGATCTTAATTTGAGGAGTGATACGACACCCTGGTATTTCAGGAAGGTGGCCAACCACTGGTTTCCAAAACCAGTTAGTAGGTGGCTTAATTAAATAGCATAGAGAGACCAGACTCAATGTGGGACTCGTTTGTTTTCTTTCCCCAATGTTTACGGGGCACAGAGCCTGTGGGAGGCTCTGTATTCGGCAGTGGGGCCCAGGGAATGAGCAGGACACACAGGGTGCCTAACCTTGCGTCAGTTAAGGCCAGGGGATCTGACGGATCGGGCTGGGCTCTGCCGCAGTAACAAATAAGCACTGCTGTCTCACGGCTCAACCGCATGAACAAACGTCGTTACCCATGTGACTCTCGAGGCACAAGTGGCCCTCCTCCATCTTCTGCCTATGGCATGGGGAACACCTGGCTTCTAAGGACACTACAGTAGGGAGATACACACACACACACACACACACACACACACACACACACACACACACACAGAGTAGAGAGGGAGAGGGAGAGAGAGAGAGGGAGGGAAGGAGAGAGGATGAATGCCAGCTCTCAATTGTGCTGGACCGGAAGTGACGCATGTCTGCTCCCAGTCCCTTGGCCAGAACCGGTCATGTGGTCCCCTCACCTAATGGCAAGAAAGGTTAGGAAACACATGGTGGGGGGGGGGGGTCGGGATAGCACATGAACATTTAACAGACAGTCACTGTCTCTGCCACAGAATTTTAAAACAAATACCCCAGATAAAGGTTTGTTTCTTCTTTATTCCCTTGTAAAGTTCTGCTGTGTAAGGATTGGTTGTACCAGTATCATTTTTTTTTAAAGAATTGTTTTTTGTGTGTGTGTTTTTAAAGATTTTATTTATTTATTTTTAGAGAGGGAAGGGAGGGAGAAAGAGAGAGAGAGAGAGAAACATCAATGTGCGGTTGCTGGGGGCCGTGGCCTGCAACCCAGGCATGTGCCCTGACTGGGAATCGAACCTGCGACACTTTGGTTCGCAGCCCGAGCTCAATCCACTGAGCTATGCCAGCCAGGGCTGTACCAGCATCATTTTAATGACAACTTCCACTAGAGGAGAAAAAGTATCACAGAAACCTTGCTTCCAGGCTGCACGGATAAGGAGACAATAGAGAATAACCAGTCAATACTAAAGAAAGGTGACGTTTTTATTTCCTTGCCTTGCAGTGATGCAGCAGAAGGAAGAGATCTCAATTTCCTTCGCAGCCCTCTTGCGTGCGGCCTCTGTGTCTCTGAGCAAGTTCCTTAACCTCTGAGGGCCCAGTGCTCCAGCACAGAGAAAGGAACGCTGTCTACCTCAGACAGATGTCACGAGGATTAAAATAAAAAAATATATATGTATATGCAAATGTTTATATTGCATTGCAACCGGCACATAGCATAAACTCATTAAATGTTAAATGAGTCTGCTATGTATGAATCAAAGCAAATTTGCGATCAGAACACCCAGCCACGTTTTTCACGCCACCCTCCACGTAGCCTCTTGCAGCAGCCGCGACGCAGTGCAGCTGCCGGGACTTGGGAACTCCACTGGGCCTCACGGCCCGCCCGTCTCCCTCCCTCCCGGAACCCCAGCACCTCATCCCACCCGGTGTATCTCTCCGGCGCTCACTCTCCGGCTCCACAATAGTGCCTGCTGTCGGGAATTTTGGTGTCTCTCAGAGTCTCTCCCCCTGTCCCTGATCGCATTGTTTCAAAATATGGAGGACCCTGCCCCAGCAGACCATTTCCTGCAGGAGAATCTCCCCCTCCAGCCCACCGGTCTCAGGCTTGGCCGTCAGGCTTGCTTTGACCCATGAAAAGGGAGTGGAAGTGACGTGGGCGGAAGCTTTGAGACCCCTGGCGTGCTTCCACTATCTCTGGTCCCGAAATGAAAGTATGGCAGGGAGCGCGGCAGCCAGCTGGAGGCGGACAGGCATGCGGACGAGGAATGGTCCCTTGCAGTGGTAACCCACTAAGATAACAGGAGTTGTTTGTTACTGCAGCACAACCTACCCAAGGGAGGGCTGATACAACCCCATATTCCCACACGTATGACCCCTTTTAAAAAAAAATCCTCACCCCAGGATGCGTTTTTATTTTACAGAGAGAGAGAGGGGTGTAAGAGGAAAACATCAATCAGTTGTCTCTTGTGCATGCCCCAACGAGGGATCGAACCTGCAACGTTTTGTTGTACAGGGTGATGCTCCAACCAACTGAGCCACTGGCGAGGCCTGTGAGCTCTTCTCTCCAACACCTGTGTTCAAAACCTTTATCCCCTAGGACACTTTTCTTCCTTACCTCCCCCCAATGTTTTCTACGTTCGAATGCCTTCTCCATGAAGCTTCCTCTGGTTATCCTGGTCACAAATCACCTCTGCCTTCTCTAAACAACACACAATGTATTATCCACAATAATATCGGTAAATCAATGTTTGCTGACGACACTAGGGAGGGTGTGCTTCTCCTGTGGCACCGGTTACAATAGTTCACTATTATCACACTTTCTCTGGGTCTTATAATGTCTAGTGTGGACATGGATCCTTTTTTCCCTATTTCTGGAGCCTCAGCACCCCACGCCTGGGAAGACATGGTGAGAATTTGCCGGGCCATACATCAGTTATCGGTTCTGGATATGACGGAATAATCACCTTCTATGCTTCTCCCCCACTGAACGCAGCTACACATTCGGTGCTTCAAGCACACAGTGGGAACGCCCTTGGAGATGTTTCTAGATTAAGAGAGCTCAGCCTTCCGGTAAAACAATGGCTGGCATGTGTTTTTGGACTGCAGAACGGGTTTCTTTCAATCTGTTAAATGCAGAAACTTCTGAAGCTCCTTTCATTGGGTCTGAGAATCAGCCGGGCCCTCATACGTTAGCCAGAAAGTCGGACCATCCATGGCTGCCATGTTGGTGTTGCCCTTGTCACCATCAGTATGCGGTCAACAAGGGTCTGTAGGTCTCTCTCCAGATGTGTGGCTGGAGCACCCTAGTGAAGGCTGGGGCGGAGATGGAAACAGACTTGTACATACAGGACGCAGACTGACAGCTGTCAGAGGGGAGCGGGGTTGCGGGGTTGGGTGGGAAAAGGGCTTAAGCAAAAAAAAAATCACAAAACCTCATAGACACAGACGATAGAAAGGGGGGTGGGGGAGGTAGAAGGGGAGAAAGGGTGGGTAAAAGGTGATGGAAGGAGACTTGACCTTGGATGGTGAACACCCAGTACCATAGACAGATGATGTACTTATAGAATTGCACATTTGAAAACTATATAATTTCATTAACCAACGTCACCCCAGTAAATTGCATGAAAATTAAAAAATGATAAATAGGAACAAAGAGCTGGGGAGAGGCACATGACGAAGACCCGCGGGCCGGAAGGAAAAGCTGAGGAAGGACGGCCCGGCATCCCCTGGGGGAGTGTACGCACGCCGTCCGCATCCCTGGGAAACTGGCTTCACGTCACAGTGGAAAAGACGTTTTGAGAAACTGTAGAGGGTCCTCCTTTGAAACACAAAACAAAACAGTTGTTTGCTCCTGGGGAAAATAGAACAGTTGAAGGCACGGTAGCGCCGGACAGACGGGGCAGTAACTGGGCGACTGCAGAGGCCAATCACACTTGGACTCCAAGGTCTAGGAGACTTGAGGACACTCACGGAACGTGCTGTGGGAGGACAAGGGAGGGACCTGAACGTGGGGACAGGATGCAGGACCAGGGACACAAGCTGGGAGGGTGTCACTTTTTACCAGGTCATACCTCAGGACGTTCCAAGCAGACCCCAGGTCTGAAGAGCCTTCCACTGTGGTTGTCGTGGTGTCTTGCCTGCTCCGGGTTTCTGCGGCGTGTGGCTTGGGAAACGTGAGAGAAAAGAATGACGGTGCTATTTCCACTGCACACCTCCAGGGGGCACCGTCCACACTGCACTTACTTAACGGAAGTTGTGTTTTCCTTTCCTGCCAGTGGCCGTGACGAAGAGGAAATGTGTTTCCCCTGAACTACTTGTTAAGACCACCTGTTTGATTTCCACGTTATATTCCACCCCTCTTCAAGTCCCAGAACCCTAGCTCAAAATTTATTCTTATTTATTGATTTTTAGGGAGAGGAAGGAAGGAACAGAGAGAGAGAGATGGACCCACTGTGTTACCCATTTACACGTTCGTGTGCCCTGGCTGAGGACTGGCGTTTGGGGAGGAGGTTCATTGTGTGGTTGACACAGGACACACTGCGTATATAAAACAAAGTGCTTCTACCTGCCGGCCTGAAAAGGAAAAGCCCTTTGGCTAACTCGTCTCACTTTCTTTTCCGAAGAGCTCAAATCCTCTAATCCAACTGGTAAAACGTTCCATATTTTGGAAATGTGGCTTTCACGGCCGTCCCGAAGTCAGGCCGCGCGGACAATGGGAGCCGCCGGACTATTGTTCGCCGGCCACAAAGCCATGAGGTGGCTTTTTCTCCCGGGTCAAGAGGTCAAGCCCCACAGCATCCATTTTGCTGAGTTTCTTTGTTATAAATAACAAACAAGGTCGTTTATTTTCATTTTCGAGTTTCTAATTGCAGGCATCTACTGCCGACGAGGACGAACTCCATGAACAGGTGGCTGGAATGCCGGGGAGAAAGCTTGAACCGGTTCCAGAACAGAGGGCTTGCCCCGCTCTGGCAACACAGTTTGATGAGTTGGAGATTCTGTCACCGCGGGATGCGCACCTGGACAATTACTCGGAAAGCAAACACTCATCTGTTTGGCAAGCACAGATCTATGTAAATTAGGGGAGATTATGTTGCTGCTAGTCCTGGCTGCTCTGTGATCAAATGCAATTGTTTCCCATTTCTTAAGAAGCACGGTCTTTATTGGACTCAGTTCTTCCCTCCGTTCTTCTCACGATTTTATTGTTCTTACGGCTATGAAAAATAACATGCCATGTACATGAAGCCTGGAAACAAGGGTGCTCATCGGAGACAGGACGTCATCAGAGGCTGGAACTAGAAGAGCTGTGTGTGTGTGAGGGCACACGGGTCTGTCTCGGAAGGTTTAATTAATATCTGCCTAATGATATTCTCTTCTTGATGCCCCTATAGCTGTTCCTGGGTGAAGAAGAAAAAATGGACTGACCCCCGCCCATCCCTAAGAGAGTACCGGGTCCTCCGCTTTCATTGTTCACAGCCAGTGGTCTTTGTGGGCAACACCAAGGGACCCCTCTTGCTAGAAACCTTCTCAGCTTCCTGATTGCCACCCAGCATAAACTCCTCCTCCATCACTACCTTCGTCTCCTTGGGGGGGCTGGGGGGGGATCTTGTCCACTTGAGCGAAATTAAAAACTACCTGGTATTTGTTTCTGGATTGTAATTATAAACTTCATTGTACCTTTTTTTTCCCTGGTTTTGATGCTTATCTTGAAGAGTTCAGGGAAAATAAATTGTTTTTATGAAAACAGAGAGACCGTTTGATAAACACGCTGTCTCTGGAAATTGTTCCTGCAAAAGAGGCCATTCTTTCACTATACAAGGAATAGAATATATTTCAGAAAACAGGCAGGACCACGGTGGAGGATTTCCGTGAACACAGGATATTTTTTGTAAGGCCGGGTGTAAACATGCTGAAAATCGCACACCTCCTAACTGCATCGAGCGCACTGGTTTTTAAAAGGGCTTTATTGCAGAGCCACTTAGGTCAGAAGCGAATACTTGCTGCGCTTCATACTTTTGGGAGTGAGTTCTCAGCTCAGTACTTTTTTGCTACTAGGGTTTTGGGGGGTTACCATTTCACAATTATTATATATCTGTCCAAACCGAAGGGCGTGTCTGTTCTTAGTAAAAGTAAGAGTCACCTGGGACAATGATTCATTTTTTAAAATATTTTATTTATTTATTTATAGAGACAGGAAGGGAGGGAGAAAGAGAGAGAGAAAGAGACACATCAATGTGTGGTTGCTTCTCATGTGGCCCCCACCGGGGACCTGGCCTGCAACCCAGGCATGTACCATGACTGGGAATCGAACCTGCGATGCTTTGGTTCGAAGCTCGCACTCAACCCACTGAGCTATGCCAGCCAGAGCATGATTCATTTTTCTAGAGCTTTACTTGTGCCTGGCAGCACGAGACCGATATGGCCAAGATGAGTGGTAGTAATACGATTCGATATTACTACTACTCCTCATTCGACCTCTTGCACACAACTGACTATATATTTATTACCATGTACGGAATGTTCGCCTATTTCCTCCCCCCTACTTGCTCATGTTTCTGCATTTTCTCGCCTAAGTCAAGATATCAGAATAGTCCCCATGTCCAGACCACAAAAATTTGCATCTGTTGAAATAAAAACTAACCATGACAATGCTCAGGGACTTCCCCCCCGCCCCCCGCCCCACTGTAATTGCCGTGTGGAACTCCCCCGGTGATCAGTTTTCGGACCCGCGCTGGAGACTTGTAATGAGGGCCCTGGGGTCAGAATGCTTCCTCCGTAGCACGTCTACACTGACTGTTGTGAGAGCCTCGTAGGGCCTGATTTGATGTTATCTGCATGTGACCAAGACCGTGAACGTGCAGGGGCAATCCTCTGGTGCGGAACTCTCGTGAGTTTCACGGAGACGAGCCGGGCAGAAGATACGAAGGACCCGAGCCGGAGGGAAGGGCCAGGCTGTATGACCCGGAGCCACATTCAGAGACAAAACCAAACCCGAGACGTTTCACCAACATCACGCATTAGCTGTTACTATGGGAATAGAGGAGAAGAAACTTGAGACTCTCTGGCCTTGTTAATTTCCATTTGGAGTTGCTGTTAATTTGGCTACATTACGCACTGCAAAGGAGGATCATAACATTTGGATAGGACTTTTCATCACCAAAACTCAAGAATATTAAACCGTGTCTGATGCTTAATAGTATCCTCCCCTCGTCTGGGAGAGCAGGACACTGGGGAGTGGAAGCGGGGGACCCAGGAAGATCTATGGTAGTTTTACCATCGGCAGTTTCAGTGGAGTCCTCATGGGGACTTTCTTGTTTAACGTGCAGCCAAAGTAAAGAAATGAAGTTTTCAGAGTTTTGTCGAGATGTAATATAATTTCCCCATTACAACGTGTGAATTTTTCCCTCATTTTTTTTTTTACAGATTCTTGAATGACACTATCAACTAGAAACAACTAACTAATCAGACAGAGTTTTGACCCAAATCATAGAAAAACCCTACAGTTTTCTAGTGCCCAGCAGTTGTATTTTGGCTGCACGACTGATTCTTGTCCGGCTTTTCTAGAATAGTAGCCGTTAGCACTGCTCTGCATAAATTATACGTATGTTCAAGACATGTTCCTGGAGACGTTTCTTGAAATTCAAAGCTAACTTAGTACAAAGGAAACCTCTGTTTATGGCATTTCTGAAACAAAATTACTGACAGACTGAAAAAGGTGACACCCTGAAGATGACAGCGTGACGGCTACAATCGCATTACATTTTTACGAGCGTCGTTCTATAGTTTTCAGTGGATGGTCGTCGCAGCCACCGGAACTCTCAAAACTAGGTGGCACGCTGAATGAAGGGTTTAATCAGGTTAGCCCTAAATGAAACAACACTTGATTTGAGTTTGAACTCGCACAAGGATCTAGAACAGCGGAATGCAGAAGGCCCCCTGCACCCCGCCCCCACCCCCCATTTGTTCGTGCACATCGGAATCTGGGGTCCTGGGTTCCCGCTTCTGGACTCTCACCTTAACCAGGTTCCCTGGGAAAGAAACTCATTCCGCTTTGAAACCATTGCGTCTCCCCCTCCTCCTTTCCCATCTGTCCTTCCTTAAGTGAATATGTATTCATTGCAGAAGGTTCTTAGGATACAGCGGTGCTCCAGGTGGAGCCTGGAACTGCAGGTGCCGCCCGCTCCCTAGAACTGTCTTTCACACATACCTGGCCTCCTGAGCTCTTGTGTGGATGTGAATTTGTTTACCAGGGTTGTTTCTCTCCAGAGCACGGCAGAGTCGGGACGGGATCTCCGGGCGAGTGCACAGGACAGGGCCTGTGCACGTGGGTGCGTGTGTGTATGTAGTGTCCGGTCCATAGTCTCTGTTGGGGATGTCCCATGTATGTCATCTGGGGTTCCCTTCTCCTTCACAGGTGCCCGAAACAGTCCCTGGCACACAGCAGTCACCCCAAAATAGCTGCCGGGCGCCTGGGGACCCCACTGTGGGCAGAATCAGGCAGTCTTCCCGAATGACCTGTTTCTGTTCTGGTAATGCGTGCATTCTAAGGGCCTCAACAGATGTCTCTTTAGACAAAGTGCATTTTCCTTTTCCCCCCTCTCCTGGTATTCAAGACCTACAGTCTGATTTCCCCTAAATCGTCATCATCATAAAATATTCACTGATGGAAATGGTTTCTTCCCAAAGGCACTTGCATCTGAACGGGGAGGGGGATTTGCAGGGGAAGGGTTGCCCCAACACAATGACCGAGAGATAGTACGGGATACGACCCGCTGTCCCCAAGTCCTGGGGTCCCCTGGGAATGTCGACTCAGTTTCTAGGCTCCACAGCACAGTGTTCCCGGCACACGGCTAAGCCCACGTGCAGTTCCCCATCCCGCAGCTACGAGGGTCCCACCGCGAGCACTTGTGTTCCTGGTCCTCCCGGCCTGATTGCAACGACAGGCTGGCTTCTCTGTAACTCTGATCATCCTTTCCTTCCTCCTCCGTAATCAGGCTCAGACTGCTGCAGACGCCGGACAGGCCGCGCAGGTGAGGAATGTAGGTGTGCCAGGAAAAAAAAAACTCTGCTCCCTAGTCTTTGGGGCTCCTTTTAATACTCTGGGAAAATAACGAATTTCTTTTGTGGCGCTTCAGACCAGCAGGCTGCTCCTCTCCTGTGGCCAGATGCTGCACTCCACACCATTGTTAAATACTAATAGTGAAACTTAAAAGATGTTCTCTTGCGAGACAACAGGTGGCCACTGCAACCTCCAGCTCTGATTGGCGGAGAGACCGCAGGCGTGCCCAGTGGCCCAGAGAAAGGGCCTCCACTTGTGCGTTTCAAGAACCCGCTCAATGGGGTGTTGTCCTGATAATATCTCAGCTCACTGCCAATTTGTGGAACCCGCTGGGCCATTAGGGAGCGCCGCTGGGTTGTCAGCGTTGTTACATGGAGACTCGGGAGGGGAGACCAAAGCTCTTTTGGGGGTGGGGGGGGTCGGTGTCCACCCCGAGACAATGTGAGCAGTTGTTGCGTTCCTGGGCACACGCTGCTGTCTCCTGCAGTTTGCAGGCGTGCATTTCTGCTACGAGGAGAGCAAATACACACAAACTTTCACCTGATTGAAGTTTATTTTCCTTGCTTGGTTCCAGAAAGATGATATTGGGCCAAGGTACACACACAGGTGTCGCCGAGCCCAAGTGACCACTTTGGGGAACAGAAGCCATGAGAAGCCCCCAGGAGGTCTGACGAAGTTCGGGCCCTGGGCCGGCCGGGGGCCATCCCGGGAGGAAGTGGCGGTGGGTGTCAGCTGAACAGTTTTGTAAATGTCACCCTTTGGGTGCAAGCACTTCCTAAATTACCACATTGGGGAAGGGCTGGTTTTGTGGGGGGGACACTTTATTCTTACCCCTTCAGCCCTTCTGACTGGTCAAATAATTGAAATGACACACAGAAGATTAGCAGGAGAAAGTAAACTGTTAATACGTGTGCATGGGGAATTCACATAAGCATTAAAAACCCCAGGGACAGTGAGGCAACATCGGGTATATACGGCATTTTGGACAAAGGAGGGGGAGAGAGTCAAACACTCGGTAAGTTCTTGCAGAGCCACCCAGAGACAATGGGACACAAGGACAGATTTGTTGCTCGGGTCCTCCCAATCCGCCACACTGAATTCATGTGTCCTAAGGTGACTGTGCTCCAGTTCCACCCCTGAAGCATTCTCCACCCCCCCCCCCCCCCATCTAAATCTCTTCAGGCAGGTAGTAGGCGGGAGATAAAAAGCACGCTTCCTGAGTTTGTTGGGCTTTAATTGTTTTCAGTTCAAAAGAGTCTGCACTTTCCCAGGACAGGGCAAATCTCCAAACCTCTCCTTGATGTTCCGAACTAGTGTGGAAGCCCCTTCCTCCGCCAAGGCTGGGGGCCGGGCTCTCGAGTGAAGCCGAAACAATCAGTGCGGGTGGGGGGAGATCAAGCTTACAGAAACAGAAAGAAATGGAGAGGGGGTCCGTGAGTGCAGCGGGAAGAAGTTAACCACCCGGAACCTTCTAGGAAAATGGGGACATTTTCTCAGAGCAGGGGACGATCCGCCTAGATCCAGTTACGCAAATGCTTTCCTAATGCAAACAAGAGCAAAGAGAACACGGAGGGAAACGACACGAGGATTAACCCGGGAAGCCTCAGGTCTGCCTACCTGTGAAAGGTCAGGCCCCGACACCCCACCACAGGTGCAGGTGGGGTCCCGGCTGCGGGGAGATACGCGTGCAGGTTGGCTGCCGGGTTGGGTGCCTCCAAAAGCAGGGGGCATGAGTGGGGCTAGGCAGGGGGTAGGGTAGGGGAAACCGGGGACGGGCGCCCGTGAGGAGGAAATGGGGGCGAGGAGAGGGAAATGACAGAAGGGTGGGACGGAAGCGGATAGCTTGTGGCTGCGGAGGGCAGGAGCTGGGGTCCGAGAGAAGAGGTGGTCGCCAAGGCGGGGGAGGGCCACACCGGGCCCCGGGCTGGCCACGGCCGCAGCGGCCGGGGGAAGTAGGGAGCGAGGAGAGCGCTCCAAGCCAGCGGGGACAAAGAGGACCGGAGCGGGAAGAGGGGCGAGGTGGGAAAAGCAGGGGCCCCGAAGAGGGGGAGGCCGAGGCGCGGGCCACGGGGAAGGCGCGAGCTGCGCGAGGCGCGGGGTGAGCGCAGAGGGGCCGCGCGGGGAAGGGCCGGGCGGGGCGGGGCGGGCGCGCCCGGAGGCGGTCCGGGCCGGGGAGCGCACCGGCGGGGCAGGCGGCGCGCCAGCTGCCCGCGGTGGGAGGGGCGGAGCGGCGGCGGAGGCAGGAGGGGGAGAAGGAGGGGAGGGGCCGGGCCCCTTGTCTCCGCGGCTCCTCTCCTCAGTCCGCCCGGGGAGGAGGAGGAGGAGCGGGGCCAGCCGCCGCCGCCGCTGTCCCAGCCTCGGCCGGCGCACCTGAGCTCTCCGCGCCGCCCCGGGCCCGTGCGCCGCGCCCCGCGCCCCCGCGCCGCGCCCCGCGCCCTAGGCGCCCGGCCCGCGCGCAGCGCTGCCTCGGTGTCCCGGCGGGGCGCGTCCCCTGGGCCGCCTCCCGCTCTCCCGCGGCTCGCGTGGCCGCGCCTTTGTGTGCTGCGGCCGCGGCTCCCGGACTCCTAGGGATCCGATTGCGGCGCTCCTCGGGCCCCGAGTCCTGCGCGCCGCCCCCCGGACAACCCCGACCGGGCGCCCCTGACGGTGGATCTAGCGGCTTCGAGGAGGCGGGCACCCGCCCCGGCGAGCCCCAGCCTCGGCCCCCGGCCCCGGGCCCGGCTCCGGCATGGATATGAGGTTCTACCCCGCGGCGGCGGGGGACCCCGCCGGCCTGGACTTCGCGCAGTGCCTGGGGTACTACAGCTACAGCAAGGTGACCGGCCCGGGCCCGGGCGGGGGGGGGGCGGCGCGGCGTGGGCCACCTCCCATCCCGGGCGCGCCCCGCGCTCCAGCCTACCGCCCGCTGCACTTTCTTTCCCCTCTTTCCTCCCCTCGCCACTCCTTTCCCTTCGCTGCTTCGTCTCGGTCCAACTCGGCCCCTTCTCCTCCTGCCCCCTGCCACCCCCGCCCGCCTTTTCCCCTTTTTGTCCCTCTGCCGGCGCTCCCCTCTCTCTACCCCTGTCCTCCGCCTCTCCTCCCACTGCCCCCCCCCCCACACCCCGCAACCCGCCGACTCTCCTTTCCTGCCCCAAAGAAGCGAGGAGCAGCCGGAGACTGAAAGGGGCACTTGCGTGTGATTCTTTGTTGTTGTTATTAGTAAACACGATCTTACCCCCTTGGGGGGGGGCGGTGCGCGGGAGACCCTGATCCTAGCGGGGGGCTAACCTCACCGCCCCACTCCCAGTCCGTTCACCTCCCCCCTGCGCTACGGGGGCTGGACCCCGGGCCGCTGAGGGAAGGAAAAAGAACAAACTTTTGAGCGTGCCCTGGATGGGGGGCGGGGGTGGTGAGTGGTGGGACCCCCGCAGGTGGCTTTCGCTACCCTCTTGTAGGGCGCGTGGGGCCACGGAACGGAGGTGCCCACTCCTCTGTTAGCATTAGTCGCTTCTCATCTTTAATTTTTTTTTTGGGGGAGGGGTAAATTTAGCTTTTGGGGGAGATTCGGAGACCTGCACGCCACGCCCTAGGGTACCCCACCTTCCCCAGCGCAACTTCCAGGACCGAACGTTTCTGGTGGCCGAAGGCGGATCTCGGAGGGTGGCGGGCCGGCGCAGCTCCGAGGGGCGAGTCGGTGCGGGAGCCGCAGCCCTCCGGCCCGGGCGGCGCAGCCTTGTGGTCTCCGTCCTTGCCGGTGCCCGCAGGGCTGAGCTTTGGAGGGAACAGCACCCCGAGGGCGATCTTCAGAGAAAGGACTGTGCCCCGGCTGGCTGGTGCCTTTTGAATGTGGTTTTTCTTTCTCCTCCTCCCCCCCCTTGCTCCTCCCTTCTCCCCTCTTTTCCTTTCAAATCGTAGTTTGTTTATGATCGCTGGGATAACAGAGGAGGAAACCAGGAGCCTGCCCAAAGGAAGGTGCTACACAAAACTAGGGAATAAATGGCAGGAAGAGGAGGAATTGTCTGGCGAGTGAGGAGCAGCTTGCTGTGCCCCCTGCCTGTTCGAGCCTCGTGTCCCTGTCTGTTTATTTCTACTCCGTGCCCAACTCCGGTGCTGAAGTTTGGGCAGACCTTTGGGGGTCTCCCCCCGCGCCCCCCCCCCCGAGTCATCGGTGCCCCTTGCCTGGCACCGAGGGGCCTTCCTGCAAGTGTGGAAAGAAGGGACACTACTCGAATGTGTTTGAACCCGCCGGTGGTGGGGGCGTTCATGCTCTCCAAATTCCGAGAGTGATACACGCTCAACACAGAGAAGCCAGAGAAGGCCTTGTCGCCAGAGTTGAGGTTGAGCGTCCTCTGACGTCGGATCGACTCGGGTTATTAAATGCTTTTCAAAAGTCCCTCATGTCTGCTGAGTTAGGGACTCGGGCAGCCTAATTAAGTATGTAGCGTTGCTGAGACTGCCCCTAATTGTTCCAGTGCGGTATTATTTACCTCCCTACATGGGGGCCTGTACGCAGGCGAGCCTTGTGGAAGCGGGCAGGCTCTTATTTTTGGAAGCCATTACCTTGCCTGATGTACCTCCTCTCTCTGATTTAAGATCAGCCACACTCAAATGACGCCCAAATAGAAGCCTTTTGTACCGATCCAGTCCCCAAGGTGTGTGGCAAATCCCTGTGTTGCCTGGGATCCCAAGGGCACTTCAAGGGACCAGAGGAGAGTGTGGGTGTTTTCCCTGTGTCCCTTTCCATTTTTTTGAGAAAGGCTATTTTGAGTCCATTTAAAACTCAGACCATGTATTTCAGGGAAAGCTTGAAGACAGACATTATTTATTGAGATGCATGTTTAACTTCAGGGGTTTGGGGGGGGCGGTGCACGTTAGTTTACTATCATATTTTCTCAATGCAGCTGTGTGCCCGAAATAACTTGGTTTCTTGGTAATTCAGCATTCTGGTCGGCATCAGCGCTGTGTGTACCCAACTCAGGAAAGGTAGCCTCAGTGCTCAGTATTGGCAGAAATCAAATTGCACTTATTTTAGGGGATGTTTGCCTGTACTCCCTTGAAAGTAAAAGAAAAAAAAAACAAGAACCTTTCAACCGAGCCGCAAAACTATATTTTCCTACTTTTCATTGCACGAGCGAAAAACCCAGTTTTACTCCTTGTAATTTTTCTTTATAGGGAGAATGGAGTAGAAGAGGAAGTATTAAGTTTATGGGTATAAAACAGCAAGTGCTAATTAAAGGTTTATAGCGTTTGTTTCACAGCTAGCCAGCGCGTCTGACGTGGTGCTGTTCAGTGTGGGTTCCTACTGAAAATGTAGGAACTGGCTTACAAAGCCACGCATTTATTTTATGTGGAAACACCTGTAATCGTTAATCTCTGGAGACTTCACTGGGACGACCTGTATTATCTTTCTGGATGGGAAACGATGGATTTTGAAGACAGCAGGTTTCGGCCCTTTCTTGTTTTAATGACCATCTGGGGAACTTTAGGAGGAACGCGGAACCCTCCGCTGCAGGCTTAACAAGTGAAAAGTTAGCGCTTACCTTTAAATTTATTTACAAACCGTGAATAATAGGGTTTCATTCATCTCCCTCTTTAACAAATGAGCCGCCTCCTTTGTATAAATTATTTGCGTGTGTATTATCTTCACATTCTGTGAGTATATGGATCCTTTCTAAATGTCAGTGGGCATGAAAGTGTACTCTGTCTATGGAGAAAGGATGAAAGAGTTGGGAGGGTTCAAAAGTCCTTGCAAGTAGCAAAATAACTTCAAATAAAATATAGCCAGGATCATTAAAATCAGTTAATAATTCATGAACCCGCCACTGATGTATAAACTTAAAGTCATCTCTGTTTTCGAAGGGCTAATTTCCATTTTATTTTCAAGTGGAAAAAATCTGTTTGTACAGTTCTTTTTTCTGAGGTGGCCAACAAATTAAACTCACACACACTCACGCACACACATGCACACTTACGTATATTTTACAGAAAGGCCTCGTGTTACTCAAGTGAATTGCTGACCCATTATCCATATATCTGGAATTTTTCTTTCCCTGAGTTCAATTTGTCTTTTTTTCTTTCTTTACAAGTAAGGAGGTAATGTGCAGCCTATCTATCAATTGGTGTGTAATTGTCAGAGGTCTGCCCCCCCAAAATGAACTATTGCATTTAATGTGGGTATAAGGTGAAGTTACAGAGTGGGTTAATGATGAACTTGGACTACATACTAGTTGCTAGCTTTTCCTGCATATTCTTGGGGTTCCCTCCTCTTTCAAAATATGGCTATTAACTTCTTACCCTATGTAGAATAGTCCTGTGTCATCTTTACCCATCAGCCCCCAGCCGTGCTTTCTGATTATTATGTGTGGTATTGATCACTCTGCTTAACTAAGATGTTCTGATGGGAGGGTGTTAGCTTTATCTCATTGGGCCTCTCCATCTTGGTCAGCTTCAAGGGTAAGAGGGCCTGAAAGGTAATTTGTCATTTGTCCATCTTCTTGGAGACTCTGGTTCAAATTGAGACCATATTGAGAAGGGGATTTGATCGAAACTCTTGTTAGGTTTGATGCCCTGTGAACTTGACATATGAGAATGAATGGTTTCATTTCTAGGGTCTAGAGTACGGGGGTGTTGACTCTTGAGAGCAGATGAGAGAGAGTTTTCGCTATTTTCCCATGTCAGGTCTTCAAAGAAGAGATGGAAGCACGTTGTGAAAGAGAAATAAGATTATTCTAAGGACTGGAGACCAGGGGTCATTAACTCAAACGTCTGGGGGAACAGCCAGTTACCCTCCATGGACAGAGAGTCTGTGGGCCAGGGATAACCTGCCCCATTTACTGGGTAGCCTTGTCCAGAGTAGTAGGTTCTTGCTTGCCACGCGAACATTTGGTCCCAGGTTCTCCACATTTTGAAATTATGTTGTCAAGAGAATGCTAGTCTGGATTTTCATGTGAAGTATTCTGACTTTTAAATGTTGTCAGGAAATCAACAATGAAAGCTGTTACGTTTGACCCCCCAAATATGCCTGTGTACTGCTTCTTCGCCACTGTGTCTTAGACAAATTCGTGTGCGGACAGGGTTCGGAATCACTCCTTTGGCGAGTCTTTTCTGGTTTATGTCCAGCTGCAAGGACAGTTCCAGCTCCGTGTCCTGCTGGGTGGACACTTCAGTCAAATGAGCGGAGGAAGTAGAATCTAACTGCTCCCAACGTAGTTCTAGCCCGGTCATTTGGATTCTGTCATTGGTGAATTGCATGGTCTGAAGTCCACGGAGAACTTCTAGATCAGGGGTTGGCGTACCCCAGCCCGCGGGTCACATCCGGCCTGCCACCTGCTCTCGTGTGGTCTGTGGGTGAAGAACAGTTTTTACATTTTTAAGTGGTCGAAAGAAGCCCAAAGAAGACTAATATTTTATGACGGCGAAACTCACACTCATGTCCACAAATAAAGTTTTATTGGAACACGGCCCCACTCGTTTGTTTACGTGTGCCTGTGGTTGCTGTCATGACAGGGGAGCAGAGCTGAGCGGTGGTGTTGGATGGCACAGCCAACAAAGCCTAGCACATCCAGTGTTGGCCTCTGCCCAGGAGAAGTTCACAGAGCCCCGTTCTAGATCATCAGAGCCCTGGCTGAGCTAGCTGTCTTTGTTCCAAGCCTCGAAGTAGCAAGAAAATCTAGTGAACAAGAAAGAGTAACTGGGAAGATGACTGTCTCAGAGAATGTTTTTCAAAAATGCTCCCAGAACAGTGGGTTCCCAGCCCTGGCTGTTCACGAGCCGTGGCTGAGTGGGAGGGAACTCCTTACAAAGACACTCATGCCTGGCCCTTGCCTCTCCTCAGACCAGTTCAGTAAGAAGACTCTTTGGAAACGGGCCTAGGGGGTTTTAAAAGCTGTCCAGGTGATGGCAGTGGGCAGCCCTGGTGGAGACGCTCCATTGAGCTTGAGGACCCTGCTCTGTAGGCATCGGCCTCCAGGAGCTGGAGGACGGGTAGAGAAGTTTGTGATTGGCTGGAACGAAGACAAGACCTACCTCGGGGAAGTTGGTTCCCGGTTGGCGCTTGCCCTTTTTCCGACCTTGGGGGGCGAGGGTTTCACGTACTGTTGATGTCCTCGACCTCGTATCAGACATCAGAATCACATTCCGCATTTACTGCGACGTGGTGCCGTATCAGAGTCGATCCATTGCATTTTGCAGACATTTAATTAAGCCTCTGTTAATTTTAATTTTGTAGCATGTGTGTATGTTGTGTGGCCAGTTAATTTTTTCCCTTACATTTTAAACATTTTTATAGGTCCTTGAGAAGCGTGTAGTTCTAAGTGTCTGGCTTACAGGGACTAACGGGTAGACTATTCCGGCTCTCACTCCCTGGAGGGCTACCGACTCCCCGTGTGGCCACCCGGGACAGGGGCGTGTTAATGAAAGTCCCGTGCTCAGTAGAGGCACACCTGCAGTTAGCCACAGAAAGGTGACTGTCGTCATTTTAGATGCAGTCAGGGCATGCATGTGGCTACCACCTTCAGAGAATGGTTAGGTATTTTAAGAACTAACTGCTTCAGGTCACAAACTGTCAGGGGGATGCTGAATCCTCCAGAGGACTTGTTTAATCTACCCAGTATTTTAAAATATTCAATTAGTCATCTTCACCTAAAAATCTTTGCATACAGATCTAGATTTCCAGCTCTTCTTTGCAAAAACTCAGAAATCCGGCAGTAGGGGACCAGCACCTTCACACGGCAACGCCGGCTCATTGCCCGTCAGTTGGCCACGCCCTTCCCTCGGGGGTCCTCTCCACTCCCTGTGTTTCTGGGGTCCCTGGAGGCTTCGGGGTTGAAAACTGATGAAGAAGAGGCAAAAGTGAATGAACAGCCAGTGATGCTCAAACCCAGTGAAATGAAATCGCCGTCGTTGGAGAGAGACAGACCAAGTGTCCCTGGTGGGATGTAGGGAGGTGGAGGAAGCAGAAAACAGTAACTTGGGACCACAGGACAGCAGTGTTTCTCAAACCCGAACACGCACAAGAATCACCCGGAGAGCTTTCTGTGGGGCCGAGTGTTGGCCCTTACCCCTCGAGGAGATTGTGTCGTGGGTGTGGCGTGGGGTTCCCAGGTGACGCTGATGCTGGCCCGTGAGCAGCATGGCGCAGGGGCCTGTGGTGGCAAGGTAGGGAGTTTGTCCTCGGTAAGTTTGTCAGTGAGAATGCTTTGGGCTGCAGGTAACAGCTCTCAACAGAGTGGCATGAACGCTAAGAAAACTTGTTCGACAGAGAAGTTCTGCAGGCAGTGTCGGGCTGTTTTGGATGGTTCAGCCATGTCTTCATTGACCCTCTTTCTTTTCTTTTTGTTTTATTCTGCCATTCTTGGTGTTCCTGCTGTGTCCTCATGGCCACAAGTTGGCTGCTGTGGCTGAGGCATCATCCTTACATGATGGCATGCCACACGGGGAGCAAGGGAGTGATGGGGGGTGGACTGATAGCAAAAAACCACGTTCTTCTCTGTACCTCTCTTACCAAGAAGAACAAGCTTTCCTGGGAACAGCTCTGCTGTACATTTACATTGTATTGATCACAAATGAATCACGTGTTCACCCTAGGCCGATTGTTGACGAAGCAGAAGGAGATTGCTGTGACTGGCTTAGACCAATCCCGTGTCACCTGGGGCGGGGCACAGTGTCCCGTGAGCCTACTTGGTGTTAGGCTCTGTTAACCAGGAAGAAGACTGTTGGAAGGAAACTAACAGTGTCTACTATGGAGCGCATTTGCAGAATCTTGAGTGGGCAGTGGGTTGGTTGGAGTTGCACTTTGTGAACATGGATGAACTAGATTACTGTAGTCATACAAGAGGTGGGAGGGACCAGGGAGGACGCCATTGCCCCACGGAACTAGAGGTGTGAGAAGGATTCGAACCAAGGAGGTGTGAGTGTGGGGGTGAAGGAGAGGAAGGCGCTGAGCAGGGCATCTTCGTAAGATAGGAAGGGAGCAAGAGGAGGCAGAGACGGCTCTGGGTGTTTGAACTTGGGCTCCGGATGCACGCTAGGACAGTGAACAGAAGCAGAGCAGTCAGAGCAGAAGCTGGTTTGGAAGGAAAGATGGAGGTGACTTTGGATATTTTGGTGGGATATCCCCACAGAGGCATCAAGCAGGCACTCGGAACAGTGCGCCGTCACTCAAGAGAGCTCGGGGCTGAAGAGCCAATGTTGAGTCTGCCTGCGTGCGGTCATGTGATGGAAATGGACGTGACTGCTCCAGCAGTGAGGAGACAGGCGTTGCAAAGGACATAGCTTTGGACTTGTGGGTTGGTTGGTTGCTGGTTCAGCTTCCCAGTTAGAGAGGAAGTCATGTGTGGGACTCAAAACTTTTGAAACCCTAGTGTATGGTTATACACAAAGAGGTGTGTGTGTATTTGCATGATGACATATCCTTTCTGTCTTAATAGTTATTCCCAAAAAAGATTCTTAAATGGTTGTTATTCAGTGGGGATGATGCACAATTTACAATAACATAATTTAAACCCTATCAGCCATTTATGAATTAAAACTTTATGGGGTTTTTTGCTTATGTAAGATGTGCACTTTCTCATTGGATTTTATGACGTCAAGTATGTTAATGATGTCAAGTATCTTGGAGAACCTGTTTTGAGCGTGGTTTATAAGGAAGGCCAGTTTTTACCAAGTACACTTATAAACAAACAAAAGAACAATTTGAAGGTGGAGTCACCTCTTTCCAAAAAACGAGAACACACGCATATGTACACGTCCACAACCCTGTTAAAAATACGAGTAGAAGCTTTACTTGAGGTCCTCATGAGCTTCTAACAGGCTTAATTTTCTCCCTTGGTGGTGGGTCATTTTGCTCCTTGGTTTCCTAGGTTTGCACCCCGAATCCCTTCCTCGTGGAGGCCATGTTCCCTTGCATAGTGCCATGCTTGTGTGAAGCATACCAGTCCTTCTGGTAGTGCTTCTACCAGAGTAGCAGGGTAGTGCTTCTACCTAGCAGTGCATCTCAGTTTAACTTTGTTTGTAAAGGAATAATTTGAATGTCTTGATAATCCATGAGTTAAACAAATTGGCCAGTATCAAGAAGTATTTGAGTTGCACTCTAAGCATCTATTTAAAATATACAAGTTCCTTCTTTTGGGGGAGATAGATTTCAAGCTGGGCCATTCTATTCCAAAGGGGGCAAGTTGAAAATGGCGTTTTCTACATTGACCAAATTGTTTATATAGAGAAATTATATTAAATACAGCGGTGGGAGCAAGATTTTTGGTATTTTAAATTGATGTAGTAGAAGTCACTGTACCATACTGAGGGATTTTCTCAGCAGTTTCTCTAGCTGATTTGTAATGAGCAAGGGATTTTGAGGCACTGTGGGGTAATCAGTGTTTTACCCTTTCCTCTCAAAATCTTCTACATATAAGAAGGAGAAGTCCCAAATGCTGACCTGACTCAATAACTTTTATGAAATATGTAGAACTGGTTGGAAGTTGATTTTCTTGAAAAAAATCATGAGTTAAATCTAGGACTATCGAGCACTTCAGAAGCATACCTTCTAGATCTGTTTCGCTGCTCCTTTATGCCTGCGTCACGAGTGAGAAAAAAAGTCCATTTCAACTGTGAAATGAAGTGGGGCTTGACAGTCTCCAAGATTTCCGAGGATTTGAGTTGTGCACGCTGCTGCTGCTTTGGGCAAACCAGAAAGGGCCCGTGCCCATTTGATGCAGAGATCATAACTATTATTTATTAAGTATGTATTAGGAATGCACTTGTTAGGGACTCAGTTAAATGTGGTCTGCCTTCAAGAAGCCCCTTGTTTGTTAGGGGAGCGAATGTGCTTCTGTAAATGTCCATGAAACGTGTGTGTGCACATGTGTGTGAATGTGTGTTCATAAGGGCGATACTCTAGGCTGAAGCTATTGGTCGGTGCTGGTGAACATGCTCCAGGAGCAGGTTGGATGAGGGAGAAGGTTCCCAGGGGATGGTGTGACCTGGCGAATGAGCTCACAGAGGCTGTCAGGCTTGGGGCGGACAAGGGGGACAAGTGGGGTCACGTGGTGGGAGATGGGGCTGGTTGAGACCAGATTGTGGAGGCACTGGAATGCCTGGTGACATACCTG
Source organism: Phyllostomus hastatus (assembly GCF_019186645.2). Taxonomy (NCBI): domain Eukaryota; kingdom Metazoa; phylum Chordata; class Mammalia; order Chiroptera; family Phyllostomidae; genus Phyllostomus; species Phyllostomus hastatus. The sequence continues at coordinate 27,380,971 of NW_025334024.1, forward strand.
GGGTTTTATTTAGTAGATGCTAGTAAATTGTGTGTGTGTGTGGGGGGGTACATTTGCATGCATAGGTGTAGTTGTGTACAGACATAGATGTTGACAGTTTGAATGGGGGGGCAGTTAGCTAATGAGAAGATGTTTTCAAGACAGCACCTGAGAACGTTCGGGGGAGAGATTAAAGAGGCACAGAGAGAGGGTGGAGTGATGGACAGGGCGGTTGTTGGTCTTGGAATGAGGCTGTAGATAAAGGGGCATCAGCCTTGGAAGAAAAGCTGGCTGACCCTTCTTTGAGATGGCTGGGAAGAAGGAGAACATGGGACAAGGGGGGGAAGGAAGCAGGGAGGGAAGGAGAGATGGATGACTGTGAGTAGAGAGAACGGGTGTGGAAGTCGATTGACCAAACCCAAGGTCCGTCTTTGCCTGCTTCTGCCTCATTCCTCGCCACTGCCCTCCTCCCCCTGCTTCGGTGTCTCACCGCCCAGCCTGCACCCCCACCCTTCTGCTCTTGCTCTTCCCTCTGTCGGGGTCCCCTTTTCAAAGATCTTTTCTCAGTATTCACGCCGAAGCTTTCAGGTACGGTCCGATCATGAAGTGACATCTGAATGTTTAAAATGTCCTTTCCCCCATCTCTCCCTCACTATCTCCCTGCCCTCCTTATTGTATTTATAGCATGTACCTACTTGAATTCCGTTTACTCATTTAGTCGGATGTGTCTTGTGCCCCCTCCCATTCCATTCACACTCCTCGAGGGGAGGGAATTTTGATGACCACTGTATACCCAGCAGCGGAAACAGTGCTTGGCACATAAAAGACAACGGGATAAGGAGTGAACTGGAGTTGAATGGAACTATTGCTGAGAAGATGTCATTGTTGTCTAATCTTTGAATAAACACGTTGGACCTACTATGTGCCAGGCACTTCTAGGAAATGGGAATGCAGAGTTGAAGAGTCACTTGTCCTACCCTGAAGGAGCTGGCCTAGTTGTGATGATCCCTATTAGCAGTTGTTAAGCTTACATTTTATTTGCAATTTCCTCTCTCAGTATTTCACGTGTCGCTGGGTGGATCTTGCCTGGGCAGGAACGGGAGAAGGACAGAGGTGGAGGGACGCCGGTGGAGGAGCTCATGGAAGTGACTCTCCTCACTCGAAGTGTGCAGGCTGGTGAGGAAGGGGTCAAGGCAGGGGAGACACCAGTACATGCAGAGAAGTGTGTTAGTTAGGATGCTCCCACTAGACATAGGAAAATAAATAAATAACGTAAGTAGCAGTGGCTGGAATGAGGTACACGTTCGTCTCTCCTTTCCCTGGCGAGGCGTAGAGTTAAGTGGCTCGGGGCTGGTGTATGGCGGGTTTGCAGACATCCGGGAGCCCGGCTGCCTTCCGATTCCGGTGACCCCTGTTCTCAGGGCTCCACTGCGGCGCCAGGCTTCATCCTCGGTCCAACTGGGAAGGAGGAGGAGGAGTCACGGGTAAAGGGAGGTTTCCAGAAGGTGCCACGTGGCCCTGGAATGTTTTTCTCTGGCCAGAGCTGGGACACGTGGCCGCATCGGTGACGACGGGCCACCTGAGACGTGCGGGCTGTGCCGTGGCTGGCCGTGGGCCCAGGGAAACGCCCGGTGCCTGTGGAGGAAGGGGCGAGTGGGTAGGTGTGGACGACGAGTAGGTGCGCAGGAGAGAGCGATGGGCGAGGGCCAAGGAGCCCAGGAGCCCTCCTTGAGCATCTGCAGGTTTGAGACTTTGTGTATGAACGGCAGCATCACATTTGGATAAACTCCATCCACTGTTAGTTTTCATTGGCTGCTTGGAGGGTCCTCCTTGGGTGATACACTGTGGTACCTTTTCGGTTCTTTCTTCGGTTTGGGGGCTTTGTTTGGGGCCTGCTCAAAACCCCCTATGATTTGTGTGCTCTGTAGGAACTGTAAAACCTGTTCTCCTTGTCATGGATTATACCCATATTTTAGGTCCCCATTTCTCTGCTTTGCACAATGCCTCTTGAATCTTTATGCTACCATTTCTCACGTCTTCAGTGTGGGCAAACACAAGTTTTGAGCGCTTGTCCGCATTTTCCAAACTAGATTTTTTAAAAAACGTGAGTGGGTGCCTTTTCTTTTTGATCAGAGGCAGCTCACCTCCCACGCCTCACGTCTCGTACATCTACTGGATTTCCTTCCCCAGACACCGGCCGTCCTTTATTATTCTTCCTTCTCCTCGTTCCATCCCCGGGCCCCGTGGTCCACCCTGGACTCTTGCAGGTTTAACTGCAAAGCCACGTCCGCTGCCCCTGTCCCTCGCGCGCTCCTGGGTCCCCTCTGCTTTAGCCGTGTGTCTTGTCCGCCTTCAGGCCGGTCTCGTTTCTCAGCCTCAGGACAACCGAAAACTGTGTCCCCTTCCCTCACTACAAGCTAATGCTGCCTGAATGTCCCCGGGCCCTCGCCGCAACCCCTTGTATCCATCTGTTTATTCTCCTGGACGTTCTCCGCAGGTCGAGGTCCAACCAGCCCGACCTCCGTCATGAGAAGAGAACCGTGGTCTCTCGCTTCGTGAGGAATGGTGACGTTGTCGGGTGTGAATCACCCACTGGTCGTCCTCACTGGCTTGGTCCAGTTCTCTCTTTCTTTAGACCCAGGGAGACAGAGCCTTGCTGCTCTTTGGAATAAATCCTTCTAATAACGTCGATCCTTTCTGATTGTTGATTGTCCCGAATTCTGCAGACGACATCCATCTTTCCAGCCGGGTTGCTTTTTCTCCTTGGAATGTGCCCAGATTTTCTGGGCTTTAGTGTGCTGAGTGCTCCCTCACTGTCACACTGTCACCTCCTCGTCCGACCCACATCGTAATAGCCTTCGCATTTTTGTTTGACTCACTTTTTCCCCTCAAATAAATTCATGTGACATTCAGACGACCACCCATGGAAAACGCTGTTACTTTTCATGCATAGGAGGGAATCCTACACATCAACACCAGGGGGGTAAGCAGGATTGTGCAAAGCTCACAGGAGACCTCGCTCACCCACACTGCCCTCTCTGTTTGTTGGAAAGGGAGGTGCGCAAGTGTTGGGAAGCGTGTCGAGGCTGGGTTAGCACCGGGTGGACTTTGTGTCGGATTGTAGCTGGGGGCTCGGACGGGACTCCAAGCAGAATGCCTTCCTCCCAGTCTCTGCTGGCTCAGAGCAGTGCTTCTCCCGCAGCCGGATGTGCCTGCGGGTCCGCTGGAGGTCCGGGTAAAGGCGGGTCAGCATCACCTGGGGGGTGGTGCCCGAGGGCAGGCACGGCGGGCACGGCCCCAGGTGGTGCTGGTGCGCTGGTTCCCGGCCGCACTTGGAGGTGCTGCGCGTAGGGAAAGGGCCGTTGCACTTGAGCGCTTTGGCCCGACTCTGCGGACCCTCCAACGTGTTTCCCAGCAGCTTCTCCAGCCGGACACCTCTTCCCAGGGTTCCACCTCCTCCCCACGCCGGCCCACCTTGCCACCCTGCGGTCTGCTTCCATTCCCTGTTAGGTTACTGAGGTATCTCTTCTCCAGGGAGCTCTGCTTTGGCAGATGAGGCACTCCCTCTGGAATATGGACTGGCTACTTTTCCAAGCCCTGGGGTCATGCTGTCCCGAGGACTCCTTGAAATCGCCCACCTCTACTCTCACACTTCCGTCTCCCCCACTCTTCCATGTTGCTGCTGCCCTAATGTCGTGTGTTGGATGCCTGCATGGCGTTTTCTCTGCCAGTGTGTCTGCTTCTTACCTCCTGTTCCCAGCCACTGGGAGTATCCTCCCCAAGCTTGGCTCTTACCCTTGACTGTTTTGTCACTTTATATATGGACCCTGTTTGCTGCCTTTCGCCCGTCCCACTCTGGTGCTGTTTGTATCCGTTATCTCTTGCTGCGTAACAAACTAAACTGTGTGGCTGCTGGTTCTGCAAACCAGCGGTGCAGGCTGGGCCCGGTGGGGATGTTCCCTTGTGTATTTCCAGTTTCCTGCCGGCGGTCCAGGAGGCTTTGCTCTGGGTCTGGCTGGCTGTCAGCTGGGTCCCCTCTTTGTCCTGTGTGTGTGTGTCTCTCACGTCCCTGTGCCCATGGCCCTTCCTGGCAGCAGCATTCCGAGTAGTAATGAAGAGCCAAGAAGGGCCACAGTCTTCCTTCTACCGCATTCTGCTGCCTGGAGCAAGTTGCAAGGCCAGCCCCGACTCAAGGGGAGAGGGAACAGATTCTATTTCTTGAGGGGAGGGGCAGCAAAAATCACCTTACCAAGGGGCATGGGTACCAGGGGGTTAGGAGGAATTGTGGCCATTTTTGTGGTCTACCCCAAGGCCTCAAACTTTCATCTCCAGCCTGATTGGCCTCCTTGTCTCCTGTGTGGCGGCTCTCTGCAGAGGATGCCCACTTCACCGTCTGCCGCCAGTTCAAGTCCAGCGTGAGCCACGTGCCAGCGGGCATTGCTTCTACCCGCAACGTTCCTCCTCACATTTTCACCGCTTTTCTCAGGGCCTCCATCATTTCCAGATGCAAAAAATTAATTTTGATTACTTGGCCTCTTTTATTCCTCTGGGTCTATGAAGTGCAGCCTAGGGAATATAGGCAATAATATTGTAATAGCTGTGTGTGGTGCGGGGGGACCCCTTTGCAAAGCACATGATTGCCTGACCACTAGGCTGTGCACCTGAAACTGATACATAACGATACTGGATGTGAACGATGATTGAAACATGCAATTTAAAAAACCCCATTTGGTAAGTGTCCAATGTGATAGGATATACATTCCTGTGTGCCGGTCATGTTGGTTTTAGTATACTCTTAATTCTGTGTTTTCTTTGCTTTGATTCTTATAAGTATGACTCCTCTCTTTAGAATCAAATTTACTTTCAAGAGTCACCCCCCACATTTTATGGAGAAAGGCAGGTTATGAATAAATACTAAGAGGACTTCTAAGTGCGGCGAACACATTTGTAGCGCGTGGAGGGTCCTTGGCCTGTCTCTCTCTGCAAGAGGAACGTCCACACTCTGAGTGTGTGTGTGTGTGTTGTGTCAACATTGTGAAACTGAAAAACAAACTTTCGATTCCTCCCCCTTTGGGCCTCCTCTGTGGGGATGAATACAATCCTCAGTTTAAAGCACTAGCTGGAGTTTGTCACTTAGAGGATACTTCCCTCCGGAATTATGGAATCTATTGAAGTCATGCAAATAGGGAAGTGGCTAGGCTCTCGCTCTTTTCAATAACGTGTGAACTCTTCTGTTAGGAAAATAGTGTGGATTCCTGGAAGTGCCCACCTTGCCATGGTCAGCATCTGCCCTCATGAAGACGTGAGGAATCTCACCTGAAGTCTGTGCCAAGGTTAACGGGTATCGGGGGTCCACTGGACCGGTCGGTCCACGCGGTTGGGAGGAGCCCCTGTGCTCACGCAGGGAACTTTGTCCCTTGAGAAAGCACTGCTGTCTTGGCTTGGGGGGCCCTGCCTGGTGCCAGCACGCACCCTGCCCACGTTAAAAGGGGCACTTCGCTGCCCATAAAACCAGCCGCCTTCTTAGATGGCTTTCAAGTGACGCGTGGTGATGCCGAGGTCCTTAACCATTGTCTTGGGGTCCCTGTTTTGTTTTACCAGCTTCCTGAAAAGCAGAAGCGTGTGATTTTGGTAACTTTTGGAAAGCAGCCCGACTCATTCCGGCTCCGGTGCTGGTGGGTTCTGCTCACCCAAGGCTCACTGCAGGGGGGCTGATGGGTCTCCGCGACGGCAGGCTGGCAGGGTGCGAGGGCAGAGGCCTGGAGGGAACCCCTTTCCACGTGCGGGCATGTTTCTGTGTCTCATCCCTAACACGGCGACTCTGTTCTGGCGGCCGGGCGGGCAGCGGTGAGCCCGACAGAGCAACCCTTGCTCCACGGCGCTGACATTCGAGGGCCTTACAAACTCAGCCACAACACAGGCTTAGTGTGTGTGATAAATAAGTTCGCCGTTGAGCTTCTCTGCCATGTGGAGAATAATAACAGGGTTGCTGCCAATGTTGACTGTGACTCTGTCTGTACTGAGCCCTGCATTACAGTTGGCTACTGTCACCATTGTCATTCTTTTTTTTTTTAAAAGTAGTGGCCATTTTTGGTATTCATTATCAGTTACATGAATACCCCTCTCCCATAACTATTTTCCTGCAAGTCCTTTTTTTTTTTTAAGATTGTTATTTATTTATTTTTAGAGAGGGAAGGGAGGGAGAAAGAGAGAGAGAAACATCAATGTGCGGTTGCTGGGGGTCGTGGCCTGCAACCCAGGCATGTGCCCTGGCTGGGAATCGAACCTGCGACACTTTGGTTCGCAGCCCGCACTCAATCCACTGAGCTACACCAGCCAGGGCACCATTGTTATTCTAAGATATTTTTATCCTCAGCTTAGGAACATTTCTTAACCTATGGAATATTGCTGACCATGGACTATGGGAGAAGAATCGCACCTCAGAATATCCTGGTATGTTAACAGAACTATTAGGAGGACGTCACCCGTTGGGCATCGGCGGGTGGATCCTCTGTTCTTCGTGTTTAGCAGCGTCCCAGGCTTCTACCCACTAAAGGTCAGTAGCTCCCCGTCCCCCTGCCCCCCCGCCGTTATGACAACCATTGCCCAGTATTCCTCCGGGTGCAGCCCGCCCCTGGTGGGGAGCCAGTGAGATGGAGGAGTATTTTGGAAAACTTTCCGGTTTTGTCATTTAAAAAGTGCTAACTGGGATGAGTTCCCCCTTTGTTGCAAAGGGCATCTCTCTAAATATAGGGCGTGCGTTTCTCCAGGGCCCCGTGGCATTCAACGGCGTGTCCGCCCCTGGAGAGCTCAGAAGGCCCGTGTCCATCTCGCGTGGATGGTCGCCAGGGAAGGGAGCTTCTGGGCCAAGTGAAAGAGTCACCTGTCTCGCCACCTGCTCGCTGTTTTTGCGTCTCTCTGTTTGGCGATCTCTCTGGGGTAGTAAAACTATCTTCAGCATTTACAAAGCTGTGTAGCTTCCGTGGGCCGAGAAGAAAAGGTCTTCGTGTCCATGAGAGGCGATAATTGCCCATGAACTTGGGGAATTGGCTCAGTGGGGGCCCGCCTGTGTCTCCGGGTGCCTGAACCCGGTCGGTCACGAAGCTACTTGGGATGAAGTGTTAAAGCACCACCAGTGACCGGTGCCACGCGAGGGCTGTATTGGAAGACTAGGCAGAACCCGGATGGATGTCAGGGAGTTACGCGTCTTGCTCCGTTCCTTCGGAGTGTGTGGGCCACGCTCAAGTTGATTATTTTATGTGTTGGGTTGTTCTAAGTATATCTGCTGTTTTGGTTTGTTTTCAAGTCTTGAGTCATGTGAACCCCAAGCTCAGAAGTCTTTTTTTTTTCATTCGCTTGTTCCTCGGATGCTTATGGAATGGCTACTGAGCGTGGCCCAGGGTGTGGAGAAGTTGAAGGAAGCAGCTTTGGCTTTCCAGAATAGCGGCCGCGTTTGCTTTGTTTGCTGCTGGGTACCCAGCCGTGAGCCGGGAGTGGAGGAATATCCTAATACCCAAAGACCTTTCAGACACTGGGCTAATATCCCGTGTCCTTCGCCTAAAGGTTTTGGACAATGGACAGAACATCATAAAGAAACCTGGAGCAACGTGCTTAAAAGAATAAGCTCCAAGAAAATGTACTGTGCGGCTCCAGCATTTCCCAGGTGGTCCACCTCCAAGCCTACCTGGTTGTCCTTTCCCAAAGCCCTTGTCCTGGTGCCTGCCCCCCGCCAGCCCTCCGCCACGCCTGGAATTCCCGACGGGAAGGGGAGAAGGCTGCGGACCACAGTGTCCCCGCTCTCGCTCTGATCAGGGTTTTATTGTCAGGAAATCCCCCTTTTCAGGGGCTGCATTGTCTGCATCCTCTGCCCGGCCCTCCCCCAGCCCCCCGGCCCCTGCCAGCCAACGATCTCAGGGCTTTATGGAAATGAAAAGTTGCTCTTCTTCACAAGAAAAGATTGGGGGAGATAAAGTGATTAACACTTATTCTGTTCGGGAATCCATCCGAGCGAGCATCCTTGAACACTCGTTTGGCTTGTAGGAAGGGTAATCTCTTTCAGAAACACTGGACAGAATTGACCAATTCATTATGTATGTAAGTCTGCTTAAGAATGTTTAATTCAGTGAGCCCTCACCCCCGGCTTCGTAATCTCCCGCCTCGGCTATTCTGTTCTCTTTGAGCTCCTGCACCTCGTTTCTCCCCTGATTATTGACTCTTTCCCTGGACATTCCGGGCTTGGGGGCGTCTCAATGAATAGAGTTATGGAGGAGAAGAAATTCCATACTCCTTTAGTCGGTTGTCGATGATGACTGGATCGTTCTGGGGTCATTAAGCTTGAGGAACTACAAACTTAGACGGAAAAGCATGAGACGCCTTAAACTAAAGGGTGTGTTGGAGAATGCCTTAGAGGCAGTGGGAAATTCTTGGAAAAAGTAGCTCCTCTGGACCACAAGGTCAGTTCCTGTAGAGCCAGCTCTGGAAGACCTGAATGAGGGCAAATGAGCAGACCGATACTTTTGCTATTTAAAGCTAGGAACGAGTAATGCAACGGTGGGTATCTTTCAACAGGATTGCATGGCACAGTTTTGCAGTTCCTCTTGGGTTTTGGAAGGGTGTGTGTGCACATGCATGTGCACCCGTGCACGCGTGCGTGCAGCTGCCCTGTGGGGCTCCGATGGACACCCCAGCACTGGGGAGGCTCAGAGATGTGACTTCTTCAGCCACCGCCTCGGTCCTCCGTGCCCCCACTACCTGGTAGCGCAGAAGCAGGGAGACAGATTCACAAATGCTTGACAGTAGCCACTAATTCGAAGTTCTAGTTGGCCCCTCTAGGTGCCGGTAAAGTTACTGATGGCAGGGTGCACGCTTCTGACCAAGCGGTGAGATGCCTCGAGTAGAATTTAATGTATTACTTTATTTCGTATGTGCTCTGTTGTCTCAGTAATTTAGGAAGGCGTTCTGGACTCCGGATAAGTTGTATTTCCATTGCTTTTCCAGTGGGAGGGCTTCAGGGAAGAGGACAAAAGAAAAAGATAACAATCACACAAACTTATTCAAGTGGGTCATTTCAAAATTATAAATACATAGACGGTGCCCCTCCCCCAGGCATCCACCTTTTCACTCATCAGCAAGAGTCCGGCATTGTTTTATTTACTGTATCTGATGAGGTGCCGTGCGATCAGCACATGCAACGCCTGGAACTGCCAGGTTCTGCAACTTTTTTATTTTTTTTTAAAGCCAATCTCCAGACCTTTCCCACCCTCAAATGCCTTACCTTTTAGATTTTTGAAATCAAATAAAACAATTTTTAAAAAATTTAAAACATAATTATCTCTCCAACGAAAGAAGCTCATTCGAGAAATTTTACTATAACAGAAGAATGTCGGGGTGGGGTGGCGTGGAAGGGCAGAAGAGGGGGGTTCTTGGAGAGGGGCGTGGAGGCCAGACTGCAGAGGCGCTGGCCTGTCTGGGTTCAGGGTTGGGGCTTTATCTTTTAGGCACTTTCAAGGTCTGTCTGCATCGAGGGTCAGGCTTGGGTCTCTGTTTTGTAAGAGGGCTGGATGGGGCCGGTGGGGGGAGGTGTGGGGGGTTGGGGGGTGGGGGGTCTCTCTTGTAGAGAGACCTGAGACCTGAGTCCCTGGAAGGGCACGGCAGCGCTCTCTGCCTTTCCGCCGTGTTCAGTGACGTCTTCTGAAGTCTCATTAAGAGACTTTCTAATCACACACACCTCCCCAGGGTGACTCGAGACCATTTGCATGTACTGCTCCCTCCACGTAAATCATGGTAATTTTAGGAAGAAAGACTTGCAAACATCTAAAAAATTCATCTGAATTCATTTCTCCAGTTCCATCTTTAATATATCCTTTTCTTTCGGGCAATCCAGCGTCTGATCAGAATTATTTTTAAAAACTGAAACAGACCACTCTGAGGCCCCGTTGGATTCGGCAAGTTATTAAATTTCCCATCTTTCAGGTTTATTTTTTCTTCTGATGCTGTAGTTCGAGATAATGTTTTTTTAATATGACATGCAGAATTCCAGAGATTCATAATAGCTTATGACATCTTAATGTCCACGGTGACATTCCGCTGGTCATAACCAACTGTGATAAACAGCTCCGTACTCCGTGAAGACGACAGCCACTAAGTGAAATGCGGGGACATGCAAATAGTCCCCCCAGTCTTATGAATCATGTTCCAGATCCTGGATGTTAATTTTGGAGGAAACACATGCTTACATTGAAAGTTTATGCCTTCAATTCCTAGTCCTTTTATTCTTCCAGGAAAAAAAAATCAAGCAGCAATACGTTAAATGAATTTAATGAACTGCAAAGACTGACATTTTTACTATAAAAGTCACACTTCATTTAATGAGTAGTTAAATATTGATGCTATATTAAAATACAGGCAGAATGAAAATGGCACAATGGATTTCCAAATAAGAATTCAGGGTTCTTTTATGTTGAAAATTTCATGAACTGAAGAAAAAAAAAAGTATCGTTCATCAGAATGTCTCCACAAACACAAATAATTCCGGTGAAATGGCGTATTAGCCTACAGTACATACATCCCAGTGGATGAACTGAGGTAAGTCTTTCTTTTCACCGTTTTGATTCGACATCAGTCTTTGCTGCCAAAGGACCCAATGATGTCAAAAGTGGTTCTTGTCTTTTCGTGAGAAGGGAGCTAAAATTACAGGAGTGGAAGCTAGTTTCCTTGAACCGACTTCCTCGGGTGTGAAGGGAAAAATGGCTCTCCGTTGATGACTGTTCTAGAAAAGTAATTGAGCTGGTCCCTGTTAGTGCTGTCACTCCCCTGCTCTACAGTGGCCCTCCTTCATTCGCAGTCACCGTCGAAGTCCTGCACGGCCTCAACCTGTGGCCACCGTGCTGTCCGTGACCTTGTCTCCTGGGCCTGGCTGTCTTCTAGTCCTGGCTCTCTCCGCTCCGGCCACGCACGCACCTGTGTCCTTGTTACTGCTGGGAGCGCCAAGGCACGCTCCCACCTCGGGGCCGCAGGTGGACTTCTCTGCCCCCGACTCCTCCTCCAGATGTTTCCTTGTCTCACTTCCCATCTCCTGAAGGTCTTTCCTCCACGACGTCCTTTTCTCAGGAAGGCACTGTATGACCACCCTATCCGAAACTGGACTCTCTCCCCTTTCCCTGTATCCTTCATCCCCTTTCCCTGCTTCCTTACTCTCCAAGCGCATGGTCTTCAGACGTACTCTACATGTATTTTGTTGGTTGCTTGTCTCCGCCATGCTAGAACATGCCAGAACATACCTTGTAAGGGCAGAGATTCTTGTCTCTCCACTGTTTCATCTTTGTTGCCCAGAATTGCGCTGGCTAGTTCAAAAAGTATTTGTGGAGTGCACAAATGAATGGAGGAAAGTGTTTTTTTTGAGACAAAAGTGTTTTTTTTTTTTCAAGGGAAACATTCCCTTTGGCAGTTGGGAGTGGGGAACAGAATACCAGCAGAGACACGTAGAAGGTAGGTTTGGGAGCCACCTGCACAGACAGGGGGACCAAGTCACCCCAGGTTTCCTGGGACCGTTCCAGTGCTAACGTGAAGGACTCGTGTCTGGGAACCCCCTCAGCCTCAGCAAACTCAGTGGCTGGGCGCCCTCTGCCCGGAAACGGACCTGAAGCTCTTCGAGTTTGCAGGAAGACAGAGCTCACAAACCCTTGTTCCTGGGCACCAGGAAGGTGGTGCAGTACTGCACCGGACCTGCTGGAGGCCACGGTGAACTTAACTGTGGCCCTTCTAAAGGGCGGTTGCGACTCCGTGCTGGCCAATTACAGCTCTAGGAGACTGTAGACGGAATTGTTGTCTGAGCGGCAACGTTTTCAAGGGGAACCAGCAACTTCGATTCTGTACGGTTTTCCATTTTGAGTGTCGGCTGACTAATGGGCAGCTGTCTAAGGCTCGCGTCTGGCCCGTGGGCTGTCACTTGGCTGCCTCTGCTGAGGCGGACCTGGGCTTTCAGCTCATTAGGGGACAAGGCCTGTGAGCCTCATATTAAATCCTAAATGAAGAGCATAGTTATTAACTGTCTTTACTGTTTGGAGGAAAGAAATGTCATGGTTCGCTGTAGGTAAAGGTTTTCATGTAACTTACATGGGACAACATTAATATTTGTGGAATATTACCAAGAACTATTCTAAGCACCGGACAGGTATTAATACATTTAATCCTCAACAACTCTATGAGGTAAGTACCCTTAGCGTTCCAATTTACAGATGGCGTCATAGAGGCAAGGCCAGACGAGATAGCTCATTCCAGGTCACGCAGGCCAGGAGGTGGATGGAGCTGGGGTTTAGATGCAACAGGCTGGTTCTGGGCCAGTGCCCCTCACCCTCCTGCTGCTCAGATTTCAATGAGCGTCAGAATCACCTGGGAGACTTGTTAAACTTGAGATGGTTGGGCCGCACATCCGCAGGTTCTGATTGGGTTGATGGCGGGGGGCGGGGGGCTGGGTATCAAGAATTTGCTTTTCTAACAAACTCCCAGGTGATGCCAGGGATGCTGTGGGGAAACCTCAGGTTGAGCACCACCCTCCCAAGGCCTCCGTGTGCACCTGGACCGCTGGAGAGGATACTCCTGTGTCCATCGGAACCATGCACACGCAGTCGGTCTCTGGCTGGCCTACTCTGGCGGCCACTGTCTTCTACACGGGCAGCCATACGCACATGCAGAACTTATTTAATAGGCACAAAATGGTTTTTTCTTGACAAACAAAGCACTTCCTGGAGCCCTATAGTCTTAGACAACTTAAGTATTTCCAAATGTCTGACAGAAGCCCAGTCTGGCCAGCGACACCAGTGGACACTAGGGTAGGATGAGGAAGTAGGGGCGAGCTCTACTCTTAGTGGGTTGTGGTTTGGCTTCTAGTTGCAAAGATGGGTCATTAAACCACGTGGAATTACATACAGAGTATTTCCTTTCTCCTTGCCTTTTAGTGCGGCTTCTTATGTCAGTGAGGAAAGTCTCCGTTTGGTGCCGGTATGTTTTTAGCACCCACTGCTTGCTTATCTCTTTTTCTACAGAGAGACCGAAAGAGGAAGAGGCAAAGGAAGAGGGAGGGAAGGAGGAAGGAAGAAGAGAGGGAGAGGGAATTCAGGACTCAGTTCCAAACCCTTCTATAGCTCGTCGTTTGCTAGAATGAGATTATTTTGCTATTCTTGTATTTCTTTTGGTGGCTGTATTCTAGTGATGTGAAGGAGTGTTGGTTTTCCACGGATGATACCACGTTTGTTAATAAAAAACACAGTTGTTTTCATTCAAATGACTGAATTCTAAGGTAAAAGTCTACAATACCTTATCTGTAACTCCCAAATTCTAAAAGTTCTGAAAACCAAAGTTAAGAAAAATAGGTTTATGGCAACACAGCACAGCGAAACCCAAACGGGACTCGTGCGGGGCTGGTGTCGTTCTGCCTGAACTTGCCCTTGAGGGTAGGCAGGCGTGCTGCTGCCAAAATGTTCCAGTGTCTGACCATGGGGTTCTGTCCACGGTCACTAGAGGTGTCATGTGAGAGACGGCACATGCATCGTGTAACTTCTGAATCTTAAACAATCTCAACCATAAAACACACCTGGCCCCGAGACTTTGGCTAAGGAAGCACGGGGACTGGCTCTCAATGACACCTGTGGGCAAGGTGGTCCCACAAACCGCTGAGCTCCCGAAGGCTCTGATCTGGGGGAGGAGCTATAACTCGAGGTGAGTCCAGGAACGTGAACAGAACGTACGTAACGCGTCATGGAGTTCCCCCGCTTTGGCTTTCTGTCAACTAGTGGTTGCGTCTCTGTCCTGTGTTTGACGCAAGGGAAGGGGCTGGTCCTGCTGCTAAGCCTGATCTTGTAAAACAAAAGCTTTTGGGGGAGGTTATAGTAGAAGAAATGACGCTACTTTTCCTGGAAAACTGAAGACATTCCACCAAGAGCCTGTTTGAAAATGGATTTTGAAATACTATTTCGGGGTTTTCAAAAATACATCAATTAATCTTACGGATCTGCTCTATTTTGGGTGTTTGGATTTTATATACCAGCACCTCATAACATTGGGCCCATCTCGCATGCAGTGTCTGCATTCGTGTTCCCGTTTCTGTCGGCCGTGGGGATATTGAATTTGTAGATCATCTTAGTAGTGATGGCCGATGGTTAAGCCTGTCTTCTCAGCGTGAAAAAAGGCAGACTGTCCAACTATCATATCCCTTCCCTTTGCTGAGCCAGGATTTGCCTCTTTCACCCACCGTGGTCCAGCAGAGGGGCAGGAGAGAGGAGAGGTGGAGAAGAAAGACTCAGATGCTCCCCGGAGATGCAGCGAGGGGCCAGCCCACTCCGGGCACGGCCCCACTGATGAGAGCGGCGGTTCTGGGAGGACCACCTCTCTGGTGGTCAGGCCCATCTGGCCAGGTTGGCGGATGGACCTCCGTGGGCCGGCTGACACTGCGTTTTATCAGTTTCTGAGATGACCACACTGGCTCTCACCCTTCTAGTTTCGATAAGGCGAATGGTTGGGAATAAGAAGGTGTAAGTTTCAATGCCACGTGCACGAGCTAATGAAGAGTTCGTGGGCCTTAAGCAATCTATAGCCTCCGGAATGCTGCAGATATCCTAAGATAGTTTGGCCCCATCCGTCTTCCCAGGACGTTTACTGCTGGAAAAGGTCGGTGTGACGTGCCTTCAGTGATTCTGTGTCTCTCTGATCTCCTTGACAGTAGTTGTCCCCAAACTGTTGTCCTCACTGCCAGGGGGATTTCCTGATACCTGACACTGTGCCCTTCTGTCCGTGCTTTCTTCCAGCTGGTAAATCCAAGCTCTTTCGTCACTGTCCCTTGCGCTCACCCTCAAGTATAAATTTGGGTAGAGAAAAACCTGAAGTGACTTTACTCAACCCTAGAACATTAAGGGTCATGGGAATGCGATTCAAATGAGAAACATCCCATCGTGGACGGGAGTGTTTGGGAGAGTGGGTCATTGTCCATCGTGCTTGGAATCTGGGAGAAACCTGTGAAGGAGAGTGGTGGTTTTTTACATTATGTTATTCAGAGGGACACGAAGCCCCCAGTTCTAAATCATGTAAGTGGCGCTCCACTTCTGTGTCATCTAGTATTGCTAGCATTGCATTTTATCAAAGTAAGTGTAGCTATTTAAGAAATATGTTGCTGCCAATTCTTGTCAATATTAGAATTCTGCATGGGAGTATTGAAATGAGAGCTGTGTCAGGACCGATACCATTAGCAGCAATATAGAGAAGATGTTTTATTAAATACTAATTTCGTATGTTATTTAACAAGTCGCCAGCCTCGAACACATTAATCTCTCTTTTTAATTCCAGGTTGATGGTCTGGGCCTTACATATTGTATCCCTGAATAGGCCATTCAATAACTATGCAAACTATCTATTTCCCCCATGGGTATTTGTGCTTTGATATATTCTGATCCTTATTAAATTTAAACAGGATCAAATTTATACAGCTCTGGCAGAGATTTATTAAAATACACTGAACGGACAGCTTGGTGGGAGTTGGTGGGAGTGCAGTGTGCTGGAATAACATATGCCTGTTACCAGAGAATAGTAATTATTGAGACTCAAATAAATCTGTGGGAGGTTAAGTATATATGGCAAAGATATCAGCTGCGGTTCTTCAAAACCGGCCTGAGATATTGTTTGAAGACGTGTGTTACTGTGCAAAGTAACAGACCCCATCCTCTGGCAATCTAAATATTTAGCAATATTTGACATGTGGGTTTTTAGGGGTGTTTTGGATTCCGAAAGGGGGTGGGGCTCCAGCGTATCAGAAGTGTCACGTGTTTAGGCACACCCCATCTGTCCAAGCACCTGCTTTTTACTTTGCCCTACATCTTATTAAATAAAGTGGAAGACCCATGTGTTACACAGTTTGAGAAAACATTCTTTTGGAAGCAGAAATCTACATCTCCTTTGCTTAGGGGTTTGGGAGAGGGATTGCACATAGACTAAAGGGAAACCTTTTTCCTATTTGTAATAGATTATGCTTTCCAAATATTGTTTTTGTTTTCCTTATATCTTTTCAAAGTGGCCTTGGTGTGTTTGATCTGACTGAAAAGGTCGCGGTATTCCCAGTTTATCGATTTTCTTGGGGGGATGGCATCGCGAGGGAGAGTGGGGGTTTTAAACACTGAACTTGTGGGTGACATACAGACAGCATGCCTGCTCTTTCAGAACTCCGTGGTTCTACTGTCTTATGCTTCCTAAACTGTTTACTGTGTTACGTTTGGCATTGTTAGGGCTTTTGTCTTGTCTCTATGTATAGACACTCCTGGGGGCTGGCCCGGCCACACGGAGGGCGAGGGGCTACCAGTACGGCAGGGGATGGTTTGGCCACAGCAAACCGTCCTGGCATTGCTCCTCCTCTCTTCTCCCTCGAGAACTTGAATCTCTTCTCCTGCGCGTATTTCCTGTATAGACACAGAGGTCCAGGTGCGGGTGGGCTGCCCCTCTCTCCTGGTCAAAATCTCTGAGTGTCAGGCGAGACCAGGCTGAAGGGTCTGGAACCACGGGAGTCTTGGAGGGGCGGCGTCTGCAGGAAATGAGTTAAGATTCTCCCAGAAATGTCCCAGTTCTGCCCTGAATGACTCTGGGCATTGGTAAGGGGTAGTTAGGGCAGCAGGGAGGAAATCTGTTCTTTGCTTTGTGTTAGGATGTCTAACTTAATTTTCGTACTTGTTATTTCTTCACACATAGTGGGTATGTGTGTATGTGTGTACTCTGATGTGCGAGTTTTTTTTTTTTAAGATTTTACTTATTTATTTTTAGAGAGGGTAGGGAGGGAGAAAGAGAGAGAGAGACATCAATGTGCGGTTGCTGGGGGCCGTGGCCTGCACCCCAGGCATGTGCCCTGGCTGGGAATCGAACCTGCGACACTTTGGTTCGCAGCCCGCGCTCAATCCACTGAGCTACGCCATCCAGGGCTCAAGTGTTGTTTTATAAGACAGTCACTATTTATTCATTGGAGGTTGGCTCATAAGTAATAGTTGTGTGTACATGAGGCTCTAGGTCAGGCATTCTATAGAAGTTCTCAGGTGTCGTGGTAATCAGCGTTGTGTGTGTGTGTGAGAGAGAGAGAGAGAGACAGTGGTTGATTTACTGAATATTATTTCCATATAATAAAACTTGCCAATTTTAAGTTCTGGCAAATATGTACAGTTGTGACAACCACACCTCGATACAGAACATTTCCATGACCTCAAGATGTTCCTTGGGCCCAGCTTACCCCCAGCCACTGATCCACTCTCTGTCTACCTGATGTTTGTGCATTTATCTTTAAGGCAACGAAGTTAAACCAATAAGTATGTAAATGTTTATATATATATCCCTAGCCAAACCTTTATTACTAGCATTTATGTTTCATTTTTTTCAATCACATCCTAAATTTTGGTAATGTTGAGTCATTATCAGAAACAGGAAATGTCATATATTTAAGTAAAAAGTTCTTGTCAACTACAGTGAAAAAGATTATGTCCCAAATTATTTACTTCGAAAATAAGTATAACTGACTTTATTCTCCTTCATTGTTGCTTGTGAGTGAGAAAGATTATTCTAAAAGCTTTTAAGTAATGCATTCAGATCCCTTTCTCCTGCAGGTAAGCATTTTATTTATATATCTGTTTTCATGTGGACAAAATATTATAATTTGTCTTTTATAGTGTTTGTTAAATCCATAGGGCTATATAGATTTAGTTTCTGAAATTTGGAAATAGATAGAATGTTAAAGGACACTGTTTTTAAAAATCTAAATGTGTTGTTAATCTTTAGTTGATTTTTCTTGAGTATTATATCTGTGATCATTTGAAAGTTGTTTTACATTTAAGGCCATTTGCAACACCAAGACTTTGGACCAGCTGAGTTCAAATGTCCTTTCAGTTTTAAAATATATACATCTTTGAGTTTTTTAAAAAACAAATAGATGTGTGTGTTTGATTTGTGCACATGTGTGTTTGTATATAGCTGTGTGTATAAAGATTCACGCACACGTGAACTATCAATGGGAAAGAAAGAAAAAACCCAAAGTGAGTATGCTGTTGATATCTTCAGAGCTATTGGTTCAGAATATTGATTGTACAGATACTTAAAATAAAAAATAATCTAGTGGTTGATTATACCAGTTGAAACAGTGAAGAAAACTAAGTAACATTTTTGCTACAGGTATCCTTAATACCAAGAAAAATACCAAAAAGAAATAAAGGCAAAACGAAAAAAGAATCAGCTTGTTCTGTGCTTGTGGTTACCTCCTTCAACTTGATGGAGTAACACGAGGCCCTGGCCTCATGAATGCCACGCTCTTAAACCCTCTGCAGCAACAAGGGCATTTGTCACTGTTGTTGGAACTTTTGTTTGCACCTGGTGTTCCACTTGATCACTGAATAATTGAGTGATAATGGCTGTTATTTTTAAACTGAAGTATAACATCAGGGGAGGATGAGAAACAAGTACCTCCCCACTTCCCCAAGGGAGCAGGGAAAATAGTGTCAGGCATGATGGAACTGTCGACAGGACGCGCGGTCAGCTCCGCACGCTGAGAGCAGAAGTCTCAGAATGACTTCTTGTTCTGCAGCTCGAAAAAAAAAACAGAACCTTTTTATTTCATAAAGATGAAATTTCCAAGGAAAACCAGTAGCAACTGGGATTAAGAAACTGTCATAACTAGACAAACACGATGATTCAGGACCAAGGACAGAGGCACAGGCATGCCTCTCCCCACTTTTTTTTTTTTAAAGGTAAACTCTTCGTAGCTATGCTTTTAAGTTCTGCACATGCTTCATCTGCTCCTCCAACAATGACCTGTTGAGTATGTACCACGGGGCCACACAGGACAGACCAGAGCTCTGCTCGCGTGAGACTTGTATTCCCTTGGGTTCTGTTACAAAGTTAGCTCTCTCATCAACTTGTATGTTCTTTCTTTCTCTCTTTCTAGGGCCAGCCTCCTCCTCCAAGGTAATTGTATCTCATAGAAATACTTCTTAGATCCTCAGCCTCCAGTACACGCATCCTCCCTCGGTCTTCAAGGGCTTGCCCTTGCTTATCTGCCTCTATTGTTAGACCTGTTCTTATCTTGTAGCTTACAACCACATTGAGAAAACAATACCTGCTTTCCTTTTTTTTTTACGTGGCTGCTTGAACGATGAATGAAGTATGCTGTGACTACTTTCGTGGTTAAGTACCAGTCGGGTTCTTGCTCGAAACCAGTCGCATGGAGTTAAATCTGTAAGAGCTGGCTCTTGATTGGTGGCTGAGACGATACGCAGAAACACAAGGGAAGACATGACAATGTTTAATGAAAAAAGGTATCTGTTTAGGCCCCAATGATATGAAATTTGTTAAAGCTGTGTATTAGAGAGGCAGTTTGATATCACAGAAAAACATGGGTTTGGAGTGCGATAACCCTCGGCTTGACCCCTGTAACTGCCGTGTATTAGCTTTGTGCCTTTGTTTACATTATTTGGGATCTCTGAGCTATGATTTCTTTGGAAATAAGGAGACGGTATTACCCACTTCAGGTTCAT
Source organism: Phyllostomus hastatus (assembly GCF_019186645.2). NCBI lineage: Eukaryota > Metazoa > Chordata > Mammalia > Chiroptera > Phyllostomidae > Phyllostomus > Phyllostomus hastatus. The sequence continues at coordinate 27,400,494 of NW_025334024.1, forward strand.
TGTGAGCTTTCACGTATGTAAACCGTCTAGAAAAAACTATGTCAATTTCCTGTCCTCCCCCTAAGTATGTTTAACGAGTCAGGGCCCGGGAGGGGTCCATGGCGATGGGAGGTGTGGCCTGGGGTGGTGGAGACACAATGCAATATACAGATGATGCATTGCAGAGTTATGCACCTGAAACCTATACAATTTTTACTAACCACTGTCACCCCAATACATTCAATAAAACGTCTGAAAAAGATAGAAATAACTATTCAACTAAAAGTAAAGAACCAGTGAAATTCCCCATGTTTTAAAAGTTCTAGATTTTATTTTAATTTTTTAAGAGTTCTACATGTTAGATTTTTTGATTTTAGATTGGCTTTTCCATCTCCATTCTAAGTCACTCTGCTTTTGCTCGGTAGAGTTAGCTTTAGAACTAGAATAGAAACAACACAGAAAAACTGTGTCATTTTTATTTTGGAAAAGAACGCACGTTTCCCGAGCCTTTGTGGGATCCCAGGTACCACGCGAGGAGCTTTGCATGTATTATCCCACTGTAACCACAGGGGCGGCCGTTGTCAGCGTGTTTTCCATTTCTGTCTCCTCAAGACTTCTCAGTCACGCCTTTGCCCTTGCAACGATTTCAGTTTGTGAATGTTGGGGAGGTACGGGCCTGGCCCCGCATAGTTCGGAACATTGAATTTCCAAAACAGAAATGCGTATTTGTCACCTTCGTGCTGAGTGTGCCCTACGTCTCCAGTTACCGTAACACACAATGTTTCTAGAACACAGACGTAAGGCTGTCTTTTCTATTGTCTGCGAGGTGGAGCGACCGCGTGGCTGGAAATGGACAAGCAGGTGCCTCTCGTACAGTCTGTGTCCTTAACAGTGCTGGTCGGGCCAGGCAGCGGTCGGTGCTGACTCGTGTTGGTGTGTCCCCCTCTTTCAGCTTCGGCCCCTCCAAGAATCAGTTGCTGCCTGTCTGCGTATTCGCCCTTCTTTCCTTGTGGTCCACGGCTGTGGTTCACGCTGTGGTTTTATAACCATCCATAGCATTTGGAATTGCAAACAGAAAAGAGGCATCGACTTTTGGATGGTAGGGGTGGCACGGATTCTCTCTGCGTGCCTTGCTCCCACCCCGTTCCCTCGCCCCTTCCTGTCCATGCTCGTCATCCTGCCGCCTGGCATTCACGTTGCTTAAACGTCAGAGCTTTCTTTCTTTCTTTCTTTCTTTCTTTCTTTCTTTCTTTCTTTCTTTCTTTCTTCTTTTAAATGGCTGACCTGTTTCTAACTCAGGGCTTTCCCACGTGTTCTTCCTTCTGCAGGGAATGCTTTCTCCAGCTCCTGGGAAGGCCAGCTCCTCGTCATCACTCACGTCTCTGCTCAGAACACCCCCTCCGAGGATCCTGTGTCTCCTCCCCAAAGTATCTTTCCCACCCTTGCTGTTGTCACATAACCTTGCTTTACTTTCTTCACCTGAGGTTTTGATTTATTCTCATCCATCCTTTCCCCACTTGTCCGGGGAAGGGACTTTGGTCTTTTTTGTTGGTAGCTGCCTCTTGAGCACATAGAATCGTACCTCACGTACCATAATAATAACTATAGCCTTTGTCACTGTGCCCCGGCTAAAGAGAAGAACAGAGGCTCGTGATGGTGGGAACATCCGTGGGGTAAAGGTCTGGATGGTAGAGCCCTGGGGGCTGGAATCATTTGAGGGGGTGAACATAATTCCTCAACGTCGTCGTTTTTCCTTGATCAACCTTCCTGGCACTCGGACAACCATTTCTGAGGAACATTTTTGTCCCTGTAATTCTGTTCAGAGAAAATCACTTTGAGCCAGTATTTCTATGTTTTTTTTTTTTCCAGAATGTGTCCTGATTTCTGGGGCATGGTAATAAAAATAACTTATTTTTATGCTAAAGCGATCTGAAAGATGAATCACCAAAGACAAGCCCTGGGGATGGTTGGTTTCTCACATGTTACCCCCCCATTTACTCGGGGTGGGGAGATCCTAAGGCATTAGTAGTTTTGACATGTTTGGCACATGCCATGTACTTTGGTTCTAAGTATTCTCTGAAATTATAAAGCCGGACACAATTTACGCTGAAGTTTTTTTCAGTATACTAATTTTCTCAAGTCATCAGAGGACAGACTGATGGTTTGCAAGTTTCTTAAGACCCAAAGACTCACTCTTCCAGCTGTTGCTGGGCTCCTTCGTGTTGTTTCAGAATAGTGGTCCTTACTCTTCTGGAACTCCTGGGGTTGCTCAGAGCTCTCGTGTCCACTCTTTCCTCCCAACACCCACAACGGGAAGCGCAGCTCTTACCAAGAAGCTCATGCGTGGGAGGAGAGATGCAACATCGAAACTCGCGAGCACTTCACCTATTCAGGTTTACCTTAAAATATCTTCTTACGCGCACGGCTCTTTGGTATTACAAGTACCTTTTTCAGGCATGTTTACGTTCACTTTGCTATTTCCGTGTCCTGGATTTAGAGCTTTTTAGAGGATGCACATGTTCTACTGAGTTACAGTTTGTATCCTCCTGTTGACGCTCCGAGGGTCACAGCGTGACCTGTGGGGCGTCTCCTTAAGTTTCCTCCTTGGTCCTCTTGGCTACGCCCCAAGACATTCCTGAAAATACTTTTGCTTTCTAAGAGCCACTGGAAGTTCCAGTCCCTCTTGTTGGTCTCCTGTCCCAACACATGGAGTTAGTTCTTTTCCAGGCAGCTTTCTGATGGCGTTCGTGGACAAAAGCACTCAAGGCCAGACATTGGCTGCTGTTCCATTCACGTGTCTCTGGAAGGAAGAAATGACTCCTGTTAGGTCAGTTTAGGGCGAGTGCCGAAAAGCTACCTTTTTGTGAAGGTCATGAGTTCAAATAGCTGTTTCTGATTTTAATCCAGCATTGCTAAATCCATTTTTATTTTCTAATATAACATTTTTATATATATTTCTACTCAACATACCAACTATAAAATTTTAAGACCCTGGTCCTGACAATTACTTTTATTTCTCTTCTTTAATATTTGATTTTTATTTTTTATCGAATTTACTCATCTACCATTTTATTGTAGTCACTTTATGGACACATCTATTTTTTTTTAAATCCTCACCTGAGGATATATTTATTGATTTTAGAGAGAAAGGATGGGAGGGGAGGAGGTGGGAGGGGGGAGAGAGAAGGAAACATCGATTGAGAATCAAACCCACAACCTAGGTATGTGCCCTGACCAGAAACTGAAGCCACAACCTTTTGACCTTTTGGTGCACAGGATGACACTCGGGCAAACTGAGCCACCATCGAGGGCTGGGCACAAATTTTTAAAAACATTTTATTTATTTAATTTTAGAGAGAGGGAAAGGGAGGGAGAGAAACATCAATGTGTGGTTGCCTCTCGCACGCCCCCTGCTGGGGACCTGGCCCGCAACCCAGGCATGTGCCCTGACTGGGAATCCAACCAGTGACACTCTGGTTTGAAGGCCTGCGCTCGGTCCACTGAGCCACACCAGCCAGGGCTAGACACCAATATTTTGAAATTATCCCTGCTTGTCATAAGGGAAGAAGGAAAGACGTAAAAAAGAATCTTGCATTTTAACTTGCAAGTGACATCATTTTTAGCAAGGCTTCGATCTCTTGGAAAGGCAACAGACGTTTTTTGAGGTTCAGGGGAAGGGGATGGGTATCCAGGGACTGGAGGACAGCGGCTCATTTTGTGTTTGGAAGCTCCATCCTCATCCTCCCCGGCAGCGACTGCCTCTGGATTCCGGGAGGAGTGGGGCTGGGGGCCCTGGGAGAGGAGGGCGTCTCTCAGATACCGCAGCTCCCCATGAGAGCGCTGACTTGGGAGCCAGTGCGAAGGGTCTCAGACTTAGGTCTTACCAGCTCAGACTTAAAGGTGAACTGTGTTAGTAGAACTGCTCATGTCAATCACTGGGTTAAATATAGAATAAGATGGTACTCAAAGTCTGTTTCAACCAGTGCCTAGCAGCTAGTGTGTTTGTGTGTGCCCGCGTGTTCTGCGTGCCCGCCTGTGCGCATGTACACACACACACCAGGCCGCACTGCGTTTTCTGGAGGAACTGGGAGTGGGTGGGTGTGATTGGCAAGTGTGAAATTGAATTTAATATGAGCTTCTCTGTCTTAGGTAAAATATTTGGAATAGCATTGATAGTGAAAAGCTGTCTAGCTTGGGGGAAAATGGCTTATGTGTTTTGGGGGCAAGAGGTTTGAATATTATCATTTCACGTAAATGGCAAAACACTTTTTAGAACTAGACTGAGGAATTTGGTTTTAGTGGGAAAACTTCAATTTGCTTGTAACGTGAGGCCCGAGTTATTAATCGCGCCAAAGATAACATACTAATTAAAAGGTTCATGTATTGCTGTCAGAGGTTAACAGTGCACACCGACAGACTTGGAATAGAAACTAATTATATTATGTTCTCTAAAAGGAATATTTTTACCCACTAATCTAAGATACCTTATTATAGTACTGGGCCTTTTTTTTTTCTTAGCTTGGAAAGAAATCTTTTCGATGTTCTTTGTAATAAAACTGCAATGATAAGCAGTCAAACCCCGTGGTAAAGCTATATAAATAGCTTTACTTGCACCTTCAGCTTCCAGGAGAGCTATAGAGGCCATTCCCAGTAAACATTAATTCATATTTGCTGCTCAGAAGAAGGAGACACACAGTGGAACTTTCCTAAACTTTATTATTCTGGGTTGAAAGAACACAACCACCAGGAATTCGGGAACCTACTCTAATGCTTTTTAAAAAAAATTGCTTATCACCCTGGCTGGCGTAGCTCAGTGGATTGAGCGCGGGCTGTGGACCAAAGTGTCGCAGGTTCGATTCCCAGTCAGGGCACATACCTGGGTTGCAGCCCATGACCCCCAGCAACCACACATTGATGTTTCTCTCCCTCTCTCTTTCTCCCTCCCTTTCCGCTCTAAAAAATAAAATAAAATAAAATCTTTAAAAAAATTAGTTATCAATAACAATCGTTTTTGGATTGTTAGTATCCCAGAAACTTGGGCTTCTTCACTCTTTTATTGCATTTTAAACCTCTTAATTGTTATGTATGGACATGTCCCTGCATATAGAGCCGTCCACGTGAATGTAAATTATGAAATATAATTTATATACAAGAGTGTAATTGATGAGTACATTTAAAGACTGATGATAAAACAAGCATCTGTTTACCCAGTGCTCAACTTGGCTGAAAGTCATGCCCTTCCCAGCACAGCAGTAGTCGCTTCTCTGAATTTCATATTTACCATTCCCTTGTATTTCTTACAGGTTTACCATGCATCCAGCTGCCCCTCAGCAACAGTCTTTTCAGTTTTGCATCTGTCTGATCTCTGCAATAAGTGCCTTCCTGACTCGCTTTCCCCTCCATGTTGTTGTTGTGAAGGTCGTCTGAGATGACCCATGGGGCTGGGCTGTGGTTTTCACTGCTCTGGACCCTTCGGTTGTATGAATGCGTCGTTTCTGTTCCCGACTTTTGCCTCTGTTGCAACACGTCGCTAGCGTGATCAGTGTCCTTGCCGCCATCCTGCATCCGTACCCCTGCGACCCCCGTATCCGTTTAGGGTCGGGCACCTGCCTGACTAGCTGGTGCTGAACCGTTTCCCAGAATGCTCGTACCCACTTACACGCCCACCCAGCGCGTATCCGTGTGGGGCGTGGCCTCCGAAGCGGCCTTCCTCCTCGTGTCTCCAGCTGTTCGTCTGGTTCATTCGTTCGCCAACTAAATCGAGGGGAAGCTTTTCTTACATCCGTAGGAGGAGTTCTGCCAGGATAGCCCGCGTCTTAGTTTACAGTGCGTAGTCAAGAGCGCTCGACAGTGTTGATCAAATAGTAAACACATTCAGCAAGAAACTCGAGTCTCATTTATCACGTCGTTAGAGTTACGCAAACCCTCGAGCTTCTCTGTGACGGGGCTGAGTCACCTGATTGGCGCTCACTCCCTCCTGAGCACCAGCTAATGTGAGGGGAGGACACTGTTTCCAAATAACGTGAAAAAACAGTAGTCGCCCCAGTAAAGGTGACTCAGATGGTGGGGACTCTGCAAAAGTGACCCGGTGTGTTTCATTTCTCCGTTTATGGCCTCTGGACGCAGTACCGGTTCCGGACTAAGCGATATTTTGGGTTAGCCCTGGCATGCCTGTGCCCTATTAATATGGAAGTAATTAAGCTCATGGCATTTTCCTTAGAAGGAGTTTTTGACATAGCATTTTCCTAAACATTTCTTTCCTTGTTGGTGGCTTGTTTTGCTTAGTGAAATACGTACGAATGAGCCTCCATGTTGAGGTGACGACTTCAGCGTCGCCTTCCTCGCCACAAGCAGAAGCACCCTGGTGGCGGAGAAGGCAGGCAACTCATCTTCAAAGCCACGTGGCTTGCAGCAGAGCCTGAAGCCTCTTGTTTTATTTTTAAGTGCAGATATCACATTCTCTTGTGTAGTATCTCCATGTCTGCCATGATACACAAGTCCTGCCTCCCTCTCCTCCCCCATTCTTGGGAAACTACCCATTTCATTCTGTCACTCTGAACATTTTTAGTGCATTTCTTAGTTGTACCGACCTCAGTGAGGAGAGTGGGGCACCGCACGTGACTCTCCCGGCCTCCTCGCCGTGACGCCCGGCCCTGCTCGGTGGCGAGCTTTGCACAGTCGGGGCGGCATTCAGATCTCTGTGGGCGACTCTAATCCAGGCCTCCAGCCCCGGAACCCATCAGCCCCCACGATAACCTCCTTGGAGAGCTCGACACACACACAATACCACGCTATACATGGTAGCTCTTCTTAGTTGAAGTCAGTTTAGAAGGACATTCTCAGGAGAGCCGGAGTTCCGAGGAGGAGAATGTTAATGTAGGGTTTAATCATGTTTTTGAGTCTTTCAAAGGACTGTAAGTGGTATCTCATTGTCGGAGGTCTCCCCAACACCCCACAAGAGTCCTCTCCCCTGCACCTGGCCCGCAGCCTGTAAGGTGCCCTGATTATGTTTTTTAAAAATGTTATTTATTGATCTGAGAGGTGGGGGGGAGAGAAGGAGAAACATGGATTTGTTGTTCCACTTATGTAGGCTCTCATTGGTTGGTTGTTGCATGTGCCCTGACTGGGGATTGAACCTGCAACCTTGGCGTATCAGGTTGACAGCTGTAACCCAGTGAACCACCCAGCCAGGGCCATCTGATTACTTTATGAACCTGACCAATATGCTTGTGGTGATGAGCATCTTGTGGAAGAGGGGCTGGCCACCCTGACCCTATGGTTGGTTCTACCATGGCCCAGAAGGCCCCCCTATTTTAAAAGAAGGGCTGAGAATCCACGCAGCCCTCGCGCTGTGCACGGCAGCCCGTCTGTAACGGCCCCCACCTGTCTGCAGTCCCGTCCGACACATCACTTGGTGGGTTGGGTTGGGAATGAAGGCAGGGATGGCTGTGTGTTTTGAATTCTAACCTTGCCCTCTCTTCTTTCTTCATCTGGGGCATGGCTTCTCCCTGCCATTTGGAGCAAATGCTCCTTTTGTCTGTCCCGTCCTTGTCTTTGGGTAGCCAGACCTTTGGGGTTCCGGGAACGGAGCCGGAACATTTTGTGTTTCTGGCACGTGCCTAGTGAGACGTACAACCAAGAGGTGCTCTGTGCCCTGGTTTGAGCCCTAGGAGAGTGTTCATTGCACTGTTTCCAGACTTCTCGGGTGGAGATCAAACGAGCTTAGAGGTTAATCCTGAGACCCTTCCACAACGGTTGTAATTATGACAAGGAGTATCAGTTCAAGGCTAAGTTAGTAAAACCCATCATTGAGACTTCAAATAGGTTTAGATACAAATGGAGACTTTTCCCTCGATTCTTCATTCTTGGGGTATAAAAGAATCACCTCGTTGAATGTGACTTTGACTGTTTGGCATTCTCTGGAAGGACCTTGGGCTCATCCATGAGACGATTCTCCAGGCGCCAAAGCAGTTTGCGATTTTTGTGGCGACATCCAGTCATGAGCTTTATGCAAACCCGACCTTAGCTACACTTCCAGCGTATCTGCAGCTAATCCTGTGCTTCCAAATCATCCATCTGTTTCGTGCCTCCTTCGGAGACCCTGGCGTTCCGAGTTTCTTACAGCTAAAGAACCAGGCAGACGAGTAATCCCTCTGAAGAAATGGATCAGCCAGATGATGATTCTTACTCCAACACGAGGCTAATAAAATCAGAACTCTTGGTGGCACACATGAATCCCTAGAGCTCAGCTGCTTTGAAGACCTAAGGAGAGTAGGAAGATGATCCGGGGACTCCTGGCCAGGCCACTTCTTTCCCACTCCTTGTTCTCCTGACCTGGTCTGCCCTGGGTTGCTTCTTACCGGTGTTGCTTCTTTAGAAGCTTCCCCGCTTTTCGTACGTCACCAGGCACCGCTGTTTCGGGGGGCCCCTTGCACCTCCACTCTCCGCGTCTCTAGACGGAGCACCACGCCTCTCCTTTCTGTCTCTCACACTTGACCCTTTCCTGGCCCAGCCCCGCAGGCCTTTGAGAGCCTCCTTTATCCTGCCAGTGGGACACACCATGTCTCTGCCACCCTTTGAACCTCTCCCGTGCTTTGGAATGTCGTGGGAGCAGGCGGGAACGTAGACCTGACGGTGTTCTCCAACTCGTGGGCGTCTGTGGGGCACTGGGTGCACAGGCACGGCTCATTTCTCTCCATTTTGGGGTCAGAGCCTCCTTATGCTGAGCCTTCTCCTCCTGTCCCAGCAGCAACCGGGGCTGCACAGCCAGCCGGGATGGCTCTCTGAGGCCAGCGTATGTTGCCCTCATTTCCAATGTGGCTGCAGACACACGACTGAACCCCTGGATCTCCGTGGCCTTTTATTTATTAAACATCTCATCTCAGGCTGTCATGATGAGGAATGTGAAGATTCTGCTGGAGAACAGATACCAGCATACGGCTGCTTGATTTTTTAAAAAGATTTTATTTATTTATTTTTAGAGAGAGAGAAAGAGACAGAGAGAGAGAGAGAAACATCAATGTGCAGTTGCTGGGGGTCACGACCTGCAACCCAGGCGTGTACCCTGACTGGGAATCGAACCTGTGACACTTTGGTTCGCAGCCCGCACTCAATCCACTGAGCTACGTCAGCCAGGGCTTGACTGCTTGATTTTAAAAACAACAGTAAAGCAGGCATTGGAGAGGTCGGTGTGTGATTATCTGACACCCTTGTTCTCGGACTGTTGCTGTATCGCGTCGGAACTGGTTCATGGACAGTAAGTCTTCTGATCCCAGAAACACATCCTTTGGGTTCACGTCGCGTAAAATGACAGCTCTTGTCATTTACCTTTTATTTCTTATTCTTTGGGAACTGGAGAAAAACAAACTCTATAGAGTTTTGTTGAGAATACCTATTAATACCGTTTAAATATTCACTATGGCTTCCCGTGGCCTTTCTTTTTTTTTTAAAACCTGGGAAGATGCAGGTTGTACTTCAATTTGGAAACAAAGGTGAGATTTCACCATCTCCCGCGTGTCTTTCCTTCGCTCATTCGTTTAACATGAGCGTCTCCCCACTCTGTTTTGCTGTGTATAATGTGCCCCCATGTTTTTGGCCCAAACTTTCAGGGAAAAAAATCTTTTACTTTAATTTTTAAATTCAATGATTTATTTATTTATATTTGGAAACAACATCGATCATGTTCCAGGGTGCCATTTTGCATACAATATCATTATTCCTTTTTGGAGTTACACTTTTAACACAGAAGCATAAATAAAAGAATTAAGAACCTTTATATAGAGGTGGAATCAGTACTCCCCAGATATAACGCACACCCTTATTTCCCCCTCAAAAGTTGGGGCAGGAAAAGTGTGCTTGATACACGGCACAGTACGGCGTGTTGCCGTGGCCCTGGGTGCTTTGGGCGATATCATGGGCGATCAGCGGAAGGTGCGACAGGGTGGGCGGGAGGTGGTACTCTCTGCCCACTCGCTGGTCTGGGCTTCACAACGAATGGCACTCTGAGGTCCAAACTGTCGTCGCCGTTTTACAGATGACCAGCCTGACCCCTAGAAACGGTGGGTCACTTGCCCAGATCTGGCCCCACACCTGTCCTGGAGCCCAGCCCCGTTCGACATCGTACCTCAAGGCTCTTTCTTCGTTCTGCGTGTTTGAATGTATGACATTCCTTTAATGAACAACCACAATTTTTATGGTGGAAAGACCACAAGAAACAGCCATCAGAAAAAATAAGGTGGATACAAATACTAATTTAAATCAGGCATCATAAACTACGGGCCATGGGTCCGTGGCCTGTTTTTGTAAATAAAGTTTTATTGGCAGACAGGCACCCTCGTCCAGCTGTGCACTGGCTGCCTTCTCTGCGGTTGCTTTTTGCTACAGCAGATGGAGCTGAGGAGTTGGCAATGGGAGACCATCTGACCCACAGAGCCTGAAGTATTCAGTATCTGGTCCTTAAGAAAGAGGTTGCTGACTCCTGATTTCAAGGAACACAGGAAAATGCATTGTTATTATTATCTGTATTAGTATTAAATTACCAACAAGCCCGTGTTATACTTAATGCAAGAAGCAATGCTATTGGACAATTGGAAATTTCTAGAAATTGAGTTAATGAAGTATAGTCTCCCTTGGGGTACCATGGAATTCTTACGTTGGTCTCTCAGTTGTCTGTAGCTGTGAAATGCTTGCTCTGCTCTGAGCTTTGTTAAAAGTTACGTTTGAGAAATCTTGGAATTCTTCACTCGGCCTACAGTGTAATTAATTTATGTGGTCGAACTTGAATACTAAAGATTTTCTTGAAAACCATACTGCTCTGCCTGAGACATGGCAGCCTGAATCGATGCTAATTTTCCTTCTTTGCTATTGAAATATTTCCTCAGTCTGTGCTTTTCTGTTCAAAGTAGGCTTTTTTTTTACATGTGGCTGAGAATTCTTTCCTTGAAGACATCGTAGTAGGTTTGACTTGCATAGAATTTATTGCTGCTTCTCTTGCTGGAAACTGGCTTTCTGGCTAATGGATAAGGGAAGACATTTTGGAAATGAGAATTGAAGTTGAAGCATGGAAGAGTATGTTGTTTTTCCATCCGTGCTGATTTCCCTTTTCTTTTTCACTTGGAAATCTCGTTCCTGAAATGGCTGTTGCTTTTCTCTCTGTGCACCTGGTACTACAGGCAGGCTGGCCAAGAGCAGGCCGTCCGGAAGTGTGTCACTGTCCGTCTGATTGTGAGGCTGGAAGGAACTTTCGGGAAAAAGAGGAGTTTCTGTGTCCCAGCAAACGGGGCATTGATAAGCCTCCTGGGAGGGTGCGGCCATGTCTCCCTTATTCACACACCCAAGCCCAAGTGTTCTACAGGAAACTATAGTACCCTCCTTCCCTCTTCTGTCCCTTCCTTCTCTCAAGCAGTTGCAGACAGGCGAGAAGAGTCCCTGTCACCCCAGGAGGGAAGGCAGAGGGGCCGTAGTTGGTGACACGGTGGTCTTTCGTGGATCCTTCCAAATAAGGGAGGGTTGTCAAAGGACTGTGTTTCCGTTAGTGGCTTAGGACATTTCCCCAGCACAGTCCACGTGGCTTTAGGATTGGAGAAGAAAAGAGTAGTTATTCTGTATTTTCTCTCGTACTTTTTCATTCTGTCTTTTGATATATTTTTGAAAGCCAGCATGGGGCTCACTGTGTATACGCTTTGTAAAGAGGTACGTAAACCTTCCTAGACTGGAGGTGGTTTCAGAGACGGTAGCTGAGGAGTGTGGGCTTGAGCTTGCGTGTCTGCATCGCCCCCTGTCTGTGACCAGGGACCTTTGTAGAGCGGGCGTGGTGGTGGGGCCTGTGGGTTGTTGTGAGGGAGTAGTGACTTAGCCTGTGAGAGGGCTTGGGACTGCGGGACATCACAGTAAGTGACATGAAAGCGTCAGCTGTGACTCGTGTGAACATCTTTCCTAGCGGCAGGTAGCGCAAATAATCGGAGACTACGTATTGAGAATTTAAGATTTCGGAATCAAACCGTTCTTGGTTTTGAGTCTTGATATTCTTGCCGTGTGACGGTGGACAAGTTACTTAACCTCTCTGAGCGGTTTCCTTAGCAGCAAATGGAGGTTGCAGTAATCACACCGTACTCACCGACCGAGGCGCACAGTTGCTCCTATTTTACCATGTGGCTGGATTGGACTGTACAACCGGCGGTGTCTGAGATTTTATGCAATGTGATAGTTTCTACCTTATAAGGTTGCTGTAAGAATACATTAGATAATTAATAGGGAGTGATTTGCATAATGCCTAGCATGCAGAAGGTGCTCAGTAAACATTACCGGGTATTATTAAGACACACGGACGTGGGGACTCTGCTGGAGAGGAAGGAAGGAGGCAGAAAGCTGTGACGGTACTTGGGGGGTGTTGGCGGCCGGCCCCGGACCCCGAGCCCGAGCGTGGGTCTCAGCCTTCTCAGCTCTGGGAATCGCTCCTGGGGGGCCCAGCGTTCGAAACACGGCAGCATTGTGGTGCCCTCCAAAAATCTTTTTGAAACATCCCTCTCATTTTATTTATTTATTTAATTTATTTGCATCAGAAAACCTTGTGGGATCGCTTCTCGACCTCCTGGCTCAGAGCAAGTGCAGACAGCCTTGTGCTCATACTAGGCGCGCACACGGCTTCGGTTGCCATCACGGGTATGGGGAGCACGCGCCATGAAGGAAAGCGAAAGGAATGCCTCTCCAATAATCGACAAGGACTGGGTGTCGCGTGTTACTCCCCAGCAAATGCTGCCTGGCGTCGCAGGAGCAGCTGTCTGCGCCGCTGGGCCGGGCGTGGCAGCGCCTACTTCGCGCCTGGCCTGCTGGCTTTCCGGTTCTTCCCCTGTGATCGCGGTTATAGAGCCTAATTTCCAGGGGGTCTTGTGAGTCGTGTTAGTGGCCTTGTGTTATAATAATAGCAATTTCATATTGCATGGGTATTCATTTTCACTGTTACGGAATAATCAAATCAGCACCTCGTATGAGGCCGTTGAAATAGGAAATAATGGGACTGTAATGCACAACCGCTAATGTGATGATGACACTCGCTCACTGTGTGCGGGGAAGACGTCCTCCTCTCTGGTTCCAGCTCACTGGAAACCGTGATTGGGGAAGGGAATGGAAAGCATTTCTACCTCTGCGATAAAGCCGGTGTCTATCCTTCATTTGAATACATAATTGTCTCTTTAAGGCTCGGTGGGGGGGGGGTGGTGCCGGTTCGCACACTCAGAGCCCATCCCAGCCTCCGCAGCGGGGGGCTGGGGCGCGGGAGGCCGCCTGGACCTCCTTCCCACCGCGGCTTCCCTGTCGGTCGTGGATAACAACCTCTGATGTCTCTCTGCTTCTCGAGGGGTTGTGGGCACCCTCTTTCAGGCTCCTCAAGGCCCTCTTCTGGCTTTTCTCAAAAAAAAAATAAAACGTAAAAACATGCAGGGCCCCATTTAGGCGACATTGTTTGACAGTACGAGCCCGCCCAAAGGTTCTGATTCGACAGGGATGCTGGGAGGGAGGTCAAGTGGCTGCCTAATGAAGATGAATGAAGAAAGTGGTTGGGACCAGGATCGCGAGCGGGGCTCCCGGTCCAGGTTGTTGCAAGTGTGATGGAATCTCATCGCTTCATTTATCAGTGTCATATTTGGGCTAAAAGTGAGCAGTACTGTTCTCATTTCTCCCAGATGGATAGGTCAACTTTAATATTTATTGCTCTTGTAGAACATTTGTTTGATGTATTTCCATTAGCTAGGCAATAATAGAAAAGCAGTGGAGAGAAACATAAAACAGTCCCCTTCCTATTCCGTTGAAATACAGCGCGCACTAATGTCCAACTACGGCTCCCAGTGCCATTGATTTCGCCCCTTTCGCTTGATGACATGATTGTGTATATTAAAGATCCCCATGAAAATAATGGGGAGGCCGCCTGCATAGAATGTATATATTGAGAGCAGCTGGCGGGGTAGAAACTGCGTTGTCCTTTGATTGTCACGAGCTGGCCATGTAATTGGCGGATTTCTCTTGGCTAGATATTAAATTCTTAGCCCGCTGTCATATTCCAGGATCGGGAGTAACGGGCAGTGCATTGCGTCATCCTCTGGGCTCCACGGCGCATCTCCATGAAGCCGGAATTTTCTCCCCGTGCTGGAGCCGGCTGTGTGCAGTCGCCGAATCATGTCGATTGTGTGTTCTTTATATCTTTGTGGGAGAAACATGTCTTGTGTAGAAAGGATTTCCCCGCGTGTCTTGAAGGTAGTAAAGATAAGACCCTAAAGATGCAAAAAGATCGGCGCGGCCTGGACGCCCGGCTCCCGAGTCATTAGCCGGCGTTCCCAGTTTTCAGGACCCCCAGCGCTGGGACGTTATTTCATTGCTGGGGAGCCCACCTAGCTCTTTGTGAGGTAGGTGTTGTCTTAAGTGCAAAGCAAACATCCTAGCCATATGTTTCTATAATTTAAATTAATTTGGTACAGTCATACTGTTAATCTTTAGTGACTTGTTGATTGGCATTTTGCAGACATATTTCTGGAAGGCGCCCAATACCATTTTCTGCAGCCTTTCTGGCAGTAGCAAAGAGCAGCGCTTCCACAAATTGGAATCTTGTACAGCCCTGGGAAGCGAGCCAAGATTTAAATTAGACAATAACCTCTGCTCTGTATATAGCTCCTATTCTTCAGCTGTAGGCAGGGTGATTTGTTTAATACAGTCAGCCCCGTAGCATATAATAGACTGATATATGAGTCACTCCTTGGCAATGTGTGTTTCTTAAATTTATATAGATTGAACAACTGGTTGGTAATGTACTTAGTTACAGTTGTACAAACAGTAACTATTAGCAGGGCCGAGGCTGGCCTGGAAAAGCAGTGCTGGGCCGGTGCTGGGCGGGGATCCTGAAGGATGGGCGACTTTCAGGAAGATCCCCCCTTGGGAGCTGAGGGAGCCTCTGTTTCATAAACCTGAGCATGCTTTTCTTTTCTTTTCTCCCTCTCTTTCTCTCTCTCTCTCTCTCTTTCTTTCTCTCTCTCTCTCTCTCTCTTTCTTTCTCTTTCTTTTTCTCTCTCTCTCTCTTTCTTTCTTTTTCTTTCTTTCTTTCTTTCTTTCTTTCTTTCTCTCTCTCTCTTTCCCTCCCTCCCTCCCTTTCTTTCTTTCTTTCTTTCTAAGTAGCAATAAAAGTTTTATGTTATAGTTTTCTGTCTCTCATTTTCTATTTGCTTAAAATTGAATTGGGGAACCTAATTTGCTTCAAAAATTAAACTTCACATCAGTCTGCATTGGGGGCAGGATCATTGGGTTGGAAGGTTATTTGTGTGTGTGTGTGTGTGTGTGTGTGTGTGTGTGTGAAAACATTTTCTGTCTTTTAAAAGAACATTGGTATCAATACGTATTTTTCATTTCTTCTTCCAGGTTAGCCTGTCACTGGCATTAACTGTTCACAGGTTGAAAGAGATCTTTCTGAACAACAAAGATCTTTTCTTAAGGGGAAAAGCTTCTGCTCCAAGTTCAGTTCATGTTTATTTAAAAGATTAAGATCATTAGACCAGATCTTACACTTTTTTTTTGTCCGAAAGAAAATTGATTTCGCTCCCCCTAAAAGTGGGGTCTCAAAGAGGATATTCAGGAGCACGCAGAGAGAGACGACGGAGCAATCTGTTTGTACAGCTGAACAAAGCAATTCCGTTCTCACCACTGAATGCGGCCGTAGCCTTGGTGTGAACATTTCTGAACAGAATTGTCACCTGTCTTTAGAAAGCACTTCTTTTGTGAGGCAGAGGGGATCGTTTTGATCTGTGGTGTTTTCATGCCTTTAAAAAAAATCTTAGGCCGGCTCGAACACTGATAAAATAACACACCCCGTAAATATTGAACAATACAAAGACATCTCTCATAACAGTTCGTAGTGTGCTGCGTCTGCTCCGGGGAAGCCAAGCAGTAGTTAGTGGCAAATGATATGCCAATCAAAAATTATTATTGCACGTAGAACCTGGTATAATGCAGTATCTTATCTGGAAGTGTCAACTTGATATAAACCAACTCTTTGTCTTCTAAAGTTAAGCTCTTGTTTGCCCTCAGTTAATTCTGTCTCCCAGAGGCTCATTTGAATTGCATAAAGGATAATCTACTTGACAGTTTTATACATTTAAACAATCTTGATTATATGGTATTTTGCATGTTTTTTTTAAGCTCCCAGTTTCTATTTTATGTAGGCTTTTACGTCTTGAGTAGAAAAGACGGAGAGAAAGTCATAGGTAGAATGTGACACTCTTTTGTGAGCAGCATTTAGTAAAGCCAGGTACCGCGCCTCTCTGCACCGGCCTGGGGTATTTGGTGGTGGTTCATGATGGGGCAGGGCTCGGTTTCAAAGTTTCTCTTCCTGGGATTCTAGTGAGAGTTGGTGGAAGAAAATGTAACACTCAAGTTTCGCTATACTGACATAGAGATTTCCACCCATGATAATTTGGAGAATTTCTAGATGAATTTGGGGGGTAATTTGAGGCTCGGCTGCCTGGCTGCAAGGATTTGGAGATGTTGCGTGCGCCAGCGGTGCTCTGGAAGGGCGCAGGGTGAGCGTCCGAACACCGCGGTGGTCCGTAAGAGTGCACCATCTGGCATCAGACAGATGGGCTCCAAGTCCTCTGCCCACCACACGTGCATGCACTTGTGTGACTTTTGACCAAGATGCTCAACTTCTCCAAGAACCAGCGTCTGCATCTGCAGCCTGGGGAGGAAGGGATACTGCCCTTACAGCTGGTGATCCAGGGGCAAGGTACCTGCATGGCAATGAATGTTGGTGTTAATGCGGTCCACCAGCTGCTTCCGCTCTAGGGAGATTTGGAGAGGCTGGTCCCGAGTGCGGACTTTCACGCATACTTTCCTTGCACTAGCACGTTATCTGGTCATCATTAGTGGAAGGTTACTTGGCTGTTCTCCGTAGTGCCTGAAAAAAAAAATGAATTTTGAAGAGAAAACAAGGCATCAGGGAATTGCACTTTGAGGAGAAAGGAAGATCTTCTCTGTTTCCACATGTACTTGAACTCAGGACTCCTCTGAAGACTGTAGTATGATGTCCTAGAGGTAGAAGAGTTTCTTCCCATCTCTTAGGAGCTGCTACACAGTGGCCCTTCAAAGTCAACATCAGAATACACTCCTCTCTGTTCTCTCTGCGAGGAAACAGGTGCATTTAAGGAATTGATAAAGTGCTCACATAATCCCAGCTGGTGGGTGGGATTTGAACCCATGACCCTCAGACTGCAAACCAGTGCCCTTTTCAACCACAGCAGGCAACACCCCTATTTTTAGGAGACTAACTTCTTCAGAGGAAGTACCGGGGAGGGTGTTGTCATAAGTGAGCTAATTAAACCCTCTTGGCCGTTTGACATAAACTCTTGTACCCACCGGTGTGCGGATGACACAGGTAGATGGTTAGGCACAGGGACGCAAGTCAAGTAAAAAACCTCCTCTCCTCTGGTATCATAAAATCAGGTTGGCAAAATAACCTTGCCTTTGACGGAAGAGCAACAAATAAATATTTATTAATGGAGGGATTAAGAGTGATGTAACTAGGTACAAATGAACTTAATGCAAACAACACCTAAGTGTTGTAAGAACGAGTTTTGATGGAAGTTTTTATCGGAAGGATGGATGTGATCAGACAGTTGAGGACAGAAGGACCTGGAATGACCTAACGAATGTAGTGCCACAGAGACGACCTCAAAAGCTACAAGAAGTGGATGGGAACAAATGGGCGACAGTGGCCCGGTCAGGACAGCCTGACAAGCTGTTACAGATAGACCCCACACGTAGAGGAAGGTGAACACAATTGACGTGTATTTCTTGTTCACCTGTACAGCTCGAGGTGGGTCTTGTTGGTGGTGGACCGAGGCTGGTGGAGGCTCCGCTGTCATCTTTTAAGTGTCACCAAGGAGCTCGGGTAGAAGGGGGTGGGGGGTGGGAACAGAAGGTGCAGAAGCCACATTGGCCTCTCAGCCGCTTGGGTGCCACAATGTTCAGCTCGCGTTGCGTCGGTGAGAGCTGGTCACGTGGCCCCACCAGCCTGCACGGAGGTTAGAAACAGCCAGCCATTCTCCGTTGTGGAAAGAGGAGTGTGACTTTTAGAAAGCAATTAGCTGAGGCTGCCACAGAAGACAAGCAGATTTTGTTTGCCAGTGTTCAAGGATTCTTTGGGGAGTTGGAAGAAGAGATTATAAAATTATGCTTAGAAATTGTGGGTGGAAGGGTTAAGAGAGGGAGTCTTGGATCATCAGTCAGAATGAACCTGCTCCCCGAAGATAGAAAATTCCAGCCTTTCCATGCCGGTGAAGATAAGAGTTTAAAGAGCGCGTGCCCAGGGGGAGGGGCCTAAACACCGACCTACCGAGCGTCTGGAGCATTGACCTTGAGTGACGGAGCGCGGCTGTGGCCGCAGAGCTGTGTGGGTAATGATGCCCGTCAACAGATCAGAGTGTGGGAAATAGTCACCACCATTTTTCCAGATACGGGGCGAGATTTTTGGAGGAAAGGCGGGATTTCAAGAGGTGGAAGCTAAGGCCTTGGTGTAGAGATGAGTTAAGTCGCGTCACGTTCTCCGGTGTCACAAGTCTCGGTTTCTGCCATTCTGAGGTGGAGTGGGATGGACGTAAGACATTGAGGACATTTTCTTGTAAGAAAAACAGGTTGGGAAGGACAAAAAGAAGTGTTTAGGGTTGTCAGATGTTGATAACGGATTGTCTTTATTCTTGCTGGTCAGTCATTCTTTTCAGATGATGTTTGGCCTGAAATGTGCTTTATTGCTTTTCATCACCCTGGAGTTTATTTATACCTATGTCTCCTTTTTTATATACATATATTTCTTAACCTCTCCTGGGAACTCACCATTACTGCTTTTATTTTACGGTCCCATTTATGGATAGGCAGCACTCCCATAAAAAGTGCAACTCTCGCTTTTCCGAAGGGCTGGCTTCTGGGAGGAAGAGGTGGACCTGTGGGTGGAGGACCGTCTGTCCAAGGCTACATACTTGCCAACACTGCCTTGCGCCGACTTCTCCCTCGCACGTTTTTCTGCACGTGTCTGCACAAGTCGTTGGCATACTGCGCCCGGGGCCCTGTTCCCTTTGCCCCAGTGATCAGTGGCTGGTTTCCGACACCTGTGCCCCTCCGCAGGCTGGGAGTCCCCCTGGGGGCGGGGGGACTGAGAAAGCAGAGGAAGGCTGCTTTCTGGCCGCCCGCTCTGCGTGCCGTGCCAGCACAAAGCGCATGTTTGTCCCACTTGCAGGTAGAAAGGAGAAAAACCCACCTGTTTTGCCTTCAGAAAAATTCTTTTGATCTGACTGTTCTCAGAACGAAAGCCGGAGTGGACTTTTTTTACTTGCAGTTGGGCTGTCTGATCCACCTCGTGGCTCTCCTGAAAACAACATCGGGAGTTGAAAGAGGCTCCTCTGGAGAGGGGGAAGAAAGCGAAGATGCTTTTCATCATCCTGCAAATCAGAAGCGAAGATAAGGCCTTTTATTTTTCTTGTCCTGCCTGACAACACCTGGGAACATTCGGAGCCCCGACTCAGTCGGGAATGGGGAGAGGGACTTCGTTTTGATTGGCCGTCTGTCTCAGGACCCAGATAACTGACCGCAGACATTCGGCTTCTTACGAACGTTCTGCCTTCTCGTGCTGAGGATTTCTGTTCTGTGTGGTTTCACAAGCGAGGGCCAACAATAGCCCCATTGAAAAGTTGCCCAAATATTGCCAAAGTCATTTGATACCTACATTTATTGTCCAGATCCATCTGGAGAAATAAATCTGATGTATAAAGAAAGCTAGGAAGGACGGAGGGAGTCGTGTTTCAAAGTCAGCCTTGGTCACGTCAAGGGCCTAGCAGAGTGTTCAGATCTGGGGAGCCCTTCAAATCCCCAAATTCCGGCCGCTCCTGGCCACGTGGCCTCTGGCCCTGAGCGCGGTTTGACGTATGGCCATGGCGCCTTCTTTTGTGAGTGAAGAGAAACCTTCAGAAAAATTGCTACAAGGCATCGCAAACTACAGTGTCCCCGTCCGATTTCTGATGTGAACCCCCAACCAAAGGGCTCGCCCTTCCATCTTCACTCTCGGCAGAGGGAGATAACGCCTCACGGGGCCACCCATGCGTCTGCGCAGGAAGTGTTGATGAGCACCCGCCGTCCCACACAGTGTATTCAGTAGGCAGAGCAGCACCGCACAGTGAGCAGGCAGAGAGGCGGTTCCATGGTGACATTTACGGCCAGTGGGGCGGGCAACACGGTCAGTCGGATGGTTTCCCAAAATTGCAGCCGAAGCGCAGACATCACGCCGGGCGCGTACTTAGCACTCACTAAATGGGAGCTCTTTTTCGTGAGTGTTCTGCGGCGAGACCTAATCTGGTGGCGCACCCGCATGGACGACTGTTGTTTCTGTTTATTTAACGTACCTTGGAGGGGCTGCTCTGAATCTACTTTTGTTTAATTTTATGTGCCATTCCAGTTGACATTCAGTCTTGTTGTGTATTAGTTTCAGGTGTACAGCAAAGTGGTTGGACAATCATGCGCTTTACAAAGCGAGTCCCCTGGTATTTTCAGTCCCCACCTGGCAGCGGACCTGGTTATCAGGTTGTTATTGGCTGTATATATTTCCTATGCTGTACTTTACATCCCCGGGCTGTTGGTAGCTGCCAGTTTGTACTTCTCAACCCCTCCGCCGTTTTCACCCGGTTATCCACCGCCCCCCACCCCCCCGGCAACCATCAGCCTGTTCTCTGTATCTGTGGGCCTGTTTCTATTTGCTTTGTTTGCTTATCTTGTTCTTTGGATTCCACGTATCAGTGAGGTCATATCGTATTTGTCTTCCTCTGACCGGCATGTTCCACTTAGCATAAGACTCTGTAGGTCTATCCGTGTTGTCACGCGTGGTAAGATGTCACTCTCTTTCATGGCCAAGTGCACCAAAATGGTGTGTCTCCTGGGAGGCTCCCGGTCCAGTTAGGGAGAAGGAGGAAGGAACCGACCCTGTCCGGTGTGGTGTGAGGGACAGCCCGGGCGCCTCCGCGGCAAGGCCGGTCACCACTGGACAGGAAGAACCTGGCGGTGGAGGGTCGTGGGAGCAGGAGGGGTGACGCTGACGGCCAAAGAGGAGGGCGAAGGCATGAAGCTGGACGGAGAAGGGGTGTCCACTCGTGAATGGCCTTTTCCCCTACCGAGGAAGGACTTTGTAGTTATTAGGCTGTGGGTGTCTCTGAAGGATGTTCAGCCCCATGAGGACCGGCGCAGTCAGAGCTCCGTGGTGGAAGGCTAACCCCGCCGAGAACGATGAGTTCGCGTCCCCCCATGCCTTGGTGTACTGCTTAGCCTAAAGACCACGTCTTCGGAGGTGATGGCTGAGGAAAGTGGTAGCATTACAACGTGTATTCAATGTACATACTTTGACCCCACCTTTGATTTTAAGATTACATACACTACAGAAAAGGAAACCAAAAACGATGGGAAAGATTATGCCACATTAGTGAATGGTCCTACTGGAGTGGGTTGTGAAATGCTTTTCCTGTGAGTCACACAGGCCGGTATCTCCCATCGGTTTAAACAATGGAATGGAACCATAGTTCGCAGGTGAGTGGAGA
This sequence comes from Phyllostomus hastatus, assembly GCF_019186645.2. Taxonomy (NCBI): domain Eukaryota; kingdom Metazoa; phylum Chordata; class Mammalia; order Chiroptera; family Phyllostomidae; genus Phyllostomus; species Phyllostomus hastatus. Next base: position 27,422,078 of record NW_025334024.1, read on the forward strand.
GAATGGTCACTCCAGACACATTGTGGAGGCTGGATCGGAGGGAAGAAAGTGGACACTGGGGATCGGCAGTGCTTTTGGAAGAAGTGACGAGAAAGGTGTGTAGTTGGCAAACCTGAATGCCCCCCCGCCCCCCGGGGAGGATGAGAGAGGATCAAAGGCGATCATGGGGTGGGAAACTTAAGAGATACTTACTAATGGGGCGCTTGAGGGGAACACGCTGGAGGCGGGCCAAGAGAAGCTATGCCGCTGCATTTGTGGGAGGTGAGTCGTTGGCAAGGCACCCACCGCCCGGTGCGGAAGGAGCCGGGACGTTGCAGCTCGCTGCTGGACAGGTGGGACGGACGCATCACACCTGGTGGCGGTGGACACGTCCAGCGTGATGAGCCGTCAGGGCCTGTGTGAAGAGGAAACTGAGACATCTTCTGGGGGATGAGAAAAGTGGCTGAGAGTAACTGTTTCCCAAAGAAAGGACTCCTTCAAAAAGGGAATGGTTGAAAGCGTCAGGAGGGAGAGGGGCCGCTGGAGGCGGAGATACTATGGGGCAGTGGCTGTGGGACTTGGAAATTACGAGTCTGCGCTGGTCATAATGACAGCAGGTGGTTACATAAAGGAAGACAGGTAGCTGGAGGGTGAGGAGGGAATGACGAGAGAGGCCGAGGTGCAGAGATGGAAACTGGGTCAGTGGGTTGGGGGTGAGGCTAATTTGAGGGGGGCTCCGTGGTCTTGGCTCTCCCTTCCCACCCTGCACCCCAAGGATGAACGGGATTTGAACACCTTTAGAAGTTGAGAGAGGAAGCAGCGCCGTGGGAAAAGTCGGCGAACCCAGCGAGAGGTAAACTGATACAGCCGCGTCTGGATGGGCATAGGGTTTAGCGTAGACGGTGGGGACACGTTCTCCTTGGCAGGGGAAGGAAAGGGGTGCTGGAAGGTTCTGGCTTGGGGGTGACAGTTGAAGCATTCCATGTAGCACGGCCAGTTGTCTTGGTAAGGGACAAATTTCTGTAGTGGAGGGGGTGAGCTTGAGGGGGGTGGGGTTCAGCAGAGCTTCTGGGGGAACTGTAGGAAGAGCAACAAAGTCCTGCCTCGATCTGAAACCTGGTAGGGAAGAGACCACACCTGTTGGTGGGGGAGCAAGGTGGGGAAGGGCATGTAACATGTAGCATGGGGAGTGGCGTCAGTGATAGTAACTTTGTACGGTGACGGATGGCAACTGGACTTACTGTGGGGGTCACTTGATAATGGAAAGATCCAGGCACTGTGACTACCCCTGAAATGGGAAGGACGGGCTTTGAAGATCCCAGAGAAGGAGACAGCCACTCCAGTGTCCCGAGCTGAGAAGGGTCCTGCGGGAGAGGGGCTGGTGGCCGTGGCGTGACGAATGAATGCGTAGCAGGTGGGGGTGGGGGTGCCAGGGGTGTTGCGGTGCAGGTGGAAGAGGCTGCGGCGTTTCAGACGCAGGAGGCAGCCTGAAGTGGGAAGATGGGGTGGGGGGTGTTAAAGAAAGTATGCACCAGAAATCTATGCAGAAAGTGCAGTCCGTTGGTGACTTTTTTCCGGCTTGGAGACTTGGAGGAGTATCTTTGCTTGCTTTATAGAGCTGACAGGACCTCAGGTCAAAGGGCAAAGTGTCGGTGCGACTGTGCGTGTCAGAATCGGGGGGGGGGGGAAACTCACATATCCCGATTAGTCGTTAAATTTCTGATTTCAAAAATGGCAGACTTGTAGGAATTCTCCCTGCACCTTAGACACATCTGCCCGTTGAAAAGTGCCCCACCATCAGCAACTACCTAAACCCAAGTGTTTCATGAGAAACGGTTTCCAACTTCATTAGACATTGCCTGGTAATGTTTTGTGCAGTCGCTTGAAGTGTGGAATGTGGTCCGAATCCCCTGCTTCTAAAACAGCATCAAGAAGACACGGGACCCCCACAGTTCCAGGCTTACGAATTTGCTGTCCCGGAGACAGAGGCGGGCTCGTAACCCTCTCTCTTCTAGTATGTATCGTTTTCTTCTGAACACGTCTGGGTAGTTTCTCATCCCTACAGGGCGTGGGTGAATGAAAGTGGAGACAGGAGATGTCTCTTGCTCAATGCTTGCATGTTTATTTTCCAACTATCCCTCTGTTCAAATTGAGTCTTGAGGTGCAATCGGTCTATAATATCTTTAAATAGATGACATTTGCTGGGAGGGAAAGGGCATTGGGAAAGCTTGTTTTTTTTCCCCCCTTTGTCACACACAAAAAATGAAGGGGATGTCTTTTTCCTTTCTTGGCACCTATGACTCGGTGGCCTCGGTGGCCCTTGCGCTGTGGTCATGGGCACGGGCACGGGGTGGCCCGGTGCGTCTACCTCTGCCCGACGGTCCGTGGGACACTGTGGGACACCTCTGCCCGACGGCCCGTGGGACACCGGCTCTTCCTCTTCACGGGCAAACGAGGCCTTTTCACGAATCCCAAGTGATGCACCTTCGGCTTTAGTATGAGAATCTCTTTTGTCCAGGTGTCCCGAGGGACTCTCCTCTATAGGCACTTTTGGTCTCTGCTTATCTATGGGCGGATAACTTATATGCGTATCACTCTTTCCCACGCCTGGGTCGAGATCACCTGATGGCTGCTCCCTGGGTTTGCTTTCCGTGTGGGCTTCTTCCTGAGCTGCTGCCTTCTCTCTCTCTCTCTCTCTCTCTCTCTCTCCCCCCCCTCCCCTTCTCTCGTCCTCCCACCGACACTGGAGTTGAGTGTCGGGGTTTCTTTGGCTGTGGTTCCGAGTCGTTGCCTGTCTGTCTGTCCAGTCCTCATGGCTTCCCGAGGGCAGCTGGTGCTGTCGCCACCTCGTGTTTTGAGTCTGTGCCTCTGCGAAAGGCCCAGTGTCTTGGCATCACTAACCCCCCGTAAAACAATTTCAGCTTCCAGGTTTCTGTGGTGTGTCACATGACCCACCCCTCTCGCTGGCTGAGGTCTCCTCTAGACGTCAGGGATGTCCCTCGTGCCAGCCTGCCCTTCTGAAACTCTGGCCAGTCTCTCGCAGGCCCCTTGGCTGCATCAGGGTCTCTGTCATTAAACATTGGGGATTCTCAAGGCCCTGCTGTAGGTCCTCTTCCGTGGGTTCTCCCCTCCCAGATCGCCTTCGTGCCGACGGCTTCCTTGAACGTCTGCTCCTGGGAGTCGTACAAAACACGTCTCCATATCCCAGACCTCCCCCGCCAACAACAGACATCCCTTGGTGCCTCCGCCCCGACATGTTTAAGGTGCACCCATGATTCAGCCCTCCACCCACCCCCAAGCCCGACTTTGTTTAGCTCCCCTTGTCTCCACGAATGGCGTTGCCCTCCGCCCAGTCACACGAGCGCCAGACCCAGCCATCCTCCCCAGCAGCCCCCACTCACGCACCTCTCTGAACTCATCATCGCCCCGGAATCCACCCACTGCTCAGCTCTCCCCATCTCCCCTCCCCCTCCCGCCATCACCACCCTAGTGCATGCTGGTACCCTCCCTTACCTGGCTGGCTGCAGTGTCTTCCGTCTGGTCCGCCAGCACCGATCCTCACGTGTCCTGGGTCCTTCTTTGTGGCAGGCTTTGCAGGTGGGTTTCACCGTGACGTTTCCATCATCATTCAAGTGCTGTCTGACTTCCTTCTTCTGGGCCATGTGCTCCGTGAAGGCGGGAAACCACCTTCTGGGCTCATGGTGTGTCTCAGGATTGTCACAGGCCGCCTAACACACAGGTGCTGCCAGGATGTGTAACGTGTTGTAGGAAGGAGTAAGCGAAGAAGCAGTAAACATGGACCATGGCTGGTTTTTACTGTCAGGATTTTTGTTTGCTCACATGGTGACAGAGATTAAGGAAATACTTCTTTTTTTTAAAGATTTTATCTTTTTTTAGTTTATTTTTAGAGAGGGAAGGGAGGGAGAAAGAGAGAGAGAAACATCAGTGTGTGGTTGCTGGGGGTCATGGCCTGCAACCCAGGCATGTACCCTGACTGGGAATCGAACCTGCGACACTTTGGTTCACAGCCCGAGCTCAATCCACTGAGCTACGCCAGCCAGGGCTAGAAAATACTTCTTGATACATTCATTATTCCATTGTAAATAGTTTTCCTTGATTACAGAACTAGTAGGTGCTAATTTTAAGAAAGCATAGAAGAACTGAAAAAAATCATGTCTTACTGTATGTGGTTTTGATTTATGGTTTTCTCTCATGCCACGACCATTTTCCTACGTCATTGAAACCACTTCAGAACTGTTTAAAATAAAATCGACATATTCGAGACACACAACCTTTCTAGATGCGTCTATTTGATGCCGTAAAGCTCTTGGGAAGACCTTATTTAGTGAATGAAGTTTCTCTACATTATTGGAGTCCATAAGGTTGGGTGAACTTTAGGATGTGTTTAAAATATATTACAGCCCTGGCTGGTGTGTCTCAGTGGATTAAGCACCAGCCTGTGAAGCAAAGAGTCACCGGTTCGATTCCCAGACAGAGCACATAATCTGGGTTGCAGGCCAGGTCCCCAGTAGGGGGCGTGCGAGAGGCAACCACACATTGATGTTTCCTTCTCTTTCTCCCTCCCTTCCCCTCTCTTTAAAAGTAAATAAATAGAACCTTTTAAAAAATATGTATGTATTACACTGTGTTTGGTGTTGGATGTTTCCCCGTGTTCGTGCCGCTGCTCGGTAAAACCCCGCGGTGTCATCTGGACCCTCTCTCTGGCACTCACATTTCCCAGGAGCAGGGTGACGGTTCATTTCCCAGGAGCAGGGTGACGGTTCCCCGGTCAGTGTTCGTCCCAGAGCCACACGTGACCCCATCAGGCATCCGAGTCAGGCTCTGCCATCAGGAACTAAACCTTGTCTCTCTTTAGTCAAGTTACTTTTCTTATATTCAACAGTGCCCCGACCGGTAAAGGAGGAGACTTGAAAACCTCTGCCCAGCAGCGGGTGGGCAGGCACCTGAGGGCTCTCTCCCTCCAGCTCTCAGTTGCGGAGGGGGAGTTTGCGACCGTGCACGCCGGGATGCGGTGGGCACCCCGAGATTTCTCAGCCCTTCTCGCCCGCCCGTGCTGGGGCCAGGCGCCCTCACGGTGTGTTTCCGGGAATCTCCGAAGGGTTTCTCTTCTCGTGGTGAAATCGGGTCTTTTCCTGCCGAGGACTCTTCCTTCTATACGAACCTTTTCATTTTCGGTCATGCGTGAGTTAGGATTTCCAGCCTCACGTCTGTATCATCATACTAACGTCATCAAACGTGAAAGAGAGAGTTCGGGGGACATGCGCGGTTTGGGAAGGCACAGGCTTCTGTGACCCCCGATCTGTGGAGTGGCGTCTTCCGAGAGGACAGCGGGAAGGGGAGAGGGGCTGCTGGCGGATGCCCGACGGATGTCCCTCACGGAATCTCCCCCTCACCCCGGGGGCCCTGTTACGCTGGGGTTAGTTTCAATATTAATCTTGATGTGAAGGCAGCAGCCGCAGTTCTTTAAAAAAAATCACGCCTGTTATTTTTATTAGGGCCAAAGCGATTTATAGATAGGCTTGTGGATGGATCTTCCCTTCTCCCTCAGTTATGAACCAGCACTGTGGAAAGTGGAGTCATGTTTTGTGTGTGCCGTGTGTATTCTTTCACTAGTAGCAGTGAGAAAAACATTCTCTTTGTAGGATGGTTGGAGTGAGTGTAGGCTGGTAACTCGTGCGTTATATACGAGTCCCTGTAAATAAGGTGCGAACCTTTTACTTTAAAGCCAGGTTTGCCTTTCACGTTTTTTAAGTTTCTGAGTCAAAATCTCCCCTCCCCCAATAGGGGGCATTTTCATTGGCACGTCAAGAAGGTTAGTACGTTTTTAGATTGTATTCACATACTGTCTTTAGCTTAGAACACAGCCTCACTAGTATCCCTTGGGGATTGTTTTAAGATTTTTTACATCTGTTTTCTCTCCTTTCCAGCCACTTTTGCATTTATGACTTGATATAATTTGCCTTCGTACAGTTGAGTCACTCCTCTGGAATAGACTTGGGTTTTTGATGAGCGTGTGAAATTTGATACATGATTTAAGATGAGCTGCTTACAAATTGCTGTCTAATCCCATCTCTTTAACTTCATGCAAGGGAATGTTAAGGTAACCTTGAACGTATTAGTATACAGGGGCTGTTTTGGATTCTAAGAATAAAACGCCTCTCTTGTTTAGGGACGCTTAAGTTCATGGTTATTTTATATAAAATGCTATGATAAGTTTTGAGTTATACACCAGATTCACATTGACATGTTGACTGAATTCTGCTATTTGCCTTCAAGATGAAAGCCAACGGCCCTGACTTTGAAGGGGTTTGATTTTATGATGCTGTTTAGGAAACTATTAGCCTCGTACTCAGACTAATTAAAATACAGGTCTGGCGGGGAAACCTCCTTTTAAAATAAATATACAAAATCTTAAGTTGCACGTTTCAGAATCCTTGGTGGAGAGGAGCGTGGTTTCTTCCCCTCTTTCCCCCAAACCTTATCAGAAGTAGGACCCAGTCTCCCATGAGACTTTCCTAGGAAAAGACGCGGGATAAACACATGAACACGGAACTGGTAAGGTGCAGAGAACTGATGAAGGCTATACTGTCACCCACCTGGTGAAAAGTCCCTGCAGAATCCAGGCAATCACAAACTCACGGAGAAATGTGCGACGTCATCCAGACATCCTTGCGGTGGGAGCAGAAGCCCTGTGCCGCCGACTCCGGAACACCGGCCCTGGCACGTGGCGGCGGCGGCCAGACCGGTTCTGGCGGTTTCATATGTTAAGTCTCACTGTGTCTCATCAAGCATCTGAGATTCGTCTGTAGACTTTTGGAAGTGATAGATAGGAATTAGTGGACCTGAGAAGACCTCCTGTGTAATCCTGTTTGATCTAAATGATCACTCTTTATTCTATATGTTGAGGAACTTCTTACCGTTGATAATTTCTGAGTGAAGCAGGATTCCAGTATCGGGTTTACCAAAAATGATCGATGTTAATAGGGTATATAGTCCATAATACTGTAGTAACTATGTGTGGTGTCAGGTAGGTAATAATAGACTTATTGGGGTATCACTTCATAAATTGCATATAAATGTCTAAACACCATGTCGTATACCCGAAACTGGGATAAAATAATAGTGAACATCAACTATAATTTAACAAAATAAATAAAAATGGTCGAGGATTGAAAATACACACATTAAGTCACTTAATTCTTCAGGGAGAATTTATAGTTTCTCGATCTTTTTTAAATGTTAGCCGTAGAACAACATGTTAATCTATTTCTATTTGTTGACTTATCCACAGCCGGGGAAAAAAAGAGCAATTGAGTATTTACATAAATAGAATGCTTCATGGCTGACAACCAACTAGTTGATACCTATTTGTAACACATTGAAGATAACCCTTGATTGCAGTCAGTAACCTTACACATAGCTGTATGCAAGGTCAGCTTCATGCCTACTTGAAGGCAAAAACGCCAACTGTGTTTGGGCCGTGTAGAAGCAGAAATCCTGTAACATTTATTTTTAAAATGCTTTATCTGTTGTTTGGTTATGCTGAATATATGGATTGCTGTGTTTTAGAGTTTCTCAGTCTCAGCGCTATCGACATTTCGGACAGGATAATGCTTTGTGGTGGGAGCTGCCCTGTGCGTAGCAGGAGGTTTAGCGACATCCCTGGCCTTGACTCATTAGATGCGCGAGGCACCCAGTAGTCATGACAGTGAAATCTCTCTGGACATTTCCCAGCGGCCCCTGGGGGAGCAAAGTGGCCCCTAGTTGAGAATCACTAATCTGTATACCTACATATTTATATATAGGTATTTAGACATGATGTGGTTTAACAGCATTAAACTTTGGACCTTAGAGATCAAAGAATGGAAGACAATATAAGAAGTCACTGGTGTCTTGATGGAATTCCTACTAAGTCATCATCAGAGGGATTGAAATTAGAGAACATGGTTTATCACTGGTTAGTAGAGTTTGGTTACTGAACTAAATAAATGTAATTAGTTAAGATGATTTTATTTTAAAATACTGAGGAACATTTTTCTTAATTTGTTGTTCCCTTAAGTCTCCAAGGTCCTTTGTCATTTGGCTGAACATGAGCTATAAATCTGGCAGTTCCGGAAACATTACTCAGACTTTATCTTCTGTGACTTTGCGTTTCTCTTTTGTTTTGAGGCTTGGCGTACTTTGGCGACCATCACAGTGGGTGGTGCCCTGTGCACAGAAAAATAAACAGCTTCCTCACCTGTCTTTAACCACCAGGAAGCTGCCAATTGCAGGTACCCCTGAGGCTGGTCCTGAGGCTGTTGCCTTATCAGTTGAGTACCTACTGTGTGCCAGGCCCTGAAGCTGCAATAGCCAATGAGGCGTAAATGGCCCCTGCCCTCAAGAGCACAGTGTAGAGTGACGTACAGGTTGCCAGTGCAGCTTGGAGGATGAGGATCCAGTCCAGCTGGGGTTGGCCAGGGTGGTGCCAAGGAGGCTTTTCCAAGGAGCCGTTTTCTGAGCACCCTTGAGGATGGTCCCCGCTGTGCGCCTCAGTGGATCTGCTTCTTACAAACACGCTCACACTGAAGCGCCCGTGACGCAGGAGGGCCGGGTGGTTCTTCCTCCCAGGGATACTGGAATTGATCCTGAGACACAGCTCTTTCGAAACCCGGGTGACGCGCTGCTGCTACCAGACGTTCGCCTGTCAGTGTCCGACCTTTTGGGGCCAGGGGACGGGGTCCTTCTGATTCTTACAGTGACAGCGAAGGAAGGAGCCACCTTCTCCATCCGTACTAAAGGGCGGCTCTTAGCTGTCACTGCAGTGACCTTCGAGAAACCAGAACAGACCAAGCACAACTATGTTGCCAGGTGTTGTGAGTATAGAGAGGATGCCCACACTTTGCCACGTGCAGCAGAAGACACACGGAATGGGCCTTGTTGTTACTTCCTGGAAGTTACACTCTGAATCTTCCCGTTCTTCTTGACTGGTCTTCCTTGTCCTTCGAGTTTAGTCTTCCTCCGCCTACAGATGTACCGTTTATCCACACAGCGCGTCGGAGCAGAACCTCTCCCAAGTGAAGTCTGTGGTTGCCAGCCCCCGTTGCCACCATCCCCCCCCCCCCCATTCTCTCTGCCAAGAACGTGTGCGTTCCCATGTTGCCGTCTGCCCGGCCCGCCTGCCTGACACTTGTCCTTCGCCCAAGCAGTTTTCTCCACCAGAGTGCTCTTGTCTCACCGACAGGCTCCTACCCACCCTTCAGGACCCCACGCAAATGGCTCCCCTGCTTTGGAACCTGCTGCCGACCTTCCAGAGAGAAGGCTGTGTGTTGACGCCTGGTGTGGCAGGCGCCTGCCTGGGGGAGTCACAGGTGTCCTTCCCGTGAGAGCTCTCCTTGGGTGGGAGCTGAGTCTCTCTCACACATTTTTACCCAACATCTACTGTTGCCTCTTAGATTGTGGGCACTTAATAAATATTACATGACGTGTTGTAACTGCCCGTCTATTTTCCCCAGATTATCACATTCGTACTTTTCCAGGCTCCTCATCGTTAATTTTCTTACATTTATCCAGTGCCTCTTCCCTGTGACACTTTGCTGGGGACGTCGTGTCCTCTCCCTTCTCCTGACACAAAGTTCCGTCCTTAGAACAGAGGAGACAGACGTTCAGAGAGGTGGCGCGAAGCAGCCGACCTGAGGATACCCAGCTCGTCAGTGGTAGAGTTGGGATTTGAACCTGGATCTCTCCGGCTCGTTCCTTCACTCCCTCGTGCATCCGACAGGTGTATACCGAGCACCTGCCTGCCACTGTGGGCCAGCCGTGGCCGAGAGCCAGAGGAAGCTGCATCGGTGTGGATGAATTCCCCGCCATCCCGGACGGTCCGTTCTAGTGAAATGGGACAGTGGACAGCCAGCCGGACGGCTGAGTGCGGTGGAGCCGGGCAGTGACAAGCCCTCGTGGGGATGAAAGGCAGGGGAACGGACCAAAGACCGGGAGGGCTGTGCATGTCCTGCTAGCCAGGCCGATCTGAGGGGGGGCCCTCTCGAGGGGGCGACGTTAGCAGAGCCCCACACAAACCAAGGCCGGAGTGGAGAGTGGTCCAGGCCGGGAGGGGAGAGAGTGGGCGGCAGCCGGAGCAGCGAGCCTGGGACTCGGTGGACACCAGGAGCCTCCTCCTTGGCAGGGAAATGAGGAGCCTGTAGCCACATCATGTGGGGGCTGGCAGCCCATGGACACGAGCTTCTGTTTTCCTCTAAATACCGTTGGGAAGCCATTGGGGTTCTTTACGTAGTGAAACTGTCAGGTGCTGTTATACAAGCCACAGCACTTTGTAAAATTTGTGTGCTCGGTCTGTTTCGGTTTCTACGAAGCTCATCGAGAGGTTACCTTGGCCATTGGTGCAGACGGAAAAGGTGGCTTTCGGCGTACTAACCCGTTTGGTCCTCAGCACGCCCGGGATGAGGCAAATGCTGTTGTTCTCACCGAGTTCTTGGTGGGAGGTCTGAAGCACCCAGCAGCCCAGCCAATAGCTTGTGCACAATTACCTGGCTGACACGTAGCTCAGCCGGGATTTGAACTTGTCCTCAAGACAAGGTAGGTTACCCGCCTACCGCCCACAACTAGTTCGGCGAGATCGGGGTTCCACGGCCGTTGGTTTCACTCGCGATGAAGTGCTCTCTGTGTTTCGTTCCTCCTCCTTTTGCCTCTGCCCTGTCTGGGCCCCGGCCACGTCGTGTGGGCCTTGGCGTAGTCTTCCCTGGCCTTTTTGCTCCTGGTCTTTCCAGTACCGATGATCTTTCCGGTCTCTTTCTCTCCCTCCTCCCTCCGACAAAGTCTTCAGGGACTGTCCTGTTGAGTGCATTGCGAGACCTTCAGGTTGGTCTTCGGGGCGCTCCAGAGCTTGGCTGCCACCGTCTCTCCGGGTCACCTCCCTCCTCTCAGTGCCCGGCGCCTGCCCTGCAGCCACGTGGGCCTCGGCGTTGCCCCTGGAACCGAGCCTGCGCACGCTTCGGTCTGCTGCGGGGTGCTCCCTCCTCCGCCATCTTCCCTGGTTCGAGACTCATTACTCAGCGTGGCCGTGCCTTCCCCGAAACCTGCGGGCCGTTTGTCAGTGTCAGTCACGGACGGGGCCCTCGGGGTGATAAATGTGCGTGCCCCATCACCCTGAGGGCGTCGTCCTCTCTTAAAAGCAACAATCATATTGTCTCCTGGTACTTTCTGCCGTCTTCAGCGAGGTAGATAGATCCCCCCAATACGTCCTCTTCAGTAGCATCCGATGAGTACGCACTTGAGGGTTGGTGAGGCTTTTCGGAGGGAGGGCGGCAATAGACCAGAATGACGTGGGAAGTGTGGCCCCTTAACAGCGTGTGTGTGCATCACCATTCATCTCTTGTGTGTGTGGTTACGGAAAACCAGGACCCCTTTCTCCCGTTCTCTGAACCTGGGTCATGCTTGGTTGCTGGGCCCGTCCCCAAGTTGCTCCATTTTTGCTAAAAAGAAAATGTAATGTGGGAAGGGGAGAGGGGGCTGGGCAGAGGAGGGCAAGGGGGAAACATTGGGATAACTGTAGTAGAATAGCAATAAAACATTTTTTAAATCAGGAAAAAAAAATAAAAAGAAAACCTGATTTGGGAAGCCTAGTAGCTTCTCCTCTCCTTACATTTGTTTGTGATATTAAACAAGTGCAGTTGGTTTTCATTTTTTTTTAATCCCTTGCCACTTCTAACTCGTCCAGATGGTTCTGCAATTCACAGACTCAAATGTGTCCAGATCATGGAAATCCAAAGGCCTCCCTGTTTGGGGAGAGCCCATATGTTTAGGCATTGTTGTTCCATCTGTGGGTCCACAGAGCTGGGTGAGAAATCTGACAGCGGAGCCTGTCTCCCCTACGTGGTCCAGCTCAGGATGCTCCCGCCCTTCCTCCTGGCCGATGGTCGCCTCCTGGCCAATGGTCACCTCACTGCATTAGCCTGTAGCCGCTGCTGCTTCCTCAGCATCTCAGTAAGATCCTCACCAGGTAGACGGAGAGGTTTATGTACAAAAAGACATTTCCACCACATTAGTCCGAAATGAACCAGGCTAGTCCTTTTCAAATGTTAGTGTGTTTTAGGATTCCCGAGAAGCTGGCTTAAAAATACAGTACGTTTTAGGGCCCCCCGCCTGGAGATTCTGACGGAAGAAATCCAGGGTGGGGCCAGGTGGTCTGCATTTTCAGCAGGCGTCCAGTTATGCTGTGGTCCCCTCGCGCCACACTGAGAAACTGACCTGGACTGTAAAGCGCTTTTTTTTTTTTTTTTTTTAACAATAAAAAACGAAAACCAGTTGTCAAATTTCATACTCAAATGCTTGCCCCATTACTGGCTTCCTCTTCTCTCAGCTTTTTACCTGCCGGCCAGGACCTGTGTTGTCCTCGGAGCTCCTTCTCAGCCGCCTACGGGCCGTCCTGAACGCCCCAGCCCCGTCTGCCCAGGCCCCCATATATTTTCTGGGAAAGGGTTAGTGCGTTTTCTAGAACAAAGCTTATTCTCCAGGCTATCTCTAGCATTAAAATATTAATTGTCTACAACTCACCCCGTTACCACGTTTTCCCCATCGGGCACCGTTCGTGGAGGGACCCGCGGCAATGGGCGCTCGGCTCCTCCTTTCCACCTGGGTTCCGGGTGTGTTTAGACCGCGCCCTGCTCGGCTTGGGGAGCAATGCTACACGCCGTCATTCCCATCTAGAAATTAATTCGGCTGAGATTTACGGAATGTCTGCTGTCCGTTAAACATTTCTCTCGTGGCACCAGGACGTCAGTGGAAATAGTGGGTGGCCGATTCTTGTCCTTCAGTTTACGTTCCAGCGGGGCAGGGAGAACGACGATAAGTATGTTGAAAGGTGTGTGGGAAAAGATGGACTAGGGGAAGAGCAATAGAAAGTGCAAGAGGTGGAGGGCTGGGGTCGTCAGAGAGAAGGGGACATTTGAGGAGAGGCCCGAAAGGACGGGAGTGAGCCAGCCACGGGGACACTGGGAGGGACGACATTCCCTGCCGAGGCAACAGCCAGTGGAAAGGCCCTGCGGTGGGGAGGTGCTGTCTGGGGTCCTGATGGAACAGCAGGCGGCCGGCAGGCTGGAGGTCTCCAGAGGGGAGACCATCGGCCAAGGCTCGGACAAGACACCAAGGCCTGTGTGTGGACTTGGGCGTCTTTGCCGAGCGAGTGGGAAGGCACCGGAAAGCTTGGGGCAGAGCGATGCGATCTGACTTGGGTGTCCCAAGGTCGTCCTTGGGTGTGCGCTCAGAATGCACTGTGGTGTGGGGAGCAAGGCTGAGCTGGGGCCGGGGAGGGGCTACCACAGTGACTGGGGAGGCAGTGGGTCCCGCAGGGTCCCACGGAGGTGGTGACACGTGGCCAGCTTTGGGTAGCACTGGAGACATGAGCCAGCAGAAGCACGGGAGACTATGTGGATTCATGCATGACGTTTGTCCCGAGTCACTGGAACCGAGCCGGTCCCCATCAAAGGAGATGGGGAAGGCTGTGGGTGGAGCAGGGTTGGGGGAGAAGAGGAGGAGTTTGGTTGTGCTCGTAGGGTTGATTGAGAAGCCTGTTGACCCTCAAGTAGAACTGTGGTGGCAGGTATTTACATATATGACCCGGGTGCTCAGAAGATAAATACCTAGGGATTTTTAGCATGTGGAAAGGCCAGTAATAGTTTTGTAGCATGGGCTTCCCCCACCGGGCACCCATCTGTATCAGTGTGCTAGCTGGTGGTGTTGTGAGAGGCTGCGTTTGGCTTCAGTGAATTTTATTTGAGGATTGTTTGCCCATGTCATGGTGGGTGACTTACAAGTGCACCTGCCCACACCATGCTGAGTGTTCAGCAGTTTTTGACCAAAAAGGGCATGACCCCCATGCCCCATGCTCCTATTCACCCAGTCTCACCCCGAGCAACTTTTTTGTTTCCCTGGATAAAAAAGTTCTCAAAGGGAACATTTGCTAGGGTGGAAGAGGTGAAACAAACAAACAAAAAAATGGCGGAGGCACTAAAAAAGCATCAAAATCGAGTTAAAAAACTGTTTTGAGCAGTGGAAGAAAACACCCCAATAGGTGTGTTGCGTTTAATGGAGAGTACTTTGAAGGTGACTGAAGTTTAAACATGTAAGAATAAACACAGTCTTTTATAAATAAATACTGATTTTGAGGGTCCCCCTCATATGTGTGGGTGTGTATATATATATATATATATAATTGTATATGTGTTCATAATTCTCTCTATATAATTGTATACACACCGCAGAATTGTGTGTGTGTGTGTGTGTGTGTGTGTGTGTGTGTCCTCCTACTCATTATACCTCCGAGTCCTCATTTGCCAGTTTTTTGTTTCCAGGCTACTGTGAACCCCTGACCTTGGGGGTAGACGATCATCCTTCTTCACTGAGTCCTCCTTTGTGTCCTGAGTGGGAGCTCCAGGTCCGCTCCCGAGAATTTTTGGTGGGCTTGTCGTTTGCCCTATTGGGCTCGTGTTCACGCCCGTGGGTCCTACATCCTGGAACAGATCACCGCCGCGGAGCGTGGTTAGAACTCGGTCTTCTGCGCTGAGTTCTTTCCCACGGGGTCGTTAGCAGAGCCCAGGAGAGCGCGGACGCCGCAGCGCCCCCTCCCCCGTCACGTGACAGTGCTTGGCACACCTGGTCCACGACGGCACCGTGCGTCTGTGTCAGCAATGACAGGTGTCCTTACTGGGGCATCCAATTGGATGGTGTCTGCTAACAAACCTGGTGGGAGCGCCGAAAAGAGAGTTCAAGAGCCTATCTTTTTTTTTTAAGTGAATAAGAAATGGTTTTATTTATTTATATATTTTTTTAAAGATTTTATTTATCCATTTTTAGAGAGGGAAGGGGGGGAGATAGAGAGAGAAACATCAATGTGCGGTTGCTGGGGGTCATGGCCTGCAACCCAGGCATGTGCCCTGACTGGGAATCGAACCTGCGGCACTTTGGTTCGAAGCCTGTGCTCAATCCACTGAGCTACGCCAGCCAGGGCAGCTTATCTTTTTGTAAAGGATTAAATTTATGCCATTTAGCTGTTCGATGCCCTGTGTTGATGCTGCTTCATTACAAGCCCATAGCGATTCTTCACGGGGGCGTCAAAGTAACTGCAGTGGGACCGGGGTTGCGTGGGCCCATCGGGCCGGAGCATCCGTCTTGGGATTACGGACGGCTTCCCGTCCACGCTGCTCCACGGTCTCCCCGTGGAGACCTGGACACGCTGGACTTAACGGTCGCCGTTCATTTCCTTTGGCACCTCACGCGGTTCCACGGCCCACGGACACAACGGTCTTTAATAATGTTTTTAAACCCCTGCAATACTTCTTCTTAATTGATGTCCTTCATAAATCGGTCCTCACCGAAGCTGTGATTACTCATCAAGCAGCAAAAGTAAATTTACCTCCACGTGCCATGAAGATGTTCTTTTGTGAAATTATGGAGAGACAGACGTACGCAGAGCAATTTGGTTCTGCCTTATAATTAGATTTTTTTGGGGGGGGGTTATCGGTTGGAGCCCATCCAAGTGGCCAAGACCCCCTAAATGCCCTGCCTCCCAGGGACCGTTTGCATGTATGTGTGAGACTCTTTCTCTCACAATGTTTGCATGTGCTCCTTAGAGTAGTTGGCTGTCCCTCACGTGGGACTCATTTAGTGTGTTTGAAATATTTTGTGTTGACACCTGAAATCTGGAACCTCCTATGGTTGCCTAGGAGATGTTTGAAGGAGCAACAAATGAAGAGTTGCCACTTGGAACGTCTGGAAATAGGCCCGATGAAGGTGACTTACAATGCATAATTTAGAAATTCTTATTTAGTTGTTTCGCAAAATGCGTGTACTTTACCATTGCACGCCATGAGCCTATTACCTTTTGTGAGGATTCAGGGCAAATGAAAGAACGCTATGAACAAAGAGTTGGGAACAAGGTTTCCCAAAGTGTGCTCCCACAAGGCATTGCGGGCGAAATGAAAGGAAGTGCCCCACAGGAAAAAAAATATATTGGGGGGCACTACTGCCTCACCCTCAAGAAATACGTGAGCCCCATCCATGTAGGAGCCTGACCAACAGCCTCCCCGTTCTGTCTCCAGCTCCCACCGCAGTGCCTTGCGGGGGCTTGAGGCGTTCACTGCAGGGCTTCTCGGGGCCTCTGACTCTGTCCCCGGTGCTGTGACTCATCGCAGAGGGCGGGCTCTGCAGCCTTGGCCGGACTCGCTGGGTGGGCCCTGCCACCCTTCCCCTGGGGACCTTTCACTGGAGTCAGGAACCTTATGAAAATGCCCCCTGGGAAGTTCCAGCTTTGAGTAAGATAGGTAAGACTGACGACTTTCACGATGGAATTGATCGGAGAAAGACTCAAGATTTTGTGGGTGTTGGGTTATAAGTGATACAGATTGGGAGGCAGGAGGGAGGTCAGACTTCTGTGTTTGTGTCTGACTTGGGGCAAGAAGCTTGACCCCTAGAAGCCTCCGTGTGTTCATTTAGAAACAGGGGACAGTGATTAGGTTCATCTAACTGGTGCTGGGAAAACAAATGACCCCTCGTGGCACTTAGGAAAGTTAAATAATGTAGGTAGAAGGCTTTCCGAGCAAACACATCGTTATCATCATCTTCATCAGCATGGTCGTCATCACCACTCTCCTCCTAAAAACGGAAGTGATACGATGACTCCAGTTAGGGTGGGCCGTGACGACACACTGAAGTTACAATGGGATTCCTCCTTTCCTCCCTCCCTTCCGCAGATCTCACAATGTGCCAGGCACTGTCCTCAGTTCTGGGGGCGCCAGTGGGGGACCCAGTCAAGGCTCCTTCCCTCACGGACCTATAATATAATGTGTTTATCAAGGTCACTGTCTCTTGGAACATAATTTTAATTATACACAGTGTAGCTGAAGTTAATTGTTCAGAGGTCATTATATTATGGACCTGTCCCCAAAGAGTCACTTCTTCTCTAAGAATCTGATCTCTTCTTATACAAACAAGTAAAGCAGGTTCATGGGTTGCATTTGAAAATAAGTGAAATTATGCTAATGTTACTCGATATGCTAAGTCACCCGGAACGTGGCATGCCTTCCAACACGATCAGGGTAACCACCCCAATTGCAGGGGTCAGATATACACTGGCCGGTGTGGCTCAGTGGGCTGAGCACCAGCCTGCAAAACAAAAAGTCGCCTCGGGTTTGATTCCCAGTCAGGGCACACGCCTGGGTTGTAGGCCAGGTCCCCAGTAGGGGGCGCGTGAGAGGCAACCACACATAGATGTTTTTCTCCCTCCCCTCCCCTCTCTCTAAAAGTAAATAAATGCAATCTTAAAAAAACCACACACACAAAAAATAAAAAACACCTAGCTAAATTTGAGTCATAGATAAGGAACACTTTTTTTAGTCTAAGTATATCCCAAATAGCGCATGGCCCATACTTATACTGTTTTTTTTTTAAGTTGATAGTTTGAAAGTCAGATTGAACGGAGCTTCCTGTCCTGTATTTCACCCGACTGCCCTAAACCGGGGGCCTGGTCGCCTGGCAGGAGGAACACGGCTGCCTGGAACACGGCAGCATCTGAAGCCATCTTTGTAGAGGGCATGTTTCATTCCTGAGGAAATAGAGACCTTTGCTTCTATTTTAAAGGGTTGATGGCTCTTCCAGCCTCATAGCCAAGTGTTTCCAAATAAAAGCCATTACTTAAGGCCTTGTACAGATGCAGAAAATATGCAGAGAGCGCTTTGTGATGCCAGCTGGGTCCTCCAGGTGAGAGCTTTCCGAATGACCTGGACCCCTGGAGCCCCTGGCTTGACTAACGCAGTAGCAGCAGCAGCACCACCCACCACCACCCACCACCCACCACCATCCACCACCCACCACCACCACCACCACCCACCCACCACCACCCACCACCCATCACCCACCACCCACTACCCACCACCACCCATCACACCACCCACCACCCACCACCACCGAGTCGAGGTGCCTGCCTCCACACTGGTTTTTCTCATTTCTCCAGGGCAAATACTAATTAATGGATACAATTCACAGCTGATTAGCTGTAGTTTCTTCAGTAATTACATTCGCATCCTAACTGTTCAGAAGAGGATTTCTAACCCAGTTCTTACTTCTCTCTCGGCTTAATTTGTTTTTTGAATTGTTTAGGCCCTTAGTTTAATAGCCACTTTATTTTTCTTTGTTTTAGATGCTATTAGATAATAAGTGAGTTTAATCTTAAAAAAATACTCTCTGATAATGAGCTGTTGGCCTTCGATGGATTTCTAACTCCCCAACAAAACCTACATTTAAATAATGATAACGCTGAGACGCAGGCCGTGGGCAGTTTGGGGAGCCAGGATCAGTGCGTGAAACACACGCCGTGACCCAAGTTCTCTGAAATAGTTATAAAGCACATGAGGCATGGAGACCCAAGATTTGAATTCTGAGATCATTAATTCACCATGAGTTCCAAGACAGAGTCTACTTTTTTCCTGCATAGTTTTAACATTGGAGAAACATGGGGCGTGGGGGGGCGTGTTTGTGTGTGTCCCTGCATGCATGTGCGTGCACGCCTACCGTGTGTTTTGATTTTGAAGTCACGTTGAAACCACTCTGTTGAGGCATGACGGGCTTTCATAAAACTGCATATTCCATGTCTACAACTTGATAGTGGGGAGATAACTGGACGTTTGCTTTTGCTATCACACGGCTTCCAAGAAAACCAGATAAAGGCCTTTCTTGAGCGCAGACAAATACGTCTTTCAGAAACCCTTATAAAGATATGTGTCCACACGCATCTGAGGGCTCAGTGTGTGCGTGTGCGTGGCGGTGTGGCTGTGCAGGGTGGGGTTTTGCTTCCGCGGACCAGCCCAGCGCTCTGGAACCATCAGCGTCTTTCGTGTAAACCTGCTCAGTTCTTGGGTCCCTGACGTGATAAAGGGCAGCGCGTCAGTCCTGCTTCGTGCACAGGCTAGGAGCCCCCAGGAAACCAGTGCTGGTGGGTTCGTTGGGAGGATTTACCTCTGTGCTCTATTTAGTCTCCCCTTCTCTTCCCCCACCCCCGGCTGTGGGCACACTGTGCCTTCTACTTTAAATAATGACTAGCTCTCTTTGTATTGAAGACTTGATGTCTCCATTTCACCCTTTGGAGAGCAACCCTCCGTGCTGTTTAATGCATGAAAGGAAGGAAATCATCCACTCTGTAGAAACGAGGGCATCCTTTTTACTGTTGAAAAAAATCATGAAAATAATACGACTCCAGCTAATTTTGCACGCAGAGCCTCTCCATCTTGCCGGACTGATAACGGAATGTTTAAAGCAACCCAGTGCGCCTGCTCCTCCTCCCATCCGACCCTGAAAACACATTTCTGCCCAAATCCAAGTTTAACATTTTGATAACAGGTCTCCAGAAGTAAAGAGCTTACGTCTGAAATGCTGATACAGTCTTATTTGTGACGGTATGAACAGCCTATTGTGTTAGGGAATTAAATAAAAATTGCTGCGTTCATGGGATCCCGCTTAGTTTTTAAACCTCTTTGCGCTGAATGTTACATCGAGAGATTAAATATCACTATTTTCAGCAGCTCTGATGGATACAGATAGCGTTTCAAACTCTGGAGATTTAAAGAAATATTCTTTAGTCTTATTATTTATTTATATTCATGCCACACCCCATTCACTAGAAAATAGAATTTGAGTCCTGGGAATTGAATTCTATTCCCTTTAATTCACATCTTAACCTACCCACACTTGCGACATCTGTTCTGGAAAAGTAAGCTATGAAATCGCAACATGCTTTAAAAAACGTGTCAAGGTGATTTGGAGGGTGGGGGTGGGGGGGACCCTTTTCTTTCTAACCCCTGAGAA
Organism: Phyllostomus hastatus; assembly: GCF_019186645.2. Lineage (NCBI taxonomy): Eukaryota > Metazoa > Chordata > Mammalia > Chiroptera > Phyllostomidae > Phyllostomus > Phyllostomus hastatus. Next base: position 27,441,926 of record NW_025334024.1, read on the forward strand.
ATGGCGGCCCCATAAATAACACACGCTAGTGGCCAGTTGGCCGCACGTTTGCAGTCGCCTCGCTTTGCTCTTAATCTTGATGGGAAGCAACACTCTTTTCTGGAATGACCGAGTTCGCCCAAGTCCGTGCTTGATGTTTCTGAGGGAGCCAGCCGACAGGAGAGGATGGTGCCTTGAAACTGCCACCGGTCCCCTTTGCTCTGAGCGAAGCCACTCCTGCACCTCGCAGCGGCACCGTGCTTCCCACCCCCCCCCCCAGTACAGAGTAACCCACCACAGCCCATTACTCATTTGCATATTAACCTGAAACAATCTGTTTCCTTGCAGTTTGGAACCAACAATAACTACATGAACATGGCAGAGGCAAACAACGCTTTCTTTGCAGCCAGCGAGGTAGGTGTTTCCCTTAATGTGTCTGTTCGTGCTTTGTGGGTTATTTAGATCATTGAAAAGGCTCGAGGGGAAAAGCCACGTACCGAATTTATCTTTCTCGTGTGTGGTGTGAGGCAGCCACTCAGGAGGGGAAGTGAGAAAGACCTGTGGGAAAGGAAGATAGCCTGACACGTCCCTCTCGCCTGTCCAAAGCCGTGGCGAAGGTTAGCAGCTCACACATGTCTCTCGATAAAAAGAAACACATATGCAAACAAAAGTAATATGTGAGAGAGTATATAAAGTCCATCTATCTGTACAGACTATGTTGGTACTACTCACCTAAGCAGGTAAGTAGTTATTTGGGAAACCAGATGGACGTAATTTTTAATAGGCAATATTTTAACTTCGCATAGCCCCGGGGATAGTCTCACTGAGGTGCCATGGTCAGGGAAACAACGTGGCCGAACAGCGTTCCTGTTTCATGGGTCTTGGGTGGGCGAGGCGTGAAACACATGTTTTGGTCTTTGTTGGCACCCCACAGCCTAGCACCGTGCCTGGCGTGTAGTAGGTGCTCAGTAAATACTGATCGAATGCATGAGCGGATGTGTCATCGCCAGGAAAGCTGAGAGAGTGTAAAGGCAGCACCATGCCGGTTCTGGGTTTGTCTGCAGTCTTCTGGTGCAAATGTAACACATGCCTTCTTGTTTTTTTACTGAATTCCTTACTTAGTGGCTTAGGGCTGTTGTCTGTCTCACTGACTTACCCTTCGCTCCCCTGAAAAACCTCGATCTTTTTTTTTTAAATGATTACATTTAGATGCTTTCTTTTTTTTTCAAAGATTTTATTTATTTATTTTTAGAGAGGGAAGGGAGGGAGAAAGAGAGAGAGAGAGAGAAGCATCAATGTGCAGTTGCTGGGGGTCACGGCCTGCAACCCAGGCATGTGCCCTGACTGGGAATCGAACCTGCAACACTCTGGTTCGCAGCCTGTGCTCAATCCACTGAGCTACGCCAGCCAGGGCTTTGAAAAACCTCGATCTTGATTAGACCAAGGAAACGGTTTCTGGAAAATGGTAGACTCTGAGATTGAACATCTTATTTATTTTTTAAAAGATTTTTATTTGTTCATTTTTAGAGAGGAAGAAAAGGAGAAAGAGACAGAGAGAAATATCAATGTGTGGTTTTTCACTAGAGCTCCCCCTACTGGGGACCTGGCCTGCAACCTGGGCATGTTCCCTGACTGGGAATCGAACTAGCGACCCTTTGGTTCTCAGCCCATGCTCAATCCCCTGAGCTACACAAGTCAGGGGTGAGACTGAAGATTTTAAAACAAGAACAAACAGTGACATCAGTCCAAATGGAACCCCCGGGCAGTTCCTATAATAAAAAGTCTTCCTTTCCCAAACACATCCAGATACAGGACACGGAACTAGCTTGACCCCAGAGAATGACAATCGCAATGGCTTCCTCAATGATCGTGGTCCTAGGAAGGAAGCAAGTGACGTAAAAGAAATCAACCTTGAGAAATTGCTAGAAAATAGGGGGAATCCAGTATTAAGAGTATGTGTAGATGAATTCCTTTGCCAGTGACCATCGACTCCCTGACCAAGGAGACAGCTCGGAGGAGGGGACATGGCTGGCACAGGCTTCTGTGTTGTGTGTGATAATGAACACGAACCCCATCTGTAAGGACGACGTGATGTTTCATTCTGGAGGATTTTTTTTTCCCTACATTTGAATCAAACATTGATGAAAGCTCCGCTGCCAGCAGCTGCTCGGAGACAATTTAATTCCAGCTGTGATAATTCACCGTGTCAGACATTGGCGGGTGTGTGTTGATACAACAGTTCTCCAGATTTGCATTTTTATCAAAAGGAACAAATGTTTTGAACATTTCGGTACAGATGGTATTTAACCATGTACACACTCCTTTAACGTGGTCGAGGTAAACACTGGGAAGTCGATATCTGGAAGAAGCAATCAGAGGAACTCTACATGGCGAATCTGCCGTTGGTCCTGGGGCCCTGTGTGCAAAAGTCGGTGTCTTTTGTTTTTGCTATTGAGGCTGTTAAGTACACGGTTATTGTTACAATCTCAGAGAAGCAGTGTTTTTGTTACGTTTTTCTCCAAGGCATGCTTCACATTGTATTTAATATATCACCTCTCTTTAAAAGTGGTTAAGGATTTTAGCATCTTCTTGACTGTGTACTGTAGTATAATTTTATTGCATGGTTTTATTAGGTTTGATATAGGTATACTAAATCCCAACTTAAAATTACTTTGTCTTTGGAAAAAAGTGTGCTCTAAGGACATATTATATAAGATCTCCTCCCTCTTTCTAGTCCTTAGCAAAAATTAAAATGAGAACCTCCTAATTTTGACTGCCTGGTGTAAGCTGTGTTTATGTTAGAGTTTAGAAGGCAATCTTATATAACGATTTCCCTGCACATCGTTTTTGAACAAAAAATAAAGCCCAAGTAAATGTTAATGCACTACATTATAGCATGTGCCTAATTTCCCAATCACTGCATTAAAAGTAAATTTATTTGTTTTTTTTTTTAACATTTTAATGAGTGCAAACTAATTCAGGAAGACTTGAGGTTCGATGCAGTCAAGTCGAAATCGTGGCTGAGACCAATCCGCCTCACACAGATACCGCCCTGTGGGTAACGCTGTGGGGGCCGGGACCGCCGGAGTCTCAGATTCACACGTTTGCTTCGTGTTTTCTGTGCGTGTCATGCTTACCCTGACCATTTTTGAAGTGCTTTAAATATTTATTGAAATAATATTTCAAGTGTTAATTACAGTGGTAATGAAAACAGCCAAATGCCACATATCAAGAACGAGTGTTTATCCGTATTGTTAATGTGATATGTTAGATTTCATTAAGCAGTAATGGGGTAGCAAATGAGTCACAAATTACAGCTGCATCTGTTACTAGACCGAATTAGTGCCAAAATAACAGCGAACGCAGCCACGGGGTTACGTTCATTAGCCAACCGCGCTTGCCGCCGGTGCATCCCTTTGTGTTGGGGATCTCGGGGTGCCGTGGTAAGAAAGCAGCACCTTTGGGGGCTCATTATTAGAATAAAGACGTCAGAAGATCTAATATTTCTTTCTGGCTTTCACACGTGTTTACCCTGCTGTAACGGTTGCCGTGTAGGGAGTCTGCTAAGGACTTGAAGATGTTCCGTTGTCCATCGTGGCTTATGACCTTTTTGTTTCCGGTGAGATGACACAGGGACAGAGGACAGGGTGTGCCTGTGGGAACGGCGTCCTCTCCCCTCAGTGCGTTTCTGTTTTCTCTCGCGTGCTCGTTCGGTGACACCACCAGTTCACAGTTGGAATCATGAGGGTTTTCAGCTCTGAATTCGTTTTCTTCACCAATCACAGCAGATTGAAGTGATCTTGCACCAATGCATTCTTCAAAAATGTTATCAATAATCCACGAACTGTAAATTTGACCCTCTGAGCTAAGAATAAAAAGTAGGAGTGCCCCGCCCCAGCCTCCTCACTCTACCAAAAATAATTCTGTAGGCCTTGACCACCCCCACCCCCGCCCCCACATCCGAGTTCTAGTTTAAGAAAGGTGGTTGGTGGAGCGGAGCAAAAAGTCCTGATTGACGTCACAAAGCCATACTTCATAACACTATCTTTAAGAACCTAAGCGGCGATGAAAGAAACAGGGCATTATTTACTCCTGGGTCTGGAGAAACACTTGTCCGTCCGAGTGAGCCACCTCAGTGGAGTTCAGATGTATCTCTCTCGTGTTCCTCCTCCAGATCGTATTTAGAAGTCGCAGACTGGCAGCAGCAAATGTTCTGATAAATACATATCAAAGCCTTCGTGTAAAAGGAAATAACTCTCCTTGTAGTTTACATAAAAGCACTGGAACCTTTTAATAGATGCCTGGCGATGGTCCTTGTAGAAAGCGGTGCGTGGGACACAGGAACAATTTCCGCAGAGGCACGCCTCACGCTGGGGAATATGTCAATGAGGAAATGGAAAAAGCGAGCCTCGAATTGCATATGACGAGCTTTATACGTTGTGACAGCGAGTAAACACGTGTAATGTTCACCTCCGCGTTAATGTGGGCGCGCGCCGCCGAAGCGTCCGCGTTTTATGAAGCATGTGGGTGCTGCGAGCGGCTCGAGCTGTTGCACTAACATATCAATAAAGTGGCAATTTGTTATATGGCCAAATCTAATGTCGCTGCTGCTCCCACTAACAACAAAGACAGATGTTGCTAATTAAGCCCGCATTAAAAAACTATTAATACTGATACGCCTTTAAAACCATATGATAATGAGACTTAAATCTTTAATCAGGACGATCGGCAAAACTTTCTATGCGGCAATCTGTGTTTAAGATGTTTTCATCGGAGGAATAAATATTGGGGGCCCAGCTCTGCGGTGTTTTCCCGCGAGGTCGTCTTCCCTGCAGGGAGAAGCCCGCGGCAGGGACAGAGCGCGAAAGTGATCTGTGTTTTGTTTCCTTTCAGCAGACGTTCCACACGCCCAGCCTCGGGGACGAGGAGTTTGAGATCCCGCCCATCACGCCTCCCCCGGAGTCGGACCCCGCCCTGGGCGTCCCGGACGTGCTCCTCCCCTTTCAAGGCCTCGGCGACCCCCTGCCGTCCCAGGGCGGCGAGTTCACGCCCCAGTTTCCCCCCCAGAGCCTGGATCTCCCGTCCATCACAATCTCCAGGAACCTGGCGGAACCAGACGGCGCGCTCCACGGCAGTGGGCTGCACATGGTAGGTAGGCGGCGAGTCGCTTGCTGGAACGTTTTTTCTGGCCTTGGTTGTGCTCCTGCTAAAGATCTGAGGGTTCCCGTTGTGCCGCGTGCTCAGGCCTGTCTGCCGGGGCACGCGTGGATGGTTCCTCCTCGCGCCGTGCACACCTGGGGAGGCCCCGATCAACCCCTGGTGTTTGACGAGAGGGCGTTGGGTTGGTAGACGGTCCTATGGAAGGGGATGAGCCGACAAGATCTTTCTGATCGGAAATGATTTTTCAAAAGGTCAGATTCATGGGTTTGGAAGCACCCCACCTTCCCTTGCCTTTGGTTCAAAAAGCGGTGCCCTTGAGTTGAAAGGTGGCCCGGGTGCGAGTTTAGAAACGGGTGCCCTTATCAGGGGCCTGGGCGTGTTGCCTTGGGTGGATTAAAACGTCATGTTTCCGATACACAGTATGCTCCTACCTCAAATGAAACATCAAACTCGGATACAGAGAAGAGGGGAAGAATCATCACTTACAGCCAGCAGAGGAAAATACAGATTCAGTTATTGTGTGAGATATACCTAATTGTGTTATTTATTGTCACAAACATTGAACAAGGCCCTCCGGAGAACCAGGATTACTAAGGCAATCATTTTGGTTCTGTTTTTCTTAGCGAGCAATTACAGTCGGCAACCACCAGAGTAAAATCTGCTTAAGTATTTTAACTCTTCTGCTGGGATTTTTTGTTTTGTTTTTCGCCATCGTATACAAAGCATTTGTGTCTGTCCAGGTGAGATACTGAGCAGAGATTTTAAAACAAGATCAATAGTTTGTAAGACTTTTTTTTTTTAACCCCGGTAAAATGAAACAGATGTGTTGGCATAACAAAAAACAAATCCCATTGCTTGTTTACATATTTCTCTGCACATTAGGACCACGCCAGTGGTGTCTACTGGTTTCATTGTTAATTCCCCTGATAACAGTAGACAATGGCGAAATATGCAGTGGATTAGCGTGCAGAGATTGCGGCGTGCTCTCTGAAATATAAGATTACTTTCCCAAATAGGATTGCGGCAACATCATTTTCTTTGCCTGTGATCTTTTGTGTTTGAGCTGAACATCAGGGATTTTATTTTTACTTTTTTTGTGTGGGAAAAGAATGCAGGCAACAGTCGGGAAAAGCCTTTAAGTATTCAGAGACGTTCCCCGCCATTGCAGATAATTGTTTCCCGTGCACTCGCTTACATTTTTGTCCCTTCCACACTAGAAAGAAGGATTCTGTCTCTGTTCCTCTCCAGTCAGTCTTGCAATGTTGTGCCTGACGAATAATAAAAATAAAAAGGGTGTTTTAGTCACCAAGAGAGTTACAGGGTTCACCACTATTCACAGATGCTCAGCTGGGCTCATTAATGTTGCAGAAATAGTTAAAAGACCTTATAATGCATGCTAAAATGTGTACTTTATTACATTGGTAAATATTTATTAATAATATAAGATTCTGCCTTTAAGTTAAACATCTGATGAATTACTTTCCCTTAGAGCCATAAAACTGTTATTGCTGCTATAAAAAAGTGTAAAGGAGGCATTTTGACTATGAAATTTCATTTCATGGTCAATTGAATTTACTACACTGGAAAGAACCGAAGATGGAATCATAAAATAATTATGATATTCACATACACTTAAAGAACAATGCTTTCACGGACTGGCGTTAGGAGAGAGGACTCAATTTTTAATGCCGCTTTTGTAATGTATTGCTAATCACTACAGCAGCTGAATTATTTCATTGATTTTTTAAAGTATAAGCACATTAGCTAAGGGCAGGTTGTTGTCAGGGTACTTCTCTGGACCTCATCGCGTTTATCGGTGCCTTTCTAAAGTTTTGCTGAACCCGAATGATATTTATTTGGGCTTGAAACAAACTAATCTTGTTGAAAATTCCAGCCGAATTTCACCTTGAAGAAATGTCATGGGGCTTTAAATCACCAACGTTGGGAAAAATAAAATGTACCAGGACAGAATGATGATGAATACAATGTGTCGTTGGCTTTGTTCTCTGCACTACTTGACATGTTCACCTATAAACTTGAATTCAGAATCGCCAGAGGCCTGGTTAAAAATAGGCTGTGTCAAGGTTCCCGTCCAGCCCCCCACCCCCGAGTACCGCGTCGGCTGGCTCCATCCTAATGCACCCCGGCAGCTCCTCCGAGATTCCCCTCAGGAAGGTCACCAGAAAAATAACAAATAGTACTGTAGGCCGCATGCATTCGGCTTCCCCCTGTGCGTGGGTATCCCGTACCCTCCGCAAGGGAGAAGTTGTATTACCCAAATGAACGTGGCTGTCTGTGGAGGACTGCTACGGTGAATTAAGACGATCACACGCGAAAAACCAGCTTGTTTCCGTTGCATTAAAAACCAGCTTCTCTTCGGAGCCTCCTTGGTTTTCCTTCGGGAAGAGTGGCAGCTTGTCACGTCGCCGCTGATGAGTGCGTTTTTGTTGGCCACAAGCGCAACATGTTTATCTCCCTTAAATGTATGCCATTATATTTAAAACCAGAGCGGGAGCGAAAAGGGGGATTAAAACGAGGCGAACGCCGCAGACTCACGGCTACAGAGGCCAGACTGACAGCTGTCAGCGGGGAGGGGGCTGGAGGGCCCGGTGAAAAAGGTGAAGGGATTAAGCGGGAAAAAACCCCCCAAAACTCCTGGACACAGACAACAGTATGGTGATGATCAGAGGGAAAGGGGGGTACATGTGGGGGGAGGCAGAAGAGGATAAATGGGGGGGAAGTGGTGATGGAAGGAGATATGGGGTGGTGGACACAATATAGTATACATATGATATATTGTAGAGTCATACCTGTATAATTTTATTAACCAGTGTCACCCCCAAACTTCAATATAAATTTAAAAAATAAAATACAGTACAATAAAAATATTAAGACAAAACTGTAAAAAAAATGAATCCAGAACATGATCAGCATTCACATTTCAAAATATGCAAATCACATGCTGGTATTCAGAGAGGGCTTGTTGGAAAACTGCAAGGCGATGCATTTGTGACTTAAAAGGAAAACCTGTATTTGCTGGTCGTGGACATGGGAGTTTCAAAGCAGCCTGTGGTTGGCAAGTAGAAATCAAGAGTATATCTTGGTTAAAAAACCCCTTACCTCTGTGCATTATTGTCAGTTCAGTTGATCATCTGGAAATGATCGTAATCTCCAAAAGATTGCAATCTGAAAAATCTACAACAAGCACGCCAGAGGTTTTTTTTTTTTTTTTTTAACACCTCTCTATAATCTGCCCAGCCTGCTGAGTAGCACTGACATCCGTAGTACATCAATTTCAGAAAGTGGATTATTTTTACTAGACAGCTATTGTGACATATTGGGTCAGTCATAAATGAAAGATATTCATGCAAGCATGCAATACTTGTAATGAAGTCTCACTCTGACCTTCTGTATGATTGATTCTGTAATTTAGTTTTCTCAGGCAGTGCCTGAAATGAAATGAAATCATGTTGAACAAGTTTTGAATACCCACAGTGCACCAGGAGAAGAAAAATCTACAGCCCTAGAGGCCTGAGAGAGAGCGGCTGAACGATTTATCTCTATGCTATTATAGCCTTTGCCAGCATTCAACATTCTTTTTTTTTCCCCCTTCCCTTATTTGGCTTAAGTACTTAATTCTGCAGGTAGCTGTAAATGGGAAAATAAAATGCTGTTCAGATTTAAAATGACAGGACAGCAGTATGTGCAGGGGACTGATAAAATATCTTGAATAGAACTGACCTTTCATGTAGCTGAAAGTTACTGGGGGATTCATCCTCATAATTACCATATAGATTATTTTTATTTCTTTCCTGCAATGAAACATTTCAGAGAGCAGTAGTGCTGATTGAATGAAAATTGAACTTGTTAACATTCTTTTCAGCTTAGCCTGTTGTACATAACAGAAGGTTAGCTTTGATGAATTTCAAAATTTTCTTTGATAGCCAAGAAACAGACAGTAAAATAATAGTCTCTAGTCTGATCTGTTGTGTGGCCCCCCCCGCAAAAGAGAATTTATAAAACACACTGATAATTCACGTGCTTTTTCTTCGCACGTTTGTAGGTTGTGTTTAGAAGACTGACTTACTATTTGATACGGCTTCAGATTTCGTTGTGATAGCGTGTGTAGAAAAAACCACACAGCTGCTCTTGTAATAGCAAACATAGTATTAGGAAATTGAAAATGATGGAAGGGAGGGAGGGATATTCGAGGATGGTCATCTTCGTACCTGTTAAGTAAAGAGAAAAAGAGAGAGGAGTCCCACGGAAGATAAGTAGGCGGAGAAGAAAACTAAGCTTTTAAAGCACTCATAAGACACTTAGGTTGTAATCTAAACAGGTATTTCTGACGATCAGGAGAAAATTGGAATAGATAAAAACAAGGCATCTAAAATATCAGGCTTAGGTTAGAAATTTTTGTTTTTCATAAAATCATTGCATGAGGCTCTCATTTTGAAGGTGAATTCTTTTTTTTTTTTTTGAAGGTGAATTTTTTGTTTTGGCAAAATGACTAGCATGCCATTTTTCTACTAAAAATGTTGCTTTAAGAGAAATAGCAGACTTTCAATTAATACCTTGTTTTAGTAATGTTGCTTAATGTGTTACAGATAAAACAGTTATTTCATGGGTCATTAATGTGTTTAATGCGTGGAACGTTCTATTAAAACAAGCCCTTACTGTTATGAACATGTTCGCTGCTCCGCCAGTCGAGTCTACAGAACCACGTCCCATACGGTGGTCGCGTAGCCGTTGGGGGCACCACCAGCCTCATGCGGATGGAAGGACTACTTCAGGAATGTTTATGTGTGGTCAAGTTATGATCAAAACAGTTTTATTGTGAGTGAACAGTAGAAAAGGCACGATTGACATAAGCAAAAAACTCAGCGTAGATGGACTAGGACCTATGTCTTCAGAGTCTAAATTATAAAATTGAAAGATATAGGCAAAGATATTTACTGAGTACCTACTAAGGGCTATATATTGTTTCTGATCATTAGAGACTGATTGTGCTATGTATACAATTTTTTTAAGAATGTATTTATTTTTAGAGAGGGAGAAAGAGAGAGAGAGAGAAACATCAATGTGCGGTTGCTGGGCACCGTGGCCTGCAACCCAGGCGTGTGCCCTGACTGGGAATCGAACCTGTGATGCTTTGGTTCGCAGCCTGCGCTCAATCCACTGAGCTACGCCAGCCAGGGCCTACAATTTTTAATTTTAAAAACATTTTAAATATTTACTGATTTTAGAGAGAAAGGGGGAGGGAGAGAGACAGGCAGACACATTGATACAATGTTCCAATTATTTATGCTTTCATTGGTGAGTCTTGTATGTGCCGTGACTGGGGATTGAACCTGCAACCTTGGCATATCAGGATGACGCTCTAACCCACTGAGCTATTCAGCCAGGGCCTAAAATTGTTTTCTTGATTACCAGTGTCTCTTTCACGTACTACAAAAAGTCAAAGAATCTGATGACCACAGGCATTTGTACAAGGTACCTTTTAAAGAAAAAAAAAATCCTTACCTGAGGGTCTCCTCAGGTAAGGGTCTCCTCATTTATTGACTTGAGAGAGAGAGCGACATTCAGTGGTTGCTGCCCACCCCCCACCCCCCACCTGGGTGCGTGCCGTGTGTGCGAATCTAACCCATAGCACTTGGGTGTTATGTACAGCGTGATGCTCTGGCCAACTGAGCCGCTCGGCCTGGCGCAGGCTACCTTTCTTCTTCCGAGGTAGACCAGATAGCCTTCTACCATATATAGCTTAAAATAAACATTCTTCGTTCGTGGCCCGCTGACCCCGAACATGTGAGCGCTGTCTTTGAGGCTGAGTTAACTTTGGGGCCCGCGGTTGGGGGGGGGTGCGCTTCAGAGCCCCGGGAAACCCAATTAGCTGTTGGGAAGTGACATGGGAGGACGTGCTTGACGTACAGCGTCCAAGGACAAGGGCTTGAGGAAGCTCTGCTATGATTGATTTCCCCGAGTCTCCTTTTTACCACGCCACCCGCAGTTATCTACCGTGCCATAGTGTCGCCGGTGCCCCCCGGAGGTTCAGGGACAGGGGAGACGCCACGTGATGTCCCTCAGAGTCCCGAATAAAACCGGCATGGTGGCTCAAACGTTCCTTCAGAGGGATGAGGGTCACTCTCTGCACCTTTGCCCCATTTTTTAAAAGATTTTATTTATTCATTTTTTAGAGAGGGAAGGGAGGGAGAAGGAGAGAGAAAGAGAGAAACATCAATGTGCGGTTGCTGGGGGCCGTGGCCTACAACCCAGGCATGTACCCTGACTGGGAATCGAACCTGCGATGCTTTGGTTCACAGCCCGTGCTCAATCCACTGAGCTACGCCAGCCAGGGCTGCCCCATTTTCTTTGGTTCACAGCACTTGTCACCCTGCGGAAGGGGCCCCTTCGCCTGCCCCGTCCCTGCCCCGTCTCGCCGGCCGCTGTCGTCCTCGGGTCCGGAAGAATGCCTGGGCTGGGAAACACTGGGTTCTCGATAAATATTTGATTGGTTGGACACATGAATGGATGCAAGGGCAACGAAAAGAATATTTAATTTGTTACGAAGAGCATACCTGGACTGCTAAATGAAACCGGAGGGGCAGGGCTTTCGAGCATAAACAGCTGTAAAAATGGAATTCCTCTTTATGAAATTTTAATTGAGGGCCGAAGAAAATAATAAGCATGGAGCTGGCTTCTTGTTAAAACAAAGGAGTTACAGGGTGTGTGAGTACAGTGCCATTAAGTGTTTTATGATAAACTCTTGAAAATTTTATTTTGCTAAGAAACTATTAATTAACTTTGGGGAAGACTGTTTTTCATAAAACGTCCGTGTGGAGGTATGCTTGATTATAACCCTGAGAGTAGTTATTAAGTAAAAATGATCTATTTCGGCGCAGATATTTTGATGAAGGTGCACCCCGTGGTATGTAGGTCTGTAATTATCATCGGTACACATTTGGCGTAGCTATTTGTTTCAAGGTCTGTTGGGCTTAGGAATACAGTACTTTTGCATAACTAGTGATTGTTGTTAATTTGGAAATGAAATTTGAACATTGCTATTGGACAGAACTAAAATAACTGAGCATAAAATTACTGGCTTGATGTGCATATTTGTAGCCGTCTGGTATTTATTAAGAGAAAGCATTTTGTTTTTACTGATAATTGTCTAATTACTTCATTTCTCAAGAAGTATTGATTTAGAAACTAGCACAGTGTAAATGTATTTAGTCACACTCTAATATGTTTGAGTTATTTGTTTCTTAATTAGATATTATCTTCTATTATGAAAACCTAACTTTGGGTCATTATTTGTAAAAGTATGTGGAACGTACATTAAAACACATTTGTGGATTAGATTTTAAACATTTTTTATGATGAAATCAACCCAGACGGAAGTAAGCACCATCGGAATGAGCAAAAATAGATAACACAGAATAATGATGGGTGATATTTAAAACTAAATAAATAAATTTGAAAGCCTGTATCTTGCAGGAAGTACAGGGGTTGCCAGTGGGGAGAGGGAGGACTGCATGGAGGTGGTGGCCTGAAAGAATGAGTGAGAAAGAGTTGACTCTATACAGGAGGCTGCATTTTCTTGACTTAAGAAATAGGGGCAAACTGTACCCATTCCGCCCCTCGCCCCCAGGCCCCCCATATCTCGTGCACAGTGTGGACCCGGTATAGTACCACCGTGATGGACGCCAGGAAGGACTGTTTTCATCTTCCGGTTCTCCTCCAGCCTTGATGAAGTCAAGGAGGAAGCCTCAGTGTGGGGCTGAGTAGGCCTTCACACCCCTCTTTTGTTCTTTTCAAATAAGACAAAGTGCCCTGGCTGGTGTGGCTCAGTGCATTGAGCACAGGCTTCAAACCAAAGGGTCATCAGTTCGATTCCTAGTCTGGGCACATGCCTGGGTTGTGGGCCAGGTCCCCAATAGGGGGTGCGTGAGAGGCAACCACACACTGATATTTCTCTCCTTCTGTTCCCTTCTCTCTAGAAATGAATAAGTAAAATCTTAATAATAATAATAATAAGCCCCAGCTGGCATAGCTCTGTGGATTGAGCACAGGCTGCGAACCAAAGCATCGCAGATTTGATTCCCAGTCAGGGCACATGCCTGGGTTGCAGGCCACGGCCCCCAGCAACGGCACATTGATGTTTCTCTCTCTCTCTCTTTCTCCCTCCCTTCCCTCTCTAAAAATAAATAAATAAAATCTTTAAATAATAATAATAATAATAGTAAAAAAATACAAAGCAAACTCCAGCCCAGTGCCTAGGGCAGGGCCTTGTATTTAACGGTATTATTTTTCCCCCTTGATATTTCTTTGACCTCCCATCGATCACTGGTGACCCTGGTTTTTTATTTATGCTAGTGAGCTAAAGTTTCCTTTTGAATACGGAATGATTCCGACTTGAACAGCTCCCTCCCATGATTGATGTTCAATAATAGACTGGGTTTGGGGCGATCTAAGAAAATGAAGGGCCACGATCAGAAGTCTCCGTGCTTTGGTTTCCTGGTTTTTAAAGAAAAAGAGAGAGAGAGGCTGTTTCACCAGGTGGAGAGAGAAGCCAGCTTCAGTTGGGCACCCCCCACCCCCCACCCCCTACCAGGCAATGCACAGACCATCAGGGCCGCGTTGAATTGTGCTCACAAGCAAATAGAAGGCAGCGAATGCGCTTCTTATTAGGAGTGCACGACCTTCCCACACTGATGACCTTCTCTGACTGCAAATATTAATCCTTGGGGGCTCTTCAGAACATAGGTTGAGATGTTAGGCTATGCATCTACGTTTACATTTGCACTTCTGTTATTTATGCATAAGTCCGATTGTGTACTATTGGTGTAGCCGGGTTGCCCGCGAGTTCTGGTCCATGTTGATGGGAAGGAGTAGCCGCACTGGATGGAGACCAAGCCCTTCAGCCTTCAGAGGCAGCCTTCAACAGCGAATGAGCCCCGGACTTCCCAAGACGGGCTGTGGGGACCGTTTCCGGGGGGTCGTTACAGCCTTGCTGTCTGGGGCCCTGCAGCACTGGGTTCTGTCTGATCTGTCCCCCACGGCGTGCTGCCTTACTGCCCCCCACCCCCGGCCTTCCTACGGGTTCTCCTCTGCCTCGGAGGCCCCTCCCTCTTCTCTGGCGTTGTTAGCTTCTGCCCCCTCACCCCTTCGCTCAGTGGGTCACCTCCTGGGGAAGCACCCCTGGCTTCCCTGCTGGGTGTGTGTGATCTGGCCCACTGCCCCCTCTCCAACCCCACTGCCTCTTACTCTCCACCTTGCCTACCCTGCTCCCAGTGGTCCTGGCCCCCCTCCCTTGCTCCCGACTCAGACTGCCCGTGCGGTGCCCCCCACCTGGGACTCGCCCCTCCTCTCACGGCTGGCCCCTCCTCCTCGTGATTGGCCCCTCCTCCTCTCATGATTGGCCCCTCCTCATCCTTTAGATAGCAGCTCCAGTGTCATCTCCGAGAAGGCCGCATGTCTATCTCTGAATAACCTACTTATTTTCTTCACAGTGTTTGTCGCAGTTTGAGTCTTGTTCATGCACGTGTTTCCCATTGATGCAGACCAGACACAGGCTTTGGGCGTGTTCTCCCCTTCTTCCTCCCCCTTAACCTCGTCCTCCCAAGATGATTTCCTTTGCATTTGTCCAGTGAGCTAGTTCTCAAGGGAGGGAATGTTCCCCACCCCCCAGGAGACACCTGCCACTGTCGGGACACACTGTGGTTGTCACAACCTGGTGTGGGAGGGGAGGCGCCCGGCATCTAGCAGGCAGAGGTCAGAGGTGCTAGCGAAGCCCCTCCCCCAACAAAGAATTACCCAGACTAAAATGTCAATACTGTGGCCGTGGAGAAACTCTTATCTGATATCGTCAGTCAGAGGACAGAGTGAGACCAGAAGGAGAGGAGGGGGTGTTGTTCCCAAGCCGATGAACCATTTAGAAAACGATGCACTTGAACCCTATGTATGAAGTATAATTGTGCGAGGTGTCAGAATAGCTACCGGCAACCGACCCTTGTTGGATAAGACAGCGGCAACCTCTCAGTAACTCGCCAGTGGCTTTGCCTTTCGTTGATCACCGGTAGTGTTTCAAGATTTAATTTAAATAACTGAGAATGATTTACAAACAGGCATCGCGTTTCTTAGGTTACATCCTAAGAATGAGTGAACCTGTGCTCCACATTTCCTTATCATGTGGTCACCAGAAGAAGAAATCGTGAGCTCTTTCGAAGGAATGTGTGAGTTAATCTTGCCTTCACGCTGTCATAGTCAATGTGTTAGTCCACTCTAAATGAGGGTGAATTAGAGTAATGCTAACAGAACGACAAGGTGATTTTCAAAGATAGGAGCACCGATACATTGGGTCCTGTCGCCTGGCACATAGCAGGTGCACAGTAAATATCTTTACCCAGAGCCGACACCCTTCTGTTTTTAACTGGACATCCTGAGGTCGAAGGAGACATCTCTCAAAGGTTCCTTTTTTATGGAAAGTGATTGGCTCTGTTAAGGACTCCCCGATTCCCCAAGGCTATTGGGGAGAATCGGTTATCTATCCTAAAGGAACTTGAATCTTTTTTTTTCAAAGATTTTATTTATTTATTTTTAGAGAGGGAGGGGAGGGAGAAAGAGAGAGAGAGAGAAACATCAATGTGCCGTTGCTGGGGGCCGTGGCCTGCAACCCAGGCATGTGCCCTGACTGGGAATCGAACCTGCGATGCTTTGGTTTGCAGCCTGCGCTCAATCCACTGAGCTACGCCAGCCGGGGCTGAAAGGCCTTTTAAAAAACACTTTACATGATGGATATGGAGAGTAAAAAGTAAGAACAAGATAGCTTTTGATGTCCAGGAGTTGAGGGGCAGACATGATGTAAGCAGGCAAAGGGGGAACTTGCCAAAGAACATGGACGAGCGAACAGACAGCTCACGCGTTTTGAAGAGAAATATTTGGCTAAACGTGTCGTAGGAGGCTTACCAGAAATGAGGGCGAACGGAGAATGTAAAACCCACTTTTGTGATGTGTGCCTGCGGTGGGACGTGTACTAGTGGGACGTAGTATTTTAAGGATGGCGGAAGAGAGTGTTGTCCATGAGACAGCGAGAGGGGGACCGTTCTGGTACAGGTGACACATTTTTCTAGGGTTCCGCGGGACATTGAGAACTCAGAAATTACTAAGAAATGGGATATTTACATTTTTGCTATCCAACCCTAACCATGAGCTACGGACGGCTGTAACTATTTGTAGGTTTGCATTTTAGGTTTTCCAGATTATTTTAGTTTATGTATTTTGCTTTGTGTTTTTGTAAATGGAAAAATTCAAGATGCTCCCCCTCCTTCCTTCTCCAGCCCTGCTCCTTATAATGTAACCATTGATTGCTAAGAGTTTGGATACACGCATTTTCAGTACTAAACAAAGAGGGTCTGTACTCGAAATATTTTGCAACTCGCCTTTCACTTAGTGTCTCTGGGCTATCCCTCCAGGTCCGTGGTTCTCTGCTAAGAGCAGTTTGGCCCCACCCTGGGCGGAGGGGGGGAGAGAGGGGGGAAGTTGCTGTCAGGAAGATAGAGGCCAGCCAGGTCTCCTACAAAAGGCCTAGATGCAGAGGACAGCCCCCGTGACAAAGACATCTCTGGTGAGATAGGTTAAGAGTCAAGGTTGCAACACCCTGTGCTAGGTCAATACATATAAATCTAATTCGTTATTTCAAAAAGCTTCCCGACACGATGTAGTGTGGTAGATCATAATGATTCACCTGGTTTCCTGTTGACAGCTATGGGTTTTTACTTAGTGGCATTTATGTGCTCAATATCATCAAACCAAATGTCCCACCTTAGTTATTTACAATTGCTCCGTTGCTTTGAAGGACACAGCCCAGCCTTCTCAGGGAGACCCGGGAGAGGCCCCGCCCAGTGAGGAATCCACAGGCTCGCGTATGAAATTAGATTCTGGGTCACTGTGGGTCAAGAGAGTTTGGTTCCAGTGCAATCACAGGCTCACTTTAAATGACCAGCCTTAAAGTAAGTCATGTGAAAAGCATGTCTGCATTTTTTTATTCTTCGGAGTGAAAAAAGAAAAAGAAAAAGAAACAGTAACTCCAAAGCCTTTCAGGTGACTGCCAAAAACAGAAGGCAGGAACTTTCGGAAAAGTGAATTCTGATGATCCGGCCTCCTCTGCATATTTCTCTCTTTTTTTTTGAAGATTTTATTTATTTATTTTTTTAGAAAGAGGGAGGGAGGGGGAAAGAGGGAGAGAAACATCACTGTGTGGTTGTCTCTCACACGCCCCCTACTGGGCACCCGGCCCAAAACCCAGGCATGTGCCTGACTGGGAATCGAACCAGCGACCCTTTGGTTCGCAGACCAGCAGTCAATGCACTGAGCCACAACAGCCAGGGCCTCTTTATACATATTTCTAAAAATCCATTAGGTCATTCGATCATGGTGGGTTGAACAACAACAAAAAAATAGGTTTAAGGTGAAAACCAGGACTTCCCAATCCTAAAGACATTGAACGATTTCCACATGCCGTGGACACTGTCATGCAGAATGGGAGGGACCCTCTGGGTCCGTGCAGAGGGGCGAGCACAGAGGGCACCCCAGGCCGACAGCGACAGGGCAGAGGCCTCCCGGGAAGGGTAAGATAGGGCGCGGGTCCCCCCTCGCAGACAGAGCTGGGTCAGGACCGGAGCTGTGGGTGGGGAGGACGGCAGGCGGCCGGTGAGCCCTGGGGCCGGGCCCCTGCTCGCCTCACCCCCTCCCTCGTCATCGGTTTCCTCGATGAGAAGCAAGAGTGGGAAGTCTTCTCCTTCCTTTGCTAATAGTCTTTTTAAGCTGTTTTTCTGAACGTCATCCTGGGACACTGCTATAGTGAAATAGACTAGGCCGGATAATTGGGGCTTCGTGCTTTTGATCTTTCACCTTTGGGCATGAGTCCTGATAGTTAATAAATTAATAGAGATTTCGGTCCTGGCACAGGGTCAGACCTGTCCAAATCTCAACAGGTTAAGTCTGTCTGAGGGGCTGTGAACGTCAGAGGTTCATTGATTTATTTAAATTGAGGTGTGATTGACCTATCACCATTAATAGTTTCAGGTGCACAACGTAAGGATTCGATGTTTGCACATATTATAACATGACCACCACCATGAGTCACTTAGGATACGTAAATGAGTCACAGCAACCATACACAGTGACACACTTTTGCCTGCGATGCGCACTTGTGAGGTCCGCTCTCTCCACACCTGTCAAACACGCACTGCAGCGTGGTTCACTGGTCCCGCGTCATACCTCGCATCCCAACGGCTTCTTTATCTCATAGTCGGAAGTCGGCACCTTTTGCCCCCCTTCCCCATTTCGTTCCCTCGCGTGCGGGGCACCTAAAGGAGTGTCCTCTCTTGCTTTTGCCTCTGTAGGACCAGAGCCGCCCGCCGGTGTCCCAGTACCGCCAGGACCCCTCCTTGATCATGCGGTCCATCGTGCACATGACCGACGCAGCCCGCTCCGGCATCATGCCACCCGCCCAGCTCACCACCATCAACCAGTCTCAGCTCAGTGCCCAGCTGGGCTTGAACTTGGGAGGGGCCAGCTTGCCCCACACGTCTCCTTCGCCCCCGGCGAGCAAGTCGGCGACGCCCTCCCCTTCCAGCTCCATCAACGAAGAGGATGCTGATGAATCCAGCAGAGTAAGTTCACTGCTAAGGGTGGGACCGTCCGGAGAATTCGGGGCCACCCCATGCTCGCGGCTGTGACCTTCGTTCATGGTTTCATCTTCTTTCTCTTCGTGGATTTGGGAGGAGCATTTCAGTGTATGATGATTAGGTTTTTTCTTCCCTCTTCTGCTTATTCTCTGTGTGATGTGTATGCAACCAGAAACCATGAGGTCCGGCTTCTGCTGCTGGGTGTGAGGCATTGAGTGACTCACGGAACTCTGGTAGGTGTGCCCGTGCTAAGGGAGAGCCTGCAGTCGACCTGAATCCTGCACGCGCTCTGGGTCCGAGGGAATGCCACGTGGATGGGCTTCATCCGGTTCGCTGGCTGAACTGCCACCCCATTTGACAGCCTGACACCTTCGATGGCGTTTACCACTGACTACGTTCTAACGGTCCTACACCTTTGCTTTGGGCGTGGAAAAGAAAAGTGTAGATGATTTAGATATACATAGTTCGAACTACAACTTCATGGCAGGCATGACTTTTCTTTTTCTTTTTTTTAAAGACTTTATTTATTTTCAGAGAGGGAAGGGAGGGAGATAGAGAGAGAGAGAAACATCAATGTGCGGTTGCTGGGGGCCGTGGCCTGCAACCCATGCATGTGCCCTGACTGGGAATCGAACCTGCGACACTTTGGTTCGCAGCCCGCGCTCAATCCACTGAGCTACGCCAGCCAGGGCAGGCATGGCTTTTCTGAATGCCTACAAAAGCGTTCCGTCTTATTAAAGTCATTTATTCTAGGTCCACAGTTGCTCATTCCCCCTTTGTTAATTATGTGCTGTACACCTACTGTGTGCGGCATGGTGCTTGGTTCTGGTGGTGTGAAGTCTCAGACGAGAGCTGCTGCTCACAGGACTCCCCACTGGGGATGAGGAGCGTGGTGACAAGGAGCTGCGGCTGCTGAGTGGTGTCATCGGTGCATCTGGCATCCTGACGTTCTGCCTGGGGGAGCGATCTTAGCTCAACTTTATCGGGGAGGTGATACTTGAGTTAGGTCTGAGAGGATACATAAACGTTTGTGAGGCAGAAGAGAGAGGCCGGCATCCCGGTAGACAGAGCGCTGGCAGTACAGTCGAATTGATGGGTGTCACGAACGGTTTGGTATTGGGGAGGAGGGGGAGGAGTTTCGGAGAGAAATGGCTGACATGCACCGGCCCTTCTCCCGTTGGTAGTTGAGAGCTGATTCATTACTTCCACGATGGGACGGCCCAAGCAAATCTGTGCTTGAGAAAGGTAACTTTGGCTAGGCATGGAATGCATTACGGGGTGGGGGGGGGGGGCCCGAGAAAAGGAACCCAGTGAGAAGACACCTTTTTATGAAGTGTTTCATTTTAGCAGAGGAAGGAGCGGCCAGGGGGTGCCGGATGAGTGAGACGCTCAAGAGGGAGAATCGGCAAGGTTTGGTGACCCACTGGAGTCGGAAGGGACTGGAAGACACATTGGGCTTTAGTTGGAGAGCCGACACGAATATCAGCAAATGAGAGGGTCACCCCAGAAACACAGGAACGTTATTTTTCCCCGTTGGGAAGAGTTTGGCACGGGTTGCATTCGAGATGCTTATTTTTGAGTCGAGAACTCAGTTCACTGTAAGTGGAACTGGAGACTTGGGACCAGCAGCACGTACATGTGGAGGCGTGGGAACAATCGGAATGTCTCAGAGTGTCCGAGGAGCAGGTGAAGGCCAGAACCCTGAGCATCGTTTATTTATTTTAAGTGGTAAAGGGAAGAAGAGAAGCTGGAGAAGCCCAGGAGGGTGAAGAGCGGAGGGGAGGGGAGAGTCAGGTCACAGGGATTTATTCCAGCAGGGTCTGCTGGTGGATCGCATCCTCTGAGCTCCCCATTGGACCCAGGGCCGGCAGATGCCCTGTTAGTCCCTGCTCACTAAGGACTTGAGTGAGGTAGGTCACACATAGTGATGAAAGAAGCTCAAGGGGTGTCAAGGCCCAGCTAAGCCACCAGTGGTCATTATGCCATTCAGATGGACACCTTTCCTTTCCTTCGCATTTCCACGGGCTTTAACACTTACCTCGGCGCCAGTCTGAGGTTGTCTTGTCTCCAGGGAAATTCTTCTGCAGCTCCTGAGCTTGCTCCACTGCAAGCCAGGGTCTGGGGCTTATGTAAAGACAAGGAGCCCAGTTTATCTTTGCAGCGGCTTAGCTGAGAAAGGAAGATGAACTTGACCCTTGATTACATCTCTTTGGGGGGAAAGCGATGGCTACACCTTTCCCAACCCTTTTGAGCCAACTGCAAAAAAAGGTTTCTTGAGGAGAATGAATTCTGAGCTTTTATTTCACCTGTGAGCTTCTTCATTTCCGGTGTGTTCTTAAAAGGTAATGGTGATTAGGGCAAGTGAAGTTTATCCAAGAAAGACGCTGAAAGTTGTTGATATTTGAATGTCATTTTACAGAGAATGAAGTTGACCTCGTCTTATTTGGAAAAAGCTGCCCTGGAAATTACTTTCATCTTGCCATTGGTCAGCGTGTTATTGTTGGGGCAAGCAGTGCCCCATTTTTTTTTCCAGGAAGACAATACAGATGTTTGACTCGATCAGAAAAATCTGTGTGTGCATATATATATATATATTTTATCTTGTGACTCGAGTCATGTATTTGCATTGAAGGAAAACTTGGCTTCAGCTGCAGCTCTGTGTAAAAGGCATCTGCCTCCTTTGCAAGCTCAGATTCGTTAACTAGAGTCAGACAAGTCTCACTTATTCTGAGAATTTAGATAAAAAGACTGTGAGGCTGTAACATTTTATTGAGTTGTGCGAGTTATCACAGATGGCATTTTTGAGGAAAGGTGAATAGGACTTACCCCCATCTGAAGTACCTGAAGTAATTATATATGAGGGAACCCCCCCAAAACCCCCTGAAATTTATTTATGAAACATTGTGCATCTATTCTTGCATATTTAAACTTCAGTCCCTTTCAAAGTACTCTCCATTTGATGCAATACACCCGTCAAGACCTTTTTCCCACGGCTCAGAACAGTTTTTGAACTCATTGATTTTGATGCCTTTTAGTGCTTCTGCCATTTTTTTGTTTCACCTCTTCCACATGGGCGAAATGTTTCCCTTTGGGGACTTTTTTCATTTGGGGAAACAAAGTCACTTGAGGAGAGATGGGGTGAATGGGGAGTGTGAGGTATAGAGGTCATGCTATTTTGGGTCAAAAACTGCTGAGCACTCAGCGCCGTGTGGGCAGGTGTGCTCGTAAATCACCCGCCCTCAAAAGGGCAAGTGTGTTGAAAGAGTCATCAAAAAATTCATGGAAGCCGAACACAGCCTCTCACAGCAGCGCCAGCTGGTGCCCTGATACAGATGGGTCCCTAGAACACTCACTTAGGTGGGGAAGCCCGCACTACACAGAAGATAATTCTGCATTTCTTGGGGTCCCCCCCGACTCATGAGGTATGGATGTTCTTACCACTCAAGGGGTGCAAACAGTAAGTCCACCTAGAAGTAGACTAGCAGTTTCCCAACGCCTTGAGGGTTCCACGCTCTCAGAAGAGAGTCCCTCACTACTTACCCAGTCCCTCCCCAAGAAGTTTAGTAATTGGATTAAGTTCCAAATGACCCTCATTCGGAAAGTAATGATACTCTTGGAAAATTTGAATTAGGGTTGAAGACTCAAGGCCATTAAAAACCGATCTGTTAGCAGCTTGAATCTATCTCTGTTGATCTTGCTTAAGGCCAGCTGAAGACTGACATTGCAGTGTTCGGGGTGAAGGTAGCTGCAAAATTATCTTCAGTGTAGTCATATTGTAATCTAGGGGGGTGAAACCGGGTTGATAAGGCATGCTGCCTGCTTCTCTGACACGTGCATCATCTTTGAAGCTAGGTGGTGGTAGCAGATGAATCTGGAAGTCAGCGGTTTATAGGGTTGGAGGGCTGTACCCCGATCATTTCTGTTTCTTAAAACTTTCTTTTTTTGTTTGAAACTAACTTTATTTATTTATTTTAGAGAGAGAGGGAGAGAAACATCAATGTGTGGTTGCCTCTCATGTACCCCCTACTGCGTACCTGGCCCGCAATGCTGGCATGTGCCCTGACTGGGAATCGAACTGGTGACCCTTTGGTTCGCAGGGCAGCACTCAATCCACTGAGCCACACCAGCCAGGGCTCTGTGGTTTTGATCTCACAGAGCTCATGTTGTGAATCTGTGAGAGCACCTGCATGGCAGGCAGTACTGTTCTGAGCCGGCTGGTTCACCACGTATAATACAAATCTTCTTGGTTTCCTTTTTAGTCTTGGCGAGTTTAAGATCAGTTGTTGCCCTATGACGGGATTTTAATTTTATGAAGAGTGCCAATTTTTTTTCTTTCTTCAGTTAGAGGAATTTTGACACTTTTACATTTCCCGATGTCCTATTCTTTCGAAAGTGATTGTTTTGGAGAATAAAGGTAATCTTACCCTATTGTGCAAGCTTAGGGATTGTGGCTAATTTCCATTGGAGTTTCTGGAGACCCTTTAGCAAAGTAACATTCTGGTAAACTGAAAAATAAGCTCAAAAAGGTCATTTCAGACCCATTATACATTTGGCCTATGACTGCGGCCAGGGACCATATCTGAATACAACCAACATCCTGAATATTATTTAGGTTTACTTCTAGAACCCCTGAAAATGTAAACTGTTTTGTTTATGTATACATGTATAGCCTAGCGCACGTGTGTGTGTGTGTGTGTGTGTGTGTGTGTGTGTGTGTGTATGGCATCGCCTGGTATGGAGTCTTCTGCTTTTCATTACTCATAATTGCTATTTAGAGCATATGTGGTAAATCTATTGAAGATACTTCTGGATCTCATTAATCAGTGTTCTAAATGCTAATCTCTGCTGTCCAGTCAACTCTAAGCAAATTCACCCCTCCCCCGCACTTGGTGATGATTCCTCTGTTGATGACGCTTCACGAAACCTTAAAAGAATGATTATGGACCTGATGTGAGTCTTGCTGCCTTCTCCGCAAATACATTGCAGGCGGTGAATGTTTTTCGTGCCTTGCAGGCCATCGGAGAGAAAAGGGCCGCTCCCGACTCTGGCAAGAAGCCCAAGACCCCCAAGAAAAAGAAAAAGAAAGACCCCAACGAGCCTCAGAAGCCAGTGTCAGCGTACGCCCTGTTTTTCAGAGACACGCAGGCTGCGATTAAAGGTCAAAACCCCAATGCGACCTTCGGGGAGGTCTCAAAAATCGTGGCGTCCATGTGGGACAGCCTGGGAGAGGAACAGAAGCAGGTAAGGCCAAGCTCCATCGTGGCCGCGACCCTAAAACGTGGCCAGAGGGGTCCTTGCATCTTTTCCGAGTGGGTTCATTCGCTTGATAGGACTGCTTCCCACGGAAGCCTTTCTAAGCTGTGGAATTAAAGCAACACACACACACACACACACACACACATGCACGCACACACAAATGACCCCAGACCACTGGCCAGGTATATGGACTTCTCAGTTCCCAAGAGGGTGCATGTCCCGAACCCATTCAGAGGAGAGTTGGAGGAAATGCAAGCGGTCCCCTGCAAGTGTAAACTTTTGACGGTCATCTCTTCATTTGATGGTCAACACTTCACAACGTGGAGTGTTTCCCCCCTTTGTTCGCAAAGGGCCCTGCGGAGCCATGAGGACCGTCCCTTTGACCGTCTCTCTGGACTCTCGTGCTGTCCCGGCGGGGTCCCACACTATGAAGGCGCCTCGGCGTGTCTCATTATTTTCCCCGGGCATTGGAAATTTTATTCCAGGTCCATTTGAAAGCTCGGCAGTGTGAGAAGCATTGAGAAATTAGCCAGGCTGGTGGGAGATACTTCCTCAGAGCCCCGTCTCTTCCCCTCACCGCCCCCCCCCCAGCAGCTCCCCCAGAGAGCGCAGAAGAAACCACTCCCGTGGGGGTCAGTCCTCCCTTTGCTGCTGGCACGCAAGTCCGGTGACCGTTAATAGCAGTTAACTTCTCACAGCTGCAGAAGACTAGACTCCCGTTAGGAAGAACATTAGAATACTTGTTTCAGGTTTGGAGAGTGGAAAACCCTTATTGCCTTATTTTTTTTTCCTCCAAATTGTGAAATCAGTTTTACCAGCTGGCTTTGCTGGGATGGTGCGACTGTAGAATCTACCTGTGAGTTTGCAGGGAGCTGAGTTGCTGTGTGATTTTTCTACCCCGGACACGTAATCCTAAGGGCGTGGCTCACTGCTGCACCTACTTTTAAACTCCGGAGGGAGAGACAGTTAGCGGTGCCTTGGCCCAACACCCAGCCTTCAGGCCCTTGTCAGGGGAAGACGCCTCTTTGTGCGCCACACTGGCAGGTGTCTCTGTAACTCCCGGGTCTCACTGATGGCGGTCGCGGGTGTCGTACTGTTTCTGACTGTTCTTCTCTGCGGAAGGAGACCAGGGTCCAGGAGGCCTCCTTGTATTCTGTCTTCACACGCTCCGCCTGTTGTCGGTGTTTTAATTCTCTGGCTTGATCCAGTTTAGAAACCTGTGTGGGGGGAAGTGGACAGTGTTGGGGAAACTTGTTACTTTCTATCATTTCACCCCTTCCAAGCGGAGTGTATTCTCACTACCTTTATTGACTTCCGGTGCATGAGGCCTCCAGCGGTTACTCCCAAGGAGTCTATGCTGCAACCTGAAATCTTTTTCTCGTTTGCCACAGTAAACATCAGATTTGTGCTCCAGGGAGAGGGCTGGGTTTTGTTTTGATGTGTGTGTGTGTGTGTGTTTACGTTGATCAAAGCCACAGGCACTAGCATTTTATGTGAATGATGGGAGTTACTTGGTGACCTGAGTCGTGCAACGGTTATTTGATGGTTCGGCATGTGGGGAGCTGCTCACTGTGGTCTTCCTACAGGTGTACAAAAGGAAAACGGAAGCTGCCAAAAAGGAGTACCTGAAGGCCCTGGCTGCGTACAGGGCCAGCCTCGTTTCTAAGGTAGGCGTGCTTGGGGGTGGCCAGTCTCGGGGAGTTACAACGTTGAAAACCCTAACCCCCACCCTTTTAACCCCGGACCACTGAAAACATAAGTGCAACTCCCTTCGGACTTAACTGGAAAGCCTCTTGAATAACTCAAACATGTATTTGTTTGCCATTATGCATTCATGGCTGTGATGGCATGAAAAATATGATAAATAGAACTAATTTAAGCTGTTAAATCTAAATGGTTTCCAAAGGATTCGCTGATCTCTTTCGATGTGTGTGGAAGCTATTTGGACAAATTTTAAATAGCCTCTTATTCTTTTCTTTCTGCCAGAGAGGGAGACGCGTATTAATGTCTCCTTTTTCAACTGGCAGGCTTGTTTGTCAGGCGTTTTTTTTTTTTTTTGGACACCATATCATAAATTTTCCACTGGCTACATTATTGCAACAGGGGAGGTGGCATTTTTGACCAAACTGTTCCACATCATATAAATAAATAAGCCTCATGATTATTTAAAATAAAATTACGCTCCCAGTTCCGAAAAAAAAAAAAAGACATGTACATGTATTACACACAGAGTATACAATGGACCCTGATGTATTATAAAATGCGCCAATATCCCAAAGCAAATGTCAGTGCAGATTATTATTACCTTGATGCAGAAGGAGCCTGAGCTTTGCATTGTATTATTTTACCATTTAATTAACTTTGTCTTGAGCCTTCCTAGAATTTAGAGAGGCTTTGGGGGAGGAGGAATTAAGCCGAGGGTTTTTATCTCGATGAACGCCCTCTGGCCAGCCGAGATTCCGTGTCCTCGTCCTCGTCTCCACCTCCAGGCCCTCAGGGCGTGGCGGGCTCGGTGGCACAGCCCTCGGCCAGGGCTTATTCCACGTTTCTCTTCTTCTCCCGAATTGTTTCTCCTTCCTGCTAAGATGCACCCTGGGCAGCTGCTCAGAATCCGGTCCAGAGAGGGCCTCCTGTCTCTGACAGCTGGCGGGACACTGTCCGGGTCGTTAGAAAGAGGAAACAGTCCAATATATCGCAAAACCTCTTTCTCAGACTCTGGAAGACGCGCCACCAAAGACGTGGCACCAACTCTGGCCTCGGATTTCCCGTTGGCAGAAAACCACCGAATGTGTTTTTTCATCGATATTTAGAGTCGAGGTGTAGTTGATGGGTCATTAGAGCGACGTGAACAGAGAAACGATGTGCGTGTCCTCCTTCTGTGGATTATCCGTTCACTCACTTACCCGGAAGCAGTAGAGGTGATCTTTGTGCATGAGAGCACGAGCGACCGACGACACGTGGGTTTCGGCCCGGAGCCGGTAACTGGAAAGGCGGGACGGAAATCGCCAGGGCGGTCGGCGCGTCAGCTCCGTGGCTGCCTTAGAAGGGGAAGGTGAACAAGGGCCGCATTGGCTAGGAGAAACCGGATTCAGAAATAGTTTTGAATGGAATTCAGTGACTCCAAAAAACGTCAACAGGAAGGGGCGTCATAAGAATAAATCTAAAATATTGTTTGTTCATTTGTCTATTCTTCAGGTAAGAGCAGTTTAAGGGCGTCCCCGCATCTATATTCAGAGACCTGGTAGGCGCTAACGCAGTCCGTGGAATGTGAGTGTAGAGAGTAACTTCAGCTGGAACCGCAAGTGGGAAGCAGCGGCCGAACCGCTGGCCTCACAGGGAGACGTGGCTGTGGTTTGGGACCCCACGGTGTAAAGAGGACCGGCGGCCCCCACCACGACGGCGAGGACGGAAAATCCAATCACGTGCACGTGATTGAAAGAGACGGGGACGCGAGGACTGGGGAGCAGGTGCCGTGAGTCCCCAGGCGTGGGGGAGCCCTGCGTCTCAGCTCTGAGCCTCAGCGAGAAGCCCCCCTCCAAGGAGCAAGGGCACGGGGAGCAGGAGTCCAGCCTCCACGCTGGGACGGACAAGTCGGGCTGCATCCTGTGCCAGGGTTACTTGCAGCTTCTGCGGGCGGGCGGGGCGGGGCGGGGCGGGGCTCGCTGTCTCCTGCTGCGGCCCGGCTGCCAGTCCCAGGCTCCGCAGCGACCGAAAGTGAACGAGCGCGTTCAGTGATGCCATCGGTCGAGGCTGTTCCCACACGGAGTGGCTGTCCCGACACCAGAGTCACGCCTCAGGTTCCTTCTAATAGCAGGTTTTATAAATCCGAGTAATAAGAACCTAGAAGTAAACATTGAGAATCATTCGAAGAGAGTGGCTATCAGCTCGATAGCCCCACGGTGCCCCAGCGGCCCTTCCTCCAAAGCCCCCTGGTTTTGTGAAGAACAAGAAAAAAAATAGTCTTTCAGAAGAATCATTCCAATCACTGTGGCATTAGTGAAAACTATGTTTCTGAGGGGGTAGTTCTGTGTTTTTTTAGGACAAAATGTAGTAGGCGGTCTCTCTCCATGTTGACTCCCAGATCGGTTCTTTGTAACAGGGCACTCAGTCACGTGAGTTGTGAGCGCTCTTCCCTCGTCTGTGGCTGCCTTGATACATTCTGGAAACCTTTGCCAATAGTCGGTACACTGAACCATTCCTAACATTGTAAAGTACTTCAGTGCAGTCCCTCTAAGGAATCCAATTATGTTCTTCTTATATTCAGCTGAGCACTGTACAAGATAATCATGCAAATACGGGGCTTTGATGTTTTCTGGTAGCAGTAGTTGTTAACGAAAATTGCTAATATTTACCAAACGCTTCCCGTGGGCCTGGTACTGTTCCGTGTGCCTCGCACACAGGCGCTAATTGAATCCTCACCGCCTCTGCCCGAGGTGAACGCCGTGCAACCCCATTCTGCAGATAAGGAAACCGAGGAACGGGTGGGTGAAGGAACCTGCCCTAGGTCGGAGCTGTTAAGCCTGAGAGGTGGATTTGTATGCTGGCGGTCTGCACGTTGGTGTCCGGGTTTGGTGGGGAGGTCGGTGCAGACTGAAGTGGTGAAGAACTGTTGCACATGTATCAGTCATCGTGTGCTACAGTAGTGCTGCGTAACAAGTAGCTGCAGAGCCAGTGACTTAAAAAGATAAGGATCGACCTCTGAGAGTGCCAGTTAGCTGGCTGGTTCTTTGGATCGAGGGCACGGTGGGCAGGATCAGCTAGCTCTGCCCATCTGTCTGTGGTCGGCAGGAAGTGTGAGGTCAGGGGTGGGGAACTGGACTGTTCACATACAGGGCAGTTGGCTGGCTCTTGAGTAGGGTGACCGGGCCGTCCATGTGTCTGTCATCACACACACAGCACTGGTGGGCTTGGGAGACAGTGTGTGTGGAAGGGGGCAAGGCCTTTGGAGACCTCACTTCTACCACGTTCCGTTGAGCAGAGCGAAGGCACAAGGCCAGCCCCGGTCGAGAGGTAGGGAATTTGATTCTATCTCTGGGACAAGCTAAAAAGTCACACGACAGAGGGCTTGTGTCCAGGGAAGCATGCATCGTGGTGGCCATACTGAAAAATACTTAAGTATTTTAACCACTTGTGTGTTTTAATATTTTGGACTTTTCTTCCCCAAATGCAGGCAGCTGCCGAATCAGCAGAAGCCCAGACCATTCGCTCTGTCCAGCAGACCCTGGCGTCCACCAATCTGACCTCCTCCCTGCTACTCAACCCTCCACTGTCTCAACACGGAGCGGTGTCGGCAGCACCTCAGACTCTGCAGCAGTCGCTCCCTCGGTCAATTGCTCCCAAGCCCTTGACCATGAGACTGCCCATGAACCAGATTGTCACGTCGGTCACCATTGCGGCCAACATGCCATCGAACATTGGGGCCCCGCTGATCAGCTCCCTGGGCACGACCCTGGTGGGCTCAGCACCCTCCACCCAGGTGAGCCCTTCCGTGCAGACCCAGCAGCAGCAGCTGCAGCAGATGCAGCAGCAGCAGCTGCAGCAGCACCAGATGCATCAGCAGATCCAGCAGCAGATGCAGCAGCAGCATTTTCAGCACCACATGCAGCAGCACCTGCAGCAGCAGCAGCTGCAGCAGCAGATCAGCCAGCAGCAGCTGCAGCAGCAGCTCCAGCAGCAGCTCCAGCTGCAGCAGCTGCAGCACATGCCGCACCCGTCTCAGCCTTCGCCTCGACAGCACTCGCCCGTCGCCTCTCAGATGACCTCCCCCGTCCCGGCCATCGGGAGCCCCCAGCCAGCCTCCCAGCAGCACCAGTCGCAAATACAGCCCCAGGCACAGACTCCAGTGTTACCGCAGGTCAGTATTTTCTGAAGACGCGTGTGGCGGACGAACGGGCACGTGGAGGCGAGCGGAGGGTAGACCGTCCGCGGCTGAGACCCGTAAGTCGGTGTTGGTTCTGCAGAAACGTGGGACAGATCACGTGGTCCTCTGAAATGTCTATTAGATAGGCAATAAGACCCGCGGCGCAGCGGGGCATCCTCTCGAGCTGACGCTCCGCCACTTGGTTTTTAAACAAGAGAAGCTGTGCTCTTTTATGCGATGCCTTTTTTATTTATTCAGGCTATACCTACAATATGTGAATCGAACCGTTCCACCAACCCTGGGACACATACTGGGGACTATGAACTGGCCTCTCTGAGTCACAGAGCACGGCCTTACTTCTCCAGGAGTGAATAGACCGCCCTTCCGGGCTGCGGGAGCTCGCGAAACCCTAGCAATCAAAAGCACAGTTGTAA
The DNA here is from genome assembly GCF_019186645.2 of Phyllostomus hastatus. Lineage (NCBI taxonomy): Eukaryota > Metazoa > Chordata > Mammalia > Chiroptera > Phyllostomidae > Phyllostomus > Phyllostomus hastatus. Next base: position 27,472,303 of record NW_025334024.1, read on the forward strand.
CTACCTGAATATGAAGATTCCTGTTTCATACAAACACTTGTATGACGTGAATAGTTGATGGCATTTTTTTTGTCATGGAAAAAATAATGTAAATCACAGACTCTTGCCAAAGGTCTTATTTTTCTTTCCTAAATATCTCCAGAAAAAAAAATGCAAGTGATTAGATTCAATTATTGACGCATCCCCACTTTTTACCCATGACTTCTCCAAACCAAACCACAGTCTATGTCCCAACAATAGATCTCTGACCGCTGTTAGCCCATTATATTCATCCCAATTAGAGGAAAAGAATGTGAATACTATATTCTGTGTTTTGAGTGACAAGTTTCGAAAAATAAAAAAAAACACTGTATTTTTCAAAGGGAAATGAACTTAAATGAAAACAGTTATTACAAAAAAGTTAAGATTTAAAAAAAAAAGCGAGAGTTTTTATTATGATGTAATACCGGTAGAATATTTAAAAGTCGCGCCACCGTGAATAATCAGTGTAAATATTTCCTTTCAAAGTTGTAAGTTTTCCTATCACGTGTTGTAAAGTTTTCATAAACGAGGCTTTAACGTAAACACTGGTGACACGAACCATTCATTGCTACGTTGCTTATTGTGTTTTTATGCTGTTTTATACTTTTTTATGAGTTACGATAGCAGCAATTAAGTTGTTTGTATTTTGCTTAACTGAAACAAAAATGCTTTTATCTTGCTATAGAATAAACACATTTCAGTAAAACCCGTGGACTGTATTTTGATGCAACAACCAGGAACCTGTTCACTTTTCAAATAAAATGATATGTCACATTTCACTTTTGGTTCCTTGAATAAGTATCAGATGGGGAACTAGGGCAAGATACCCACTTTTATTTGGGCTCAAGCTTGTCTTCCGTGTTTGATTGCAAATATGATACTCACAGCTAAGAATTTGCATGGCATGGCCCCCACACCAGGGCCCTTGCAAACAAAGGAAAACGTTAGAAATACCTTTGTAAATTATCTTTTTGTTACAGTGCAAGGGGAAGGTAAGTGCAGAGGACAAGCACTCGTCTTCTCATGTTAGGGACTAGAGCTGGCGGGCCCGTGTTGTTATTGCTGTTAAAACTGAGGGCGAATCAATGCTAATTCTTAAGCCAAAATAATTATTTCGGTGCCTATTTCTTATCCCCCTTTTCTTGCTCTTCGCTGGCTCCTCTTTGAGAACAGTGTGACCACTATCCCCAGTTGTCTTGCGTGATTAATTACAGCATCTGTCGTGTCAGAAGCTATAATGAAGAGGTCTTGATAAAAATTGCAAATTACCACTGGCAACAGTCTTAAACTGCTTATGATAAAATGAAAATTAAAAACAGCAAGTGTCAACCCTGACCAGAATCCTAATTTGAAAAAGAAAAAAAAAAGAAAAAAGAAAAAAACAAGGGTGTGAGCTGTAGTGTCCATAGTTACCGTGTGCAAGACATTCAGAAATAATGGAATATGGGTGCCTCTCATCCGCTGTAGATTTCAAAGAATATTTACTGTATGTTGTGGGCTATGAATAATGAATTCAGCTCTCAATATTTCATAATCCTCTCCTACTCTGGATTATGTACAAATATTGAACAGCAAGAGATCCTAATTATAAATTTATAGATTTCTTGCTGTAGGAAAATTTATGTCTAAATTGAAGCTTTTCATAAGATGCATTAGTTGACAAGTATCAGTGTTCGAACAGCCTTCGGATGACGCCTAATCACAGCTACAAGCGGGGGGACTGGATTCCACAAAGGAGTGACCTGCTTGCATCAGCCCCATCAGAAGCAGAGCTGATGGGAAAAGATTTTCAGTGAATTGAAAGTAACGTTACATAACAAAAAGAGCCATTTTATATTCTGTTGTGAAACCTTTAGACAAATGTCTTCAAAATTAATTGCCAAACTACATGTGACAGTAATTGTGTATTAGGTCTGTAATTGTCATTTTGAAAACCCATGAAGTATTGCTTGGGAAAAAAAATGTCACTAATGATAAGACTTAATTGCAAGTGAAGTCTGTTTTCCACTGTTTGCAGCTAGAAGCAGGTGTTGTAACATCTATTAAGTGATTTTATAAATCTTGGGTTTTATCACATTGGATTAAGTGATGGTCAGTTTCAAGGGAAAAAAATAGTTCAGTTCCTACAGTTTCAGAAATGAATCATCAGGCAAAACTAGATATTCAAAACATCAAAAGGCTTGTATCGTGAAAAGAATTCCCCCAAACTTGGTACCAAATTCTTTCTCTCAAGATTCGCTAATGTATTATGCATCAACTTGTATTTCCATTCATCCATGGGACTCTGGTGCCCGCTCCGGAGACTTTGGAAGCACTTGGAGTACTCTTTGTTGTGACAGAGCAGAAATAAATCAGGGTAATGAAAAGTGGGCCTGAGAAATGTGGCCTCTGATTAGTGGGGTGCCTGCATGGCCTTCATCCCTCCTTCCGAAGTGATCTGTGGTCATTACCGGGGTTCTCCCACCCCCTCCCACCCTCCACCCCTATCACACGCCTTTCCTTTTTGGTGCCCCTGCCGTGGGCACATTATTTTATTACTCTGGCTAAACGTGTTCTCCTTCTTGCATGAACCTGGATGCCATCTGATGAAAGAACAGAAGGAGTTTTCATTGTTTAGCTGACGTGGGGTCATTAGTTCCCGACTCCAAGAACAAAAGCTTAAATGCCTTCGTGCGGCATAATTTCTGCGGTGCATGACCACCTGACGGAGGTTGGAAGGCTTTCTAGACAAATGGATTCCTAGCTCAAGTTTTAAGTAGGAGTCCGCCGCTGCTGCGTGCATTCAGCGGGCTGCAGACATCTGAATGGTCTCTTTCCCCCTTTCTCACTTCGTGGAGCATTTTTCAGCACCGGACTTCAATCTAACCTTTCCTTCTCCCCCCACCCCCTTTGTTTGGCTTTTGTTTTGCAACAGCTGTTATTATCGTTTTTGGTCAGCTGTGATTGCTGGAGGCAAAATAGGACCAGATGGTGTTTTGCTATGCATGAATGGGGAGTTAGAGGAGTTGGGATTGAATAGGCCAAGTTTGAATGGTGTCTATGCACCACCTGCCTGCCTGGGCTGCGGCACACACATCGCAGAAGCACGGTCCGCCTCAGACCTACTGGAGTCGGGTGGGAAAGTGAGGAGGTGGGTGGATTTTCCCCGTAGTTATTGATCTTCCATGCACCAACCGAAGAATGCCCTGTGCAGTCACTTTGAGCTAATTAGATATGACACGGGTTGGGCATGCCCTCTTTCGCTCTAGAATTCCCGTTTGCTTTACAGATTTCATCTTTCTCCCAAGTAGGCACGCACATGCCCGCGTAGCCGCACGCACGCTGCACATTAATAGCAGAAATCACGGGGCTGATTAGGCACATGTTTCAACAGTGTTTAATACAGTAGACTTTACTAAGAGCCTGAGGTGGAGGTGTTAGGAAGGCGAGGGAATCTCAAGGGTACTTGTATCAGTTAATAATAGAAGGTAGAGAAAAATTAATTCTGAGATGTAGACAGAGTCCTCATTATTTGTAGATTTTACCCATCAAATACTGCACATATGTAACAAATCTGCCTTTAGTGGGAGTGCCACCCAGGTACACAACCAGATTAGAATTTTTGTAGGAAATATTCTTGACTGTATCATTGTTCTCCTCATTCCCCCAATAAGGTTAGCGTCGCTGGCTGGTTGAGGTGACCTCAAGGACACACACTTCCCTGAGTTTTAAAGCTGCCGAGTGGGCGTGAGCCAGGTTGATCATGGTCCTACAGGTGTGTGAGTTGTGCTGGCCCAGTGTGCTGCCAAGGACGAGCTGAACCCCCCGGGAAACGCGGTGTTAGGTGGGCCAGGCTGACAGCTCCATTTGCCTGCGGCCCTCATTACCTAAACTCACTTCCGTTACGTGCAAAGCACCGGGATAGGTCCCGAAGGAGATGCAAAAATAAGCACAGCCTTCTGTTTACTTGGTGTATGTTTGAAATTTTCCATCGTGGAAGCTCGGAAAAGAAGAAGCCCTCCTTAACTTAAGGGGCCTTAATTTTTTTTTTTATTGCAGTGGGGAAATGTACCCAGCAGGCAGAATGATTCGTGGGCCAACCAAAGACGTAAAACAAGTAGGGGGTGGTTGTGCTTTTTTGTATAATCTGAGAAAATTAAAATTTGTTTGGAAAGGGAAGCAATGGCAATTGGGTAGGGACCTGGGGGGAAGTTGCGCAGGGTTCCTGGCATTTAAGACGTGCGTTGAAGGCTGGGTAGGATTTCAGCAGGCCAAGATGGAAGTCAGGTCTTGGTAGAAGTAGAACTATCTTGGTAGGACTATCTCCAGACAGGGCAGAGCAGGAGAGAAAAACATTCACATTGAAAATACAGGCACCATCCCTGGCTGGCATAGCTCAGTGGATTGAGCGCGGGCTGCGAACCAAAGTGTCGCAGGTTCAATTCCCAGTTAGGGCACATGCCTGAGTTGCAGGCCACGGCCCCCAGCAACCGCACATGGATGTTTCTCTCTTTCTCCCTCCCTTCCCTCTCTAAAAATAAATAAATAAAATCTTAAGAAAAAAGAAAATACAGGCACCATCCAAACATCAGTAGAGAACATAGCAACTTGGGCACTGTGCTCTGGGGAGGCGAGTGGAAGAAAGTGCTAGAAAGGAAGTTTGGGGTCCTGTCTACCTGGTCAGGGGCTTGGGCTTAACAAGAAAACACTGAGGTGTCTGAGGAAGGAAGGGAACGCAGAAAGGATTTTAACTTACCTTCAAGAAGGGAGGCTGCTGTTTGGCCCCCCTAAAAGCTGAAAGGAAAATGCAGCAAGATTCCCCTTTGTTTTAATTATTTTAATGATCTGTTTTCATTATTCACACGCACAAATAAAGCTTCCGCTCCCATCTTCCCGGTGCAAGAGAACACCACCGACGAAACCAGATCGAGGCATTTTTGGTGCCAACTGTAGAGGAAGCCTTATCCTTTACATGAGTGTTGAGAGGGAGCTCATTTTCCATGTTTCTGCTGTGAAAAGAAAGCTATTTTCACCACTGGTAAAAAGTACCTCTTGGTGCTTGAACTCAAATGTGATGAATGATGAAAAGAAGCCCTTGCTTTGTTGCTGAGCGGAACACCTCAGGCGGCCCTGGGAGGGATGTTGGTTATGGTCTCAATTTAATTTCAAAGAAGAACCTTCACAGCTAGAAAACACGGATGCTGATGCACACTTAGCCAAGGAATAACGCTCTTTTGTAAACGCCTCATTATCGCTAGCACGTGTGTGGTGCCTCGTTTAATTCCCTCTGTAGACCGGGCAGGAGTTACCCTCACGGAACAAGTTAGGAAACTGAGGCACGGAGAGAGTGGCAACTTCGTCCGATAGTGCTTTGCCTCGAAGAGACACGGGACTGGGAATGGAACATTTTCCACTCTAGGTGTCCTGTGTCATTGACCTAAAGTGTGCACATGCATGACATATATTTGAAGTTGTTATATCTGCCATGTATATTTGTATGTAGGATAAATATGTGGGTGAATAGGTGGGTGATATAAATATATATGACAGAGGTCCGTCGGCGTCCAAGAGAATAAGGGATGCGTGTTTTCCTCATGGCTACTCAGGCAGTGAGCCAGCGTGAACGCCGCTGAGTCCACGTTTCCCGTGGGGCCTCATGCCACGTGGCCCTTTTTTCCACGTGGACTCTTCCCCACCCAGTTGTTTCTCTCACAAGTTCTCTCTGCGATGATTTTGTATTCAAGCAAACAGCTTTGACTTGTGTTCAACTCTTAGGGCTGGAGATGATGCCACGAACGTGCCGAAGCCCAGTACCGCTCTGCACGTTTAAAAAGAAAAGACGGGCTGTAAGGAAGATGGAGATGGGTGCGCGCCAGCTGGGTGCGCCCTGTGTGCATCACTGAAGGCGTCTGGCGAATCGGTATCGAGTACAGGGAACTGATGGCTGCTTAGGGGTGCATCTCCCCAGGGATTGCGGAGTAGCCACTCTGGTACGGCATCCTGAGTCTCCCTTCCATCTCCAAGACCACACCCCCCCACTCCCCACTGAGCGGGCTGCGCTCTACCACAGGCCGCCACTTGTCACAGGAAATATGGAGGTGGGGACCCCTACTTTTTCATCCCCTGTCGACAAGACTTTAGTATTGTCTTAACTTTAAGTGAACAAAGCTCCCTTGCGAAGAGTCATTTGCAAAGATTGAATAGAAGTGAATAGCAGTTCTAACATACTCATCCAGAACACCAGATACAAACATTCTGGTGAACGAATTCTTGGAGCCTTTCATTTTCAAGGGCTTTTTTTTTCTAATTTTTTTATTGTTGTTCAATTACAGCTGTCCCCATTTTCCCCCTTTTACTCTTCCCTTCCCAAGGTGTTTGAGTGACTTAATCCAGCGTCAAACCGAGTTGCAGTTATTTTGAGATCGGGTCTTAGGTTTATTTTCAGATTTTTTGGCCTACTTTTTCTTTCCGGCCAGTTCGCCTCGTGTCTGAGGATATGTGACCAAGTTGGATTCTTTTGGTAACATTCCTTGTTCTATGTCATCCCTGGGACAGGCAGAGAGAGCCTTAATTTTCAGGTTGTCACAGTGAGCGAAAATGATGCCATGGTCTAAACCTGCCTTAATTGGTCATTTGCAAAGATGCTACAAGACCTCAGGTCAGATCATTCGGGCCTGCTGGTCTACCCTCGCCCTGTTGGCCCGTTTGTAATCCTTTCCTCTGTAATTGGAATTGAGTAGGTGGAGTCCCAGGGGACAGTAACGGCATCTGAGGAAATTACCTACGTACAGCCTGACCTCTTCTGTGCTGTTTCGGATGCCAAATTAAGTCATTCATCTTTGGCTGTTTGGACAGTTACCTGGAAGGAATGACACCATTTTCTCCATAATAACATTTTTATAAATTGTGTCGGAAAGCTGGCATTCCTAGAGTGTGACTTTTTAATGGTCAGGATATTTTGGCCAACAAATGCAAGTTCAGCCGTAGTTCTTTGCAAAGAATTCCGTGGACAAAATGCATGGCTCTTTTTGCAGGTAGAAAATAAATCACTGTTGCTTATGCTATTGGGAGGTAGACATTTCTAACCAAAACAGTCAAAATGTGTCTTCTCACAGTTTATATCCTAAAATCTTGGTTAGCAAGGACATTGGGGTTATTCTCAGGGAGAATTTTCAAGATTTAAATGTGCCCAAAGGGTGGCAATGGTATTTGCTTCTAGATCATCAAAAGCCCAAGAATGTGCTTCTTGGGCTCAACCAGCTGCTAGATACGTACAGCCAGTCAAAGCGGAATCACTTTTAGAATGGGCACAAATTACCGTATTTTTCGGACCATAAGACACACCCCGGTTTTAGAGGAGGAAACTAGGAAAAAAATTTTGAAGCAAAAAACGTGGTAAAATATTTAATAGCATCAATATCATAATGTTTCACCAATGTAAATGTCATCAGAACTCAACAGCAACATTAACAACCGTTATTCCTCCCAAAATTTTTGGGGGGGTAGTGTGTTTTATAGTCCGAAAAATATGGTAT